>NC_089156.1:9195760-9795760 GCF_009819655.1 Sylvia atricapilla
GTTCTTCCCTGCCTTCTCCAGAACCATTTTAATGGCTGAGAACCGGAGAGATGAAAAATTTGCCTGGAAGCAGAAAAGCAACCCCCCAAATCTACAAAATATGCGGCTTCTGCTACAAACTTGCAAATGGGCCCATATGTGATCAGTAAACGCTCTCAGATCCATGGATTTGCCTGCATTCATTTGGGCTGGAGCCCCGCCAGGCGCCGAGCTGCGCAGCCACCGCTCCTCCCTGGGGACATCGGCGCCACAAAGCACCGGCGGCAGGCAGGGAGCAGAGCCCCCACCTTCCTCATGGAGATTCCCCATCTTCCCTATGGAGATCCCTCCCCATTCCTGGGGCCTGCAGCCCCCAGCCCTGTCACAGAGGAAGGGAACCGGCTGGGGTGGTTTTCTTGGGAGCCGCTGGGAGCTCACCACCCATTGCTGAGGCCACAGCTGAACCCAGGGCTCTCCTGAGCAGCTCTCCCTTTGTTTGGTGGATTCTAAAGCCCCACAGTCTCCCTGGGGACTGAAAGTTGTCTGAACAAGTCCGTTATAAAATCCACAGCCAAAGCTGCTCCTTCTGCCTGTGCCTGGTGAGCTGCACAGCCCAGGACCCCACACCATTGCCCCATCCCATCCCATCCCAGCCCTGTGTGCTCAGAGAGAAGGTGTGGGAACCACAGGGAAGCACGAAAAGACCATCTCATACCTGGTCTGATCTGTCCAAACAAAAATGGCAAAGCAGAGGATGCACAAGGAGGACGAGGGGACGGGGAGAACCCCCAGGGGTTGTCCAGCCCAGCAGACACCTGCTGCCCCTGCTGCTGTGCCCTTTGTGTCCTCACCACTCCTCCAGCCCTGGCTCTGCCAGGAGTCAAACGCTGGAGAGTCTTTCCTGCCCAGCTGTGGGATGTGCCCCCTTCATTACAACCCACTGGCAGGTTAACTTCTTCCCCATGATCCTGCTCCTGTGGATGCTGGGTGCAGGTGGCTGCTGTTGTTAACTATTTATTACTTGGGGAGAGATTTTCGGCGTGTTCCACATGATTATTTCCCAACACTGCAATTTGGGACTTGCTGGGCGGCTGCGAGGTTTGTTTCTCACAGAGGTGACCTCCCTGCAGCTTGCTGCATGTCAGAGTTTGAGGAATATACTTGAGTTGCTGGGTAGGTTGTGTGCATCCCCTGACCTCAATCGTTTTCACACTGTGAGAACTGCTGGGAAGTGGTTTGACACAAAGTGTTTATAATCTCCATCAGAAGGAAGGGAAATGATAATGGGCCCATCTTAGCAAAAAGGAGGCAGCCACCAGGCTCCCTTCGAACAGTGGCCTTAAGCTCTGCTCTGATTCAAGCATTATAATTAGTAAAGAAACAAGCTGTAATTAAATTAGGGAATGGAAAGGCAGGAGTGCAGCCACCACAGAGGGTGGTGGGGAGCTGCTGCCTGGCTAGAGGGGCCATCAGGGGCAGCACAGCCAGGACCACGACAGAGACTTTGTTATCACCTCATCCTCCTGCTCCATGCAGCAATTGGTCACTGGAAACCAGTTAGAACTCTCCATGGAATGGTGATTTCTGGGCTTTTGCTATGACATCAGACCCCTGTTCCTGGAGCATGTGATTTTTATTGTCCCCACCAGCACACAGGAGCTGGGGTTGGTGATGGGGCAGTGTCTGGTCCCCAGAGACCCCTCCAGCTCTGGGGTCCCCATCAAAGTCCCCACACACGCAGCTTGGTCCTTGTTTTGGGCCAAGAACAGGCTCTTTTGGGAAGAAAACACTGCATCTGGGGATGCAGGGTCCTGTAAAGTGTCCTTGGCGTCCAGGTCCCCTCAGCACCACCGTGTCACTGTCCCCCAGGCCAGTGGCTGTGTGTGCACACCCAACCCTTCCCCTGCAGGTGTTCCTTACTGCACCAGGCTGCTCCTGAATCCCAGCACAGCCCATCCCTTGCTGCAGAGCCCTGCAGAGGGGCTGCTCTGAGCCTCCCTGGGGGCACAGGGGCAGGGGTGGGTGCCACTGCCCAAGGTGCTGCCGGCTCCAGCTCCTCAGAGATGCAGCCAAGACGCTCCGGCCGTGCAGATTTATTTCCTGGCTTTTAGCCAGCCTAGGAATGGAAATACTCTAGAGGGTGAAAGGCTCATAGTCAAGAGCTCTTCACCTCTTCCCTGAAAGGACCTCTCATCCTCATTCACTCAGGGGTTTATTACCACTCCACTGCCTGAGAATAACTGTTTGCAAAGACAGAGCTTGGAAAAAATAAGCTGCCCAGGTGCTGGAGTGCTCAGACCTGTCAGTGCTGAATTCAAAGCAGAGTCAGTTTGGGTCTCTTCTTCCTTCTTTCATTTGGATCTGGTGGAACAGGCAGTGGCTGTGATAGCTGGCCACCAAAGAGCTTTACCTTTAATGTGTGTGCAAAGATGATGACACCTTCCCCAAGAGAAACCCAAAAGAGGGATCCCACTGTTGAAACAGCCCTGTGGGAACTGCCTACAGCGACACATCCAGTCCTTATAAGCCACAGGGAGGCTGAGGAGGAGGAAGACAACAGCGTATTTCCATGTCCTTCTACCACCCTGCCCGGCTCCTGCTGCTTTTCATCACACTGTGATGGCACTGGACCATTCTGTTCCATTTATTCACATTGATTCTGATGTTTTCCCCCAAGTCTTGACATGCAGGTACAGGCTGCAGTGGTCAGCAGAAACCTGCCTTGTGACAGACCCCAGGGGACGGCTTTGGGGACATCGGCAGTGGGGACACGGCGTTGTGCGCGGCTCCAGCGCCGGCCCCGATGGCAGGAGAGGCAGGGCAGGCTGTGCAGGGTGGGAGCAGGGCTGGCACGGGAGCAGGGCTGTGCCCACCGGCGCGGGAGCTGCGTCTGCCACCCAGGCTGAGGCTCCCGCGCTGCCACCCGGCTCCGCAGCCCCGCGCAGGCTGCCTGCACCGCACCGAAACAGGCAGCTAGAAAGTAAACAGTGTCTGAAACCTATTCTCATTAGGCTAATTTACGAATAAATTACCATATTCAATGGCCTTATTTTTACTGCTCGTTAACAGGCCCATGATAGGATGATAATTATGGGATTTTAAGTGGCTAATGGCAGCTGGGGCGTCAAAAGCAGTTTTTACGAATCTGTTTATGGCAGGGAAGGTGACAGGAGGGTGGGACACTGAGATGTTGGAATCGCATGTCAGGGAAAAAAAAGCTTTAATTGTTGAGTATTTATTAGAGAGGAGGGAAGACTGTAATTTAAAAATGAAACTCTGAAAAACAAAAAGGAAATTAATTAGTCTCCTCAGCGCTCCGGTGGCTAGTGCTTAAGGAGGACCTTGCCGGTCGGCAGGTGGCCTTCGAGGGTCCCCAGGGCCACCGCGCAGTGTGGCCATCCCGTGTCACTGGGCGCTGTCCTCTCCACGCGTGGTGCAGGAGCAGTCATTGATGCTGTCAGGACAAAAGGGGCTCTGGTGGAGCTGCAGCAGCCGGGTGTGAGGGGTGTGAGGCCGCGGTGGCCAGCACGGTGATCCCGCCAGCAGTGGCTGCATCCCGGTTTTGTCGTGAGAGGTTGGGTCACTGTCCCCGCTGCCATCAGGGCTGCTGCACATCTCCCTCCCAACCATCTCCCTCCCAACCATCTCCCTCCCAACCATCTCCCTCTGTCCCAATTTCCCAGTAGCCGGTGTTTTTTCCCAGTGTTTAGCCTGGCTGCTCATCATCTCCCATCTCCACCGATTCATCTTGATCTTTCAGTTTAGTATGCAGCGCTCGGAAAACAAACACGTACCAGACTGACAGTGGGAATAAATATCGTGGAGATGTTGATTAGCATTTGATCCCAGCTGGGCCTCTGGAAGCTGCAGCACTGGAATGCCTTGGCAGTTTTTTAATGCTGAATAATTTGATTAGATCAGTGGCTGAGCCTGCTGCTCGCGGTGAGATAAACCCTCCCCACCCGCCGCCCCCCGCACGCCGCTCCCTCCCTGCCTGCCTTTGCTTTCTTTTATGGGGCCTTAAATACGTCGTTTAATCAACTCTACAATTTCAATTTAGCACAGTTGTTGACTCGCATGGATGATAAGGTTCTGGAGACCCCACAGATCGTTGCCTGCTCGAACAGTGCCGTTCTCCACCGCTCTGCTGCCGAGCCCGGCCCGGCCCAGCCCCGAGCCGGGCTGTCACTCAGCCACGGGGACATCTCCGGCCTCTCCGCTGTGCCATCACCAACGGGGACATGTCCCCTCCACACGGTGACACGAAAGCAACCAATGGTTTGTGTTCAAAACCACAGCCGTCACACTTTTTGTTGTTGTTGTTATTTTCTGAAACACTGAGAGCGTGAAGGCGCGGGGGGGGAATGGGGGAACCGCGATTACCCCAGACCTCAGCAATCCTAATTAAACACGGATTTCTGAAATCTCCTTCTCTCTCCCTTAAAGAGAAAAGAGTGGGGCACACTCCTACGCTATCTAAACCACTTCTACTTTTAATCTAATTTAGATAACACTCCTGGCATTCCTTTCCAATAGGAGAATAATCAGTTCAGAGGGTGGCCAGCGAGAGTGCAGCGAGCCGCCCTGACTCTTCCACTGCCGGTTTTCCCAAAACACCCCGCTGATGGCTATTTCCAAAGCGTATTTTAAGTATCTTCTTATCGGCAGAATACCATTTAAAAGCAGCCGAGCTTCATCTGAACCACCGAGGCTCCACAGTTCCATTTCTCCTCCTACATCAAAACCGGGAAAACCCTGAATGACAAACTCAGCCTTTTCTATCAGAAAGGAATTATTTTATCTGCAAAAGCAAAACTGTGTATTTTCAGCCACTGACCCAATCCCGGGTAAATAAACAGGCAGAGACTCCCTGTGTTTGCTGACACTCATTAGCATTCCCGGCGGGTGTGAGGGTGATACTATCTGACAACCACCAGCTCAAACTTTCTCCCTTCGCTTTAGTCGCTTGTGATTCTCACGCACAATAAACAAACCGGCTCCTGCTGCTGCCCGCCCCCTCCAGCCCCCCCTGCGCCGCTCCCGCAGCTCTCCCGTACCTTCCCTGACCTCCCGCACCTGCGGGCGAGCGCCAGCACAGCTCCCGCATCCCCCCCGCATCCCCTCCGCATTCCCCCGCATCCCCCCGCATCCCCTCCGCATCCCCCCGCATCCCCTCCGCATCCCCTCCGCATCCCCTCCGCGCCTTTCACACCTTCCAACGCCTCCCGCAATCCTCTGGGATATCTCCCACACAGTCTCCCTGCCCCGGCGGGACGGCTCTGCAGGACCCGGAGGACTTGTCCCAGTCGAGGGCAAGGATACAGCCTGCCAGAGCACAGGCAGCTTGATGAGGTGACACAGTGGCTGAAGAGGGCTGGGCTGGAGGCGCTGGAAGTGCTGCTGTCACCTCACGGGGCAAGGACAGCCCGGGGGAGCAGGACAAGGCACCGCTGGGGATGTGCTGGCGTTTGAGTGCAACAAGTACAGCCCCTCTGAAACCAACGGGAGCCACAGGCTCCAAGGAGGCCAAGGTAAGGCACCTCAAACGAGCAGCTTTGATTTATGTCGAGCATTAGATCCTTCTCCAACTGGTAAGAGAACATGTTAAGAGCATAAAAATAGCCATAGTGGCTCATCCCAGGGGGAGAGCAATGGTGAACACCCACTGGAGAGCACAAGCACAGAGCAAGTGAACAATGATACTTCATCAAACACTCTATTAACCTCCAGCAATTTATGGCTCAAGATCCTTCAAAGCCAGAAATAATGTCTATGTATGGATGTATGATGGATTTTTCTGACATTAATTTGTCCAGTAACTTTTTGAACCCATGTAAATTCTACCTTGCACAGTCTTGGTGAAGGATCTGAGAGCAGCCTCCTTCCTGCTGGGTTCAACCTCTGCCAGCCCCCTCAGAGCCCTCCAACCAGCAGCTAATCCTTGTTCACTGTCCTGGGTTTACAGATTTCTCTTGTGTCCCTTCTCAGGCTGAAAAGCCTCACCCCAGGGAATCATGACTTTATCCTCACTCATCCTTGGGCCCCTCCCTGGACTTTCCTCACATCTATTACTGGTTTTGTGTCATGGATTGGGAGCAGAACAATGCAGGGTTCAGGGTAGGGCTGCCACACAGATGTCAGTAGCACCACAGTGCTCTTTCTTCAATGCCTGCTTTCCCCCTAATTATTTTCAATATTTGATTGGAAAGTACTGGATGTAGAACTAGTGTTTTCGGGGAGTTATTTGTTGCAGCCTTCAATTTTCACTCCTGGGTACTGGCCCTCAGTACAAAGTCCTCTGAACTCACAAGGATCTGATTTCCAGCTCTACAACCCCGCCAGAGCTCAAGATTTGACATTGTATGCCTTGAACTCCATCTGTCCAGCCTTCCAACACCACACCAGCTTGTCCGCTGTTCATCCCAGTTCTCCAGCTGGTGGCCATGCACAGCAGCTCTGCCATCTCTTCTGTCTCACTCTTCATTAAAACTGGTTGCATTAATCAATTTCCAGAATTTTTGTACCAAGAGGAGGCCCCATCCATGGAAGTGTTCAAGGCCAGGTTGGATGGGGCTTGGAACAGTTTGGTTTAGTAGAAGGTGTCCCTGCCCACAGCACAGGGTGGAACTGGATTACCACTATGGTCCTTTTAATTTAAAATGAAAGAATATATAATATCAGAATTAGATTACTTATATCCCATTTGAGCTGCTGGGCAAATACTCCTGGTTCCCAGTTCTTCATAACCATTCAGGTGATTTGGTTGCCTTAAAACTCTGAGGTCAACACTTCACCTTGAGCAGGTAGAGCCACAAGCCCGTGGCTCTGGGCTTGCTGTGCTTGGGCAGCTGGTGGACCCTGCTCCAAGGCACAGCTGGAACCAGGGCAGGGCGTGTGGGAACAGGGGGCAGAGCGAGTTATGGGCACCAAAAACTGCAAAATGCCACAGAAATGGATGCAAAAGCCAAGCCTCTGGTGTCAAGAATGTGACACTTCCAGCAAAACACGAGGTTTGTTGCCGTGTTCAGAGTGAACACACACAACCGGGCCCCTGCATCGGCCTCTGGTTGTCGTGTACCTTCTGCACAAGGTGCTTTGCATAGAATTAAGGACAGGATTTGTTTCTTCAAACTTTTGCAATTTTAACATCTGCTTGTTTTGGTAAATCTGACAGGGACTCTCTTTTGTCTCTTTTATTTTATTTTATTTTTTTTTTAAACCGAAATTCTATGAAAAGTGTTTTTAAAAGTGCTAACTGACAAGCCTACACAGGCTGCCTCCACTCAGGGAGCACTCTGCACAGTTGTTAACTTGTTAGACAGGAGCTAGATTACAATCATAAATAAATGATTTGCTGTCTCCTTACATTCAGACATGTAGCTTTTAAAGTGTAGCTGTCATCCCTGAATCAGATTTAGTCAAATGCTGTGTAACTGCAAAATTATCCTATCCTTACCTTTTTTTATTCTCCATATAATGGACAGTTAAATTGGATTTTCAAATTTGAAGTGCATATGTTTTTCAAATCCCCACAGGGTTGCCATTTTTTCATTTCTGAAGCAACTCACTAATGTTTATCATTACCACACAGAAATATTACAATTCTTAAGGGGCACCTTATAAAATAAGTACAGGAGAAATATGCTTTATCGTCTCAAAATGAAACCAATTTCTCAGCTGATTTGCAATTTATTTACATGTTAGCATTGATTTTCTGCTGATTTATAGCCCCACATGCCTGTGTCTTTGCTGCTTTCTAAATAAACAGCATCAGGCTGAGGAAGCCAACACTGAATTACGGAGCTTTGTTCCAGCTTCTCTCTATTAATGAGTTAAATCTTTTACCAATAGTGCCTGGTCTCCCCGAGCACTGAGTGCAAGGAGAAGTCATGCATGGTATTTTATAAGGCTGGAGTTCTGGTATGCTATAAATAATCAGGAGGTGTGGAGAATCCAAGGGGAAAATAGAGATCTCAGGGAAAGCACAAGTGAAAAATGTGGTCTCGCAATTATTCTTTTTTTCTAAGCTATAAATTTGGAGATGCAGCCGCAGCTCGTGGAAACCGGTGCTGGGGACATTTTATTTTATGCAGCCATTTAGGACCTTCCTTCCATGGCAGCTTTCCAGGGTACCTGCTGCACACCTGGGCTCCTGCATCCAGCAGGGTCCCACCGCATCCAGGAGCCACGCAGGTAACGCCAGCCCTCGCTGAGGATTGCTTCTGAGTAAGTTTTTGAATGGCAGGTAAATTATTCATTGGCATGTAAAATAATACTCTCAGCCTTAACTAACGGGGTAGTAAAAATAACCCCTGGCAAAGACCTCATCCTGCCAAGGTTTGGTTCATCAATAAACAACCCGAGAGCACCGACACGGCGCTTTTGGAAGGGCCCAGCGTGGCGAGGGGCGATTCGGAGGGAAGGGGCTGAGATTCTAATGTGCATCAGTCTGGGGGAAATGCGCCTTTCCCACTCTGTAAGCTGCATGTGCAAATTCTGTGGATAATTAATGCAACAGTTCCTTCAGCAGCATCAAAAGACCCACTGTTTAATTCAACATCCTACACGCGCGGTGTGACAGCAGCGAGGAGCGTTATCCCTGGCAGTGAGTGACAGAGGGCATCAAGCATTCCTCTGGAATGCTTTTGCCTCTCGCCCCAGTGGCACCTCAGGTGTGGCTGAGCTGCATTAATGCCGGGAGATGCTGCCAGCCCATGCCAGGCACACTCCCGTGGGGAATGCCAGCCTGGCCGGGCACCGTGCCGCAGCCCCTCCATCCCTCCATCCCTGGAGCCCCTCACCCTGACCACCCTGCCGTGGTCACCAGGACATCTCAGAGGAGCCGGGAAGGGATCTGGCCACTGCAGGCACCTGCAGAGAGGTCACGGAGCCGACATTCAAAAGCCAGACACCAGCACCAGCCTGGGCTCGGTGCTGCTGGACTGGGGCCACCTGAGCGGCCTTTCTGGTACCTTTTTCCTGCCAGGACCGTGCACCCCACAGGGTTTCCAGCCTGTTGACACACTGGCCCCCGTCTCAGGCACCGGAGCTCAAGTGTAAAAAGGCAGAACAGGCCACAGCTCAGTTCTTTGGAGGGGTCACAGGGGCTTTGGCACGATGTACTGCCTGGGATGAGCTGGTGCCCGGCGCTCCCCAGCTCTGGAGCCCGCCCAGACTCTGCCCGGGAGAACACGCAGGGCGATTTGGCAAGCTCCAAATCCTGCAAATCCAACTCTAAATCTCAGCGATTCAATTCCAAAGTGTCAGGAAGGGCCTGGCCAAGGAGGAGCCGGGTCTGTGGCCTTGCCCCATCCCTCCCCTGCGGGCACTGGGTGCTCCCCCCAGGCAGGGAACCGGCTGTGGCAGCCACAGCAAGGCAGCAGCCAGGCTGCTTTGTGCCTGAGCACATTTGTGCTTGCTTAATGATGGGGGTTTGTTTTTTCCTGTTGACATTGATCATAATTGTTACCCCATCGATTGACACACAGACTGCTCGGCAGAATAACAAGGAATGCTCCGTGCCAAATTATTCACTCTCCACCGGCTAAATCGCGCATCCTCCTGCAATCAAACCACAACCGCAGCCGCAGCTGGAAAACAAAGGTCCTGCAATTCCGAGTGGAGATGTGGAGAGCTGGGCAAGGAGCGGTGGAACATCAGGCTCCCGGTGCTCCCACCGCCTGTCAGTGACGGGTGTGTGACAGCAGTAACGACACCGCCAGCAGCGCCGGCCCCGCCGTCTGTGCAGCTCCAGCCACAGGGAGATGCAGGAGGGAAAACGGATGGCATCGACTGGAATGGGCTGAGCATCCCAATCCAACCGATAGCAAGGCAGAAAGCTCTCTTACCGCCGCTAGAATGTGAATTTGGGAGCGCAGGATCTGTCCTGCAACCATACATTACAAATAACCCGTCCGAGTTTGGGTTGGTTTAAGGTCAGAGGGCTCCGTGGAGGTCAGGGGCCAGCACTGCACTGCACCTCTTGTAGGCCAGCACTGGGATGGGCTGGACTGTGGCTTGGAGCCAGGCTCCGTGCCAGCAGCGAGTGGCTTCCCTAACCCTGTCCCCGGAGCGTGGAAGGTGTCACCTGGGGATGAGCACACACTGGAGAAGCATCAGCAAAAGTACACTCCTCCTCCAGCAGGCAAGTTTCCTTTGCAGAAAATCACAGCTCTCCCATTTAATTCTCATGAATATTCATCCGTGCGGGGATCTCATTCAGAGGGAGACCGAGGAGAACTGGTGGGTGCTTATGCAAAAACACAGACACTTGACACCAAAGATGCTTGTTTAGTTGATGTGAAATCTCTCCAGTTTTCTTTTCCCAGTACATACACGGGCTTGGTGGGATGAAATACATTATCCAGAGAATCATTCATCAAAGACCTGGAACGACGCAGAGCGCCTGTGATGGATAAGGAAAATGGCCACCTCGGCAGTGGCTTAAGGACAGCCACAAAGACATTTTGATGAGCAAAAAAACCTTCCCATGGATTTGTGCTGGAAGCAGGGTTCAATAGGGGACTGTCTATACCATCGAGTGCCAATCAAACAGAGTCATCTGAGCAAATCTGTGGCACAATCTCAGAGGGAGCTGTGGCACGCTAGGGGCTGGGCTGGGCAGGATTAGTCAGGAGCTAGAAAGGGATTAGGGAAAACCTGACATGAAAATGCTTCACTTTGTGTGCATTTTTATACTGTGAGACTATATACGGAGAGCTGTTATCCCACGGGTTGCCAGGCAGGAGCAGGGAAAAAACAATGAAATGTATTTTTGGGGGAAAAAGGGACTTGGAAGGAGACATCCTTCCAGTGTGGGAAGAGCGTTGCTGAAGAACCTCTCCTGACCTCGGGGGAGCTGGACAGGCGCCATTCCAGGCACTCCCGAGAAGCCTTCCCAGCCTTTCCCTGCTTTCCTTCCCGTTGTTTTGAGTTAAGGCCGTTGTCAGAAGCAGCTCCCCAGTCCTTCCTGCAGCACCCCGGCCCGGCACCCCTAACCAAGAATTGTTCCTCCCTGCAGGACCCACTGCTGCCGGGCTCTCCAGCATTCCCTTTTGAGAAATCAGGGCAGAAAACAGGGCAAGTGGGTCCTCAGTGACTTAAGTGTCGCAGAGCTCCGAAATAAGCCGGGCTAACTAATGGCTCTGCTAAACACCGCAGTGGCTGGCGATGATCTCCGTGGCCATTCCCTGTGAGAGAGAGAGTTGAAATCTGCTGGCGAATCCCGACATTTTTTTTTTTTTTTTTTGGAGCCATGGTGGGCCACATGCTCAGAGACGCGCTCGCTTCCCCGTTCCGCTCGACTGCAGCTTCGCCGTGATGTAGCAGATTGTTTGAAGGGATCCATGTCAGGATATTTTAGGGAAGGCAGTGCTGTGAATACAGCATCTCTGCGCGTCGCACAAATCCCTTCCCTGCTCGGAAGGAGCCTGGCAGCGCCGAGCTCTCTGAGGGCTGCTGCGGGCGAAGACGGAGGGGCTGCGGTGGAGGCAGATGGACCCGCGCAGCTCTGCGGGGATGGAGCCTGGCTGTGCAGCAGCGCTCGCTGTTGTCCTAAGGAGGGCCTGAGGGGTCCCAGCAGGGCCAGGATCCCGCAGGATGTGTGGGGCCCTTCCCTGGCGTTCTGGGCAGAGCCATGCTGGCAGCGGGCACTCTCACCCGTGGGCAGCGACTCCGCGACTGAGTCCTCCTGAGCAGCTTTGGAGGCTCTTTGGAGGTGGCAGCAGAATGACTTAGTTCTCATCAGCCCACAGACTGCTTAATTAGTTAAAAATTTACTCCAGATGAACTTGATTTGAGCTCTCCGGTCTGGGGTTTTGGCTGCCTCTTGGTGCCCCCAGCCCCTCCGGAGAGAAGGGTCTGGGATGGAGGAGCAGCGCCACGAGCAGCACCCGGCTCCTGGATTCAGGATTCCCCCGCTCTCACGCTCTGCCTTTGGAGCTGCAGACTCTTTCAGCAAAGACAATTTCAGTCAACCTGGTTTCTCTAAAATACATCGACTTCAATAGTGTTTTGTACAAAGGGAGGGGGAAAAAAAATCCTAAATATTTTCCTTGGGATAAACTCCCGTGTTAGAGCCACGTCCCTTTCATGCTGTTGCACATGGGCTGATATTTAAGGCAGGGACTTATTGTATAACCCAGTGCCTGTGGGATTAAAAAAAAAATAAAAAACCCTCCCAGTCTCCATGGAAATGGAGGCCATATCTTTTGAAAACTGTATCAGAGCTCTCTATCCTCTCCCCTTTATCATTGTATTTTAACCTACCAGCTGCATATTTAAGAGCAGAGCTTGCAAGATGATCTTACCCTTTTTATTATTTTCCCTTATGTGTTAAGGGAGGGAATACTGACAGGGACAAGTGACAGCTCGCTAATTATTCCCTTACTGCCACTGCTGTTCTTGTTTTGGACGTGTTGCTCATTTTCCTCTGCTCTTCGCACTGAATAATGCATGGGTCCCTATCAGTATTCATGCGGTACCTTCGGGAACTGCCAGCCTAACTAGCTGATAACTGATTCAGTTTGTAACCGGTGCCTTTGGGAGTTGCAAGGAAAAGTAGCCAAGAACAAATTTAACACTTCTTTCTCATTGCCTCAGAACATCAAGGAGAGGTACAGGAGGGGCCGCTCATGAAATGCATTCGTCGCCCGGAGCTGTTGGAGGTGCAGAGCCGCAGCTCTCCCGTTTAACCCAGCGCCCGCGGCCGCGGGGTCAGCGGCATCCAGATGGGAACGCCGGGAGGGAGCGGGCCGGGCCGCCGCCATCCCAAAGCAGTTGTTTTCAGCAGATGCCCTCTCTAGGCTTTGCAGGGAGGTGCCAAGAAAAGCCACCCCGGAGCCATCTGTACTTCGGAGCGGCAAATAGTGCGAGCCTGGTGCCGGTGCCGGGAGCGCTCGGGGCTATCGGCTGCTATCGGCGTGGCACGGGCACATCGAGGCGGGGACCCTGCCGGGCTCAGCCGGCCCCGCCCGCACCCCCAAAGTGCAAACTGCCGGTGCCGGGACACCCTGCTGACCCCGAGCAACACCCAGCCTGGTCCCTTACAGCAAGGTCTGTCCCGCTCCGAAGCAGCTTCAAGAGCCTCCTCCCGTCCCAGGGAGAACACAAAGCGAAGGAGGATGGGTAAAAGCCATATCCGCTCTTGCTCTGTTAAATATGGTTGTGAGAGGGAAGAAAAGGGAGAAAGCTTGGCATTTCCCCTGTGCCAAATTTGTTAGGGGTGCCTAGTTATGCTGGTGCTGCAAGAAACACATTTCCTGCCCCACAAGCGGGGAGGGATGGGCTCACTCACCGCACGGAGCTGCTCCGCTCCCTTCCACAGAAGGATGAAAAACTGCTCTGAGCAGTTGGATGAATATTCCTAGCCGAGCTTTTCATCTGACATGTGTCAGATGGTGTGACCTTAACCACCCGTAATGGCATGACCTTAAACCGCCATCTTCACAGCTTTGCTCCTCTCCAAGTGCAGATATATAGATATATATATTTAAAATGCTGCCGTGGAGGAGGAGAAGCGTTGGGTTTGGGGTTGCGTCGAAGTTGTCAGACGTGTCTTCTGCAGGAGCCGAAAGCAGATGGGGAGATGACCTCGTAGGCGTCCATCACGCCTCGTGCGAGGGACAGAGGTTTGAGCAGGAAAATTTTGAAGGTCTTTCTTGAAGCTTGCACTAGGAACTGCTTCCCCAGTTCAAACACAATGAACTTTGTTGAGGAAGTTTTGAAGCTCCTCTCTCCGAGTATCCAGACGAGTGCTAGGCAGGAAGTGAGGTGTATGCCCAAGAGACAAATCTCTTAAACACAGCTAGACTTGGGAGCAAATGCATTTGAGTCCCAGCAGAAGAGAGACATCTGGGCTGTGCTCAGAGAGGACTGGGGTGTGGGGACTCCTCACTGACCCCTGAGTGCCATCAGCCTCTTTGGACATGGCAAACAAGCTGTAGGGATGCAGTGACCCAGCTCAGGGAGCTCTTGACTCAAACAAAGCTGCTGTGTGTTTAATTGATTCCTCTCCACTGTTCTCATTTCAAGATTTTCTACACTTCCTCCACTTCCCTGCCCCCAGTGCCAGTCGATCAACTGGCCACAGCAGAAAATCCTGGATGATCTGTCCCATCAGCCCTTAAGGAAACAGGTCGGTGAGGTGGTCACTGACAACCAACAACTCCGGAGGGGACTAACCCCTTTCTCCTTCTGGGTTCTGCAAAACTTGGCAGCACTTTTTATTTAGAACTGCTAAACCTCACAGCTAATTGGGCAAAATTAGGGACATCTTTTAAAAGGTAAAACACAAGTTAAATAATGCTGATCTCTTCATCTTGCTGCCTGTAATTACAGTAGAAAAAAAAAATAGGATGTCAAAGAGAAATTGAACTGCAGAATTGAAAATCCCTCGGCAATGACTTGGATTCGTTGCCCCCAGCCTGCTGGAGAGGTTTGGCTCCAGTGGCAGTGGGCACATTGTGGCCTTGGCAGCATCATTCCTGCGCCTGTTCCAGGGAACAATCCTCCCCAGCCATAGTAAGCCTTGGAAAGACGTTCACCAGTGTCTGTGGAGCCTCTGGGGAGCCCCTTGGAAGACAAGGAAAAAAGCCTCAAGATACTGTATGTCAGTCTATCTCTCACTATAATTGCCTTTATTGATTGGGGACTCATTTACATTTCCATATCTCCGAGTTTCCTGTTAGTGTGCCTGTTTAGATGTGTTCATGGACTAGATTTTGAGAGATTTCATCCCAGGGACAAAAAAAAAGAAAAAAGGCCTTGTTATGTATGAACTCCATGTAAATCTCAAAAGAGAGGTGATGAGGCTTTATGGCAAAGAAATAACACCAGAAACCGTCGGATGAGCGGAAGGAGAGAAGAGGGAGCGGCCATGGCAGCAGAGCCATTTGTCACAGCATCCCCAGCACACAGAGTGCTCTGCACAGAATCCCTCCCTTTAGGGAAGCCAAATATCTCCTCCAAATAAAGAGCAGAAATGCATGAGGAACACAAAACCACCAAACCAGAATTTCCTCTCTCCTACAGGTCTGTGACGTGTCCTGAGGGCAGAGCTGCTCTTGCAGATGGGTACAGAAATACCTGCTCAGCTTGGGCTGGGAACTGGCTGAGGGAAGCTGCTCTGCCCTGAAAATTCTGCTGACAGAAATGCTGCTCATGTTCTCTCTGGCCAGCCCTGCTGTGTCCTGGCTGGTGGCAGAGCTCACCCAGCCGTGGTGCCCCTTCACCTCAGGGCCATGAGGACACCCCCAGCCCTGGGTCACCTCCTAAGGGAAGCAGCGATTGCCCCCTTGCTGGGTGTGCAGAAGAGAAAGTCTGCGAGTGGCAAAAATACCTTTTGATGACAAGAGGGGAGCAGTGAGAGTGCCTGGAGGGAAGTTTCAGGTTAGCAGTAAGTAGCTGTGATCCCCAGAGGAATTTAAATTGCCTTGCGCTGCTTCTCACCGGAGTGAGAGAGGGAGACGTGGGAGAGGGTCAGTCTTCTGCATGCCCCCTGCATCACACAGGTCCTTAGCCACAGCACATCTGGGATCAGATGTGGACATGTGGATCACACTGCTTCCCTGACTGGGGGAGTCCCGGTCACCAGGGCTCGGAGCAGTCCGTGTCCTGACTCAGTGATCAGGGCTGCACGAGTCTTTGAAAACAGCCCTCTCCTCCCTCTGCAGCCCCTTGCAGGCTGCCTGCTCCGTCTCACCCAGACTAGACCCAGAATCTGCTCCAAAATGGATGTTTTTCACATTAAAGAGCTGCACAAACATTTTATTTCCCATTTGTGGCCCTTTTGCAAACAGCAGAGAATCCACTCTTTCCTCCAGAAGATTTGTGTCTGAGGGAGCTCCCAGGCTGACATAAAGCTGCCCATACTTTCAAGAGGCCTCTCTGGTAAGCTCTTATTTCTTGGAATCCTTCCCAAAACGAGGCAGTATCACTTATGGGAAGCAGAGAACAGGAGTGATGTGAAGCCCTGAGAAACCCTTCCCGTTTCAGCAAAGGCACAAGTGTCACGTCTCTGCACAAATATCAATTATATTTCCTGTACAGCTAATGAGATAGCAGTTGGCAAACATCACAGGTAAACAGTCAGACATAGCCTAGCACATAATTCGGGCTTTTGGGATCATTTTCCTGCACCTAAGGTGTCCCTGAGTGCTGCACCCACTGCTGTGCACAGGTAAAGCCCAGAGTAAACAATGGAGTGCAGTGAAACCTCTGTGAAAACGTCACAGAGCTGGGGAAGGGTCACATGAGGAGCAGCTGAGGGAGCAGGAGGGGCTCAGCCTGGAGAAAAGGAGGCTCAGCGGGAATGTTCTGGCTCTCCACAACTCCCTGACAGGAGGGTGCAGCCAGGTGGGTTTGGGAGGAGCATCACAACAAGAGGAAATGGCCTCAAGTAACTCCTTACCCTAAAGGGCTGCCCAGCCCTGGCACAGCTGCCGCAGGCAATGTGGGGTCACCATTCCTGGTGGGATTTAAGAGACATGTGGATGTGGCACTTGGGGGAATTGGGTCAGTGGTGGCCTTGGCAGCGCTGGGGGAATGGTTGGACTTTATGATCTTAGATGTCTTTTCCAACCCAAACGATTCCATGATTCTGTAAGAGACCATATCTGATTCAGCATTATTATTAATCCCATATGTAGCTTATGAAGGGAGGAAAGGCAGTAATTAAGTGCAGTCATAAGTTAAAAGAATTGACCGTGTGTTTTCTTGCTTGCCTGATCTCTGGCAGCGCCTCGTGTTTACTCAGTCATCTGCTGCTGGTTCTGTAACCCTGTGTGCTCCCCCTTTCCCAGCCATGGGCACACTCAGGGGGTGCCCTCCAGCTCCCCAAAGTTCTTCTCAGTAAAGGGAAGAAACCAACTAAGGGGTAGGAAAAGGGTAAGAAAATTCAGAAGAGCCAAAGGAATTGGCAAAAAAAAAAACCAAAAAACCCAACAAAACGAAGCCAAACCCAAAGCAAACAGAAAAAACCCCAAGCCCTGAAGGACAGCAAGATACAAAGACATAGAGGGCGAATACATTCAGGAAGATGGTGACACTGGCAATGACACAGACTGTCATGGTCTAACACTGGGCAGGGTGTGGCAGGGAGCCCCCAGGAGCCCCCAGGAGCCCAGGAAGAGCCCCAGAACCTGGCTACAGCTCAGAATGTAGCTATAGAATTCACAGCCGGCCTTTAAAGGTTGTGGGGGGTTTATTCCTGCAATCCCGCTCCTCACAGGTGGCAGCCTGGGGCAGGTGAAGCATAACCAAGGGTGAGAGTCTCAGCCCCGCAGGAAACTGGGTTTGGGTAAATTTTGTGCAAGTTGTCCTTGTATTAGGGGGATGGCTTATGGGCAAGGAATAAAGGTGATTTTAGTCCTTTTATTGAAACAGACAAAAGAAATGTGTGCATTCTGGGAGATGCTGGTGTATGGATTGCTTGTGGGGATGGTCCCCAGCTGTAGTGAGAAAGTGAAGTCTCTGCTCCTTGGGAGCTCTCTGAGACCACTGCGAAAGGTCCTTTTAGACTGAGAGTAGGGTGACCCTTTGGGGAAAGAACATAGATTATTAGTGATGTACTAATATGTACTTTTGGGAAGTCGTGAGCCATGAGGAGAACACGGACCTCAGTCTGCTTCTACTGCTGCCATTTCTCAGGTGCTCCTAGATCTGGCTTCAGGTCTCTGAAATGAGGATGAGTTATGAGCTCTCTCTGAGTCATTCCTCTCCCTCAGGCAATGGAGGGATTTGGGTTTGTCCTTGCCTCCAGCCACTCCTCACTGTCTCTGCCACACCGTGGTCACTTTGGATGCTCTCTGGTCCCTCCTGACACTCTCCAGTCGCTCCAGCCTCTCTCTGGTGGTTCTGTGACACCACAGCCCCTTTAGCCACTCTCTGGTCCCTCCAGCTGCTCTCTGGCACCTCCAGCCCCTCTGCGGTGGCTCTGTCACACCAAGGTCCCTCCGGTGGCTCTGCTTTCCCACCCGGCCCTCCTGCCCCGGCGTTTGTGGCTGCTCCTCCATCCCGAGGATCAGTTTTCAGCCAGCCCCGCGCTTTGCCCTCAGTCAGACTATTTAGTCTGGTTTTGGTGACCCTGTCTGACTGCTCGGGAAGGAGCTCTCAGGTTTCTCTTTTCTCTGCAATCACTACACTTTTTTTTTTTTTTTTAAACAAATACCTTTGTGCCTCAGTCTCTCAGACAGGCTTAAGGTGGTCCCATTTGCCTTCCTCGTGTGAGGAGACACGCTGGGAGTAGCCCTGGGATTTGCATTCCTTTGCTCTTGTGCTGTGGGAGTACAGAGTTACCTTCCCATATAAATCCCTGTAGAGTGGCCATTCAGAGCTAATATTTACAAAAATCCCCCTAAAAACTGAGGAACACCCCTGCTTAACATCCAGGCAGGGCTTATCTCTGAGCACGGAAGCAAAGACACTGCTGGAGTTTTCTTTGGAGAAGTAATGATATAACTCTTGATTCGACTAATACACACCGAAAAAAGCCTTTTGTGCTTTAAATGCGAGTTCCAAAAGCTTTAAAAATTGCCACAAGCTCTTTCCTTTGTGCTGCTCACATCGTCTATGGCCGGGCAGGAGCTCACCCTGTGCTGAGGGCTGGGTCAGCAGGGTGGGCTCCATGAGGGATGGATGCACTTCATTTTGATTTAATTGCTAAACTCCATTTGAAGGAGTTGATCACTCATCAAGGGCTTTGCTCGTTGCTCCTGCAGCATCCACCATCCCGCAGTTTCCCAAGGTGCAGGGATATTCGTCCCAAAAATGGGGCTCTGGAACAGGTTAAAAGCTAAAAATCTCTGACCAAAAACCAAGCAAAGAGTAGATTTTCAAAATGCAATCTAAGGGCCTGGTGCCACATCATACACGATTTGTGGAGCTTCTCTCTCTGAGCACTGAAAGTGCTGATGGTGCTGGGGCTGAGGAGGCCTTTGCATCGATCAGGAAAGAAAAGTGAGGCAGTGCCTGGTGCTGGGAGAGCGGGATCCATCCCGATTTATTGGGCTGCCAAGGAGCTCAGAACGCTGGATGCAGATCGTTCAGCTGCTGCGTGCTAATGAAGGCTGCATTAATTACCCACTGTGGATTGATTTTCATGATTTGTCTGTCTGGGCCTCTCAAATGGGTCTGAAGGAACTTGGTGCTTGACCTTCACTGTGTTCAATGAGAGCAGGGAGACACCTCGTTCCCCAGGCTTTGCAGGGGAAAAAAATAATTTCTGAGACTTGTCCCAGCCCCAGGGACCTTCCTGGGGACAGCCCTGGCCCTGGGGGGGATCTTCCTACCACAGGGATGAGCTTGGGGTTATTTTTATTGCAATGGCTCTTGCTGCGGGGAACAGGGAGAGATTTCCCAACTCGGAGGGACCAGGCTCTGGAGTGGGAGCTGAGGTGATCATCCCATACCGCAAGTGCTCACTGCAGGCCCTGGGTGCCCATCCCAGACCTGGGCAGTTTTGGGGGACATCAGTGGGAGAAATGTCAGCAAATTGATTCCAAAAGGTGTTCAGAGAGGTCTCTGCACCCCCTCCACTGCGCCGCCCAGGAGCTTTTCAAGTGGAACAGCCTGCAGCTATTACAATAAACACCTCAGCCGCAACCTGGCTCTCATTTGCATATTAGCAGCCTTAATTTTGATGAAATATGCAAATGTATGCAAAATGAAATTCATCTCATAATGACACAAGGCGATTAAACAATTTTTATGCTTAAATATTCTGTTTAATGAAATCAAACAGACCCATGCGTGTGACAAATTTGCCTCAGCATGGAGAAATTAGTGGATATCAAAAAACTACCCCAGAATCCCAAACATGGGCCGCAGTGTGCTGGGCATTGAAATCGCCTCTTCAGCGGGAAAACAATGGGGTTTCCTGATAACCAAAGGAACTGGAAATCACATTACAGAGAAATGCTGAAGTAAGTTAGTGGCAAGGCACTTTGTTTCCTAATCTCTGAAGAAATCCCATTCTCCGTCCATCTTTTATTTATGTTCCAGATGTTAAATGGAGAAGACATGCTTGCTGGTCCTTTGTGGATGTTTTTGTGTTTTAAATGAAGAGGTGAGCATGTAGCAGCTGCAGTCAGTGTCCAGGGTGGGTCTGGCATTGCTGGGTGGGTCATGTGGCACAGGGGCATGGGGTGCCCTGGCTGTACTGGGGGTGCCAGAGCAGTGGAGAGCTCAGAGCCCCTCCAGGGACCTGCTGTGGATCCCCTTGGTTCCCTCAAGGCAGTGCTGGGACAGCCCAGAGCACGGGCAGGTTCTGCAGGACTCAGCATCAAACTGACTGAGATCTGCCTTGGTGCCATGGACTGAAACAACAGCGAGGTTGGAAATGATCTTTGCTTTTCATTCATCATTGCAGACTCATCCCAGATCTTGTGTCTGAAATCTTTTTTACCTCTCCCATCCACTTCCTCCTGTTTCCTCCCTCACTCCCTCATGTCTTGGCTGTTCCAGCTGTGCTCTCTCTCAGCCGTGTTTCTCTTGGTTGTATCCTGCATTGCCCTAATTCTTCTAAGTTCCACGTCTTTTGCTGTTGGGGGTATGTGCAGCTCATCCCACCTCATCCCAGCTGAGTCTCACCTGTACCTTTTATCAATGGTATGTTTATTGTCCTTTTCAGGGTATGAATGTTACCTAAAAGCCCCATGGGCTCAGGTACCTTCCAGTGCCACTCCATTCCCCCAAGGCATTCCTCCAGCTGCTCCAGCTCTGCTCCAGCTCCCAAAACTCCGTCTTTGGAGCTGTCACACACCCCCAAGGCTCCGTGCATCTGGAAATGCCATTGTATCTCCTGATTCACAGCGGGACTTTAACTACTGCTCTCTCCTCCTGGCCTTCCCCTCCCCTCGGCAGCGTGTCCCCGACTTCCCCTCCTCTCCTTCTGGGCTGTCACGGTGTAATTGATGATTTTAGGGAGTAGTTGACTCAGGCTGCCTGGTTTTGCTCTGTGAGTTCATTCCTGAGGCCGGTGCCTCTCTGGCGGAGCGTGGGGCCGGGGCTGGGCTCCTCCAGCCGGGCTGGGTCGGCTGCGGCTCCTCCGCTCCCATGGAAACGCAGGGATCCGCGCTTTGTCCCCACGGACCGAGGGCATCCCGGGGAGCCCATGGTGCCGTGCCACGCCGTGCCACACTGCTGTGCCCAGCCGTGCTGCACAGAGCCACCTCCTCACCCCAACAGCTGGGAGCTGCATGAGCGGTTCTGCCTCCTTCCATCCCCCTCCGGAGAGACCCCGAGCTCCCGCAGCCCCAGCGAAGGGATGGGAGGGCTCAGTGCCTCTGCCCCCTCCCTGCTGCCCTGGCCCAGGCTCCTTTTCCCTGAGCCAAAACTGACAGAGGCTGGAGCCCGGAGCTGCAGAGTGGGAGCCCTGCCAGGCCTCATAGCACAGCCGTGATGTAAGAGCAGAGAGTCAGCAAAACCCCCTGCAGGAGCTGAGTTAACCCTCGCGGCAGGGAGGTGGTGGGATATGTGGTGGGACACTCCTGAATGCCGGCTGGTTCCTCACCTCTGGGCACCCACCCTCCTCTGCTGGCACCCTGGGCACCTCTGGGCACTGCTGTCTGTATTTTTTCCAGTGCCTGGTCCATTCCCAGGTGGTGGAAGGGAGCTGTGTGCCAGGTAGGCATCCCTGGGCTTCCTGCAGTCCAGTCCTGGCATCCCTCAGTGGGTGCCAGTGCCACTGTCCCAGCTCACCTTCTGCCTGCCCTCTGCATTTAAATAATTCCTGAGGAAACAGGTTATGGGCCGAGAAGTTCTTAAATTATCTGAGCAAGTTTATGAACTTTCACGGCATGGGATGGATGTGACATTTCCTCTCCGTAATAAATGTTCATCAGAAACGACTTGATCCAAACAACCTTGTGCTACAAAGCCACCGGGCCATGAAAAACCATTGACAAAACAATGTCCTTTAAACGTGGTTTTGCTGGAATTAGGGCTGATTGTGATGGGATGTCTCAGTATTCTGACCTTGTTACACTCCCATTATTTTGACAATTGACCGAATATTAGTAATATTTCACTCTGGATGAGTATTCTCACACAGTGAGGTTCCTGCAGGTGCTGGATTTGTTTTTCTGCATGGATTTGGCTTGATCAGGAAGAAGTGATGAGCTGTGTGGTTTCCCCTGCTGCACTTTCTAAACAGGCTCATGAGAATAGATGCAGGAAGATGTTCTTCACCCAAGGACCATCCAGTGGAAATGCACCTCATTTTTTAATGGCTGAGAGTTGCACTGTGCTGAGCTCTGCTGGTGCTGGTGCTGCAGCAGCTCCCTTCCAGCACCCAGGAACTGCCCCTGCAAGTACCTGGGGAGCACTGGGAGCACTGGGAAACACTGGGAGAAATCCTTGCCCTGTCTGCCTGTGCTTCCTACACTGAGGAGTGTTCTTCAGGGACCAGACAAGCAATACCTAAATAAATAGTCCAAGTGGATGCAATTCCAAGCTCATATCATGTTACAGTAATCAGAGGATAAAATTGTTTTTCTCTGTGACCTTGTTACAACCGTTTGCGAAGTCTGTGGAGAAAACTGCATGTCTAAATCAATCCTCCCTGTGGAGAGTGTCACTGCTCCTCTCAGAAGGCAATTAAAAAGGAGCTTTAGCTGGAGAAGGGGCCAAGGGAGCCTGTGGTGCTGCGGGGAGCCTTAGAGAAGTTGTTCCAGGACCTGCACTGGGGTTGATCCCATCCTGGAGGGACCCGGGAATCACATGGATGGATGGGGCCAATATCACTGTTAATCGATTTGCTTTTGACAGAGAGAGCTTGAGTTTATTGTAAAACTCCTGACATGATTGGAGGGCTGCCCACTATTATCAGTCCAAATAAATATGGGTTAACAACAAATTTGAAACATCTGCTGGGGGCTGAAGACATCTCTGTTAGGATGTTCCCAGTCCAGCCCTTCATGTGAGTGAGGTGGTGGGAGTCCCAGCTCCAGGGAATGTGTGCAGGGGACATCAGCCACCATCCAGCCTGTCTGACTGGCCCTGCTGGGACTCTGCCTCCCATGGGATGTCCAATGCTCCCATGGGATCTCCAGTGCTCCTGGGAATGCTGCTGGGCAGCACAGTCACTGCAGCCGCTGCCCCAGGACAGAGTTTGACCCAGCAGGGCTGTTTAGGGGTCCCGTGGCCCCCTCTGGCACACAGCAGTGCTGGGGGATGGTGTGGGGCCAGCTGCCAGACCCCAGTCTTAGCAGAGCTCTCCATGCCGTGAGGCTGGGGATGCTCAGGGCCCTGGGATGAAGGAAACAGGGTTTGTACCTGGCACACCTCAGGCTTTAGAGCCATTTCCAGGCTTCTCCTGCAGCAGGACAACTCACGCCAAAGAGCTGAAATCAGAGGAGAAAGCCCCAGCCAAGCACCGGGGGGCAGCTCTTGGTGCTCTGGAGCAACGTGGTGCTCCCCAGCACCCGGGGGTCGGAGAGACTGAGCCCAGCGCCCTCGGAGATGGGATGGAGGCAGCAGCAGCGAGGGAGGGAGAGGGGGAAGAAGGGAGGGCTTTCTCACAGGAACCTTGTGGGAAAAGCAAAACCTCTTGTCGTGGTTCACTGCCTGCCCGTCTAATGCTGTCCCCGAGGGAGCCGGTCAGGCGCCATAAAACCAGGCAATTTGCCCCGGAAATAGGTGAAGAGATGGAAATGTGCTGAGGCGATGTAAATGTGCCATCCCGCAGGGGCCGGGGTCCCGCCGGCCACCGGGGACGGTGTCCCGCGGTGCCTGGGACAGGGGCCGGCCGAGGGGACCCCCGAGCCACGGGGATGGGGGGGATTTGTGCCTCTTCCTTGTGGCAGGGAAGGGACCCCCCCTGGCCGTGCTGGGGCTGTGGCTCCGGGGTTCTGAGCACTCCGGTGCTTATGAAGCATCCCCGAGACTCTGGTGGTGTGCTCCCCCAGCCGGGAGCACTTGGGTGGGCAGCACATCCTTCCACAGTCCTGCCTGGAGGGTTCCCACCCTGGGACAGCCGGCAGGAGCCTGGAATTCAGCTGGAAATCAGCCTGAAAATCAGCTCAGGCCACCACGCGAACTCAGGCGTGGTTTTGGTGGCCCTTGAACCAGAACAAGGCTGGGATCCATGGCACCAGCAGCCGGTGGTGCAGGGCTGAGTGGGGCCCGGGGGCTGCTGGTTGTGCTGATTTTGGGATGCACGGGGCGCTCGGTGCTGACTAAACAAGAATTCTGTCGGGGCCGTGGGCGCACGCTCGGGGCACGCTGTAAACTAAGCCCTGGAGGATGTCACAGAGCTGAGATCCGCCTTAACCTCACGCACCAGGAATTCAAGAAAGCCACCTTGGCCACCCTCATCCGTCCTCCCACGGTGCCTGAGACAGGCCAGACCCTGTCAGCTGGGATCTGCCTGGATCCTCCTAAATCAGCGCTCTGCTCTGCCTGTTCCTGAGCACAATCCTATCTCCTGGCTGTTGGACCGCGGCCAAACGCAATCACTTCTCTGAAAGACTCGCTAAATATGTTCAGCAAAAGAATTTAATTAGCCCCTTTCTCTTCCACATGAACGTTTTTTAAGAAAAGAAAGGGGGAAATAAAGGCAAAGAAAGAAGATCCCTGTCTCCCCAGTCCATTTTCTCAGCTCGTGGTTGCAGTCCTGCTGGTCTGCTCGGGATTTCAGGGTGTCCTGCTTGGCTTGGCAAGGCTTGGTGAGCAGAACCTGGTCCTGCCCCTGCCCTGCGCTCCCCAGGTGTCCCAGTGGGAAGAGCTGTGCATCCCTGCTCCCAGCCAAGGAGGCCATTTACTGGGGCTTGGGGTTGAAAGGATTGTTTGGTTGAGATTTTTGTTTTCAGCCTGAACTCCTGCGAGGGATGAATCATAACTGCGTGCGTCTGGCTGAGTTACAGGGCTCTGCCGAGCGCAGGGGAACACAGGGACCAGCACATGTCCCTGTCAGGAGAGCTCCTCACGGATTCCTGCCATCCTGCTCCTCCTCCATGTGAGGGGGAGGGAGACCATCTCCTTGAAACGGCTGCAGGCAGGGAAGGCAGGGAGCTGGGGCATGGAGGTGGCTGTGCCCAGAAGGTGCCTGGTGCTGTTTGTCCAACCAACCAACCCCTCCTGCTGGGGGGAGCTGAGGGATGGGGACAGGCAGGGGCTGGGGGTGGGCTGGCTTCTCCTCCTGGCCAAAGATGGGGACTCTGCAGCACCAATGCCAACACTGGGGCTTGAAGCTGGTGTCTAGACCTGGATAAACTGTCCTTGTGTCACCCGTGTTGCCAAAACCCCACCTTTCTCAGCATAGGCAAGGGCAATGAGAGCATTCCCTTGTTGTTCCAGTTATTTTCACCTGAGTCAGGCCTGGGACTGGGGAAGCAGGACTCGTGTGGTCTGTGGAAAGCAGATGCCTGTGGATGAAGGCCAGGAACTCTGCTCAGCCTGGGGTTCAGGGCATGGCACCCTGTGATCCCTCTGGGCTGGCCGGGGTGCTGCTGGCAGGTGAACCAGTCAGGAACCAATCTGTTGGGAAATTTATGAAATGTTATGTAACTGCGAGGAACCAAAAGACAGACTCTCTTAAAATGATATCCTTGTTAATAATCTCCTTCATCCATCACTGCTGCTCAAGGATCCTCTCGCTTTTATGCGGAACATAAATTATTTGGGGGTGGGAGGAGGGGTTCTCTGGGCGATGGGAATTACAAACAGCTGGTTGACCACAAATTGCATCTCCTGCATCATCAGCGAGGGCACGTGAGCTCGGCACCAGCCCTGCACGCTACGTTCATGACCAGGCTGTGATATTTTCGCTCTGGTGATGCAGAATCCCTATTTTTATGGTACCCACTCTGTGCCCACGTAGCTCTGTGTGTCATAAAGACGCCAGAGCCAGGACCCCCACACAGTGAGCCCCTCATCCTCCTGTCCAGCATCAATCAGGTCCTGGCTTCAAATCTCACCAGGCACATGGAGACTGTCAGAGCTGGGTGTCAGAGCTGGATGTCAGACACCCCACCCTGAGGGGCCTCAGTTTTTGAGGGACATCCCTGAGGCAGTTTCTGAACCCCCTTCTGGTTTCCCAGGTATTTTCCCAGAACACTCATTGCTCCTGCAGCCCTTGGCCATCCCTTGTGTTTCACAGCATCTGAGCAGCGTGGCCAAAGCTAATGCTGATGTTGGCGTTTGTGTGGAGCTAAGGGTTAAGGGGAAAGGATCAAACCACAGAACAGAGAGTGAATGCAGCTTTTCTTGTTCGTGCTGCATTGTGATATATTTAAACTTTCATTTAGCATAAATACTGTAGGTCAAACACCAGACAGATTCACCAATTATATTTTCCCCTATTAGATGAAATATGTTTCTAATTTGGCCATAGTTTTGTTTTATTAGACCTGTGGCAGTGAGGGTGACCCTGTTTCAAAATAACCTTTTCAGATCATTTAGCCCTAGCCTTTTGCAAATAGAGTTTGATAAAGCAAAAATGTGCCAGTCTATTTTTTAAGTGAGGGTTATGTGAACCCAATTCCTTCCCCAAGTCAGGCTGGGGCCCCGCTGGAGCTTGGGAGCCCTTAGGAAAGCGTTATGTTACAGTCACTCCGTGTGTGCTCAGCGAGTGCCCCGGCGTGCAGAGCGAGAACTCAAACCGTGTTTGTTTTGCACGGCGGATTTGAGCCAGAAGAGGATTTTTGTCTCTTTAAAATGTAATAAAATACAGTACTAGCATTTCCTGGGTTTCAGAGCTTCCCTGCGTGCTGTTGGAAGGACGGCAAGGGGCGATGTGCTGACTCCAGCTCCAGATCTCCCTGGTTTTCTTAAAAGCAAGATCCCCAGAGCGGCAGCATCAGGTATCTTTCGGGATCAGCTTTTCCTTTTTTTGTGTGTGGTGAAACGGGAGAGATGAGTTATTTTTACTTTATGCAATTTTTTTTTTTTTTTTTTTTTTTTTTTTTTTTTACTCCCGGCTTATCTGATCCGCTTATTGTACCGAGGGCTTTATTTTCTTCAGGCTCCAAAGGAAAGCTCCGAGCTTCCCGGAGCCCATTCAGCCTGGGCGTGATAGCATCAGCTCCGGTGGCAGCGCTATCGCCGCCGTTATCCCGCTATCGCCGCCGTTATCGCACTGCTGACAAATCCTGCAGGAGTTCAACGCCGACGTCGCCTGCGCCTCTGGAAGTTTTTCTGGGTACTCGGGGATCTTCTCCCCCCGGCTCTGCCCTTCTGCAGAGCCTTGGTACTGTGGGTGCCTCTGGGTGCCTTGGATGAGCTCCCCAGCCACAGGGGATTTCTCCTTGAGCAGAAATTCCCTAAACTGCGCTCCCCACTCCTTTCACCCGCAAGGTGCTTGCTGGAGTCACTTCTCTCTTCCCCTGATTTCAGCCCTATTTGCCATATTCACACCAATTAAGATCCTGGTTCATCAGGCCCTGGCAAGGGAGTGGTCCAGGAACTAAACTCCCTGAGAAGGGCTGCTGGCTGATCCCGCTGCACTTCCAGCCCTTCCAGCAGCCTTGGGATGCTTTGGGGTCATCCCTGTGGGAATGGGGGACCCTCACAGACACAGCCCTGTAAGGCCATGGGGCTCCCCCTGCTCTGCTTCCCCTCAGCTTCTCCTGCTGCTCCCTTGGCTTAGGATATGTGTGGACCCCTGGGAGAGGCAGGAGGCACAGCCAAGGAGAATAATTACACACAGCCACGCATGTGGCACTGTCATATCCTCCTGCTGTCATTGGGCTCCTGCAGCTCCAGTGCTGTGTCTGCCAAGGCCACCGAGGGCAGGAGCTCCCTGAGGCCAAACAGCAGGAATGGCACCAGCCCCAAACTGCAGGAATGGCACCAACCCCAAACAGCAGGAACGGCACCAACCCCAAAGAGCAGGAACAGCACCATCCCCAAACTGCAGGAATGACACCAGCCCCAAACTGCAGGAATGGCACCAAACCCAAACTGCAGGAATGGCACCAGCCCCAAACAGCAGGAATGACGTCATCACCGGTGCTTTCGTCATCTTGAATCGACATCATTCAAAGTAACAATCACAGCGAAGCTTTGCATGTAGAGATTGAAACCAGCTGGAAAGCAGCGTGTCTCCTGTGCAGAAAATGGTTGCTAAGATGGTGCGTTGAATCGAGCAAGTCACGCCTCAAAGTTTGCTGAAATTCGATATTCTCGGCAAATATTATTGTTGCTTGTTAAATATTTGGTGAAATGCAAAGATCAACACCAAAGAAAACTATCAGCAGTGGCAAAACAAAATCGACGTTAAAACGTCCTTGAAATCAATCTATCCCTGTGAAATGTCCTCGGCTCCCCAAAACCGCCATTTCCAATGGAAATCAGAAAATTTCCTACAACTCTGCTCAAAGCCTGAGAGAGCCGAACCATTTCAGACACTGTTCAAAGCTATTTTTGTTAAGTCTTTAAAACCCTTTAAGACTTTATTGAGAGCAAATCCCTCTCTGTGCTGTCACTGAATTTAACGGTCTCATCTCCGGGCTGGTGGGGGGAACGCTCCTGTCTCCCCCTCACTGTCAGGGTGAGATTCCCCCCCATGGCTCCCCAGGCTGTCCTGCTTTGTCCCCAGGAGCCCTCACTGCCTCCACGGGCACGGGAGATGGTTTTGCTCAGTCTGTGTCTGAGATGGGGTTTGCTCCCCAGCAGAGCCAACAGCACCGAGCAGCTCCTCCCATCACCCCGAGAGTTCCACTTGCTCCAGAGGCTGCTGCCAGTGCCAGAGACCTCTGAGAACTGGGCCAAGCTCTTGCACCACAGGGAGAAGGTGGAACTCGATCTTAAGCAAAACAGAAATGCCGCCAAAGGTTTTTCAACTGAAAGCTGAAGCTGGAAGGGGAGAAATTTCCACCTCCTCAGTCCTTCTGGACAAGCTGGAGCTGCAGGGCCTGGGGCAAGTGGGGGCTGCCCATTGCACCCAGCACAGGCTGGGAGGAGCAGCTGGACACCCCCTGGAGAGGGAAATATGGGAATGCCTTCAGCACTGTCCTGTGGGGTTGTTCATTGCTGTTCTCTTTTCTCCTGTTTCCCACCCCACACACACATTTTCCCCCCAGGTTCTTGATCCTGAGGTATTAAAGCACGATTCTGGGTCACAGAACTTGCAAGCAACTGGAGAAAGTGACTTTATTTCTAGGTAGAAGCCAGATTTGGGAATATTGGCCACAGCAGGTCACACCCTGTGGAAGGATGTGTGTCTGAACTGAGTGTGCAGAGAACAGCAGCACACGGCAGAGGGGAGCAAAGCAGGTCACTGAAACACTTGTCAGCTTTTCAACATTGTTCACAGACATTTTGGCATCCCAAAAACTGACAGGGGATCAAATGTTCCCAAATGGTGAAATCTCTAAGTAGGAAAAAAAGAACATGTGCTTTTGAAAGGGTCCCGTGTTCTGAGCACTGCGGGCTGCAGCAGCTATAAATTGTATTTACAGCCTTGCTGAAGCGTGTCCTGTTTACACCGTCTGATCACTGTGCTGGGGACTGACTGACCCTACCAGGACCGAAAAACTCGTAATTCCTTTTATTTGGAATAATGGGGAGGAGCGGGACGATGTTCTCACACAAACCTCAGATTCCTCAGGGCTGTGTGTCTGCTGCTGCTTCAGACTCTCCAGCAAGGGCAGGTCCTTCACCCTGACCATTGTCCCAGCACCAGCGCTGGTTTACACCAGCAGAACACTCAGGGCTCAATCTAGGCATCAGCTGTGCTTCCCAGGGGCATTCCAGGAGCTGGGACCAGCTGGAGAAATGCCTTTTAAGCTGGTTTCCATCTTTTGAGAAGCCCAAGGTGTTCCTTGCCAGGCTGTGCTGCCATGCAGGTTTCTCAGTGTCACTGATATGAATTCTAGTTTAACTTCCAGAAGGGATAGGATGTGGCTTTTTCTCACTAGCTGGGAACTTTCCCATGGAGCTGGGAACTTTCTATACATGATGTTTTCCTGTCTGGTACCATGGTGAGCCCAGATGCTGAAGGCAAACTCCATCACCCATATCACAGCCTGGGACATTTATTGGCAGATGAGTCCTGCAGGGGCAAAGGGCAAGTCCAGGTTGTGTGAAGGGAAACCAAAGTGCCTCTGGTTGTTCTGCCAGCCCTGGTGACCCCTTGGGCAGGAGGTGACGGGGAGCACACCCGGGCACAGATGGTACAGCATGGCTGGCACATGACCAGGGCACATCACAGAGCACCCTGGGCTCAGCAGGGCTGTCCCAGCCCCTTTTTATGCTCTCTGGGGTTCCTCAGGACCTGCTCATGCAGAGTCCATTCCTGCCTGAAGCAGAACCTAAGAGTTTCTTCAGCAATGGAAAAGTTATTTTCCTAAACGGACATTAATGTTTTTTCCATTAATTGGAAGAAATTCTGCGGCTATGGAAAGCCTTAAAGTGATATCACTGTGAAAAACTGCAAAAAATTCACACTGGAAAGGGCTTACGAAATCCAGATTTTGTCAGCCAAAAGGGACTTTAAAATAATCCCCCAGGGCCTCCACAGCACTAGAGTTGGAGATAGCAAGGTGTCCCTCACTGGGGAAGCACAGTGTGGAATGGGAGATTGTTTTGGCTGCCAGAGGGAGCAGCCATCCCATCCCATCCCATCCCATCCCATCCCATCCCATCCCATCCCATCCCATCCCATCCCATCCCATCCCATCCCATCTCATCCCTGCTCCAACCCTTGGGAGACAGGAGATGAGCCAGCCTAGTGGCTCATTCCAGGTGCTGTCAGCAGCCTGGATCATCTTGCTTGATTTATCACACCAAGTTCCTGGAAGAAAAGAAAAATCAGCCCAATCCAAGCCAGAGCAGCCCAATGATCCCTGGAGCCTTTGGGAAGGAGGGAAGCAGCTGACACAGGGCAGGGGCAGAGCAGCAGGATGAGCCCTGGTGTTGTGGCAGATGGGCTGAAGCTCCTCCTCAGACCTTTGGCAGTTCAGGAGCTGGCAGAGACACGGGCACGGGCAGAGGGTCCTGGCCATGGCCATCCCTGCCCACACAGGGCCTGGGAGCAGCTCTGTCCCCGTGCTCTGGTGCCACGTGAGTGCCCAACAGCAGAGCCAGCCTGGCTCACACAGCCCAATTACCACAGGCATAATTGCTTGCAGAATTGGAACCTTCATTTGCTTTGAGTTCTTCCCAACTTGCCCAGTCCTCCAATATCTCCCTGCTCTGTCAGACGTTCTCTGTTCCAACACAAATACAGATTTTTCTGGAAATGTGATTTATTTCCCCTAATTTTGATCTCTTCTCGCATTCTTCAGTTGAAGAAGCAGAACCCATGAAGAGTTTGGCTGACAGAAGTATTTGTGCAAAGATTTCCTTTTATCCCCTCTTCCATATTTTCTGAAAAAACAGCTACCTAAATCCAAATAAGATTAAGAGCAAAACCTTTCAAATGGGTTACATTAATTTAGTTACCAGATCCTTTGCAACGATGAAAGAAGCACAATATTCTTATGTAATAAGTCCTGCTTTATAAATGCATTAATTCTTAAACTATATTGTTTTAATAAACAAGGCTCTAGACATGCCCAAGGGCACTGGTATTCTCAGAAGAGTTTTCCAAGAAGGCTTGTGTTGTTGGATTATTATTCCATTACTTCCAAGTTCACTGAGTGGAGCTATTTTTTTTCATACTCATATTGCAATAAAAACAACAACTTTCAAATACTTTCTTGAGGAGATTGGGAATCAAAATGGAAACTATTTGTGTAGGATGAGAAGTGCTGAAAGTCTCTCAGTTCATGCAATTACATCGGGAATCTGAGGCCTGACTCGTTATTAAGGGGCACAAGGGTGGAGAATTCAGGTCACTGCGGAGCTTCCTGGGCTAATCCCACTCCTGGGGATATGCTGGAGGAGCTGTGGCCAAGCCTGGGGAGCACAGACAGGACCCAGCTCTTGGCCATGCCCATCCTGGGCTGGCAGGATCTCAGGGGTGTTGGTGGCTGGATGTTGAGTGCTGCCCTCTGAGCTGCTCCAGCTCCTTGTCCCTCCTGCCATGGCTCCTCTCCCACTGCTTCCAAACCCAGCTTCCCTTCAGCTCCCCCACATCCACCCCACACTGCTGACTCAGAAGCTTTTAAGACCCACTTTAAGGTCTACTCTCTTGGAATCCCAGAGTGTTCCTCCATTGCTGGCTGACCTGGGGAGCACCAAGCTGGTAAGGCATGGCTCAGGCAGGGTGGGGTGGGCAGCAAGTTCTGGCTGGCTCTGGGAAATCTGTGTTCCCACAGATATTCCCCCAGGTAATCCCTCTGAAGGAGGGCTGAGTGGAGAGGCACTAATAGAAACGATAATAATGAGATAACTCACACATGGTCCTCCCAAACCAGCTTCGAGGTGGTGCTGCACAAAGCCAGGAAAGGTCTGGAAAAGCTGCTGTGCCAGGGCAGCTCGTGCTGCACTTAAAGGATGAGACCTTCATGGTGTATTCACCCCACTGAACGCCTGGCCACGGGTGGATGTGCAGTTTTGGGGTGCTGTGCTCTTTCCTGAGCATTCCCCGCCCTGCAGGGGATGAGCAGCCCCCGGAGGAGCAGGCACAGAGCTGCTCCTCTCCCTCATCCCTCTGTCGGCACCGGCTGCTCTTTCCAACCGGATGCAAATGAGGGGAAATCTCACCCATTTGTGCCTCTGTGGAGTATCTTCTGCCTTATTCCCATGAATTATTAGCTCACTTTTATTGGGTTTGGCTTGCAGGAGGATGACTATTTCATCCATCAAATCAGAATCTTTTTAACACTAATACTGAATTTATAGAAGTGGTTAAACGAAGTGTTGACAATATGGACAATGTGTTTCTGATTAACGCTGCGATTTAACAGGGAGCTGCCAACGGCCCCGAGTTACTAAACCCGAGCAGCACTTTTCCAGACCCACGGGCTGCAGCTCAGCACTGCAGATGTCAGGGCTGGCTGCAGTGGGCTGGCTGCATCCAGGCTGCTCCCAGGAGTTCTGCTTTTCCCCTGTGGTCATACCTGTACTGAGCTTTTCCCTAATCACACCTGTACTGTGCTCTTCCCCTTTCCCTGGTGGGTGCATTTACATGTGTGCATTTACCTGGGCAGGGACTGAACAGCTGAGCCCTGCAGCTTTGAAGAACATCAAAACAGATTAAAATATGATTTCTTTCTTTCTTTCTTTCTTTCTTTCTTTCTTTCTTTCTTTCTTTCTTTCTTTCTTTCTTTCTTTCTTTCTTTCTTTCTTCTTTCTTTCTTTCTTTCTTTCTTCTTTCTTTCTTTCTTTCTTTCTTTCTTTCTTTCTTTCTTTCTTTCTTTCTTTCTTTCTTTCTTTCTTTCTTTCTTTCTTTTCTTTCTTTCTTTCTTTCTTTCTTTCTTTCTTTCTTTCTTTCTTTCTTTCTTTCTTTCTTTCTTTCTTTCTTTCTTTCTTTCTTTCTTTCTTTCTTTCTTTCTTTCTTTCTTTCTTTCTTTCTTTCTTTCTTTCTTTTCTTTCTTTCTTTCTCTTTCTTTCCTTCCTTCCTTCCTTCCTTCCTTCCTTCCTTCCTTCCTTCCTTCCTTCCTTCCTTCCTTCCTTCCTTCCTTCCTTCCTTCCTTCCTTCCTTTTCTCCATGACACCAAAAATAGGAGTTGCACACAAAGCAACTGGCAATGGGAACAAAGGGGAGAGGAAGAGAGGGGAGTGTGTGCAGAGCCACAGAGATCACAGCCAAGATGAGAGGATCCTGCTATCTGGAGCCTCCTCTGAGAGTGCTCACAGGCCAGGGAGCTTTGATCCCCTCCTTCCCTCTCCTCACTAATCGCCTTCATGGCAACACTGAACTCCTGAAATTCAACAGCTACTAAAATATCAAGTATTTAGGGCTGGGAAAACCTTGTGGAGTGTGAGGTTTCAAGCAATGTTTTGGCTTCACTTGAGTTCAGAGCCGCAGTTGGAGTTCGGGAATTTTCTTCCTCGGGTTTTACATCTGCTGGGTTTGCTGTTTGTTCCAGGGGGATTGATTCAGTTTTGGGAAAAATCGACTTGTCTTCGCCATGTGCAGCTGAGGGTTAGAAGAGCCAGGAAAGGCCGGGCAGGGAACAGAGCAGCAGGTTACCCCAGGCAGGGCTGGGAGGGTCAGGTAAGCCCAGGCAGGGATAGATGAGCTCAGGGAATTTCTCTGCAGCACAGCGAGCAGTGCCCGGCCCCCTGGCACACTGTGACCTGCCTCATGTTTATCCCTGTTTGACTGGCTCCCACCAGCCTAAATTCCACCTGCAGTGATGGAGCTGTGGTTCCTGTAGTGCCAAATCTTGGCTGCCTGGGGCTTGCTAAAACCAGGTTCATCTCTGGTAACGCTGGGATGAGTTCCAGGTGTGTGATAAAACAAAATCACTTTTAAACCTTCACTCAAAACTTGAGCAAAAGCCAGGCTGACCCTCCTCTAAAGCTCCCTTTTCCTCACCCTGCCCCCATCTCTCGCAGTTCTCCTCCCCCACCTCTCCCCAAAGTACCCCAACCCTTGTCTGGGTCTTGTTTAAGAGTCAGCTTCAATAGTGCCTTTGTTAAGGGTTAAAATCTCATTAAATGTGAGGTAAGAGGAAATGAAAAAGTGTAAAATATCCAAATTTATTACCTGTTGTCTTCTGAGCATTTGAGAACCAGGAGCTGGGGGCAAGGGGCTACGTGGGATCAGAGCTGTGAGCCACGAGCCTTCCCCACCACCCGTGCTGCCTCTAGCTCCTGGGGCACTGCCTGCTCCTGGCACCAGCTTATCAAAGGAAAAAAACCCCTAATTTTGTGCTTTTTGAGATAAAAAAGGTGAATTGCTGTTACTCTATCAGACTGGCCCTGAGCTCTGCCACCGTCCCCCTGCACGTGCAGGTGGGGGTGTTTATTCACTGAAATCAGAAATGTTTCTCAACTCAAAGGGAAGGTTTTCCAGGAGCAGCGACTCCTGCTTTTCCTCCTGTTCCAAAGGTGAAGGGAAAAGCAAACCCAGTAAATTACAGTGTCGGGTTTATTAACTCTGCTAATGAGGGAGCAGCCTGCGTGGTTGGGGGTGAGAGACCGAGACCCTCTGCTCTGGGGCATCACACTTGGGGTGCCCCCAAGCTGCTCCCTCCCTTTCAGGGTGCAGAGAGGGAAAAAAAAAATTGGCAATTAGGGGAAACTATAAAACCTGATAAAATGCTCTGCTCCCAGAGCAGCCACAGTGAGTGTCAAGCATGGGATAGAGCCTGTGAGGGTGCTCCAGGGTTCCTTGTGCCCAGTGCTCTCCCAACAAGAGTTCTGGGGTGTGATGTGACAACACAGGTCCCAGGGTGTGATTTGTTCATACACAAATCCTGGGGGTGTGTGGGTTATGTTTGCAGGGCCCTCTCTGCCTCTCACCTTCCCTGTGTGCACTCGGGGATGTGCTGCTCGCTTTGTCCTTTAACTGAATTAGTGGTTGAGGAGTAATGAGATAATCTGTCCTCTCTCCCTGCACGAAATGGGGGAGCCAATGTCACTGGTGAAAAACGTGGGGCCACCCACTGGGCCCGGGTGGGAGGGGGGGTTGGGCTGAGGCTGCCACCAGCTACAAACAAGTGGCATTTTTGGGCTTGTTGTTGGGTGGTTTCCATGGAAAACCCTCAGCAGCTTTGGAGGGACCTGTCAGCACCGCTGCTGTCTCCAGCCCTGTGCCCCTCACCCACTCCCCCAGCCCTGCTGCCAAGGCCACCATCCAACCCTGTCCCCGAGTGCCACATCTGCTAACCCCAGGGGCTGGAAGCACGCATGGGATGTGTGCTTTGACAGTGCCAGCATGCAGGTGTCGTGCTGGAGAGCCACAAGAAAATCCTCATCTCATTCCTGCCTTGGCAAGCATGTGTTCGAGCTCTCTGCTGGAGCAGGGACCTTTTCCCGGGATGATGCCCACCGTACCTGACCTGTTTAATGTAGGATCCCTCGGACACATCCTGGTGGGTGACACCAAGCAGTGCAAAGCGCCGGGGCTCTGCCACGGGGCTGGGCGTGGCGGCAGATGCAGGAGCGGGTTCGCATTGTCCCCGCAGAAGCAGCTCGAACTGGTGACATTAGCGAGTGGCGGGGCTCCGGGTGCCTGCTGGTTCTCCCTCCATCCACTCTGTATTCTAACCCTAATTGTCTGCAGCAACCTGTTATTACGGCGCCTTTAACATGATAGACACAAATAGGACGCACTAATCCACTACTCTTTGGTTTAAGAGTCATTACAAAGTGCTTAATTAAGTAAGCCTCACTTAATCACAAAATGTTTGCATGCTAAACGAGTTCTTGTGAAGCACGACACTTGACATATTCTGTACAAAAATAATTACAAGCGGGAGGCCCGGTACATTGAGCCTCCGAACATTTCATTTCAGGCCTTGCCCATTCATCACCAGGCTGGAATTAAAAGGCTTTCAACGCAGAACTCCCACATTCCTGCCGGCTGAGTCACCGCTGCGCCGCTGCCGCTGCCGTGCCTGGGTGGCTGCCACGAAGCCGCTGCCCCGCCGGCTCCTCGGGCATGTGCCGGGCCCATGGCACAGCTGCTGCTGCCACCGTGGTGAGGCTGCATCGAGGTGGAGGCTGGCACCCGGCTGGGAGGGTCACCATGGGACAAGAATCCTAGGAAAGGCCAGCAGAGCATCCATGGAAGCAGCACGGTGGTGGGCGTTTTGTCAGCGTTGAGGTGTCCAAGTGTTGTGTTCCCTTGGGGTGCAGCATCTGGAACAGGCAGGGGAAATTCGGTGCCTCCCTGCCTCAGAGCTGTCCTAAAGGCAAAGTCACCCTCTACCCCGAGGGACGGTGGCTTTCCCAAATCCCTCCCCTTGGCTGCATAAAGGCTGCCTGAATGGGATTGTGTCAGGAGCAGCTTGCAGACCTTTGTTGGGTGTGCTGTGCCCATTAAAATCCCTGTGCCTATTGGGATAATTGGCATCCTTACCCCTGGCTGCCTTTTGAAGGAAACCCTTTAATTAGCGTTCTCCAGGCTCAGGAATGCCCTCAGCACTCGGTTTGTTTTCTCACATGCTGCTGCTGAGGTGGAGGTATTTCAAGCTCCAAACTGCACCATGCAAAGTACACAGGAGCATCCACCCATCCATCCATCCATCCTCCATCCAACCATCCCCTATCCATCTCTCCATCTATCCACTCATCCATCCCTCCATCCATCCCTCCCTCCATCCATCCCTCCATCCATCGCTCCCTCCATCCATCCCTCCATCCATCCATCCATCCATCCATCCATCCATCCATCCATCCATCCATCCATCCATCTGTCCTCCAGTGCCCAAGGCCTGGGCACAGCCAGAAGCACATCTGTGCCCACAGGTGCCCTGCTCTTCACAGCTGTGTTTGGGTGGTCACTGCACCATAAAGGCCAGGAGAAGAAACATTTGTAACATGGAGAGGTCCTGCTGAGCACAGGGAGGATGGTGGCAGCTGGAGGGTCACAGGTCCTGGTGTCCCCAGCATCCCCAGATATGCCAGGGCCAGGTTGTTCCCAGGGCTGGCATGGGGAGAGCTGCCAGTGTGGGGCTGTCATTCATCTTTCTCCAGAAGCAGGTGTTCAGTGTTTATCAGGGATAACCAAACAATTTATATTAATTAGGAGGGTGTTTGTGAGTGGCCTCTCACTGTGGTGTCATATCAGGGTTTTATTGCTGAGACTCCTCCATGGCTCCATCCCACCCTCAGCCCCTCAGTGCTCTGCGGGATGGGCCTGATTGCAGCAGAGTTTTGTGTTGGAGGAAAACTGGCAAAAAGATTCAACAAGGCTGTGGCATCCTGTGTGACATTTTCATATAAAATCGTTTCAATTTTTAATTCTGAACCAGCCTGTATTTCAATAGTTCCATTATTTATCACATTATGTTTTGTGTTCTGCATTGTTACTCTTGTCTTCTATATTAATTTTGCATGATGAATTATTTTGCTTGAAGTCAAAATCAAAATGAAATCCAAGCAATTTTGTCGAAATTCAAAGGTTTTAGTTAAGCTGCAGTGAGGATTTCCAGCCTTTCCTCCACGCACAAGCTAAAACTCTCCGCCTCTGCTCTCCTTCCAAAAAAACTGCTTTGAAACCTGGAATTCGTGCAGCAGCTGTGCAGGGTGCTGTTGATTTCCAACTCCCAGGGATGCTTTTCCTTCCTGTGTGGTGAGGGAAGGAGAGAGCTGGGGGGAGCGAGGGGCTCGGGGGTCCCAGGAGGAGCCAACCTGGGGCTTGGCCGCCAGCACTGACCCAGCAGCAGGAGCACACATGGTAAAAGTTAGTGAGCAACATTCCCAAACTTGGTCATCTTTGCTCCCACACAGGAGCAGGGTGCCAAGGCACGCTGAGGCCGGGGCTGGGGCGGGCGGTGGGTGCTCTGGTGAGTCCCAGCGAGGGGAAAGATGCCTTGTAGGGATGGACATTCGCTCCTGGGAGGAAACAAAGTGGAACAAACTCCATCTTGAGTTGGACTGAGACTTTGGCCCAAAAAGGGAGGGATGATTGGTTTTTGTCCAAAACCTCAAAGCGTCTCTGACTGCCATTTTCAAACCAAGATTTTTCATCACAAAGTGGCTTTTATCAGTTAAGCCAAATTCGGGGTTCTGCCTTTGTTTTTTGGAGGGAAAACGGGTTCCACAACTTCGCATGAAACACAGTATTTCAGTTGACTTACAGGCTTGTCCCCATACAGCCTTTTAATCATCCATTGCCCAGAAGTTCTATATGTTTATTTTTGGGTTTATTTTCTGCCACTGAAGCAAGAGTGAATTGGTGATTAGCCTGGTGTGATCTGCTGGCTGTTCTTACAAGACAGCAGGGACAGGTTCCTGCCCTGTGTTCATCCCACTGTCAGGAGCAGAGACCTGCCGGACCTTCGGGGACTCTCCACCCTTCCCTCCTACTCTCCACATTCCCATAGTCTCTGAGTTTGGTTTTCTGTTGCTTTTCCTCGGGTCATTTCTTCTCTTTGCATCTGGCTGGGTGTGGCGAGGTGCTGGCAGCAGGGACAGGGGCTGTGGCACTTCAATCACACCCGGCTGGCAGCGGTGTCAGGTTGGTGCGGCCACATCACCCTCTGCTCTGTGAGCACCCCTGGGCAGCCAAGGGACACCCACCCTCTCCCCGGGGTGTGTCCCATCCCCACGTAGGGCCAAGGGCAGCTGCTGCCCAGGGGCACTGGGCTGTGGCCCGTTGCTGGCCAGGCGTGCTGGCCCACGGCGGCTCCGTGCCGGATTAGCCGGGTTAAACCGCTAATGCAGCCGCTGCGTGGAAGGCTGCTTTCAGTAAGTGGCTCCCTGTAGCTTATTTGACTCCAGGCCCAACTCTAATGTCTCAGTGGGCCTGTTACATTAAGCAGGCCCAAGTGGTAGGAGATTTAAAGCATCAAAATGAAGTGCTTTATCACTCCGTACTGTGTTCTTGGCTGCTTTCGTTGGCCTCACTTCACAGGCGCCGCAGCCTGCGAGCCGAGCCCTCTCGGCAGGCCCATTACAAATTCCACTTGTTGACGGTTGCCTTGTTGCAGGATTTAATGGTAGAATAATATTTACACAGTAAACTCCTCTGGAGGTGTTATAAACACCATAAAAAGGATTTTAGAAGCTTAATGAGCGTTAGTGAAGTCGAGACAGGATAATGTGGCAACTGTGCACTGTAATCTGATTTGGCACCTTCTGCACAGCAGGAGTTAGTGGGTGGAAGAGCTTTTTGCTTTTTTTTGGGTTTTTTGGGTTTTGTTTTTTTGTTTTGTTTTAGTGTGTAATATTGTTTGTTTAGCACGGTGCAGAATGGGGGCTGTAGAGCCAGACACCCACAGCCTGGCTGACACGAGTGCCCAGCAGTGTGTCACTCCTGGTACATCCAGTCAGGACATCGAGGTCACTTTGTGCCACATGTGAAGGGATCGATGTTTGGGCCAGCTCGATGCTTGGTGACACAGCCCTGAACATGGCCATAATGGTCACAGCAATAATCCTGGGACATCACACTGACAGACAGTAGGTCTAGATAAGAGATTACGAAGAAATTCTAATTAGATAAGAGATTAGGAAGAAATTCTTCCCTGTAAGCGTGGGGGGGACCCTGGCACAGGGTACCCAGAGAAGCTGTGGCTGCCCCATCCCTGGAAGTGTCCCAGGCCATGAGCTTGGAGCAACCTGGGATAGTGGATGGTGTCCCTGCCCATGGCAGGGGGTGTAACTGGATTAACTTTAAGGTCCCTTTCAACCCAAACCATCCTACTATTCTTTGATGATGATTTTGGGCACGGGGCTCCAGGCAGGCAGCAGCAATGGGAATAGCTGCTCTCCCATTGGGTGAGGCAGGGGATGGGTGATGATTTTGGGGATGGGCAGCACTGCAAACAGCCCAGTCTGGGGACTGTGCCAGGGGGCTGGACCAGCTCCTGCCATCCCTGGGTTGGCCCAGACCCCTGGCACAGAGAGGGGTGCAGCAGGGGCAGCCCTGAGAGCAGCAGGCACAGGCTCACCCAGGCAGCCCCGTGTTTTCCTGTATCTTTTTCATGTCATAATTCGTGTTTTCCCCTTTAGCTGAGCTGCAGACACCGCTGTTATGTGTGTGCATTCACACCTGGACGTGCACACAGGAGCACACGGGCACGGGGCGCTCTGGCAGCAATTGTCACTCAGCCCGGAGTTGGTGTTTCACATGCAGATATTTGGAGGGTTTGTCTCAGGGAGGCAGCGAGGGAGCAGCTCCTCTGTGCGGGGCTCTGTGGGCCTCTCCCAGGGCAGGGAGGATGGAGAATGTCCCTGCCCATCTGTGCCCAGGGCTGCCTTCTGCCAGTGAAAGGGATGGTGGTGGTGGAGGGAACATTCCTATTTATGCAGAGTGCTGATTACCAAAGGGATCTTCTTGGCTGCCTGCTGGAATGACTTTTCAGGGTTTAAATTATTTTTCATTTTCAATGTTGAATGTTTCCATATATTTTATTTTGCTGTTACATAAATGTACACAAAAAAATTATATAAAAACTCCCTATTTAATACATACTGTCAGAAATGGTTATTATTTTTTTTTCAACTTCAGAGCCCACCCCAAAGGTGAGGAGCAGTGTTTCAGTTGTGAAGTGACTGGCTGCCTCCCCCACAGCCCTTCTCCCATTCCTGGCCCTGCTCCCACAGCACAGAGTCCCCCATCCACCTGCTCAGAGCCAGACCCATCCCCTCCCACCCCAGACACTCTGTGGGGGCTGGTGGACTTCAAGGATTTGGATTTTGACACTCGAGGAGCTACCCCCAGCCTTTCCAATTTCCGAGGGATGTGAGCAGCCATGGATCTCAAGACTGACTTGCCAGCAGCAAAAAGCTGCCTTTTGTAAATAAGCCAATATTTTCTTTCTTTCAAGGGGAAGCTGACAAAGATCAATACCAGCCTGCAAAAGACATTGCCCTCTTAAGAATTAGCCCTTTGCAGAATCATTAATCCAGGAAGCTGTTACAGGGTGACAAGAGCACAGAGGCTCTGCCAGCTCCTGGAGGGATGGCAGCAACATCCCCTTATGCACAGAAAAACAAACCAAATGAGCTTGCTGAGAAAATCGTGGGTATGGGCTCGTTCTGCCCAAGGAATCCATTGGACTTTAATTAAGGAAGGGTGGCTGCACTCTTAATCAGTGTCATTAAAGTTTCCTGGTGCTTTGCTCTCATCTGACTTCCAGGAGGTCTGTGCAGGGCTGGGCTGGTGGCATGTCGTGGCTGCCCCATCTCTGGAAGTGTCCAAGATCAGGCTGGATGGGGCTTGGAGCAACCTGGGGTAATGGAAGGTGTCAACCCATGGCAGGGGCTTGAAACACGATGGTCTTTAAGGTCCCTTCCAACCCAAACCACTCTGGTTCTGTGTCCCCTGTGCCACCCTCCATCCCTGTGGCAGGGCAGCAGCCCGGGCACAGGTACTCGGGGCTGGCACCTCCTGAGGCTGCTGGAAGGGGCAGGAAGAGCCTCAGGCGTTTGGAGGGAGAAGGACTGGCCAGGCGTGGCTCATTAAGTGACCTGCGGGTCACAATTAGCCAATAGGGCCGGGAGTCAGGGACTAAATTAGCTCATCAGGGGCCAAATTACCAGTGCCATGGCTCCCCTACAAATCAAGGGAGTGACCCACCCATTTAGAGGGGTTTACCAGGGGTGGGTGGGGGTGCTGCCATCACCAGCAATATTTTTCTGCTGCTGTGTGCAACCTCTTCACCTTCTGCTCTCTGCAGCTCTGTTCTTTCACTCTGGTTGGCATCAGGACCACAAAAGTGCAGCTGACTGTGAACCAGCTCAGTGGAGCTCAGGACAGGTCCCTGGCATTGAGGAAGCTCAGGAGCCCTCCATAAAACAGGCACCCAATCCCTCCTGGGCCAACAGGACACTTCAGTCCCTTGAGACAAAACGCTGTTGGGCCACAGGGACGCGGTGGTGGCAGTGCCATGGAGGCTCTCTGCTGCAGCACCAGGGGAAGGTGCCCGTGTGGCAGCTGGGCAGAGTCTGACCAATGCACAAGAACCTGCACAGAGTGAGCTGCCAGTGTGGAGGGGAGTGTGAGATAATCTCTCCTATTAACTGATTTAAACAAGAAGAAAAACCAGCCAAAACCCGAGACCCTGGCGTGTTTGGTGAACAGCTAGAGATGGAAAAATAATTCCAAAGCAGGGATTTGTCACAACATTGCAGGGTCACCCGCTAAGCAAGGGACGCTGAAGAGGGAAACAGTTCTTAGGGGTAATTACGATTTGTAAGAAGTTTTGCACTGGCTCTGTAATTGTCGGGGGGTGGCCATTGGCACTGCAGCGCCGGGAAAGCACCACAATAGAGCTGTAATTTACAGGGCTGGAACCGTGAAGCCAGAAGTGGTTTGGGAATTATTGCTAATCTTTATGGATTCAGCCGTTCATGTGCTGGCTGGGGTGGTTTGGGTTACATGAACCGTGAGCAGGGGTCTCCCTCTGCCCTGGCCCCTCCTGCCCGAGCCCCTGCAGCTCTGGGTGAACTGGAGCCAACATTTCTTCACCTTCTGCCTCAGTGAAGAGCTCTCAGCTCCCTCAAGGCTCCCGTGGGAGAAGTTATAAAGAGGAAGAAAGTTGCCTTATCACCTTTCCGTAATGAAAAAGGCTCCAGGAGAGCTGGAGAGGGAATTTGGACAAGAGCCAGGAGCGACAGGACACAGGGAATGGCTTCCCAGTGCCAGAGGGCAGGGTTAGATGGGGAATTGGGAAGAAACTGTTCCCTGTGAGGGTGGTGAAGCCCTGGCACAGGGTGCCCAGAGAAAGTGCTCCTACTCCTGGTTCACACATGGCTGGAGTGAGGGCAGGATGGGAAGGGAATTTCTGCCATGAAAGCCCCTTTGCTCTTGGTCCCTCTGTCCCCTGCCAGCGTGGAGCAGCGCAGCTCTGTCACATCAGGCAGCTGCCTGTGTTCGGCAGAGTTTAAAAAAAAAAAAAAAAATCACACTTTTTTTTCATTTGTGCTGATTTGCATATTAATAGTTTGCATATTAAACAACTACTTCAGAGGGTGGGCGGGCTAATGAATGCAGCAGTCTCCTCTATTTTAACTCAATTTGCCTCATCCATATTCCAATGACTTTGGGGATTGGTATTCAGTTTTCATTGAAATTATCCAAGCCAGACCTAATTTGTGCTGCCCTTCCATTAATCCAATTAATTAGCACCATTGATGTGCGCTGCCTTTGTGAGGCGCTTTGTGAGGCGCCGCTGCCGCTAATGACAGCCTGGGATCAGAGCGAGTAACGAGCAAACCAAAGGAGCGTTTGACCCTTCCTGGACCCTCACACAATGCAGCACTTTGGAGTCTGGAGGCCCTAATTTAGGTTCGATAGTCCAAATTATAGACAATAATTCAATATTCTTTGTTGGGAGCTGAGCAAGTGTCACTCTGTCATTTGTTTAGCTTATAATTTTTTTTCTTTCCCTTGCCTCTTTATTTATCTATTTTTTCCTCCTTTTTCATTATTTTCCAACCTGGCCTTCCTGTTCCACCTCCAGCATTGATTTCTGACCTTGTTCTGCTGAGAGGGCTGAGGATCTCTTTGCTCTGAAGGAATTCATTAACCTTTCCCCTGCCCAGAACTGGAGAGAAAATCTTTATATTTTTAAGTAAGGCAAATAAACACAGGCAGTGACTAGTGGAGTCCCCTCACTGGCTGCTCCCCAAGAACTCCTGTGCCAGCTTAGGAACTGCTTCTGGGTTTCTTTTTTCTTTTTGGGTAATTTTCAGTTGAAGATATGGTTTAAATACTGACTGAGCTTCTCCAGACCCTACTCAATGACCCCAGTGGGTCCTCCCTAACTCAGCATATTCTGTGATTCTGTGATAGGTTTTTGCATAGGTAACCACCCCACTTCTTCCCCTTGCTGTGGCCTGGCCCTGATGCCTCCACAGTGGCCAGGACAAATTTAAATTGGTGCAATTAAACGTGGCAGAAGAGGAGCAAAAAGCCCTTCCCATGGTCAGGATACATCCCCAGAGCGCCACCAAAGCCTCGGGGAAAGGGGATGGGAGAGGAGCTGCAGATGTGGCCAGATGTGAGGAAGCAGCAACTGCACCTGGCACGCCTGTTCTCCCCCACCCCTCCTTCCCTGGCTCACCAGAGGAGGAGAGGCTATTAAAGGAAGCGTTTAGCTGTGGTTATTCCACAGGTAGGTCACAAAACTCATTAAGGTAATTAATTACACACGGCACATTCACTGTGTCCACAAGTGTTTGAACTGTAAGGAGACAGGAATTGTCAGCGCCAGGGAGGACAGAGAGTCAATTTGCACAGGGATATGGAGATTTGGGTGCTCGGCTTCCTTTTAACTGGAACTAAAGCTGAAGGGTTTTTCAGGGAAATTCTCAGGGAGGCAAGAAAACCTTTCAGGGAAATTCTCAGGAAGGCCGTGTGTAACTTGGTAGAACCATTGTTTGGGGTGGAACAAATCGTTTGAGAATTCTAAAATCTCACATCAGATAATTTAAAAATTACTGCCGGAATAAAGGTTGAACCTGATTTTAGCTCTTTGTGTTCCTCACTACTACCAAAATTTTACTTTGGGAGGAGTGATTTTGTGCTGTGCAAGAATGAGGTTTTCCTGAGGTTTTCCTTGTCAGCCCGGTCACACCTCCCTGCAGACAGGCTGGGTTTCCACTTCTGTGGCTCTGGTGGGTCAAGATGCTGCCAGGGGTGTTCACTCCTTGCTGGGCTGGCACAGGGGACATCGTGTCCATGCTGTGGCCGTGCCAGTCCCCACTGAGTCACAAGAATGGGTTTGGCATTGCCAAATGGGGACTCTCCTCCTGTCGCTCTCCATGCTGTTCCCAATCACTCCTCAGCATTATAAATCATGCTTTTGCAATAGCAGCTTATACAGTCAGTTGCCTGCAAGATTTTCCTGATTAACCTTAAAATCTGCTATAAATCTTATTCCTTTCTTCCTTACGGAGCTTCAGGGACACAAACAGGCTGCACCGCTGCTGGGGCTGAGGTGCTGCCTGCTCTGTGCCAGCTAACACGGGCCATGGAGAGCTAAAAACCCATGGAAACCTCTTTCCTCTCAGGGTCCTGTGCTCTCCGAGGAGGAGGAGGGAGACAGAGCCATGGGCAGCTGTTTCTTGCAGCTCCAGCTCTGCCAGGCTCAGGGGGCTTCCCAAACTTTTGCTAACCCCTCTGGATGATCTTTGGTGATGGCAAGAAGAGCAAGACAAGCACCCAAAGGCAGGTGGCATGGAATGGGTATTTATTTCTTTGTCTGAGGTGGGGGCCCTCGTCCCAACCTGCGCGATCCCGCTGCCTGTCTGGCACTGCCGCAGTCAGATCCCGTTTAGTGGCATCACTCAGGACTTGTCACATCACGGCATGTCACAACATGTCAGGCTCTGACAGGCTGGATACCTGCTATTAACTCGAGACTAGTTGCAAATACAAAATAGAGGTGGTGAATGAAGGCAGTGCCAGGAGCAGGGCGGATGCCCGTGCTGGCACTCAGGGAATGGCTCTGCCAGCCCAGCTTTGCAGAGTAGCCCAGGGCTCTGGTGTGCTCAGCCTGGAGATGGAAACACAGCCTCCAAAACAGTGCCAGAGAGCTGGATTTGGAAAAAAATTCCTCCTGACACCTAAGTGTCAGTTTAATCCTGACGGAGCATCCTGGCACGGGAGCTGTCAGCACCACCAGGAGCAGCAGCACCTGCAGCCTGGCCCTGCTGTAGCTGTGGCTGTACCTGACTCTCCTGGGAAAGGTGGAGAAGCAGGACAAGGCTGGAGGCCGAGGTGTGCTTTGGGGAGCGATTCCTTCCTGCTGCTGCTGCATCTGGCCTGTGGAAGTCCCTGAAGCCAGTTTAATTAATTGGCTGCCTGCGAGTGCAGCACAACAAACAGTGGATCAGGTCTCCTTTTGTCCCTGTTGTGATATAATTCACCTTCAAATCACAAGTTTGATTACAGCATCACCCTCCCTCATCACGCCCTTCCTCCCAGGAACCAGACAAGCCCTGTCTTGAAGGCTGTCTGGCCTCCAGGACCTCACCTGGGACGTCTGGGAGGTGTAGGATCACACGGGCTGAAGGAGAGACTGTAAGAGGGGAAACAGCTGGAACCTGGTGACTGGGACAGAGGAAAGGTCCTGCTGGGACCCTCCTGCAGAGCTGTGGGGAGCACACAGGTGCTGTGCTGTGGTCACCAGTGACAGTGCCTGGGTGTTTCTGCTCCCAGTACCCACAGGCACTCTGTGCTGCTCCTGGTTTGGGAGCAGCAGCACTGTGGGGCTGACTGGGGGAGAGCAGAGTTGAGTCTACCCCTGCTGGAGACCAAGGCAGAGCTCATGAGCCGCTGTTGGAATCCTGGCACCTCCACCTGGTGCTGCTGGATGCTGCCCTGCACGTCTGGAGCTGTTGCAGCCACGTCTTTCAACAGATCCCAGGTGGGGATCAACAGCTCTCCATCCCTTCTTGTCCTGGGATGTCCCTGGCTGGCTGATGGATCCTCACCATCCAGCTGAGTCGGGGGCATCCAAGAAGAGCTTGGCACCCCCTGACACCCCAGAAGGACCAATACTCCATGCCTGCTCTCCCTGTGCCGCTACAGAACCCCCTCGTCTTCCCTAGTCCCTCACGCTGTAACAAGCCAAAAACCAGGCTGGTTTTTATTTGCTTTATTATTAAGCTGATGAGGTTATTTAGCCCGTTTTATGCCCCATTAAATTCCGTGTTTGAAATTCTGTGGAGCGCTTTGCAAACACGCGCTCCGCGCCCGCCAGCGCCGCCGCCGGGGTTTGCCTCAGAGCACCCGTGCCCGTGTTTACTCCCTGGGTATTCTCTGCTTCCCCAACCCGGTGTGGCTGAGAGAGATGAATGTTCTGTCTGTTATTGTCACCTCTTCTCACTTTTCTTCCCTTTTTTTTTTTTTTTTTTTTTTTTTTTTTTTTTCCATGCTCTCATCACTACTTTGAGTGCTTCTTATTTTCCTTGCCTCTGCAAGAAGCCATAAAATTCCCCAGCCCGTGTGTGGTGTGGTGTGCACTTACAAATTACCACTGAAAAATGAATTGCCTTGACAAAATCTAATGTTTTGTGACACAGCACAAATATGCATTTCATTCTTGAAGAGAAGGAAAAGGAGCTCATTGGAAATATTAAATTAAGCAGTGTAACAGCTGAAAATAATTTGGTTTTCTGCTCTGTTGCTTGTGATTTGGTACGGAGTTGGAGGTGGCAGGGCAGTGCCTGTTTAGAGTGTAAAGCACACAGATGCCTCGGATTTTATTCCTTGCTTTGGAGCAACTTGTTTTCTGTGGTGCTGGCAGCTGCTGCAGCCCGGAACACAGGTTTTGGGAAAGGTCCCAGGGGCAGGGACCTGAGGGAGAACAGTGTGGCCAGAGTGTGGAAATGTTTTCCACGGCGCTGCAGTCGGCCACAGGAGACCAACGTGAGGCTGAAGCTCTGGCTGCTTCTCTGGAGGTTTAGAATGAAAATCCCTCCCCAAGAAGAAGGAAGCAGAGCAGGGCAGCGTTTGGGAATTCCTGTGAACAGCCCCGGATCCCCGCTGCAGCCAGGCGTAAAAAAGCCTTTATTCTCTTCCTTCTCCCAGCCCTTTAATTACCTGCGGGGTTCTGCACGGTGACTCATTCCCAAACCAGGGTGGCTCCTTGCAGAGCAGCCAGATGTGGAACTCCCTCCTTCGCCTTCCAGATCCATTCCCTCTCCCTCGGTGCCACCTCCAAGGCTGCTGCGGGGAGTCCCTGCAGAGCCCAGGGCACTGCTGGAGCTGCACAGCCAGGAACAGAGCCCAGCAGAGTGTCACAGTGCTGGGGCAGGGTGTCCCAGTGCTGAGGCAGGGTGTCCCAGTGCTGGGGCAGGGTGTCACAGTGCTGGGGCAGAGTGTCACAGTGCTGGGGCAGGGTGTCACAGTGCTGGGGCAGGGTGTCACAGTGCTGGGGCAGAGTGTCACAGTGCTGGGGCAGGGTGTCACAGTGCTGGGGCAGTGTGTCACAGTGCTGGGGCAGGGTGTCACAGTGCTGGGGCAGGGTGTCACAGTGCTGGGGCAGCTGGGCAGGGCTGGTGGCACCGTGGAGGAGCTGCTCACTCAGACCTTTCCCTCCCAGGTACACAGCCCCAAGGTGATTGTTGGACCGATGTGTGCCTCAAGGGGATTTCTCATCATGGTTACCGAGGTTTATTCTTTAGTACTAATTATTTATTTATCTTAAAAAGGCATTTGGGAAGGGACCAGGCCTCCAGTGGGACATAGACCATGAAAGCACTCGGAAAGCAGGAGCCTGTCACCCCAACCAGGCTGTGGGACTGTGGCCATGCCACACCAGGGGCTGTCTGTGGGGATGGAGGGTGCTGAAATTCCAGCCTGTCCCTCACTGGTGGCCAAACCAAGGGCAGCTGCCAGCTGGGCCTTGGGGACCAGCCCAGCCCCAAGGGCTCTGTGATCAGCTTTGCTTCCCTCCAGCAGGAGCCAAGCACAACCTGCCACTCATGCCAAGGTATCTTTGGCACAGGGATGTGGGTAGAAAAACCCACAGGAGTGTCAAAGCCATGGACAGTCTCCAAAGTGAGAGCAGTGTTTGACGGGGGAGAATATGCTTTGGAAAATTGACTTGATCCTTGTTTGGAAGCAGCTCTGAGGAGCGCACGGAGCCCTCCGCAGACACACACATGCTGCCTTGAGGATCTCTGCACAAAGCAAAGCACTGGAAACATGTTGTCATCCACCTCCTCCCTCTCATTCCTGGCAACTGAGTAAATATCCAAGGAGCTGCTTATGTCCAAGCTCAGGAAAGCAGCCACCCAGCCCGGCACCATGGCAGGGACCCCTGCAGTGCTTGGTCCTGCTGCAGGAGGATTTTCAATTCCTGCTTCTCTCCAAGGGGGACAGTGCCCCCCTTGTGTGCTGGAGAGGGGCTGGACTACAGGAGAGTGCCACGGGTGAGCTCCACGCTTATCTGGATCATTCGCCACTCGCCAGGAGTGCTGCTCTCCTCTCCCATAGCTAAAGCCAAGAGCCAAGGACTAGACATGGCACAGCTCGTGTTGTTTTAGCATCCCTCTTCTTAAAAAAAAGTAATTAAAAAAAAAAAAAAAGGAAAAAAGAAAATCTGGACAACTTCCCAGATTGTACATCTGTCCGTATAATTTACACCACGAGGATGAGGAAGTGAGGAGGGCTGTAAACTCTTTCCATCTGTGCAATGTGTGTGATGATTTTTCCATTCCTTCCTCGCCTCCCCCACCCAAGGCCCAGGCAGGAGGGGCTTTGCCAGCAGCGGGCAGCCCATGGTGCCAGGGCCAGCTCCGTGCTGTGGGTCTGGCTGCCAGACCCCGGCCCCCCTCGCCCCTGCCCTGCCTCCTCCCGTGCCTTGGGATAGCCCAGCCACCTGCCAGGAAATGGCACTCACGGAGCATTTTCCCTCTGACTGAAAAGGGTGGGGTTTTTTGACAATTGAGTACACAGAATCGTGGAATCATTAAGGCTTGAAAAGATTTCCAAGAGCATCAACCCCAACCTTCAGCTGAGTACCCTCATGCCTACTAAACCATATCCCAAAGTGCCTGTCCACTCAGTTTTTGAACATTTGCAGGGATGGTAACTCCATCACTTCCCTGGGCAGCCTGCTCCAGTGCTTGACCACCCTTCAGTAAAGGAATTTTTTCCGATAGCAAACTGACTTCCCTTTGAAAAACTCTAGCTCGTGGCTGGACCTCAGACGGGTCATCATCAGGAAGCCTCATCCGTCCACTGAGGCTGGGAAATGACTGTGATGACTCCCGAGCACAAGTTTCCAACTGCTCACAGGTACAAAGGTTTTTGTTCTCAGCTGGGCTGGATTTCTCAGGGGAAATCCCCGTGCTCCTGGCAGGGGAATGTGGCTCACGGGCCTCGGTGCTGCTCAGCTGCAGCTCTGCAGCTCCATAAGCAAGAGATGAATGAAGGAGCGGGATGGTGCCACCTCCCAGCGCCCACTCACTCCCTGGCACACCAACAGCAGCTGAATTTCTTTCACATTTCTGGTGAATCACTCCTGGCTGTGCGGGTGGGTTTCTCTGGAAGTGGCACCCAGCCCCGAGTCCCAGCCTGTGCTGGGACACCCTGGGGCCACCAGCACCCTCAGAACCCCCGACACCACGGCCGTGCTCAGGCCACTCATGCCAGGGGTGTGACAAAGGGGTGGCAAGCTGCTTTGGGGATGGCCCTGTCCCTGTCCTTGTCCCCATCCCAATGCCCAGCACAGGCCATGTGTGGGCTGCAAGAACAGCTGCACAAATAACCCCCAGTGATGCCATCTGTGCCTTTCCCTGGGCGCTGCATCCCTCCCTTTCCAGGAGGAGCAGAAAGAGGGCTCTGTTCCCTGTTCCAGGAAAAGGCTGGTGCCTTCCATCTCGGGAGCACGGCTCCCCTGGCACCGCATCCCTGGGCTGCAGGGAGCAGACGAACAATATTTATCCTTCCAGGTGCTCTCCAACGAGCCTTCCCTAACCCTTTCCCCTCCGGTGGCTCCCGATCTGCGGTCAGGGATTGCCCCACGCCTCTCGCCGGCAGTGGAGCGGCACCGACGTGGTTAACAAACATGAACAAACTTTCTGGGTAGGCACCAGGCAGGCGCTTCCTCCGGCTTGACATTCAATTCCGATTGGTGTGACTCATTAGCTATTTATTTATTTAAAGCCACGGAGCTATTTGCAATATTTTTAAGCAGCAAACACAGTGTGTGGGCAGGGAGCTGTTCTGCCTAAATGTTCGGCTCGGTGACACTGATGATAACTTATCAGAATAAATAAGGAATCTTCCAATCATGGGCTTTTCACCGAGGGAGTGTTTAGTGTGAGCTGCGGCAGAAAGTCATAATGTTTCCTTCTCAGAAACTTTTTACCAGTCTGTGTGTTACATCCAGGTTATATCCCTGTGTGGGCAGCTGCCTGCGTGCTCTCAAGGCCCAATTAAAAATGGAATACATCATCCCTCTGCTCCTCTCCCCAAAAGCCTCATAGCTCCACCAGGTCTCTCCTGGAGCAGCTGCTTTGGGAATAGGCACAGGAAAGGTTTGGGCAGTGCTGGGTTGGTCAGAGGGGTACAGGGAGCTCACATGGTCATGCTTCCAGAACAAACTTTTACTTAATTATAATTTGGACGCTTCCTTCTGTTTTCCTGCCAGCAGCAATCTCCTGAGCTCCCATCCCAACCCAGTGGGCCTGGGGGTGTGCAGAGGCTCAGATCAGGAACCTGAAAAAGCAAACACTTCACATCCCCCTATGTTTTCGAGTTATCTCATTTTTATATAACCAGCTTGGTACAAATCCAGGAATTTTTTTTTGTTGTTGTTGCCATTATTTCCAGGGAAAATGGGGCTTTTCTGCCATTTTGAGGTTTAAAATTTCACTTCCTTAAAACAGGAGCCTCTTGAAATCCTGAGAGATGAAGGCCTCCTCCAAAGCCCCAGCAGCAGTTTAGTCTGTGGAATCTTCCAAAGCATTAATTCCTGCAGAACACAAGGGATGGGATCTGCTCCTTCCTGCTGGGCAGTGGTGTCCAGTGGTGCAGGGGGTGCCTGTGGCCCTGTCACACTGAGAGTGTCACTGTGAGTGCCACTGTGTCACCGGTGCTGTGCCTGCTCCTGGGGCAGCTCCATCAGAGAGGAGGGCAGGTCCCAAAGTGTCCAGCATGGATTATTAGCAATCAGCTCTATTTTTCACTCCAATTCTCCACATTCTCAGGACTCCCTCCATGGCCATTCTCCTCCTTACCACATTCTGGAGCTGGAGCTGGGGCAGGACACAGGCTCAGCCCAGCAGATGTGTCTTTATCCCGGTGCTGTGGTCACTGCAGTCAGGGCAGAATTCCTGCTGCAGAGCCAGGGCAGGAGTAACCCCTGTGCTGCCTGCCTTCAAAACCGGCTGGATTATTTTGGAGGCAGTTCTGGGGGGTTTAACATGCCCTGACTGCTGCATTTTTTGCATTCTTCTCCTTTTCTTCTCTCACACATATCCCTCACTGCTGAACAGAGCTGTTGCAGCTGGGGCTGGACCAAGGCAGGGGCTGAGCATAGGAGCTGTGGGGGCAGTTGCTGGAGTTTGGAACATGCAGACTGGGGGCTTGTCATGAACTCTGCCCACTACCCCCATAATTCCAGTGAAGCCCTGGCACAGGTTGTCCAGAGAAGCTGTGGCTGCCCCTGGATCTCTGGAAGTGTCCAAGGTCAGGCTGGACAGGGCTTGGAGCAGCCTGGGATGGTGGAAGGTGACCCTGCACATGGCAAGGAGTGGAACTGGGTGGTCTTTAAGGTCTCTTCCAACCCAGTCCAGTCTGTTGTTCTGTGATTCTCTGTGAACAATTCCAAAAACTCCCTCCTGCCGCAGTGCTTAGCACAAAACTGAACTGTTTTTATCTTCAGACTCCAATTAACAAAAAGAAGGGGCTGGGTGCCTGGCAGAGCAACTCCCTTTGTGAGCTCCTGCCTGCTGCACCAGTCACATCACGTTACTCTGTGCTTTCAAACACACCATGACACAACTGATGCCACCAGTGACGGGCAGGGGATCTGCCAAGAGACACGAGGAACCAAATTTTTCAATCGACGCTTTTACAGAAACAACCAACCACCATGCCCTTTTTAACTTGTATTTATGGATTCCTAAATCAGGCCTGCCCCCAGTTCTGCAAACCCTGGAATCAGCTGGTTGTGGTACCTGCAGGGAGATGGGCCACAGAGGCACAGGTGGGGGTGAGTCAATGTCCCTGCAGTGCCACAGTGGGCACCCAGGCTCGAACCATTCATGGCATTTTAACAGATTCCCAGAGTCATTCAGGTGGGAAAAGACTTCCAAGACCATTGAGTCCAACCTGTGCCCAGTTCCCACCTTGTCACCAGCCCAGAGCACTGAGGGCCACATCCAGTCCTTCCTTGGACACCTCCAGGGATGGGGACTCCAAACCTCCCTGAGCAGCCACTTCCAAGGCCTGACCACTCTTTCCATGAGGAAATTCCTCCTGATGTCCTCCTGACCCTCCCCGGCAGAGTTGGATGCAGATTCCTCTCCTCCTGTCCCTGTTCCCTGGGAGCAGAGCCTGACTCCCCCCCGGCTGTCCCCTCCTGTTGTGCAGAGGGTCCCCCCTGAGCCTCCTTTCTCCAGGCTGAGCCCCTCCAGCTCCCTCAGCCACTCCTCATACTGCTCACATTTGGGCTTTGGGGTTGAGCACAAACTACTGGACGAGCTGTTTTTGGTGAGATTCTGGGATTCTGGTGGTGGCTCAGACACTTCTCGCTGTGACCTGCCAGCACAGTGTCCCCCCAGCAGCCACCAGCCGGGGTCCCACCACGGCTGGGGACAGGAGAACCTCTTTCCTGGGGCTTCTGCAGCTCTTTGCACCACTTGCTCTTCTCCCAGCCCCCTCTTCCTCTTGATTAGCAGCTAAAAATCACGGCAGTGTCTGGTAGGACAAAGCCAGTGACAGCAAAGGGAATATTAGGGTCAAGCTTTATTAAGAAAGAAGCTATTGAAATGACATCCTCCAACATATTGCTATTAGGGCCTTGAAGAGTCTTTGCCTCATTAATGTAAAAGGGAGGTGGCAATCTTCCTGATCAACAGTGGCAATTTATTCTAAAGTGTCCATTTTCTGGATGTCAGAGGAAGACTTTTATTTATAATCTTATTTTCAATTTCCACAAAGAACACTTCACTCACGCTCTGGGCAGGTTTTTTTGGTGGGTGTTTTTTTTTTTTTTTTTTCAGACAATAACGATTATAAAATGGTGCTCTGCCTCCCCCCCCCTCCCCAAAATCCCCCTTGTAGTAGTGTTGACATATGGAAATGAATCAAAATGTAATAGGCATAATTACCAGCATTGTGTGCAGGCTGCAATTAGTGTCTCTTCAAAGCAGACTTGTAATCAAAAGACACCAATAGACAAGGGGAAGGACCGGGCGGCCGCTCCTGGGATGAGGCAGGGCTGGGAGGAAGTTTCTCACCTCTGGGAGAGCAGTGGGTCCCTGTCCAGGGTGAGGACGATGGCTCAGGGGTCCCAGGAGCCACCAGCCACCCCTCAGGTGTCAGGGCAGGCTGAGGTGTCCAGGGAAGTTGTGGCAGCCGCATCCCTGGCCAGGGTTTGGAACAACCTGGTGCAGTGGGAGCTGTCCCTGCCCATGGCAGGGGGTGGAACAAGATGAGATTCAAGGTTCCTTCTGACCCAGATTGTCCCATGGTTTTCAAAATTTGTTTGATGAGTTAAAAGAGAATATGAAAATAATATTCAGAAAGAAGGAATTCAATCCTGCACCAAGAGTTGCTCTGCTCACCTCGGAACTGGGTTATAAGAACTCTTTGTTTCACCAAGGGTCAAAAATTATTTATTTTTTTTGTGTGTTTTGTGAACTGGAGAATGTTTCATTCACTCAGCCCTGAACATGAGACACAATCTGAATTTGAGGAAACCCTTTTACACCTGTATCCCTCCAAACCCCAGTTAAAGTGTTGGGTCCAAGCACAGCAGGTTGACAGTTGTGCAATTCAATTTTTACCTGTCAGAAATGTATCAATCTGAAGCTATTTTCACAGGAGCATTTCTATGTTAATAAGTTTTTGCTTTGAAATAACCCCTCCCCCACCTTTTAATAAGGTTAAATCATTTTCTGGGGCCTCGATGGAAGTGGCTGCTGGGGTTTCATTTTCAGATTCATCTTGTTCCTTAATAGTTTCTCAAAATCAAAGTCAGAATGAAATATTTTATCACCATTATTCAGCCAACTGCTTTTATTGACCCAAACATACTTTTTTTTTTTTTTTTTTTTTTTTTTTTTTTTGTTCCCAGGGAGGTGTTGAGAAGGATTGTTCAGACCTGGAGAACAAGAAAAGTCTGGGATTTCCTTTGGAGTTCCCTGGTTCTGCCAGGAGCCCTCCCACAGCAGCTGCTCCTCGAGGCTGTGACAGAGCCCTGTGGGTTGTGCTGGCAGTGACAGTGACACTGGCAGGGCCTGGGAGAGCCCGAGGGCCAGGACTTCAGTCTGGGCAAACATTTTGGGAATTGTTGCTCCAGCTGGAGTTCTGACAGGATGCCAGGACAGAACCAGCACCTGCAAAGGAGGTGGGCAGGTGACACCTGGCACCTTCCAGGTGCTGCAGGGGCTGATTTTGGGGTGCAGGGTGACACCAGCCCTGCCTGGTCCTGCTGCCACTCTTGGGGTGCTCAGGGCAGAGCCCACCCATCAGCACCAGCTCTTCAGGGAACAGGAGAGGGGGACACTGGGGCCAGGAGCTGCTTTGCCAGTGCTGCAGCCTCTCCAGGAGAGCCTCTGCTCTCAGGGAATGCTGCTCCAAGAGACGAGAGGCTTCTCCCAAGTCAGCAGCGAGATGCTGGTGTCAGCCAGGGAAGGATCAGGCCTGTCACCAGCGGGTCTGTGTAGGAGGACTTATATTTGTTTGCAGGAGCCAGATGGTTAAAGAAGAGAGTGACATAATTTCAAGAGCTGGAGCCATGAAGAGAGGGGGAGAGAAAGTCACAGGGGGAAGTGAGACCCCAGGGGCCCCCCGGCTATGGGGTGTGCTGGCACTTCAGCTCTGCCTCCTGCAGGGATCCCTCCTGGGGTTCTTTGGGAATCGCTCCCACATTTAGACGTCTTTCCTCCTTGCCTGTGGATACGCAGGGAAGCTGAACTGCCAGTGGTACTAATGCTGGAGAAGTTATGAGGGCAGAAGTGGTGGGCACGACCTTGTCATCATCGTGAAGTTCATGATCTTAAGTAGCTCTCTATTTATTAATGGAGGAGCCATTTATTAACCTGCTCAATTCAGTTGTGCTGGCATAAATCTGAAACCATCCTGTGGAGTGTGGATTTATCCCGGGAGATAACGGAGGGAGACCCTGGCTGGTGTGTCTGTCCATGGCTGTGCAGGTGGCAGGACAGGATGGCTCACAGGACAGGTGGTTCCCCACTGTTTTAGGGCTTGGGGAGAAAACTTCAGAGTTCAGTAGCAAAATTAAGCTTCAAACAGCAGCTCAGTTCCCACAAATGTCCAGGAATAGGAGCGATTCCCGTGCAGAGTGTGTGTGCCAGGGCTGGAGCTTGGCTCTTCCTTCGCCGAGGGCAAGGGTGAGACAGAAGGGATTTGGGGGCATTGGCATTGCTCATCTCCAGCTGGGTGGGGAGCGTTGGTGCCTCGGGATCCCCCTTGCCTGGCTGGAGCTGCTTGGCACCCACAGCCTTGTGGACAGCACTGGGAACCCCACTGGAACAGGCAGCTCTGGGTGCAGGGCTGTGTACAGACCTGGAGCCGGGAAAAATAAACCACCAGCTACACAAACCCCTCTGCTTCCCCCAGCCAAAGTCTTGGATCTCCTTCTTGCTGCGTGGAAGTGGATTTCAACCAGCAGAACACAGCTGTGGGGTTTTATTGTCTCGTTCCCTGTGTTCGGTACAGGCTGCCGAGCAAAGGCAATGCCGAGGATGCTGCAGAGGAGGGAAAAAAAAGATTTCCTCTGAAATTTTGACTGTTCCTTTAGGGCTTTGAAGGAGCTGCAGAGGAGACACGAATCTAAATTTAGAATTACATTTTAAGCCTTCATGTCGCTTTTTGAAATATCAGAAGGAGCAAGGGTCTGCTATCCTACCATCGGGCCCGGGCACAACCTCCTCTTTAAAGGCGCACAAACCCCACCCCGTGACTCGTGGCTTCCTGCCGCCTGTCCTTATCTTCCCTTATCTGCTGCTGTGCGGAGGCTGCTCCGTCTCGGCGGGCCGTGGCTCCTTTCAGAGCCTCGGGAGCAGGGCTCGCTATTCCCGTCACGCCCGGCTCTCCCGGCCCCGCTCTTATCGGCAGCAGCACACGGAGCGCCGGGGGATGTCCCGCTGCCGCCTCTTGCAGAGCCATTCCCGGCCCCGCTGCCGGGACCAGCCGCCACCCGGAGGGGCTCCTTCATCCCCTTCCTGAGATAAAAAAAAAAAAAAAAGGGAGTTCAGCAGGCTGCAGCTGAGAAGACCTCGGCAAACCCTGCGGGAAAACGGCTTTGAAGGTGTTGTAAAGGCGCAGGCGAAGACTTTGGTGGAGCGTTTTGTGTGCGGGCTCGGGGAAAGCTGAGTGCCCGCGGGAGGAGTGAGCTCCAGCAAGAACACCCTGAGTGCCGGGACCCCACGCCTCTGCTCAGCCACTCGTGGGTGCCTGGGATTTTATGCCATCGTGCAGCTCTATGGAAAACAATATCTATTGATAGCGTGGTGAAACAACCCTGTATCGGTGTAATTAGCGGTGCTGTCATTTCAGTGTCCTGCAGAAACGCACCTGAGGAGTGGAGCTGGGCTCTGAGTGACACCAGAGGACAAACACAGTCTGGTGCAGGTGTCCCCTCCTGCACCGAGGTCATGATCCGCCACAGAAGAAGAGGTGTGCTCGTCTGTGACAGCCAGTGACACCGCATGTAAGGAGCGTTTTTTGGGGGGGATTAGTGGGGCTTCCGAGCACAGAAACACTCCTCCCCCAGCACGCCTACACACTCCTGTGCCTGCACACAGGGATGCACACGAGTGCACACACACAGACCCCCCTCCCAGCTCCCTGTCCTGCCTCTCCCAGGCCCTGCTGGGGGTGTGTGGGGAAGGAAGGAAGGAAGGAGTGGGCACTCGAGCCCTGCCAGGCGCCCACGCACGCCCACGGCCCATATGGCTCCTGCACACAGGCTGTGGCTGAACTCGCCTGGGAAGTGCTTTGTTCCTCAGACCATGGTGGGGAATGGATCTCTGCCCGTGCTTGGGTTTAGCAGCTTTTTCCTCCTGTCGTTGCCTTCGAGATCTCTGCTGCGAACTGTCATTTGAAAGGAGACGCTGAAAGGTTGCTGCAGCCCCTGCCCTGGCACTGATCCTTCCTGCTCCAGGAAATCCCCAATAATCCATGCCACCTTTGACACTTCACGCTGGTTTGTGGGTAAAATACTCCAAGGCCCTCAGAAATCCCTTTCTACAGTCAGCAGAAGCTGACACAAGTTCTTCCCTCAGTTTCTGGTACTGGACATTGCCACAGCAGGCAGTAGGGACTGGTCAGCACAGAATCCACCCAAGAGAAGGTCGCAGCCCAACCCCATCTCCTGCAGCCCTGGATTCTGGTTGGTTTTAAGATTCAGTTCCCCAGCCTGCCCATGCCCCACCATCAGGCTTTTCCCTTTCTCCTCCCTTCTCTCACATTTTTACTTTCAAGTAAAAGATAGTGTTTCCTCTCTCTGGGTAATTGTGATATCAGTCTCCTCCAGGCCAGTGACAAACGTGGCATTTCTGAATTTTCCCCAAGTCTCTTTCCAGCATCAAACCTGATTTTTTTCCGTGGTTTTCTGTTCATTTGTGAATTTATTCTGAGGTCAAAAGGGACCTCAGACCCAGCAATCTGCCCAAAATCTCAGCCTGTGCATCTCTACAGACCCAAAGGCTTTTGAGGGGAGGCTGGGAGCTGAGACAGGAGATGGATCCCGCAGGGGTGGCAGGTCTGGGGTCCTGCTGCCTCCTCTGCCCTGCACAACCACAGACATTACACTGGGAAGAAATCTAATCCCGTCTTAATTTCCTTAACTAGTATAAATTTCTAAAGAAAAGGCATTTGGAAGCGAAATATCAAAATGTGACATTTGGAAAATGTTAAAAAGAACATCGTTGCATTATTGAGATACTTTGTTTCAATTTTCTTTGGAATTAAACTTTGTCAAAATCCTCATGTCGCCACAGGAGCTCTGTTCCTATATAACAGCAATTTCCAAAGAGATGGTTTCTGGACTCACAAGTTTGGACCCTCAGTAGTGAAATGGCCTCAAAAGGGAGGGTGGGAGCTGGGTGTGCACCCCGGTGTCCTGGTCCTGAGCAGATAAATCCAGCCTTCAGCCCTGACAGCTTCTTGCTCTGCCAGTCACATCATCAGCAGCCCCAGTGTAGAAGAATATGCTGCTTTGGGGGGAAAAACCCAGGTTTTCCAGAAAGATGGATCAGGAATTTGGGCTTCAGGACGCAGCACAAATCCCATCAACCTCTGAGGGTGTTGCAGTTCCATTCAGGGCTCACAGGGACACCGAGTTTTGCTGGCTTTGCTCAACACCACTTACTAAAGCTGGTGTAAATCTGTGGATTTTACCTCCTGCATTCTGGATTAGAACAGTTTAAGCTGTGCTTAAACCCATGGCTGAGTTAACCAGCACAAGAAGGAGATAAACTGGGCTCTGTTTAAAGTAATTCCTGTGTCCCACCGTGTGTGCCAGCCCAGCAGCCAATGCTGGTTTCCTGGGAGGGCAGGTAGGGAGCTCCAGGACCATACTCCAGCCCAGACTTCACCAAATTTAGACATTTTGACTGGAAAACCTGAGCTCCATTTGGGCAGCCCCCATGGCAGCGAGCCTCGTGCACTGGTGTGCAGTGGATGGAATTATCCACGATGCCTAGAAGATGCTCCAATCCCAGTAACTAAATTGACTTATTCCTGCATTTACCTTCCTTGTGGTGCATGTGGGTCCCAGGGCCAAGCCTTGCCCAGCTCGGGGTCTCCTCCCAATCCCAGCTTTTGCAGGGATCACCCCAACAGCTCACCAGATCCACGTGCACCAGGATTACAGCAACGTACTTCAGATACGCCACCAAAACTTGATATTTCCTTTTCCCTCCATCCAGCTGTTGAGTTATTTGTGCAGGTTAATTCATTATTTTGTAGTTGCTGCTGCCTGTCTGCAGCAGGAATGGAAGCAGAGCTGGCAGTGGAGCCGCTCGCACCCAAAGGCAGCTTTGTGCAGTCAGCAAAAAGGCGGCAGAAAATGACTGTTCAATGAAATCACATATTTTGGGTAAACGTTGCCTGCTGAAGGAGTCGGTCTCTGCATTAAACTGGGTGGCAGGAGGAGTTGCTGTGAAATCATCGCAGGGATTAGATGGAAAAGAGCATTTCGTGTTTAAGCGCTGATTAAAAAGCAATATGTTACCCAAAAGCTCCCCACCAAGCGGGTGACTCCTGTCCCTGCTGCTCGGGGACTCTCAGGGATTATCGTGATATGCCCAAAGAGTCCTCAGCACAGGCATTTCGCCATTTCCCAGCCCCTGGGTCTCTTGGTGGGATTTTTGCTGCATTTCAGCGAGGCCCTTTAGGGTGAAATTAATTCAGTTTAGCAGCCAACAGGCTCCAAATCGATTCATTCTGCAGCCGGGATGGTTTATGGGCAGGACGGATGGGCTGCAGCACACAGCTCTGCATCTGCAGACACTGACAGGAAACCTCGGGGGAAAAGGGATCCACAAAACTGTCCCTTTTATGTTTGGGAATAATAGTTATTTGGCTGCTGCCAAAGCCTTGCAGGAAAACTCTGCTCCCAGCCATGCCAAGACCCCAGAAAGGCAGAGAAGAAAAAGGACGTGGGCGGGTGTGGCGTGGGTGGGTGGCAGAAGCTTGGGCTGGGATTTGGGGTGAGAGGGAGGGGACAGAGGGGACACCTGGTATGTGCCACGGCAGAGCTGCTGAAGCCACAGCCAGGGCAGAGACCCCTCGCTCAAAGCCATCCCCACCTGGCCAGTGGCTTTTCACGAGCTGTGGGAGCCTCCTGGATGCCTCAGGATGGAGAGCCCGTGGGGAGTGGCAGCAGTGGCCACCGTGGGGCCAGCCCTGTCCCTCCTGGCAGCCCGGCACGGAGGGAGCTGTGCAGCTCCTGGGGGGTCTCTGTGAGCTCATTCACCCCCAAAATCTGAGCTCAGGACAACACTGCGGCCACCACCTCCGAGCCCCCCTTGTCCTGCCCCGGTGTCACACGCTGTCGCTGCCCCCGGCTGCTGCAGCGGCTCCGTGTCCCCGAAGGCTGCGCTGGCTCCTGCAGACAGACTCACGGACGGTCTGCGCGTCACCTGCGCTCCCAGCAGGGCTTGGATCCCGGCTCTCCATTCCCCACCCTGCTTCTCAAATGCTAATGTAGCTTTTGATGTGCACGTCTTCATCCTTCAGCAGAAGCGGGATCCAGCTTTGGACAAGCGCAGCACCGTGCCCACGGCGGCTTTGCAACAGGAGCTGCCGTCCTGTTCCTTGACTCGATCCCAGCGTTTTGTCATTTTTGAGGAAATAACAAACTTGAAAGTATTCGGCTTTGGTGCAGCAATTGCAGCTTAATTGCACGTCTCCTTCTGCCCACACAAATGCTGAAAAGTGACTTGGCAAACTTTAAAGGCAATCCAGGACTGAAATGGGGAGGCTTGACAAGCCAGCATTCATCAGCTCTGACTAACGCGTCTGTACTCTCAAACCTGCTGCTGTTCCTGCGTTGGCCTGACATCTTGCTGCCCTCAAAGAATTTCTTTTGAGTCTCAATCAGCGGCTGCCGGGTGGCTGTGTCTGAAAGGTCCCCCCCAGCGTTTCAGCCGCCAGGTTGCCCACAAACCATTCCTGGGGCGGGGGCTGCCTTGGCCGTGCCCTGGCAGGAGCCGGGGTGGTTTTGCTGCACAGAGAAGATGGAGTGGGCAGATGTCCTGGCATGTCAGCGGTGTTTGTGCTGGTGACGTTCCAGAGGACACGGCTGGCAGCGCAGCTCTGGCCTCACTCTCCCCAGGCTGGAGGCAGCTGCCTCCCCAGGAGAGGCCAGTGCAGGTTGGGCTGCTGGGTGGCTGCAGGGCTGGGGAGTCTGCAATATCCGATGGAAGTCTGGGCTTCAGCGAGTCCACAGCTCCCATGAGGGAATGGAAGGGGGGCAGCAAAGGGGAAGAGGGGAGGGAAAGCAGAGTCACGGTCCTGCCTTCTGGATTTCCAGTTCCACAGGAGATGGGAGAGATGATCGTGCCAGCAGAGGCAGCAGGTCCCCAGGACAGGGCTGTGCCTCAGGGCAGGGGCAGTGGCAGTGCTGGGATTGCTTTGCCTCCCCAGCCCCCCGGTGCCCCTGGGGAAGCTGCTTGGCACTGCCAACACTTTCCCCTGCTCATCTGCCAGGACTCCTGAAGGAGACAAGACAAGGAGTGAGCTGGGATCAGCAGCTGCTGGGAAAGCATGAGAACGGGGTGGAGAACCCCCAGAGGAGCAGAGAGAAGGAGTCACACGACCACAAGAGACCTTGTTGTTATTTGCTCAGATTCAGGGGCATTTCCTTGGTCTGCTGCTTCATCCAGCCCTCCTTCCTTGGGTGCTGGGTGGGCAGCCTCTGATCTGGGAGAGGCAAGGCCAAGTGGGAGATGGGACAGAGCAGAGCCAGTGGGGCTGGTTGAGGGGCCAGCACCGGGCCTTGAGGCTCCAGTGGATATCCAATGAGGAATCACAGCCCCAGCTCACTGTCCCGGGATGTTTGGGACCAGCACAAAGTTCAGGCACACTTGAATTCATTATTTCTTGAACTGCTCCTCATGGCTGAGTGGGGTTTAGCGTGCACAGCACGTTGGCAAGGGAAGCATTGAATCTACAGGCTTCTGCAAGGAAAATATTTAAGATTTCTCAGCAAATGGTGCGTGCAGCTTTTCAGGAGGATGTTTTGCTCTTTTCCCCATGATCAGACTCATCCGGCGTGTTCAAACGACTCATTTATACACAGCATCAGAAGGAGTGTGGGGAGGGGACGTTCTCTCCCTCACAAACGGCACGATTTACCAAAGGACGGGAATTATGTAAAGCAACAGGATTTACTCCCAGCCCCAAGTCTGTAAACAGTGTGGGTTATGCTGCATGGAGCTTCTGAAAAGATAACTGGGAGGGGAGGCCCCTCGGTTCATTTTGTGAATGAGCAGCTCGGTGGTGGCTGTGGGTTTATTCCGCTCCACAGTGTGCGCACAGCCCTCGCAGCGTGCTCGGGAATGAGCAGCCGAGGAAATAGATCTTTGCTGGAGGCAATTGCTTTCCCGACAGTGAGAGAAAACATCATGCATGGCAGGCTCAGAGGATATTGTTTTAATACCTTTCTTCTCACCGCAGAGCAAGGTGGCTGCGTGCTGCGGGCAGGCACACGGGGTCACCCCCTGCTCCCCACACTCCAGTCACCACCAGGCTGGGCTGTCACAGTGGGTGCAGAATCCCCCTCAACCCCCACGCTGTGACTGTGCTGCAGAGCCAGGCTGAGCCAAGCCCTTGTCTCAGCTGCTGAGGCTATTCTGAATTCCCTGTTGGCTCCTGACCTGGCCCTGTACCCTCAGCCTTTGCTCCAGGGCCTGCTTAGTCCCTCTGTCTTTGCTTCTGAGCTCCTCCAGCCACCTCCTTGCACAAAGCAGCTTCTCGCCACGCTCTCCAGAAGTGGAAATCCAACTAGAGTATTGCAGTTTTGTGTGCATTCTGCATGAGACTCAAAACAGATCCTTCCAGGAGAAATCTGTTGGGATGATCTAAACCTGCTTGGCACAGGGTGGATTTAGGAGCATCAGAGAACAGTGGAGATGTGATTCAGTGAAAGAAGTGGGGCCCTTGTGATGTAGGGTCTGCACAGTGCACCAACTGCCCCTCCTTCATGGGGCTGAGCTTTCACTTTCCTTCTGCCAGGAGCAGAGAGGATCCCCACTGTGCCCCCTGCACACCAAACCCTGGGTCTGTCCTAGGGGCACTGAGAGGTGCCCCTGCTACAGGAACCACCCCAACCAGCACAGGCAAAACTGCTGTGACCCTCCCCAAAACAGCTGCAGCTGCAATGCCTCAGGTTTGTCACCTGCTCAGGTGTGGGGCTGCTGGCAAGACCAGGGGGGGCAGAAAGGGCTGGCAGCTGGCTCTGCCCACAGAACCGTGCCTGCCTTCTCCCAGCCTCCCTGTTTATTTGTTCTACAACAGCTTGAAACCAAATAGGGTTAATAGCCCTCCCTGTGTCCTAGTGAGATGAAACTACCATTGGGAGACCCAGGACAATTTTTATATAGGATTAGAAAACAAAAATCAATATTTAATTATCTGTAAGCTTTTTGTGTCACTGCATCCTTAGCTTGCTAACGGTGAGTGCTGGCTGCCAGCAGAAAGTGAGTCATTAAAGGCGCAGTATCTTTTACTGGCCCGTTATGGGAGCACAGTAAATAGAGCACATTATCACTCCTCACACACCTGCACGGTTATTTATCTTTACAATCTCTATTTACCTATATTTATGGTGGGTTTCTCCTGTATATTATATGGCCAGGTTAACTTAAATGGGCTTCATTAAAACAGGCACTTAACAAAAACTTCGGAACATCCTCGTTTGGACAGAAGGCAGGAAAACGAAACGGGGAAGGAGGAGGAGAAGCACTTGGTGTCATCAAGTCCCCAGGGCTCGGGAGCTGAAGGGTGGCTGATGGAAATGCTGGTGGCTTCAGGGCTGTGTCACCACCTGGGGCTGCCTGGGACCCACAGGCACAGGGAGGAAGGGGCTTGGGGAGGGTCAGGGCTGGGAGGGGGAGGAGGACAGAGCCTTCACTGGGTGCTGGGTGCTCAGCTCCAGGGTGTCTCCTGTGCATGGGGAGCTGTGAGCCCGTGGGCTGAGGGGCTGCTCAGCGTCTCCTTCCTTATCCCTGTTGCATTTTTCCCCCACATCTGAGTCACAGCCCCAGGGGACAGACGGACACAGTGCTCCTGCTCTCCTCCTGCACTCCTGCTCGGGGTCCATCCTGTGGCTCTGTCCCTGCAGATTTTCTGCCTCCCTCACCCTGTGCCCATCCACTGTGCCACAGCCTGCTCAGAGCCACTCAAAAAAGTAATAAATAAATACCCTGGGAAACGAAACCTTCCCCTGTGGCGAGGGGAACGGGCAATTAGCAGATCTTTTTTTGCTGCAGTAGTTAATTTTTTACAAGCCTCCCTTATTTTCCCTGTTTCCCCTGGTTAATAATGACTCGCAGCCGCTTACACCATAAATAAGTTCCACAAATTTCGCAGATGCACCGGGCTGTTTAAGCAGGGAAATTGAGCAGCATATGTCTGAATGGTTAATTGACTTAATTGCTGTTAGTTGGGCTATTAGCACACTTGATCCACCCCAATGACCGCAATACTTTCTTAATGGTGTTCATTTTATTTGGATGCCAAGCTCCAGTTACCATTACAGGGAAATTTCCAATTGCTGATTACCTCATAAATATATAATTGTAGTCATAGGCTAAATAAAGCCAACAGGCATTAATAATGAACAGCGTTTGACTAAGAGCCTTTAAAGGATGATGGAAGTTTCTTTAAGGACCTCAGCTATTCTTGAAATGTAAATAATCTTTCATGCTTCTATTTTTAATGATGCTGCATCTTTTTTCCAGTCGGCATCGAGCACCAGGAGAACTGCTCGGTGCATCCCACATCCAGGTAATGTCCAGAGAAAACAACAGAGCCAGGAGCCTCCTCAGCTCTCCCTGTTCCAGGATCAGTTCCCAAGGGACGCTGAGGTTATTCCTTCCAGGCAGCCACGGGCGTGTGAGTGACCACTGACTCCAGCCTCTCTGAAAACAGCTTATCCCACTCCTTGTCTGCAGGGAAAGGCAAAAGCAAAGCACCACCAGGCCAAGTCCTGCCCTGGGCAGGGAGCACAGGCAAGGGGTGCTGTGTCTGCCACGGCCGAGGCTGCAGAAACCAGGAATGTGCCACTGACTTCAGCCCTGTCACCTCCCTGCCCAGCCCCTCGCAAAAGGCAAGGATTGCCCTGAGGGCAGCACCCATGGCAGGGGTGGGTGACCAGGACCCCCTTTGGGACAAGGCTGGCTGTGGTCCTGGGTCCAGCCACCCCCAAATGGGTTTAGTCTGTCACCAAACAAGTAATCAAAAAAAACCTCCCCTACCAGTGCAGATCTGCCCCCAAGGCTGGCACTGAAGGCAGACATGATTTATCCAGAAGAAGAAACGCAAGGAGGAAAGGGCCTTTTCCGACTCCAGCATTGTGGCTGGCTCTAGAGACAATTTAATTATCCCAGGCTTTTCTTAACTGACCTAGTCAAATGAACCTGCCTAGCTCTGTCCACAATAATTACCCACGATTTGCTAATTCATGTGGAGAAGAAATTACTCCTCGATAGTCTGTTAATCTTTGATTCCCAACCATGAGCTCATTTACTCCAGGCTTGTTCCCTACTGGCACCAAACGGAGAGCATTGCATTAGTTATTTTCAGCTATTAAGGAACTAGTTATAATTAATGTTGGCTTTGACCATAGCCTGGTTTCAGGCAGATGCTTTGGGGTGCTGAAATGGGTGGAGGTTGTGCCACAGCCATGTTTCTGGGGTTTGGGAGCACCTTACACATCCTTGTGGCAGGGTCACAGGAGAGCTGGGACAAGTGGGACCAACCCTGGGGTCATGGACACAGGGAAGAAGGGACCTGCCACCCTTGGATGTGCTGTGAGCATGGTCCCCATGTCTGTGGGCAGCACCCCATCCTCTTCCTCATTGCCAGAGAGGTGGGAATGTGTCACTCCAGCTCTACTTGTCCCATGGGAGGGCGTGTGACCATGGGCTGCCCTGTGAGCGATGGCATGGGGACACTGCCACCTTCCCCTTGAGGAGCCGTTTCCCATTTCCAGCCCTTTTGCCCATTTCTTTGGGCACTGCTGTGTGGTGGGAAGCCAGAGAGCCTTTGGATGTGTGCAGGGATGGATGCTGGGAAGAAATGGAAAAACAGTCAGGAGAGAGGAGAAGGTTTTTGAGGAGCAGGGAAGTAAAGCATCGTCCTGCCTGAGCTGCTCTGCCTCCAGTGCCAGCATCCCCCTGCACCCCAGGGCAACCCCCCAGTGCCTTCCCTGGGGAGGAACAGGAGCTGGAAGCAGTTGGGTTTCACCCATCCCCAAGGGTTACAGTCCCCCTACTGTGTCTTGCTCTCCCTTTCCCATCAGGGTCTCTTTCTGCAAACCTACCAGGAGCTGGTCCCCGTGTCACCAGGAGCTGGCAGGGACCCTCCTGCCTGCCCACCCCTCATCAGATGGGGGTGAACTCCTCTTCATCACCCTCCAGCCTCCTTTCCACCCTCAGCCAGCCGCTGACAGCCCTGGCAGGACGGATGGCACCACCCTCCAGACCTGCAGAAAACGAGAAGCAGATGTTGCTTCAGCAGAGGAAAGGTCTCGGGATATGAAGTAGTTTCACCTGGTGCCTTCATCTTCTGGAAAAATCACACGTGACAATTCCTTTTGAAAATGATCAAAGCCAGGCACGGCGTTTCCTCTCTCCTTGCCGATCTACCCCGCTCTGTTTTATCAGATGGAGTTTAAAGCAAGAACATGTTTTATTTTAAAACAGACTTTTAAAAATATTCCGGCCTTTCGGCTTGACCATTCAAACCATCTGCTTTCCAACGTCTCAGATGTTGGCCCACAGAAGAGGAGTGGTGTTAACAATAAGCAAAAGTACCTAATAATCAGTTTAATACAATGCTGCACAATACTTATGGAGTTGGCATTCCCAAAGTTATTACCACAAGCCAAATCTTAATCCTTTTTAAGTTGGGGGGGAAATGGATCAAAAATTAGAATGATATCAAGCATAAAATAATCTTCTGTCTGTATTGCACTGATAAAAAAATAGAATATATAATTACCATGTACAAACTGCTTATGTTTGTGATTATATGTTGCTGCCATCTCCAGGTCCTCCCGGTAAATGACTTAATTGGGTTGTCCTGATGTATGGATGGAGAGCGGGAATGTGCGCTGGATCTCACCGGGATTTGGGCTGGATCCCTGCAGTGGCAATGCCTGAGACAGGGGCAGAGCTTTGCTCCTCCTGGAAATGCTGCAGAGGGTGAGAGGGGCTGCCCCAGGGCTGGGTGTTCCCACCCGGGTGGCTGCTCCCGGGGTGCCTTTTTTCCTTCTCCTTAACAATTGCCATATCCCACCATATATTTCCCCCCCCCCCCCCCGCCCTTGGCTATTTATGGGTAGAGTGAGAAGAAATTCTGGCACAAGAATGGCCCAGAGGCTCTGGGACACCAGTGGGGTGGATGTGGCACGAGATTTATAATTTTTGGAATTTAGAAAGTGCCTTGTGCCTGGAGGGACGTTGAACCAACAAGGGAACGGGGAGGAAAGCACAAAGGATCCTGCCTAGGCACTAAATGTACTTGAAAATCAAATCATGGGATTATATCCACAGAGGAGCAGACTGGGCAGGCATAAAACCAGTGTTCAGGGCTGAAAGGAAATTGTGAGAAGTAAAAAACCAGCTCAGAAAGCTGGCAAGGGGAAAGGCTGGGTTTTCCTGTGGCTGTGAGTGGCACCCAGATGGATGAGGCACTGCCTTGGGAAGGAAAACGGGAGGCAGAATTTTAAGGGATTAGAGGAGCATCTTCCATTGGCACAGGAAAGATAACAGGGAGCAGCCCGATCTCAGGAAGGAATTGTATCCGTGTGTGGGGTAAATGACACCAGAAAGCTCTCCAGGAAAGGGGGACACCTGAGGATTCCCTGGATGGTGGCTCCAGTCTGCACCTGTGTGCAGAGCAGGGAGCTGTGAGTGACAATGAATCTCTGCCCAGGGATAGCCCGGGAACGAGCACAGAGTGTGTCACGCACCAGGATTAGGGGATTTTTGATGTCTGAAAATGCCCCATTCGCTTTCTGCCACACATCAAACCACAATACCCCTCACAGCCTCACGCTCCTCTTTATTGCCCACTGTATTTATTACAGCTGAGGAAAGAGATTTTTATTTTCTGTTTGGTTTCTTTTTTTTTTTTTTCTTTTTCTTTTTCTTTTTTTCTAAATTTAGCCATTTTTTCTAGTGAGGACGTTCAGCAGCACAGAAAGCAATGCTCTCAGATAAGTTCATCATTCTCAAAAGCCTTTGGTGTCATTTAGTGAGGAATTTTTCCTTGGAAAAACATTTCAATGCAAATGATGGCCATTACCACAATTAAATATTTATTTTTTTGCCCCCAAATGTGAAGATAATTTTGTAGCTGACTCAGAAAGGTGGGCAGCCCATGGCAGGGGGTGGAACAAGATGAGTTTTAAGCTCCTTTCCAACCCAAACCATTCCATGATTCTATGGTTCTCTGATTCTTTGACTCTGCTCTTAACGTGCTGCTCCAGAAACTCTGACTGCTTTCAAGTTCTTGGGCAGAGAATTTTTCCTAATAGCCTCTAAACCTACAAATCAATACGTGAGGTTTGCTAAACAATCCAGCCAAATCAAAGGTATATCTTGGACCAGAAAAAGTACTCTCTGCACTTTTTTTACCATTTACCCAGCACTAATATTTACCTGGAATTAATTCTGCTCTTTCCCCAACCTGGAACCTTCCTGCTGGGGGGAAAGGCTGGTGAGATGCCCTTGTTGCTTCTGTGGGTTGAAAACATTTTGGATGAACATCATTCATTCTCTGATTTCCCAGGATCCAAAATCTATTTGATGTAAAAGGTCAGAAGAGTTTCCAGTCATGCAAACAAGCTGCCAAATATAGACGGCCAGAAACATGTAAATTCAGTGACTTGGACAATTAACATTTAAGCTAAATTAAAACTAGAAGTGGTGAGGATGCATGAGCAAGGGCAGTGCCCATCACATCTCTCCAGACTGGCAGAACACAGACAACACAAATCCTTCAGTCCCACCTACTCTCGGGTTTATCACAAATAAACTCCCAACAGTTTATGACCAATAAATCAATAATTTGAATAAGACCTTTGCAAACAGTTTTGGCTACTGCATCACAGACTTGTCTAAAATGCAGGGAAGATCAGTTTGGGGCACTTCCCATGCTGTGATTCCTTTGGCCATGCCAGGCTCAACTCTACAGGGATCCCAGTGTCCTTTCCTCCGTCCCATCTTCCCTGTCACTACCCTTGTATCCTTCCAGGCTGAGAGGGAGCTGGTGGGTTTAGGGCCATCCTCTTTCCCGCTTCCAAACCTCCATCTCCTGTGGTGCCCTCACCTGCACCCAGCCTCCTCTGACAGACAGCAGGGGTGGGGAGATCCCATCTGCCTTCCCTCTCCTTGACTTTTCCCTTATTACACTCCGGGCCAAACACGTTCCCACTGCAGCTTTTCCCCCTGACTGCACCTGGGAATCTTTCGTTTCCTCCCATGTTTTGCCAAGCACATCTTGAGCTAGAGCCATGCTTCTGAGCTGTTCCTTGCAGCACATTTGGGGTTAAGCTTTGGGGTCAGCACTTCCCTGAGTTTTGGGGTTTGCCATCACCTTCCAGACCCTCTGAACAGAGTCCCTCAGCTGGCAAAGGAGGGATGTGCTCCCCGGAGCTGCTTTTGACGGCCTTTGTGTGGGAGAAATTCCGCATCCCCTGGCCGGTGCTCAGTGAGGTGGGGCCGAAGGAGACAGGAGGGACCTTTTTTAACGAGAAGGGGGTGTCTGAAGGACTTTGTGAATGGACTGGGAAAGTCATGGGCTCGGGATCGCATTGCGCCCGCTGAAAGAACCCCGTAAATGGAGTCATTCTTGGTGGCAGTAACTGATCCGCCTCCCGGCTGAGAGTCATGGAGATTAGGCATTAATTGAGCACGGCTCCGAGGGGGGAGAGGGAGCGGGGTTGGGGTGGGCAGGCAAAGGAAACGCGAGAATGGGAGCACAGAGAGAGGCTGTTAATAAAGACACAAGGGCAGCTGTGCACCGAACGTGGCGGGAGATAGGATTTCAAGAGCCGGGCTCTTCTTTCCACTGAGAGCTACCTTTCATGGGATGTAACCTTAGGAATCAGCCCCGGAGCCAGCGCCACTGCGGCAGCACTGCCCTGGGGACGGGGACGGGGACAGGGACACGGAGAGCCCTGCCCGGCCAGGGGGTCTCTGGCAGCACTGCCCTGGGGACAGGGACAAGGACAGGGGCAGCACTGCCCAGTGAGAGGGTCTCTGGCAGAGCTGCCCCGGGATCTCCACGACTGGGAAGGGAATTCATCCATCGCTTCCCACCCACCCAGTACTTTGGGATTAACGGGTCGGGAGCGGGGTGATGAGCAGAGCGCTTCGGGAATGGGGAGGGTCACGGGGAGCCGTGCCCAGCACGGCTGGGGCTGGGTTTAATCTGGAAGTCACGGCGAGACAATGAGTTTTCCTCGTCGGAGCTTTTCAGTTCATTACTCTGCCTCCCTCTTTTCTGCAAATAAGTAAATGCACTTAACAGGTTGCTGCAGGTCACCTAAGCTCCCTGTCGTGTGTGCACTCTTATCCCCTGGTAATTGCAAAGTGCTGCTACCGATCTGAAATGTCAAAGAAGTGATTTAAATATGAATTTACATTTGCCGCAAACGAGGGCGGGCACACACAGGCAGGGACTGCAGCCAGCTGACACCCAGCGCTGCCAAACGAGGGGACTGGGCTGGGGTACCCACCCCCCACATGTGCTGGGATGTCCAGGAATTCTCAGAGGAACACACTGAGCCTTGGGAATTATCCTCCTCAGATCCTTTAACCTCCTTTTCCACAGGTGGAAGACGGTGACCACAGTTTGCTGGTAGGAGTGGAGGGACTTCGAGCCACTTAGAATCCTGGAACAGTTTGGGCTGGAAGGGACCTTGAGGATCATCTCATTCCAACCGTTTCACTTACACTAGGCTCACACCAGGCTTTTCCAAAGGTGTAGCTTCTCCCCAGCTCTGTGCTGGCCAGAGACAGCTCAGGGTGGAACGAGCTCCATGGACCCATGTGTGCATCTCCAGCCACTTCCAGAGCTGCTGATTCCCTCACAAACACAAACTCCAGCTGTGATCCCAAGTGTTCCTGTGCGATTGGCAGACAGAAGGACACCCTGGGGAAAGCCTGGAAGCAAACCTGCCATTGGAAGTGGTGATCCTCTGCCGACTGCCAGCGGGTGGAGAAACAGCCAGAGATCTGGGCAGTCCCTGCAGGCATTGGCCCCAGCTGGGATGGTGCTGTCCCTCCTGCAGCCAGGCGTGGCTTCTCGCTTATTTTCCCTCCCTGAAATTCAGGATCACACGGAAAAACTGTGAAATTCCCACTTGTGGCCAACCCACGCTTCAGCTCTGCTGGTAGCCACTGTGGTTCAGAGATGAGTGGCACCAGTCTGTTTAGACAGCCCTCATATCCACAGACCCAAACTTTGGAGGCGTGGATTTTGCCACCCTGGCACCCAAAGGGCTTTCATTAGCACTTTGCCGTGGCTCTGATACGGCGGATAATGTGGGTTTCCCAGTGGAGCGTGCATTTCCTCAGGCACGTGGAGAGCTGGCACCTTTCCCTTCCCTCCGCTCTCACACTTTCCACATGAGCAGTCCCAGCAATACGCACAAACCCATTTAGCAAATGGATTTTTTTTTTCTTTTTTTTTTTCTTGTGAAGTGCTCAAAAATAGTCACCCTTTATTATTAAAGATGATGATGGGCGTTTCGTGACTCAACAGTCTGAGGGCGAATCTGCACCCTGGATATCAATAGTGCACGTAAGCAACTGCAGCAATCGATAGTTCAAGTATATTTCTGTATTTATTACATATTCAATCAACTAACCCGAGCTCTTTTATCAATACATTAGCTGATAATAAAACTCTCTTTGCTATAGAAAATATTAGACACTGTATAACAAACAGTTGAACCTTGGTGAGTATCGAGCTGCAGAGGCACAGCGGGAGGGATGATGCCCTCCTGGTTATCCCACCTTGTTTGATTAAAGGCAAAACAAAACGCTGCAGATGAGACATTAAAAACACCCTGTGCTAATACAGATCTGAAGCCATCAAAGAGGGAAAGATTAAAATGAGCTGGTTCCCGGTTTCCAGTGGTGTTTGAAGCTCCTGCTTGGATTGTGCTGGTCCCAGGGCTTCTGGTGGTGGCAGTAGCCAGACACAGGTCAGGATTTCCCTTCCCTGTCTCTGCCACAATTTTGGGCAGGACACGTAGCCCCCAGTGTTTGCTCCAGGTGACTTGCAGCAGGAGGGAGCAGTGGGATTGACATTTCGAGGTTTACACTGGGTATTAGCAAGAGTTTTTTCCATTGGAAATATTTTCCAGTCTTGGCACAGTGGCAGAGTCACTGTCCCTGGAGTGATTTAAAGGCCACGTGTGTGGATGTGACACTTGGGGACATGGCTTAGTGGTGGTCTTGGCAGTGCTGTGGGAGGGACTCAATGATCTTAGAGAGTTTTCCAGCCAGAAGGATCCCATGATTCTGTGATTCAGACACATTTTACCTGGGATAGGCATTGACTCTGACAGTGCTCTGGCTGAGGATGCCTTGCTGGGCCCATCCAATTCCAGGAAAGGGAACAACAGGAGCTGGTAGGTCTGGGGCTATCAGACACCCTGGAGCAGGGATATTCCTGACTCCACAGTGTTCAACTGAGCAGTTCCCAGCTTTTTATTCCTCTCCTTCCAGGAAAGTGTCAAGCTGCACACACATTTGGGGGCTTTTGCTTGCATCACAGTTTTCAGGGTGTTAATGAGCAGTCTGGGGCAGATGTGAGCAAACCACGGTGGTTGGTGTTGATCCCTGGGTCATTAATGCTCACACCCACAGAGGAACAACCAGGGTGAGTTGCAGCTACAGGGCTGCACTGCCTGGTGCTTCGTGTGCACAGATCTGGAGGTTCTCCCAATTCACCGGTATCTGGATGGGTTCATGGTGGCACCTGAGGGCAGCAGTGTCCCCAGTGCATGTCACTGATGTCCCCAGCATCAGCCATGCCACCACCACACCGTGGCCTCTGTCCAACAGAGAAAGCAGCCAGCTCGGAGTCAAATGAGAATGAAGAGGCTTTTTGTGCCACTTTTAATTAAGCTGGATGGCAAAGCCCTTATTAAGTGTAAGGAATGTGTCCTGTGAACAAACACAGTGCATTACTACCAGTGGTATTTTATTTTTATCATTGTTATTATTTATTAGTCTGGAGCCCCAGCAGCCCATTGATCTGCTCCTGAGGAGCCTGAGTGAGGCTGAGCAGTCATAGATCATCTTTGACAGAGGCTGACATGGGCATTTTCTGTCCTGAACCATTTACTAGGAGCATGAGAGCTGTGGCACAGTTTGGTTTGAGAAAGCTTTGCAGAGGAAGAGGTGATGGCAGAAAGGCTGGTACTACCACGGTGTGAGGCCATGTGGGAGCTGAGGACTGACTGCTCCTGCATCCCCTGGGATTTTGGTGGCACCTGGGGAGCCAGACAGGTCAGGGGATGCTGCCCTAGGTAAGTCACATCCCTGGCAAGAGTTTTGCTCATGAAGAGAGGTTTGGAGAAGAACAAAGAGCTCTTTTCTTGCCCAGCCTAAGGGTCCTAGTGTGGGATGTAACCAGAGAGATGCAAGTGAATAACCCCTCTACAGTGGCCTGGAGAAGGCAGGGTGGTCCTGCTGCACCAGGGCAGGGCTCTGGCCCCAGCTTGGGGTGAGAATGGAGTGTGGGTGGAAGTAGGGGGTGTTTTTTCTTCCCCATAGCTCTGCAAACATCAATTGTTACAATCCCTCTTTGAAAGCAAATGGCAGAAATCTAAGCAGGGAAAGCAAGATACCTAAAAATTGCAAACCATTCCATGTGCAGAGAATGCAAAGGAGTGAGGATGGGCTGTGAGATGATCCCAGCTGGCCCCTTTGCACCCACCAGCTCACTCTGTTTGCTCTGGGAGCTGGGCTGCCCCAAAGCCAGGCACGCTTTGCCTGTCAGGAAGGCCGTGCTGTCCATGACTCCAGCCCAGCGAGATGATCACACACGATTATCATCTTCCAGGAAAGAGCAGAGCCCTTGGGGTGGGACCCTCACCCAGCCCGTGCTGAGCTACACTCACCCTGCCTATCCCCAAATCTGTGTGCTGGGATGTGGAGAGCAGAGCCCACATCCCCTGCTGGGGCTGGGCCCACTGTGGCCGTGCTCCATGGACAGAGCAGTGACCAGCAGTGTCCAGCTGCCTGTTCACATCCCTGTGTCTGCTGCCTTCCGAGCGGGAACGTCCTCGCCTTTGTCCCTGCTGCTTGCCCTCCGCTTGCTGGTTTATTTGATCGTTTCAGACAAGCAGCCTTCACCTGAGGACATGTCAGGGAGCTGCTGGTTACTTGTCCAAAGGGGAAAACATTCTTTATCTCCTTCAGTAGCTCGTGCTTTCTGAGGCATCAACACCCCGGCGCCTCGGGTGGCACGAGATCCGCGTTTTGTGTAGTTCAGTAATTCTGCAGATGTTTCTGTATTGACGTGATCATCCCAAGGAATAATAATAAAAAAATAATAAAAATATATATATTAATAAAAATATATATAATAATAAAAAAGAAAAAAGAAAAAATAAATTTAAAAAAATCCGCAGCAAAGAAGGGGTTTCATGCCCAGGTGGTGGCTTTGTGTGGCAAAGGGGAAGCCACCTGGCACTGCCAGCGCCACCTTTGTCCCCGTGTCCCTGCTCAGAGGGAGCTGTGGGAGCGGAGGTGACCCGCAGTGGGTGGCAGGGAGCCCTGGCCATCACTGTCACAGCTGCTGGGGACACCCCTGTGCTGCCACCCTGCATCACCCTGTCGGGGAGTGTGGGACACCCACGGCCGGCCCCAGGCAGCCGAACCACTGAGCTGAGACAAATCCGAGTTACTGTTCATCCCATGGAAACGCGGGATTTTCACGGGCCCTTCGGCACAGCTCGCAGCCGGCTGAGGCTCCGGCGGTGGAGATGAGGCTCATGAGCTGCTGCCTGCCCCGGCTGTGAGCCCAGCACAGCCTCCCCCAGTGCCACAGGAGCTGCTGGAGAGCCCCTGAGGCTGGGCAGAGCTGGGCTGGCAGCTCAGAGAGCCGCAGCCATGGGGTGGGCAGGGCAGTGGGAGCAGGATGCTCATTTGGGATGGATATGGGATGAACCAACAGTGCTCCCCTACAGCCACCCTCAGGGGTCACCACAGCCCCCTGCCCTCCCCTCAGGGATCCTGGGACAGCCCTCAAAGCCCCAAACACCTCACAAGAGCAGAGACTTGGACAGAGTGTGTGTGTGTACGTGTGTGTATGTGTGTGTTTAATAAAATACAAACTTACATTTCCCTTTTCAAATGGAATTAACATACTTTATTGCCAGCTATAAGAATTATTCCTTAAGGGTAAGAAGTTTATAAAAAATTTAAAGTAACAAAGGCAAACTTATAAAAAATTCATCTTTTAGTAGTGATTGCTCTATAAAAAAAAGAGTAGGTTTAAGTGAGAATACAAAATTCACAGAATTAATTATGTAAACAGAAAAAAAGGCACAACAGCTGAGAACTAAAATAATTAGCAGCAGAGTGTCCCTGCCAGTGGCAGCCTGGACCAGCACATTGGCTGCGTGAGAGTAACCCACAGTGACACTTGTGTCCTCGAGTTATTTATAACACAGCTCTGCTGAGGCTCAGAGCAGTGCTGGCTTTATTAACCCGATGGTGAGTGTGGGGAACACCAGTTTTTCTCACCTGTGTGTCGTGCTGGGATCTTTGTCCCCAGGGTGCTGCAGGCTGACGTTGGCTCAGATTCACTGTGGGCTCCTCTGGAGGAGCTGCTGCAGCTCCAGCAGTGCTGGGAGCCCAGAACTCATGGAATCATGGAATCTTGGAGTGGTCTGGGTTGCCTGGCCAAAAGTCCCAGAAAAAAAGAAAGTAAACCCCAGATCCCAACCAAAGGTGTACCTGGAGGGAAACCCCAGCCCTTCCCCGGAACTTCCAGGACCCTCCAAGCCAGGACAAGGCTGTGGCCAAACCTTCTGGACCTTCCCTCCACCCTTGGCAGGGAGCAGAGAAGGGGCAGGAGAGGGGAGACAAAGCTGGGGTGGGAGGAGGAGAACCTTGCCAGATAATGCAGGTTGTCACCTCGGCTCAGCCTCTGTCCCTCTGCTTGGGCACAGCAGTGTCCCCAGATCACTCTTGATGCTGACCCCAACCTGGGCAGACACAGGGGGTCTTTGGGGGTGTCCTGTGCTTGGTCTCTCCCCACACACCCCCCAGGACTGCGGGAGCTGGGTCTCCCCCCTGGGGGACCCACCCAGGTCACCAGGGTCCGTGCCTGGCTGTGCTGCTCCAGCTCCTGTGCCCGGAGCAGTTGGGTTTAATGATTGCTTTGCTCCATCCAGAACAGCCAAATGCAACGGACAGGAGCAGAATGAGCAAGAGCCTTTCCATTCACAGGCACATTAAAGGTGTCATTGAGATGCAAGGCGCCTGCTCATTCCAGCCTGCGCTTTGCATTATTTTTCACTGTAGGAAAAATTTCAGGAGGAGAAAAGAAACTTAAGGAACACATTTAAAAGTAAAGTTCAATAGAACAGGGCTGCTGGGAATACAAATGCTGCTCGAGTTTCCTGCTGATTCCTTCCGCTGGCTGTTCTCTGCCAGGAGGCTCTGCTGGCCCTGCCCTGGAGGAGCTGCTGTCAACACGGCTCCTGTGGGTGTCCCCAGGCAGGGACAATGAGTCCCACAGCTCCCGTGGGTGTTTCCAGGCAGGGACAACGAGTCCCACAGCTCCCGTGGGTGTTGCCCGGCGGGGATGGTGAGTGCCACAGCTGCCATGATCTCACATAGCCCCTTGCAGGCTCAGCCTGAGGTTTCTCTGTGCTCTCAGTTGCACAGGACACGCAAGAACGACATGGTAGAGATATTCACGGCCTGGCTGGAGGTGACACTTTGGGTGTCATGGTCACTCTGAGCCTGTTTGGACACAAGGCTACAGCTGTGCTGCACAGTCCGCACCGGGTGTGGGATGGGTGAACACTGTCCCCTTGGAACATTCCCCTTGGGAAGGGGCAGGGATGGGGATGGAGACGGGGATGGGGCCAGGGGTTGGCTCTGTCTCCCCTCCTGCAGAGCCACCCACGTAAGAGACAGAAGCGTCACTTGGATTGGGAGGGAGCAGCTCCATTTAGAAAGTGCACGACAGGCAGCGTTCGAGTTTCACAGGAGCCCCTCGCCCACTCCTTTTCTCACCCGCTCAGCTTAATGCATCCCTGCAAAACCTCCTTTCCTCATCCGCCGCTATTTTTGCCTCTGAGCTGTAGCAGGAGTGGGCGGTTCATCTCGCCGTGCCCAGGTGTGCTGTCCCAGCGGCTCGCTCAGGCTTTGCGGCGTGAGGAAGCTTCATTTCCCCATCGCTGGCCCACGGTGAAATGCCGGGAGGGATTTGCCTTCCCTCCTGCAGACCCTTCCCTGCCCCAGATCCAGTTTTCCACTCGACGTGATGAAACAGTTCTAATTGGAGCCCGGGAGGTTTTTGCCCTTCCGCGGCAGGTATCAGCGATGCAGAGCCCCGGATCCCTGGTGCTGAACATGCCAGCCCTGATTCCCTGCGTGGGGACACGGTGACTGTGAGGAGAAACAGGACCCACAGGGCTCTGCTCAGCAGTGAAAGACCCAGAGAAATGCAGATGCCCAGGTCAGGGGCTGGCAGCTCCCCCTGAACCTCATGAGGGCAAAGCAGGGGCCAGCTGCTGCCGTGGAGGATTTCCTGGAGGATTCAGGGCTGGAATGACTCCCCCTGGCCAGGTGGGCTTCTGCCTGCCCTCGATTCGAGCACCTCCTTTTCCTCTCCTCTGCTGACAAGTGTCAGGCGAATGCTCCCAGTGCCTCTCTTGGCATTGCTGCCCCTTCCTCTGCCTGCTCTCTGAAGTGTATTTAATGAGGATTTTAAGTGGTTCCTTCAGGCAGGTACTGGCCAGGCCAGCCCTCCAGGACCAAAATCCACCCTTAAAGTTCTCCTAATGAACCCTGCGGGCCGGAGGAAGGAATTTTCTGCATTTGCCGGGAGAGCTCCAAGCGCTCAGCTCCGGCTGCTGCCGCGGCACCGGGGCCAGCGCCAGGCGCAGCAGCGCGGGGCACGATGAATATTTCATGGTGCACCGCCAGAGCTTTGCATCAGCACCAGAGCGGAGGGCTCAGCACTCCTGATGCTCGATCCCGCACACAGAAATGTCAGGGCACCCCAGCCTGGGTGGGTTCTGAAGGCGAGGAGCAGCAGCAGCGCACCCACAGAGGTGGCACAGCCGCGCGTGGCACAGCGGGGACAGGATAATAACCGCCGAGATTCCCTCAGGGCTCTGAAAATACATGGCTAAAGAGAAAAATCCTCATCAAGAAGGGAGAGCAGGAAAGGTTGGGCTGACCTTCCCGGGGAGCGCCGGCCACCAGTGCTAAAAGGTCACTGCGGGCACTCTCGCTGCCGCTGGCTCCTGGCGGCGCGGGCTGGCAGGGACAGGCACAGGGACAGGGACAGGGACAGGGACAGGGACAGGGACAGGGACAGGGACAGGGACAGGGACAGGGACCTGCCCGACAGAGATGGGCTCTGGTACCAGCCCACCCAGCACAAACCCCTCTCTGGGAATGTTTGCCTGGTTCTAAACCCGGGTTCCCCATCTCCCGAGGAGTTCTCATCCCTGGAGTTGTCTAAGGAATGCCTGTACGTGGCTCTGGGCTGAGTGACAAGCAGGGGATGGGTCACAGGTTGGACTCGATGGTCTTGAAGGTCTTTTCCAACCTAAATGACTCTGGGATTCTGGGATTCTGTGGACCCTGTGGCAGCCGGCAGCCTCTGCCCTCCCGGAGACTCGGAGCCAGGCTCTGTATCATCACCTGCTGCTGAATCAGCCCCGGCAATATCCCGCCGGTGCTTCAGAGCTGGAGAGCTCTCAGCTGGGAGGTGCTCCCTGCCACTGGCATCAGTTCAAGCCGCCTGGTGAACTAAATTGATTTTTTATAGTTGCTCTGGAGCAAGTTAAATGAATCTGTTAGTAGCTGCTCCCTGCTTAAAGCTCCCCTCAGTGCTGGAACTGCAGCCCGGCGCTCCATAAAACGGGGGGGCTGCTCCAGCCGTGCCCCCGCCCCCGAGCAGTGCTGCTGTGATTAGCTGCCTGCTGCATAATTCCACATCATTACAGCGTGCACTCGTGCACTCCGAGGAAGCCATCAGCGGAGCGAGCCGGGGGAGGGAGAGGAATCCGTGCCTCAAATGGGAACCCTGTGCAAAACACCACGACGTGCAGGTGCCTCCACATTCCTGGTTTGAGTTTGTACCTCCCGTGTCAGTCCAGCGCTGCTCCAAGTGTTAAATCGCTGGGAGGAAGCCCAGCTATCACAATTCTGCCTCAAAAACAATGGTATTAAAAATTAACAGCAGTTTTGCTTTTATTTTTATAGAGGTTTGTTTGGATTTTTTTTAACATTTCCTCACATTTCTGTGCAGTAAAAGGGCTGGAAAGCCACTCCCATAAAACCAGTGCGGGTTGAGAGTGAGAGGACTCCAGGACCTGGAGGAGTTTTGGGGGAACAAAGGTCATCCCTCACCTGTGTTTGGTTCTCGAGAAGGGACTGCAGGCTGCGCTCAGGCTCGGAGGGGCTCGGTGGCTCCTGCACCGCTGGGGCCCGGACACAGCAAGAGTCAGGAGAGGGAGCACCGGAACAGGCACTGCCAAACCCAGCCCAAATCAGCCACAAAACCCCTCGGGTGGGTCTGCTCAGGGCCACACCACAGCGCTGCCACTTCGTGTCCCGTGCCCAGCCTCGGCAGCTGGCACTGCTTCTCCCGCGCCGGCGCTGGGGCTGGGGATGCTGAGCCAGCGGAGAATCTCTCCCAAAATTCGGGCTGAGGGATGCTGAGCCGGCAGAGCACCTCTCCCCAAACTGGGGCTGGGGATGCTGAGCTGGCAGAGCATCTCTCCCAAAATTCGGGCTGAGGAAGGCTGAGGTGACAGAGCACCTCTCCCAAAACTGGGGCTGAGGGAGGTTGAGGTGGCAGAGCATCTCTCCCCAAACTGGGGCTGAGGAAGGCTGAGGTGACAGAGCATCTCTCCCCAAACTGGGGCGGAGGGAGGCTGAGCCGGCAGAGCATCCCTCCCAAAAGCAGGACGGCGATGGAGGCGCCCGGCACCGCGGCTGGCACCATCACGGGCGGTTTCCATCACTCCGCACAGCTGCTGAGTGCGCCTCTTCCTTCCCAACAGCTGCTGGGATCTGACCCCGTCCATCAGCAGTGCCAGGAAAGCCAGCGAGCTGCCGGCAGCCGCCTCGCTGACATCGGTGTTTTCAAACACGAAGGCAGCGATGTGATCGGCGCCGTCCCCAGAGGCCGCGCTCGGGGCCTCGCTGCGCGGAGCTGCCGCCGGTGCTGCCAGGAAACGCCGCCGCTGCTGCTGCTGCTGCCGAGCACGGTTTAACTCTTGAGGAGCAGCGGAGCCGGGCTCGGTCCTTGCTGCTCTGCTGGCTCCCCATCGCACCATGCCGGCAGCGGGAAGAGGGGCTGGAAGAAAAGGGAGCGTTGGAGATGAAGGAGGAAGAGATGGAGAGGACGAGCCAAGCGGGAGGTTTTTGGTGTTGGCCACCATCGGGTGATGTGGGTGCCACCATCGGGATAAGGCACCTTCTGTCCCCAAAGCAATGGGTGGGGAGTTAAAAAAAAAAAAAAATTAAAGAAAAAAATTTAAAAAATTGGGTTGGTTGACTTGGGACAGAAGATAATTAATATCGATTAAAGGAATATAAATGTCACCAAGCATTAGCAGGACAGCCGAGGTATCACTGAAGCAGCAAACAAAAGATGCCCGCGCTGGGTGGGAGCCGGGAGCAGAGTGCAGGGGAGACACCGGGAAGCTGCGCCGAGCTCCCCACGGGGCCAGCCGTGGCCGAGTGAACAAGTGCTCACGGAATTTGCCACCACCAGCGCCCGTCTGATGGTGCCTCAAAGCCCTGCCCGCTGCTGGGTGGCGATGGATGGCGAGAAATGTCCCCAGGTGCCGGGCAGGGCCATGGGGAGGGGACAAGCAGCCTCTCAGCGATTAGCTTAGGGTTATCCTTCATCCCTCATCCCTCCTGCAGCCCAGGAGGTGAAGGTGCTGCTGGGTGCCTCTCTCGTGTCCCTGGCCTGAGAAAGCCGCCGAGCTGCGTCTCCCAGCACCCTCGTTAATTTGAACAACTATTTACTTAAGCCCCCCCATCCCCCACCCCCAAATTATGCATGCGGCCAGCGGGGCTGTGACTGCGGCATCGATCGGCACCACTTCAATACCCTCATTGAGATTCCGGGCACCGGCTCAGGGACTCTATCTCAGTGTCTGGTCAATAGCTTATATTTTTAATTTGTCGATAATCAGTCAGGACCTTGGTCTGAGTGCTGCCGAGGCTCCCTGCTCAATGGAGAAGGTGAAATCACTCAAGCAGGGTCATGTTTATGGCCTGAGCTGAACCATGGGAAATGGAGATATCAGTCAGGCTTATGAAAAATAACATGCTATATTATTTTTCATAAAGCTGACAAAATCTTATTAATTTAAAGACAAAGATAAGGCACCCAGCTGGCAGCGCTCACTTTCTCTTCGCTTTTGAGCGTGCTGAGCCCTGGGAGGTGCAAACCAGCCCAAAATGTGCAAACCTGGCACCCGCATCACCACACAGGGCACGTGCCCAGTGACAGCTCCCGAGTGTGGCACCATCTCCACTTGTGCCACTTCTCCCCATTATCATCATCATCATCATCATCATCCTCCCCTCGATGACTTCAAACACCAGCTGAAGGCAGCTCCTTCAGCCTGAGGAACAGCAGCAGGAGGGAATCAGGCATCAGGAGCAGAGAGGGAAACGCAGCTTTGGAAGAAAGGCCTGGCTCTTTTGGAGGTGATGCCCAAGGATTGCTGCTGGGAGCTCCAAGGTTTTCACAGCAAAGACAGGATTTTTAATAGGAGAAGAAGATGCCTGTGTGTGCAGGTGAGTGCTGAGCCTCAGGGCCTTTTCCAACTAATACTTGGAGTATTTAACTGGGTTTAAGGCTTCTTTTGAGAATTTGATAAGACAAAAGGTGATTGTCTGGAACTCTTGGCTTTTGGAGTCTGTGTCTCTGAGCAGTGTCACTGAAGGCATGTTGTTAATGGTATTGGCTCGGCCATAAATGTACCTGTGAGGTTTTGGAGCAAAGGGCGGGAAGGAAAAAAAGAAAAGAAGCTTGAAGTTGCAGTTTCAGCCTTTAAAGAGAAAAATGTGCTCTGTAGGGTTTCCATCTGAGGTGTGTGAGCCCCAGGAGCAGCGTGTACCTGAGGTGTCAGCACGTGGCTGCGAGGAGCAGGGTGTTTATAATTTATAATCTTTAAGCAAACCAGCAAACCCTGGGAGCTCCAGCTTTGTGGGCTGTGGTACCTCCTCGAGTGGGGAACTCTGCTGAGGATTTGGCCTCTGATGGACTCACCCAGCTCTGGGTGGGACCAGTGTCCTTGTGCTGGCCAGGTCCCTCTGCCCTCCACTCCTGTGCCTGGGCACAGAACAGGGCTCATTGCAGCAGCTTTTGAGGATCTTGTTAAAATACAGATGTGGAGACGCAGATTTTCGTGCCCAATTTGTCTGCAGTCCCTCAGCTCTCATGTACTCCATTCTACTTGAAAAGGCAAAAAAAAAAAGATAGAATAAACTGTTAGAAACCCTCAAGGCAAGACGAGCTGACAAGTCAGGAAATGCATATGCACACCTGGAGAGGCAGTGGCTAAGAAAAAAAAGCAGGAAAACCTGGAGCATTGATCGGGGAGAGTTGAATTGGCTTGGGAATGCTGGGAAGGGAGGGAAGTGGCAGGTGTGAACCTGAGGGTCTTGCCTTGCAGGGGTGTTAGAATTGTGGAATTCCAGACTGGTTTGGGTTGGAAAGGAATTAAAAACTCATCCTATCTCACCGCTGTCATGGGCAGGGACATCTTCCACTGTCCAGGTTGCTCCAAGCCCCGTCCAACCTGGCCTTGGACACTTCCAAGGATGGGGCAGCCACAGCTCCTCCAGGCAAACGCTTCCAGTGCCTCAGCAGTGCTGGTGACTCGAGCTCTCTGTGACTTCTGGAGGTGGTGAGACATCACGAAGAGCTCAGGGCTGACCTGAGAGCCCCGTCTGTGCCCCACACATCCCCACAGCTGTGTCCCCTCCCTGCCAGCACCTGGCCTGGGACCCCCATGGCTGTGGCTCAGCAGCCTGGGCTGGGTGAGGAGGAGGGGGGTGGTGCTGCATTCCTGTGCCTCGTATCCACCCAGGAGTCCTGCTCCCGTATCTCACACTTGTCTCCTTCGATTTCCCTGACAGCCAATTCTGGAAAGTTGGAAGGTGTGCCATTATCTGGGACTACATTATGAAAGTGTCGCGCGGGTGATGAATGGCAGCGCTCAGCGGCTCCGAGGAGCGCCGGGGAAAGAGTGACATTAGGAAAGATCTGCTTTTTATGGTTTCTTCAATAGGGAGGGCTCTTTGGAGGGCTGTATTTCAAATCAGATAATCAAACACTCTTCCTGGCCTCCCAAACTTGGCGAGGAAGTGCTGGAGGAGTGTCCTGGTAGGGGAGGGACAAAGGGGATGTGACTTATTTCAGTTCGTGCCTTCCTGTGAAGGGGAGGTCTTGGGCAGCAGTGCCCCGCTTCCCTGGCACTGCCCACGGCCTTCAGCCCTGTGCTGCTGCCTGTCCTGCTGAGGAGGGGTCTGTGCTGGGCTTTGGAGGGTTCTGCTGGATGGGAAATGGCTCCAGGGTGGATTTGCTCTGCTGCGGGACTGTAGAGAAGGAGGAGAGTGCAGGGAATGCTGTAGGAGGAGGGTGGGAACTTGGTCACCCCGCAGCTCAGCAGTTTCTCATTCTGGGGTGGCGAGACACCCCTCGAGGGCTGCTGGGCTAGAGGAGAGGGAATTTGGGAGACATTCCTTGCAAGCACAGTGTGCTGCTGGCTCCAGCAGCTGGCACTGCCCCTGTGTGTTCCGTGCTGGGCACTTCACACCCTGCACATGCAGTTCCCCCATCTTTCCTGCCCTTCCCAAACCTCATGGCAACTCTTTGCCCATCTCCAGAGCTTCCCACACAGTTCCTCATGCTCTGCCATAGGAGCAACTAATAAGGTACATGGGCACATCATTTAAAATGATATTTAATACCACTGGAAAAGCCCTGCAGACCTATTGACCACGCAATATCCCGTGTCAGTGCATTTTACAGGGAGTGAACATCAATAACCCTGCACAGGCTGTTCCTGCACAGCTCACCAGTAAAACCCAGCTCAGCAGCTGCAAGTCCTGCTGATGTTCCTCCTGTCGTGGTGAGTCCAGAGCCTGGGGGAATCCACAGCACCTTTCCCAGCATCTCCTCCCGCTGCTGCCTGGGAGCAGAGGGCTTTTGGCCCCACATCACTTAAGGAGAGAATCATGGAAGGGTTTGGGTTGAAAAGGATCTTAAAGTTCACCCCATTCCACCACTTGCCATGGGCAGGGACACCTTCTACTATCCCAGGTTGCTCCAAGCCTCATCCAATGTGGCCTTGGACATTTCCAGGGATGGGGCAGCCGTGGCTGCCCTGCGCAACCTCTCCATCCTCACAGGGAAGCATTTCATCTGAATATCCAGTCTAAACCTACTCCCTGTCAGTGTGAAGTCATTCTCCCCTTTTCTGTCACTCCAGGCCCTTGTAAATAGTCTCTCTTCACTTCCCTTGTAGGCTTCCTTCAGGCACTGGAAGGCTGCAATTAGATCACTCCAAAGACTTCTCTTCTCCAGGCTGAACAGTCCCAATTCTCCCAGCCTCAGAGGGCTCTCAGGCTCATTCCTTTCCTTCAGAAAGGTGGATGCTCTGTCCTAGATAGAACCACCCTCTTTAATAAGACAGAACACCAGCAACATCACCCAGCTCAGAAAGTGTAGGCTTTTTTTTTTTTTTCCCTGTTGCCTTCAGGATATTAATAAAAACAGATTAATAAAATCAAAGGCAGCTCAATTAGACAGGGCATCAAGGAAAAAAATGTTTGCTGTACAGTCTTTCAATTTCCATGGCAGTTCTCACGCTGAGAAAATCTGTCTGCAGTTTCTGATGAAAAGATAGAAAGCTGATGTGTGAAACACAGGGGAGGGATGTACAAGCACGGCTGCCTTTGTGCTCCTCGTGTACAACACTCCTGTGTGGTGAAATTCCCAGGCTCCCAGCACGGGTCTGTCCCGTGTGTCCCTTTGGGGGTGGCTGCAGGATGGTGTTTGATGAGCTGGGGTTAGATAAAGGTGAGGACAAGGGGTTTGGAGGGGGTGAGCCAGGAGTGCCTGGTGGGGGTGGGCAGGAGCTCATCTCCTTGGGGAAGGATCCTGGAGAGGCTGGGTGCTCCTGGGGTGGGTGCCAGGGCTGGCAGAGGGCTCACTCTGCTCTCCATGGAAGCTGCTCTCCAGGGCACTGTGTCAGGAGCTCTCTCTCGTTCCCTGCTCCTCCCAGCACTCCATCATAAGGAAAGCATTTATTTTCCCGGTGTTGCTGGGTTACCTCCATTAACCTGGACCCTGTTTGGAGCAGCTCAGACAGTCTGGCAGGGCTGGGGGAGGCTGGGCTGGCTGCAGTCATAACACACCTCCAGCAGCCCTGGCTCTGGGATTGGAGTGGGTCTGGCAGCAGGAAGGTTGCTGGTGGGGAGGACTCCATCTTTGGGAGGAGTGTCCCATCCCAGAGGCTTTTCCAGACACGTGCCCAGTTGGAATCTGGTACCTGTGGCTGTCAGGACCAGGCTATTTGCATAAGGAGGCCGTAGGGACTTCCCTCACCCAGAACCCCCGTGCAGAAAGAGGGGAGGCAATTCCAGGCACGTTTCCATGTGCAGAAAGGCACCTCCTGATGATTTTCTGCTGGGAAAATTCCTTCTTGGAGGAGCTGCCTGCTGGCTCTGTGTGTTACTGCTCCAGTCAGAGCTTGTTGAATCCGGAGAGGAACAGGGACAGAACAGTTCCCTTCTCCCAGGCTGAGATACTCTCAACCAACACATCACTTAGGTTGTGATGGTGTTTAAATTCTAAAAAGTTTTTAAACCCTGGAGAATCTGAAGCCAGACAACAGGCTGAGTGAAGACACTCATCACCCCCTTGGAGCAGGGCTGGGCTGGGGGCTCTGGTTGGGGCCACAGAGTGGGCACAGCCCATCCCATACATGAGGCTCCCAGATGGATCTGTGTCATCCCCAAAGCCTTTCATTTTCAGGGGTGAAGGCAACAGAAAGAGGTCTTGGCTATTTGGAGCTTTGTGGTGCTGTTTCTCTGTTTGTTTTTTTGTTTTGTTTTGTTTTGAAGGCAGCAATAAATCCGGATCTAGTTTTGCAAGTGTGAACAGGATCTGGTCCCAGGGAGCTGATCTGGAGTGTGCTGCTGAGCCAGAGAGAGCCTGGCACGGTCCCTGAGGCCGCAGGAGGGAGGAAAAGGTGCCTGGAGCTGAGCCCTGAGCACCAAAGGGTGGGGGGAGACAAGGGGAGGGTGTCTGTGACCTCAGGCAGGGTCCTCTGGAGCTGTGTCCCCTCACTCCATCAGTCCCAGGGGAGGTGTTGGGCTGCACGTGGATCCCTCCTGAAGCACTTTGTGGAATGATGGTAATTATTACAGCACTAAAACAAAGCACCAAAAGCTGATTGCTTGGGAGAGATCACTAACTATCTTTGTCTAATTACTTGGCTCCAATTAACATTTTACCACAGACACTCTGCAAGCACTTTTCTGGGAAGAGGGAAAAAAAAAAAAAAAAAAAAAAAAAAAAAAAAAAAAAAAAAAACCAGAGTCAACAGGAACATAAAATAAAAATACAGTAGCCGTGGAAATAGTCCTTGACATCACACTGGAAAAATAGGGGCAGGGGGGGTGGTGGGGAAAGGAGCCTGGTGAGGGGAAGGTGAGGGGGGTGAGGGAGGGGATGTGTGGCAGGGAGGAGCTGATGGAGCTGCAGGAGCCCAGATGCCCTTGTTGTACTGGGCTGGGGAGCAGTGGCAGTGGGGCTCTGGAATGGGCAGAGCCACCTGCATCCCACCAGCATTCCCAAAGTGTGCCGTGCTGGGGCCTGGGTGTTCTCCTGCCTGGAAGAGCTGGGGATGAGCCCACTCACTCCTGGGGAATGGCCAGAACCCCTCCGGAGGTGCCCCCCAGGTCAGGGGCAGATCCCAGTGCTGAGGCACAACGCCAACTTCAGGGTCCATTTCAGCAGCTGGAGCTGCAGGGCAGAGGGAGCACAGCCCAAAACCTTTCCCAATCCTGTTTTCCCCCTGCCCAAGGGCCGGGAAGGGCCGGGACAGGCGTCCCCTGAACGCCCAGGCTCAGCAGTGCGTGTTGCTGTGCTTCCTGGCGCTCCCATATTTACATACATCCTATAATTACCATCTGCACAGCCAGAGGCATTTGCTGGGAATGGGTTGATTCCATCTGTTGGTGCAATTTTCTCTGAGGAATTTGCATTGATCACTTTTTTATGCAAAGCTTTTGTATAGTTCATTTTTCCCCTATTTTTTTTTTTTTAATATAGCTAAATAATTTTAGGGAGGGCAGGGGTCTCTGGTGGCAGAGTGAGCACTGGCAGGGACCCCAAGTCTTGGAACAAGTTGTTGCTCTTTCCACCCCCTGCTCAGCATGGACTAGGGAGTTCAGGCTGCTCCATGATGACATTTCTCAAATATTTATCGTTTTCTGTTATACTTGAGGTGGTAACTCATCCTTAATGTGTTGACCTTCAATTAGGAGGAAAGGGGTGTGGTAATTAGTCAGTCAAGTGATTCCTCCAGATCAGAGCTCAGGCTCAGACCTGGTGGGACCAGATGGGACTTTTTGCATATTTTTGACAGCTGTAATGAACAGGGCAGAGTGTATGGATCAACTGGCTGGGAAATTCCCAGAGCCTCCAGAGTTTCCTGGAGGCTCCAAGTTTCTGCTCCAAGTTTCCCCACGTTTATTCTGTCTCATCCCCATGGGCAGGGGATGATCTGGGGACAGGACCACCCTGGGGTGCAGCACTCTTGTGGTTGGGGTGCTGGGAGAGCTGTGGGACGCAGGGACACCCTTCCTCAGGGAATGTCACCAGCTGGCCCCAACCTCTGCTTTGGGACTGTTAGATCACAGAATCCCAGAATCATTTAGGTTGGAAAAAGCTTCCAAGACTGAGCCCAACCTGTGACTGATCATCACTTTGTCCCCAGCCCACAGCACAGTCCTTCCTTGGACACCTCCAGGGATGGGGAATCCAAACCTCCCTGGACAGCCCCTTCCAAGCCCTGACCAGCCTTTCCATGATGAAATTCCTCCTGATGTCCAACCTGACCCTCCCCGGCACAGCCTGAGGCTGTTCCCTCTCATCCTGTCCCTATTTTTGGGAGCAGAGCCTGATTCCCTCCGGCCTGTCCCCTCCTGTCAGGGAGCTGTGTAGAACCAGAAGGTCCCCCCTGAGCCTCCTTTTCTCCAGGCTGAGCCCCCCCCAGCTGCTCCTCACGGGAGTCACTCTCCAGACCCTTTCCCAGCTCCTTTGGCCATGAAAACTTTGGGTTTCCCCCCAGCGGGATGTGAAGTGTTGATGCCATAAAGGTGGGCAAAGGGGCACTGTGAGCCTGAGGTCAGCACCTCCCAGCAGCGAGGGGAAAAACTCCACAAAGCTCTAAACAAGCAAACCCAGCTGCTCCCCTGCCCTGCGGGTCTTGATTAAAGAAGTTATTGTAAGGAGGTGGTTGGACTTGCTAATTGGGGGGGTTAACGGAGATCAGCCAGGTTCTGCCTCCAGAGCCAGGGAAATAAATAAATAAGCCCATGAAATCCATTGTGCTGTAAACAGTTCTCGGGAAAGAGCCGAGAAAATGAAGTGAACTCCTCCAATGCATCATGGAATATTACTGTATTTCATTTACTGTGGCACCAATTAGATGAGAGCCTGTTCTATTAACGTGCACCCTTGCAGATCCATGCTAAATTAACTGCTGGATCTTCACTACAGCAGTAAAGCGATTGATTTCTCCCCTTAATCAGTTTATTTCATTAGTTCTACATTTATTTTTACATGCATTGCGCCGAGCCGCAGTGAAATGACCTATCAAGGTATGTGACATCACGGACTGATTTGAATATTAACCAAATAGCTATTACAGCAGTGCTGGTGCTTAAAGATCATATGTAAATCAAATGTCAGGGGATAAAATTGCAGCGAGGGCTGTCAGAAAACAATTTAGCAGTGGTTAAAGGGACAGCTCATGGCTGGGGAATGGTGAACTCTGTAAATGGATAATCCCCTTCCTGGTTCCACGGGAGCGGGGAAGTTTTCCCCATACTGTAATTTTTTGTTGTGTTAAATTAGCTGCAGTTCAAAATCTTTCCCTTTTGTATTCAGCATCTGGCTCCGAAGCACAATCGTAACTTTAAGGTTGAGCTGGGCACAGAATAATTTCCATTTCTGACCCGGGAAGCCGAAATATGTTAAATATAAATTGCTGTTAATAGTGAGAGGCAAAAATGGCTCCTCCGGTCCTGTAATTATAAGGAACACTCTCCCAAGGGGAAAGGGAAGGAGACTGGTGACATCTCCTCTCCTGGATGGGAGGCAGGAGAGTGAGCTGCTCCTTTTCTCCTGCACAGGGAGGAGCTCTGGGGTCTGGGGTGGTCCCGGGGCAGGTCTGGGAGCTGCAGGGTGACTCCTGTGTGCTGCCATCGGGGCAGGGGACATGTCCCGTGTCTGCCTGAGCCCCATTCCCAGGGACACTCCCAGGGGATGCTCTTGGACGTCTGGGCTTGGAGCTGGGCTCACCAGAAATACCCTCCTCTGTGCCAGGAGTGCCCAGGCTGATCCCTCCTCCCCCTGGCAGTCCTTGGGGCACAGCAGAGCCTCTCTCAGGGGCAGGGGGTGTTGGCTGTGGGCAGAGCAAGAGAAGGGGGTACAGAGCTGCCATCAGTAATGAGGAGTCCCCTGCTCCACCAGGTCCTGGCCAAATGCATCCCTCGTCCCAGAGGGACTGGGACTGACACCATGAGGTCCCAGAAGGACTGGGGGCCTTGGACCACCAGCACCCATCAGCACCACCAAACCCTCACCGGGGCAGCTGCAGCCCCAGCTGGGAGGTCTCAGGCCATGGGCTGGTGCCACTAGTGGGCTTGGAAGTGCAGAACTGGAGCAGTTTGGGCAGTTTGGAGGCTCCAGGGCAGAGCTGTGTGGCGCTGACAGCACCCAGCCCTGTGTTTGCCTTTGGAGCAGCAGTGGGGAAATGAGGCATCAATGACCAATAATCAAAGGCAGCCAAGGGAAAAGAAGTGGCAGATTCCCCTGCCCAGGAAACGAAGAGCAGCAGGTTGTGATGTGAGCTGTGCCATAAAGCCATCCACTGCTCCCTTCCCAGGGTTTAAATCCAGCTCCTGTGTCCCTGGGGCACCATCTCACAAAATCCGTCTGCACTGAGTAAACATTGAAATTATATAATTAGCCCCCCAGAGAAAAGAATTCTAAATTCATGGGAGCTTAAAGTTAAGAGAGAAATATTACAGCTCTTCTGCCCTTCTCTCTCATCTCTAAACATCTAGTGGTGCAGCAGGAGAGGAGATTCCAGGAGGGAGGGAAGGCCTGGGAGGGCGGGATGCACATGAGAGTCTCATAGAGCCTCCTGAGCTGGGGGCCTGGTCCTTGGAAGGGCTGCAGGTGCCAGGGTGCAGCACAGGGTGGGTGAGCTCCAGCAGCTCCTGGGGAACTGGGGGACAAGGGACGCGTTTGGCCTGGGTCTGCTGGTGTCTAATCAAACGCCAGCGCTGGCAATAACCCGGGATTATAAATGGGAATTGTACTCCATCAAAATTGATTCCAGGGTAAATTGAATATTGAGTTAAATTCCAGAGCCTGGTGAAGGCTCTGCCTTCCCAGTCCAGCACTGAAGCAAATCCATCGCGAGTCTCCTGGATATACCGCGCCGCTGTCTGACCTTGGGTTACTGCAGTAACCTTAAGTGCACAGTAATACACTTTCAGTCACTGTTCAATGCTCAGGGGAATGGTTTAAGGCCCTTGGCTGGAGGGAATATTTTTATGCAGGCTATAATTTCTTTTAAGACCTTCGCCAGCAGCCAGGCAGCCTTCAGAGCGTCCTTCCCATGGAGCACCGCGGGGTGGGGACCCCGTGGAGGGGACCCCCAACCTGGGACAGCGCTGCAGCTGTGGGGGATGCTGAGTGCAGGGAGAGGCTCAGGGCAAGTGAGGAGCTGTGACCAGACCACCCTCCTGGGTGGGCAGCCCTCCAGGAACTTCCCATGGCCTCCACCAGCCGGGTGAAGGTGGACCTTGGGCGGTGTTTGGTCTTGAGGGTGTCCAGGGGGACAGAGCTGGGAACAGGAGGGGAGGGAGAAGAAGCAATGCCTGAGAGAGGACACATGACTTTGAATCTCTGCCTCACTCCATGGTGCCAGCAGCAGCCCCTCTTCTCCTGGGAAAGCCTCCCCGTGCTGGCTTTGGCCCCAGCTTGGGAATGTGCCACCATGGAGGCCTCATTCCCATGGAGCCCCTCAGCCTTGCTGCTGATGGGGGCTGTGGGCTGGGAAACACGGGTGTAGGCAGTCTCTGTCCATCCCATGGGGATGTCAGGGCTGGATCCATCCCCATGGTGAGGAGGAGGAGGAGGTTTTGGCATCTCTCTGGTGATTTCTGGGCTGGGCAGCCTGGCTGCCCCATCCCGGGCTGTGCAAGGCTCCGTCCCTGCTCCCTGCCCCGCTCTGCACCTGGGGCCTCATTGGAGCTGAGATTATGCTAAATTCAGTTAAGCTGGACAAATGCTCACTGGAGACCCAGAGAAGAAACCCCCGAACTGATTTTCATCTGTGGATCAGGCAAAATTTGATTCACAGTTCAATTCTCCAAAGGGGAAAATTTGCACAGAATCCCTGCTTAGATTTTATTTTAAGCAAATCCTATAAAAATCCATCTGAAGGAGACGGTGACTCCATCTTTCAGATCCTGCGCACTGTATCTGGGAACACGAGTTCTGCTTTTATATAATAAAAAATGTAGAGTTTCCTCATGTTGCCATATGTTTTTGCATTTATCCGTGCACTTGCTATAACCCTCTCCGCGGTGTGTGCCTACAGAGCTCTCTGTGTCAGCATTGAAATGCAACAAGCCGGTATCATTCATGCAAAAAATGAGCCTAAAATCTCCCTGAAGAGGGGAATATAATAGAATACAATTGTATCATTTAAAAAACTTTGCATCATATTACACAGTCAAAAAGATAATGTATGCTAGGAGGGAGGAAGCCGATGAAATATTGGGTTAACTCTTTAGTTGCCCTTGCTGCAGCAAATGGCATCAGCTCAGCATCCCTTTCCTGGCTCAGCATCTTTCCTGCTCAGCAATCCTTCCTGGCTTAGCATCCTCATCCTGTTGGCCATTCTCATATGAGATGTGTTCCTGCCTCTGCCGTGCAGCCCTTTGCTTCCAGTTTCCCCTTGCAGGACCAGGGAAACTGCCCATCCATTCATTCCCTGCCTCCTGTTTTGGCTGGAAAACCCTGGGGGAGGATGAAGCTTGGCATCACAGAGATGTGTGTTTAGCTGGGGCGGTTACTCCTGCACCTGGACCAGGTGTTTTAGGGAAGGTGGCATCACCCACCTGGTCCTAGGGAGTGTCCACAGCAGCTCTGTGCCCGTGGGAACCCCTTCACTCCCTCCAACCCAACCCCGTTCCTCCCTCGCTGGCGTGAAAAGGAATATTCTCTTCTCTTGGAATACTATCTGTTCCCAAATCATGTATAAAACATTTGCAGAAACCACTTACTCCTCATGTATTTTTTATGAGTCCGATCCGAAGTTAAAATATATAAACATAAAAATATCAAGAAGTACTTTAGGAAGAAAAAAAAAAAAAGTTATTTCATAAAATATCAGGAGACCAATTTAGAACCTTGCCAGAGCCTCTGCCCTCCCTTGCAGCCCTTCCTGACTGTTCTGCCAGCTTCTCCCATGAGCAGGGACCCTTCCCAGGGCTTATCCAGCCCCTCAGGCAGGCTCAGCCTTTCACACTTGAGAAATAAACCCCCAAATTTTATTTAATCCGGGGGATAATCTTTTTTTTTTTTTTTTTTTTTTTTTTTGTAACGCGCCAGGACAAAGATGGGAAGTTTTATTTCCAGAAGACCAGATTAAGGCGGTTTTGTGCTGGCAGGAGAGGCAAAGTGCAAAACCCAACAGATCCTTCAGCCCGAGCTGGAGCACCCGGGGGAGAGGGGCTGAGCCAGGCCCTCCCTGCTTCCCAACCCCGCTAACGAGGAGGAATTTACAGGCAATCCCAGAGCCGATGATTTATTTTTTCCTTGTCAAGGACGTGCATCCTTGAAGCCTCCTCTCGCCGTGGATCATATCAGCTGCTGCCAGAGAGGTGCTGGGTGTTGCTCCATAGGACTGGATGTCTGCACCCCAAAGTGTTCCCAGTCTGGATTGGTGCTAGGTACTGCTCCATAGGGCTGGATGTCTGCATCCCAAAGGGTTCCCAGCCCACAGTGGTGCTGCTCCATGGGGCTGAATATTTGCATCCAGAGGGTTTTCCCAGCTGCAGAATGTCCTGTGGGACTGGGTGGCAGCAGCCCAAGGGTGAAGCTTTGGGATTAATCTGCCCACGAGAGTTCCTGCATTTTGTGCTTGCTCCCAGTCACAGTGAAGGTGGCAGAGAATTCCGCCATCCTTGGCTCCACACCCTCATTCCCACCACACCCCTCCAGCCCATCCTGCTGGTGCCACCTCCTGCCCTGGCTCTGCCACAAAATCCAGCCCAGCATTCCCACCCTGCTGCTCACTCCACTCCAGTTCCTCCTCAAAACCTCCAAAGCCCTCCACAAACTCTGTTGGTCAGGGCTGCCTCTTGCTGTCAATTCCTGGAAGAATTCCTGGAAAAGTTGCAAATGTTTTTGCCATTTTTTTTCCCCTGATGAGCCGAGCTGGAGTTAATTGGGGGAGCTGCCACCTGCATCGGTCACCGTGTTGTGTTTGGTGAACACTTTGAGCTTGCCTCCCTCAAAATCATCTCTTTGGTTTCTGTTTTGCCCTTCCTTGTGTTTAACTGGGGAATTAAAGAGCCGAAGCCTCCTGCAGCCCCAGAGTTTGCCTGAAGTCCTGGCTGTGGGTGTGAGGGGCCTGCACAGCCCAGACCTGAGTTGAACCTCCCCAGGAGATGTGCTCTGGAATATTGTCCAGCAAAAAATCCCAGACAGGGCCATGCAAAAGGCCTCTCCTTCCCCACGCCCTTCCTCTTGGAGTGGTTGAATCCCTCCTCAGAAAACAGAGTGGTATTTCATGTTAGGGCAGTTTTCCTGGAAACCCCTGAGACAAAACCTTGCTTTGGTAGGTAAAAAATTGCTACTTTTGTTAATTTTGCCTCTAAGCATTATCAGTTAAATATTGTTTCTTTAAAAATGTATTTAATTTAAACTAAAATGCTGGAAATTTCCTTTCGAGGGCACTTTTTTTTTTTTTTCATGCACATGAATATTAATGCCTTTCTCCGAGAGATCTACTTGAAAAAAAAAAAAAAAAAAAAAACAAGAATAAATTAAATACCTACAGATTTTTCTAATTCCTCTTTTTGGTGACATGCCGTCATTACATCAAATTACCGAGATGTGCTCCCATTTTTTTTTCTTTTTTTTTTTTTTTTTGTGTGTGTGTGTGTGAAAATTATGGAATATAAAGTATATGTAAATGCAGCAAAAGGCTGTGAAGAAAGAACAGGGACAGGGGAGGCATTAGGTATTCAGCCAGCGTCGTCGTGAGCCAATTAATCAAGCAGTGGCGAGGAAAGATGCAGAAACGATGAGTTCGCCCTTCATGTTGATGAGGCCGGTCCAGGGCAAATGCTGCTGCACCTGAGCTCGTAGTTAGGCATGCAGAAAGGAATCATGGGAATATCTTCACGCCTTTGTCTTTCTCGTGAAGGATGGAAAATGTCAAGCTGTTGTTTGGCTGCATGTGGGAGACTCGCTGAGAATTCACAGTCTGGCGAAGCGGCTTTAACTCTTTGTGGCCGGGCTCTGCCGGCACATCTGCAGCCGGTGCCGTGGGGCTGGGGAGGGCAGGGGGCTCTGCACTCTGGAATTCTGTCCTCTGCCCCTCCTCTCAGCTGTGCCCCACCCAGGGGGTGCAGGGGAAGACCCCAACCCACCCTTTGCTCTGCCAGTGCTGTTCCACCCACCCACCTCTGTCCATCCCCACCTTCCTGCTGGATCAGGGGCTCAGGACAGCACCAAAGGCCCTGCCAGTCTCTCCCCTGGTGTGTGTTGCCTTCCTCTTGCCCTGGACTCGGTATTTCCAGCCTTGCCAAAGTGATGTCAGGTTGGTGCTGCTGGTGTCTGCAGGGCGTGACAGGCCAAGGCTTGGGCTGCTCCAGGTGACAGCCATGTGTCCTTTCCTTGCTGTGCCTTTGGGTCTCCTGGGATGGCTCCTGGGGTGCTGGCAGAGGTGAGGGGGTGCACAAAGGTTGGCAGCACTGGGAAAAGAGCCCTGTTGTCACTGGGGATGTCCCAGCAATGTGGGATCCCACATCAGCTCAGGGAGTGCTCCAGGGTAAGGGATGTCATGGAAGAGCTCTGTGCACCCTGGGCAGTCCCAGCACGGGGCTGCTCACACACGGGGCTCCTGGAGACACCCCCAGCATTTCCCTGCCCTGGATCAGAGCTTTGTACCTTGCAGAGGAAGCATCACAGCGATTCAGATGGGAGGATGAGAATTCCTCAGACCTTCATTCACCCTCCTCACCCAGGCAAAGCATTGTGAGTCTCTGATCCTTCTCCTTGCTCCCTTCTGGACTCAGTCCTGGTGGCCCCTGTTCACAAACCTGGAACAGCCTCAGCTGCTCCTTGGCATTGCTGAGTTGGTGACAGAAATTCCATCCCGCCCATCACACATGATGCTTTTCCCTTTTCCCCTGCAAACCATTTGCTTTTCCTTTAGCATCATGATATTGTTGGCCTAATTTCAACTTCTGATCTGGAATAACTCTGAGATCCTTTCCTCCTGTCACACCAGTAATTCCCCAATTATGCTGAGCTCCAGGGGCCATACTCTGCACCTGGATCCAGCAGATAAATTCTCATTTCTCTCAACTAACTCCAGCATTTTCCAAGACATTTGCCATTCAGATTCTGCTCTCTAATGCATCCAAAGATTGCAAATTTAATAATTATATTTTCCCCATCACACAGACCAGATAGTGAACGGCACTGGGTACAGAACAGAGCCATCCAGCAGTTCTCATTTCATCCAACCATCCCTGACTAGTCTCTGACTGCACTTTTTCAACTGGTTTTACCCTCACCAAATAGTATTTTCATCTCGACTGTGATTCCTCAGCTTGCTTGTGAGAATGTCATATAAGACGGTGTCAAAAATCTTATTAAAGTCAAGATATGACATTTACTGCTTCTTTTCTATCCAGAAGGCCTATTACCCTGTCGTAGATGAAAATTAGATCGGTTTGCCACGATTTGTTCTTGACAAACCCATGTTGGCTGCTACTCACTCTGTTATCTTCTTGGTGCTTATAAATAGTTTGTTTGATCATTTGTTCCAATATTTTTCTGGGAACTGAAGTTGAACTGACTTAAGCTGATGATAATTTCCCAGTCTCTCCTTCCCCTCTTCAGAGCAGGCAGAGCAGAGCAGAGCTCGGTGCCTCCCGTGCCCACCAGGGACCACCAGGAGCCACGCTGGGATTCCCTCCTGCACTTTTCCATGCCCTGGCATTCACTGTTCCAGCTGCCTGATCAAGGTTTGCCTTTTTTTAGGTATGGAAAAGCAGGTTTACAGCCCCCACCTTTCCTTCTGGGTCCCTTCCCGCTCCTCAGCACCAGCCCCTCTCCATGGTCTCCCCTAGCACAGAGCAGGGAGATTGTTCCTGTCCTTGTGCTTGGCTTGGGGACAGGGGCCCTGGGACAGGCACCCCTTGGTCCTTCCTGCCCCCGTGGGGTGGGTGATCAGCACAGGAGTGTGGATCATTTCTGCCTTTGGGGAATGCTCCATGGGATCCTCAACGCTGCTGGGTTCAAACAGAGCAGGATGGGCTAGGGAGAGCACAGGGTCTGCTGCAAGAGGCTGCTCGTTATATGGAGAAGCCTTTCCTTGTTTTTAATTAAGTATAAAGACTATCTTACAGTTATAATTAGCACCAGGTGGCCAAGGATTAAAGGGGCAGCATCAAAGGCTTGCCTGGGAGGCGTAAGGGCCAGGTTTGCTCCATCATAAATCACCGGGAATTTCTGTTCTCTGGAAACTCCATGAGATGCATGAGATGCTTCCAGTGATGCTGGGCTCCGGTCAGAAGCTCTGAGCCTTACAAAATCCCTCTTCCTCTTTTAAAGCAAGGGGAGCAGAAGGAAAATATTCAATAGAAATGGGTCTGCTGGGATCAAAAGTTTCTTTGAGCGAGTTGGGGACATCCAGAGAAACCTCACTGGTAGTGGCATCCCACTCTGGCTCTGGGCTGCACAGGGTGTTCTCCTCACCAGCCAGGCAGGGCTGCAGGCAGGAATACAGGCAGGAATACAGGCAGGAATGCAGGCAGGAATGCAGGCAGCAACCAGCAAAAGCAGCAGCAGGAGTTTGTGGTGCCTTGGGGTGGGTGATCCAACCCGGGAGGAGGTAGCTGGGTGTCTCCCCCAATGCCAGGCTGTGATTCCCCTCTGTTTTTAATTTTATTTCCCACCTCATTTGCTTTGCTCTGCTCAGACCCTGCAGAGCCCATCAGCGCTGCAGAGGGAGCTGACAAATCCGTCGCCCGTGATGGATCGTGCAGCCTCCTCCCCAGCCAAGCCAGTTTTGCTTGGCCACCCCAGCAGCTCCTGCCTGTGCCCCCTGCCCACCTGGGCAGCCCCTGGTTGCACCCAGGGCTGTGCCAGCACCGGAAGGGGCTGCGTCATTCCCACTCTGGGCTGCCATCCCTGGAGACAGCCAGACAAACCCACAATGAGCTGTGACACAAATGGTGTTTGTAAAATATCGCTCCTCTGGGACCCTCTTGCCGACAGTCATTGGGACGCTACTGGTTGCAATAAAATGGAGCTGCTCCAATGCTCCTCACGCAGTGCTGGGCCTGTTCCTGGCAGAGCTGGGCTCCCTGTGAGGAGGCTGAGGGAGAGGGAGGTCTGTTCCCTGCCGTTCCTGGCTGGCACAGACAGCCAAAGAAACCCTGTGTGGCTCTGCCAGACCTTTCGGCGCATACAGAGCAGCCCCAAGCCCCGGCTGCGATGGTGGGATGGAAATGTGAGCTCTGCTCTGGGATCTTGTCATTCTGGAGTCGGGATGAGATGCAATAACATCATTGTTGGACTTGATCTGAATGGTCTTTTCCAGCCTTTATCGTTTTGTGATTCCTGCTGCCTGCACATCCCAATTCCACGGGGAGTTCTCACAAAGGATGGTGGCTCTGCCACCAAACTGTGGCTGGGGGAGGCATGTCCTGCCTTGCTGCAGACCCAGCCAGCGACCAGATTTGCTGTGAACACCCACCCCTGGCATCAAAGCCTGGGAGAGGGAAAGCACAGCCACAGCTGTCCAGGGGAACGCCAGGGGAATGGGAGCCCCGTCGCCAGGAGCAGCCTGTGCTCGGATTGCAGCATAATTCATTTCACAATGTATAAGAAAAGTTGAGTTATTGGGACATGTGACATTTATTTAGTTACATATCTCCTGTGGGAGGTTTCCGGGGCCATTAATGTAGTGTATTTGCATGGCTAGTTTACATGCCTTTGCTTGTTATTGCTGTCTATATTCCATGCACCTCACACTCAATTTCAATTCAAAGTTTGGCAGTTGAGGTGTCACGACTAAAAAATGGAATGGCCTCCCTCAGAAATGAAATAATTTTGTTGTTCAGTTCCGAGCGATTTTGTAATTTCATGCTTGTGTATGATAATTTTATGCTGTCCTGCTCCACGTAACTCAGCTCTGCCAAGCCCTGACAGGTGATAAATACAATCTTTTCCACCCGGCATGCGACAGGCCGGGATGAGGAGAAGGGGGGAAAGGGAAAAAAAAAAAAAAGGTGGCGATTTCCCATCTGAGGTCGTGGCGCAGCCGGAGCTGCCGCAGCCCCGGCCCTTCATCATTTCACGCCTGGATTCCAGCCCTCGGCCCCTCAGCTGCTGAGGGGGGGACCTGGGGGTCAAGGAAAGTGTCCTGGCGATGGAATGCTGCTGGAGAGGAGCCAGGAGTTGTGTGTACGAAGGGGGGAAAGTGATGACTTTGGCATGTCCCCGTGTGAGGGCTCCGGGACGTGGCTGTGATTTAGAGCCCAGCCTCTCTCTAATGGAGTTCAATAGAACCGTAACCTTTTGGAGAAATTATTTTTACAAATCTGTTAAACATTTGAAAGACAGCAATTTCCAATAAAAGAATATGAGTCCTTAACATTTATCACCGGGCTACAGATTTTATAACTGTTACTTCATATTGTTCTTGTAAAAAATGTTTCTCCTCCTGAGAGCAGATGAGTCAAAAGACTATTAAGGAAATGCCAGAGGTACAAGGGGGATCTAATGGGTGCCAATAAAATGAAAGCAGAAGCAAACCATTTAAATTAAATTCAAGTGGTGATGAGAATCATCATTCCAGCGACAAACCTGGAAAGCTAAACACCACTCGGGAGCTCTGCAGCCTCTCTGAGCCACAGCAAATGCCCTGCCCAGTGCCAGTAGGATGCAACCTGTGGGACCAGCAACAGGGCCAAACCCGGATCCATCCCAGTGCCAGGCAGGAATGGGCAGTGTTGTCAAGCCTTGCTCCATCCTGGTGTCCGTGGTGCCAGCCCCTGCTCTGTCCAGCGCTGGGATGCAGGCAGGGATAGAGCTGGTGGATGCTAAACATCCCCTGGTCAGCAGGCACGAAACCCCCTCTGAAACTGGAGACTTTTGGGGGAACTGCAGGAGAGGAGCAGCATGAAGGGTTGAAGCTCTCAGAGATATGTTTGGAAATTCCCTGCTGGAAGGGCTGAGACACCCTTGTGGGAAGAAACCCTTTAGCAGTGGGAAGGACAGTGCCGTCTCTCCTGGGGTCCTGGCTTGCTCAGATTGTGTCTTCCCTCATCCCTGCTCTCATGGGGTTGTGTCCCATCCTCACACTCTCATTGCAGGGTCTGCGGGATTTCCTGGGTGCCAGTGGTTGGTGGAGAAAAAACACTTTATGTCCAGCTGCTGACAGCAGGAGGAGAGCACAGCTGGGCCAGGGCAGTGCAGGTCCCTCCATCCTTCCCTCCATCCCTCCTGCCTCCCTCCTGCCTCCCTGCCTGGCCAGTGGCCAGCATCCAGCCTGCCCTGGTGTCTTGGCCACCTCCCATCTGCCACCCAGCCCACTCTGGGAATTGCTGCTTGTGTCTTCACCTCAGTCATGGAAAATTTATTCCAGGCCTGAGTCACCACTGAGGGCAGTTACCCTTCCCCTCCTCCCCTTCCCCTCCTTCTGGAATTTAGGCCATTTAAGGAAAATCCTGGGAAAATGTCAGGTTTTTTGTCTTTTTTTTCTCTTTCATCGTGGGCTGGGGGTCTGTGGAGAAGGTGCTGCATACCCCAAGGGATGGGGTAAGCACCAACTGGGAGTGCCAGGCTGGATTTTGGGGCTGACCCAGCTGACCAGGTCAAAGGCACAGCCAGAACCTCTCAGCAGCCTAGGTTGAAGTGGAGGGGGAATAGCTCCCTCTCCAAATAAGCTTGGGAGCAGCAAAAGATATTTACTTGGTGAATTATTTAATCCCAAAAATAATTAGGAAATATATTTTTAAAATTCAGGTATTTTATTTTATGGTTCTTAAAAAGATATTTTGGATTTTGCAGGGTTTTGAAAATTATTTTCCTTTTTACAGATGTTTTACTGTATTTTCCTTTTAATGCAGATGTATGTGCAAGGAGATAAGCCTGTACACAAAAAGAAGTATTTGGTGAGAATCACGGAATCATTTCGTTTTGAAAAGACCTCTAAGGTCATGGAGTCCAGCTGTTAGTGACAAGAGAATTATTTCTGTTGTCTTTTCATATTCACATCCCTTTCCTTTTGGGGTAACCAGAGTGGAAAGGCTGAGAGCTCTGTGAGCAATCCAGAACCAGCCCCTGGCTCTGGGGGATCCGTTCTTCGGGCGCCTTTTGGAGCTCCCTGCGGAATTCTTGGCAGGTAAAGAGATTGGGTGGGAGCCTGGGTGACCCTGCCATCGTCCCTTCCACCCCACCAGGTGCCAGCTGGTGCCCAGGGGGGTGACAGGGCACTGTCCCCTCCGTGTCCCTCGATGTCTGCGCTAATGACTCGCAGGAGGGACAAGCGCCTGTCACACCCCGCGCTCCCGCCCCGCCCGTGTTGGCTGCAAACACGTTTTTCTAAGGACACACATGAAAGAGATTGTGAATCGACATGACTACAGCTCTGTTAAGGCGGGTTCCCCTGAACCAGGAGGTCACCTCACATCGCTGTGCTCACAGGACCACAAACAATGTATTCAGCACATCAGTGTCTGCGCGGGCCGGGCCCTCCGCGGGCACCACTGCCAGCCTCCTCTGGAGCGAACTGGGGGGATTTATAGGTTTCTTATCACTCTGGGGGTATTAAAAATAGCTGGGAAGTGCCCAGGATAGAAAGGCTGTGAAAATCTCCCTCGTGTCCCCGACAGGAGGCCGCTCGTGGCGCAGCAGTTACGGATCTGTAATGCGCAATTAAGGCTTTCTCAAGGGTTTCTTGATATATTCGTGCAAGCTCAGCCATTCTCGGGTGGCATCAAGAGCCTCCTGGTGAACCCCCTGCTTGGTCTTCCTTGTCTGTGTATCTTTTAACTGGGGGTTTGTTCCTGTGATGAAATCTCAGCTGCTGGGGATGCTCCAAATCTCCTCTGAGGCTGTCCAGTCGAGCCAGTGTGCTGTCACAGCTGGACATTACAGGGGGCACAGGGCACTTCCCAGGCAGGATTTGGGCTCTGGTTTGGGCAGACTGAGGAGCAGCCAGCAGGGACACGCTCCAGGTCATTGGTGGCACAGGGCACCCCACACTGCCCTCTCCCACACCAGGCAGGTCCCCACAGAAGGGGAGAAGTTTTTCAGCAGAGTCCCCTCTGCAGGGACACAGGAATCCTTCCTGCAGGCACAGGCAGCACCAGTGTGTGTGTGCTGGAATATTTAGGGGAAAGGAGCTGCCTGCCAAGGATTTGCCTGAGCTGGAGAGATGGCGTGTCCAGACCGGACCTGATCGGAATTGATGAGCCTCTGAAAGTCTCCTCATGCATTTCCCTGGTTCCTAAATAAGGGAACCTCAGAGCTCCAAGCTCCAAGCCATAACTAAGGCTCTCCAGACACTCTGATTCCAGCTCTGCTGAGCACTGTCATCAAAAATCATCCTGGGCACTCCTCCTCCTTCCTCAGGCTTGGGGAAAGCCATGGGAAATAGAATTCAAAACATCCAGGGAAGCATGGTTAGTGTCAGCCCAGGGTGCTCCATCACCCAGCTTTCCTCCATGTGGGCCTCCTTTGCACCTGACAGCACTGAAAGCATTTTCCCCCAAAATTTTCCCTCACTGCCGCCCTGGGGAGTGTGGCAGTGACCATCACTGGCCTCTTGGTTGTACTGGGATTAACCCAAGGGGAGCTCAGGGTCCATGGTCACCAAACTCATTTAGCCAGCAGGGAATGAGCCTTTTCTCCCATGGCATGAGAATTCCAGGCATTTCTTCTGGGGCTGTTGGCTCTCACTGACCACAGGAGGCTGCTCTGGAGTTAGAGGGCATTTGTCACTTGGGAAAGGGTTTGTCAGTCCCACGTGTGTGTGTGTGTGTGGCTCTCCCACTGCTCCCAGCTCCTTCCTGGTGTCCCAGCCAGGAATGGCCCTTGTCACACCCCTGTGCCCAGCTGAGCGAGGACAGAAGGTCCTTGAAGTTGCACTTTGGGGTGTTTCAGCCACAGCAGCAAACCCAGATGTGTGGGGACTCATCCCCTTCCCAAATTAACTCCACATGTAACGCTGCTCCAAACGGAACAATAAATTAGGGTTGATTGTTTTTTGGTGGTTTGGTTTCTTTTTTTTTTTTTTTTGGTTACATATTTTTGCATGTCGCATATTTAATGCCTCTCTGAAAAATATAAATAAAACATTTGTAACCATTAGAAATCCTTAGAATCTGAGAAGCGCCGAAGAATTTATTTGTTTGCTGGAGGATCATACATATTGTATTAAAACTATATAAAGGGTTTAATAAAATGGCAAAAATAAAGCAAGAGCGAAGGCTCTCAATCTGCGCTGAGAGGAGGGAAGTGATCTTTCTTTGATGCCTATTAAATGTTCCAGCAGATGAAACCCTATATTCTGCCAGGAAATGAGTTTGCCACGAGCCGATTGGGCGCTGTCGTGTGTGCTCGACTCTACCACTGTCATTCCTCTTCCTCGAGCAGCAATACATTACCCCGCCTCCATTTTTCATTCCTCACTGCCCGAAATGCAAATTTTCTCTCTGTTGTTTATATTAGGTTTTCAAATATATGGAAATCCAGATATCTGGAGGAAAATGTCAGGGCCAGGAATACTCGTGATCTGTCTTTTCCCCCAGCCTGACACTTTTCTCCATGGCTTTACGTGAGGGCCCGGGAGGAGCATTCAGGGGCGAGGGCTGGGGGTTCTGGGGGGGTGCAGGGGTTGCTGAGTGCTGGAGGTCACTGTTTGTCACCTCTGTAAGGCTGAACATGTGGCCTGGGGAGCAAAAGGGATGAGTTGTGCAGGGATGAATGAAGGGGAGACAGTGATGGCTGAGCAGGAGCTGGGGAGAGGGACAGGCTCTGCCTGGGGTCCAGCACCCGGCTGGGCACTGCCTGCTCAGGAGGGACATTCAGGTCGGTCACTGGAAAGGGCTCCCAAGCACCCTGTCCTCACAGCCTGGGTCTGCTGGGCTTGGGAGAGGGGCTGGGTGCCCTGGGGATCAGCCATGAGCTCCCACAAGGCTGCTGCTCCTGCTGCTGCCACTGGGGAAGGGAGGTGTTCAGCAGGCACCAGGTGGGAACAGATCCTGCAGCTTCAGGAGGAGTTTATGGCCAGATCAGGCTGAGCTGCTGCAGCTCCCCTCAGGCTTCTCAGGACAGAGATGTACAAAAATCTAAATAAGGGCGGATGTGGCCTTGCCGAGCAGAGAGCACTGGGGCTGTAAGCTCAGGGGTGTGTGTGAACTGCTCCTCACCCCCACTGACTCTGCTACACCTTTGCCACAGTGCTCCAGCCCTTAGGGCTTGTGCCTGTGCTGGTTTATACTGGGCAGACCCAGATTTCAGCCCAGTTTCAGGCTGCAGCCTCTCAAACCCCCCCCACTTCCAATCTCCCAGTGCTCGGTGTGGCTGGTGCCAGAGCTCAGCCCGTGCTGGTGGCACTGCAGTGGCTGGGGTCAGATGGGAGCAATCCCTGTCACCAGGCACCGTGCCATGCTCTGCCAGCCAGGAGGAAGCAGTGCAGGCATGAGGGGAAGGGACAAACTTCCATGTGGGCACAGGCTGTGACTGACACACTGATAATGAATGCGAGCTGCATCCATTGCTCCTCTATGAGTAAGAGCTATTTTAGGCCCTTGAGGCAGCTTGAGAGGACGATCTGAAGGCAAAAATCACTGTCTCCCAGTGCTGGAGAGAGCCTGATGTGCCTCCTATGGTGTCACCACAATTCTTGCAGAAGCTCTGAGGAGGTTTGCACACGCAGGGAAGCGTCACTCGAGTCAGCACAATATTTATTCCTGGGCTGTTCCTCCAAGCAGGGACTTGAGGGAACAAAGTGTAACAGCAAATCCCCTATTAATAGGGGTTTATGTTCCCATTTCTGAATGAGTGTGTGAGACCTGCCCACGCCAAAGGCTCCTGCACATGGTTGTCATTGTTCCTGGCAATGCTCATCCTGCAGCCCCACACAGCAAAACCAGCCCCAGACAATCCTCATTTCGGAATTCAGCAGCCAAGGGGAGCCTCTGGGACCTGTTGGACATCTCTGAGCACAGCCTCTGCCTTCTCCAGCTGCAGCACTCAAACATATTTGCAAAGAGAATCATGAAAGACTGCAAACACAATCTCACTGAACACTGTGTAGGAATAATTGTACACACAGAGAAATCTTTTCATCTGCTCACTCAGCTCTGCACGAGCACTCCTCCAGCACAGAGCAGCAAAGAGGTCACACAGTCTTAAGGCACACAAAGGCCACGGTCTTTTCACCTGGATGTTTTAACACCCAGCAGAAAACAATATTTCTGAAATCACAGGAGAAACTCCCAGGTTAAAAAATGAACAAGCAAGAAACCAGCCCCTTCTGCTGAGCCCCACCCCAAACACACACAGAGGGGCAGCTACTGCAGATCCTGCACCCAGAGCACACGGGAGGGACAGCCCTGCCCAAACCTGCCTGTCCCTACCACGGGCTGGGGACACTGGGGCTTTGCATGGGGACTTGGCACAGGGATTCACATGGGAATTTACAGGGGGGATTTTGCACAGGAACTGGCTCTGCTTGGAGCCCCTGTGCCACACCACCGTGCCTGGAGGTGTTTGGTGATATCCCAGACACACAGGGAGATGTTCACCTCGGGCACAGCACTTGTGAAATCACCCCTGTGATCCAAGAAACCAAATTGCCATGCCCAGGTTTTTCTTCCTTGAGTGTCCATCAGAAAGAATGCCTGGAGATGGGAGAATCAGATCCAAGGGAATTTTTGGGGAACAGGGCTTGCATCCTCCATCACCTCAGCTGGAGACGCTGGCATTTCCCACAGAGCAGAGTTAATATTCTCTGTGCCTGCAGCAGCAGCAGCTCCAGCCCTCTCCTCCTCAGCTCCCCCTTCCCAGGCTGAGTGTTTTGGCAGACTTCTTGTTCCAAACCAGTGGACCTTGTAACGCCTCGGAATGCATAATCCAAACCTCCCTGCCTAGGAAAGGCAGGAGTTGGGACAAAGCAGCATGCACCTCTGTGCTTTAGTTACCAATTCAAGCTGTGTGGAAGGGAAAAGGGCTTTTCTCCATGTTCTTGTTTTCTTCTTGCTCTGGCCTGCCCCGCCGAGTCCCTCAGACCCACAGAGGCCTTGAGGAGCTCCAGGGCTGCATTCTCTGCTGGGAATGAGCCAGCTCTGCACCCAGGAGCATCAAAGAACATCTTCCCCTGGTGTTCCATGGCTTGTGATCCCTGCTAAAAGGCAGCTCCAGCTTTTTGAGGACCTCAGAGCTCCTCTAAGGCCACACTAGGATGATGAAGGGAACAATCAGGAGTGTCTGACAGGAGAGAATTTCCACTCCTGTCTGCCAGGACAGGTGAGCCCAGGTGAGTGCTTTGCCTGCTCTGCTGCCTCTGAGCCTCTCAGAACATAGAAACAGCGACTGCAGGTCCTCCTTTCCTCTGAGCAACAAAATAATCACAGTTTAAAAATGAAAAACTTTGAGAAAAGGAATCCCTTTGGTCGTGGTGAGATTCTGAGCACAGAGAGCAGATCCTTCACAGCAGAAGCTGTCACACACTGTCACCAAGGGCAGAAAGCACTGCCCACACACTCGACCCCAGCACAGGCAGTTTTAGGCTGATAGCAATTTGCAATGGGTTTATTTCACCAGAATGAATTAATACAGGAAAATAATTTGCAGATTACAACAATTCCTTCAGCAATGTATGACTCAGAGCCAGGCACACAGCCAGCACTGAGACTCAAATTATTTGCAGCTCCACGCTCCGGCAAGGTCTGGTTTGAAGCAAATCCTAATGAGATGCACGACTTCATTCTGGGCCACGTGAACACGAGAACCTGAACCTCATCCTGATGAACCACTGCCCTTGACAGCCCAAATTTCCAATGCAACTGGGGCTCACTTCTTGCAGGTGAAGTGTCTTGGTCACCAGAGCCTGGGCTGTCCCTGCAGGCGCTGCACAGCCCCCAGGACCTGGACAAGGACATCAGGTTTGCCCCTCAATTCATTGCAGCTGCAGGTGATGCATCAGACTGAAGGCTCTCCACTGATGATCCATACAAACAGGCCATCCATCATTAGTGAAGGTCAAATTGCAGATGAATTCCATTATTTTACAATCATGTATTTCCCCCTCCCTTGCCCTTGGTTGGGTCCCCAGCAGAAGGTGAAGCTCTCAGGGGTGTTTCCAGCTGCCTGGAGCTCGGTGCTCTCACAGGAGCAAGTGGTGGTGGAGCACAAGGTGTCATGGGTGGCAGTTCATCCCTTCAGAGGCGGATGAAAATAAATCCCAAAGGAATGTGACGGCTCTGCAGGTGGAACCTGAACTCCTTGGTTCTGCAAAGACCCCTTGAAGCAGAGAGCAAAGAAAAAACTCTTTCAGTTCACAAGAGTCTGGGTGGATGAAGACTCCTGGTCTGCTCATAAGCTCTCCCACAGGTAGCTCCTGCTCGATGGCTTTGGTGACCAATCCAACCCCCCAAGTTCAGCCTCAGCTGAACTTGAGTCACTTGGTTCCCTTGGTCCAGGAGGCGGGAGACCAACCTGCTTCAAGATCTCTCTAACCCACAGATGTCTCTGAACATGTTTCCTTTTAGCCACCAGCAAGGCCTGAAAACAGGGGCCCAACTGGATCATGAAGGAAGTGCTAAAGCTGGAACAGTGAAGAGAGGGAAGGAGACAGCCAGGTACAAACTGAGCATGGGCTGAGCTGTGCTGGGGAGAACCAGGAAATGTCAGGGTGTGTGTTTAGGTGACTCTTTGTGTTTCACCTACTCCAGCTCTGTCTTACAGGAAGGAGTGTTCAGCCAGGCTGGTCTGCAAGCCCAGCTTTAGGAAGGAAAGAATTGTCCTGTGGCTCTTCAGCTCCACGTCCAAGGCTGCAGTGTGGGAGTAAAACCTCCTCCCCTGTGCACAGGATGTGTTCCTTTTTCCTGTCACAGGACAAAGCAGAAGAGAAGAGCTCCTGCCTGGCAGAGGCGCCGTGTCTGAGCACGCCGGGGTGATCGGAGGTGTCATGCGTGCATCATTTAAATTAACGTTCCTAAAACAACAATGCTATTTTTAATATTTAAAGAGCCCCTTTGAAGAGTGGGAGAATCTGTCACCTTTCCTGGTGGATTTGAATCCTGTGTTCTGAGGGTTTTTCTTCTCTGATTAAAGCAGTTGCCTGCATGAGGAACAGCTACACATGATGTGCTGGGAGGGGGTGTGGGACTGAGGCACGTCCTGGGGAGCAGCTCCTGCTTGTAGGATGGATTTTCTGGGTTTTCTTTGTGGAGCTCCCACCCTAGTGTGCTCCTTGTGCCAGAGGCAGAGGGCAGAATGCCAGGCAGTGCTCTCCTGGGTTCCTGCCCCTGGCTGTCCCTGCTGGGATGCTGACGGTGGGTTTGGAGCATCACTCTTTGGTTTTGATTTGATGGGGAGAAACTTCCTTCCCCCCTCAGTGCCCAGTCCATTCTCCAGAGTCTCTCTAAGCATTCCAACCTGATGGGACATGAGTCTAAACCTGACCCAAAACACTTCTTATGCGCTGGAAAGGGACTTTTTTGTGCAAAACCCAGATGGTTCATCCAAGAAAGGTCCAGCTGGTGCCGAGGGTGGCCAAGTCTCCCAGCTGCCCTGCAGGTGTCATCCCTGCTGTTGTGGGAGCACAAGGCTTGGCCTGCCCACCCTGCTGGGTGCTCCCGCTGAGCTGCACTACCCAAAGTTGTTTCTGCTGAGTTTTGCTCTGCTTTCTTTTGGGCCCGGCCTGCAATTTGTCAACAGAGTTCTGAGTTCTGATCTCCTCCTCCTAGTGCTCTTATGTTTGGGCAGCCATAAATATTCTGCAAATAGAGCAGGTTCTCCCTTTCTCCCAAAATGAGGTCAGCTGGGACATGGAGCAGCACCAGACCCACATTTTCCTGCAGCCCCTGCACAGGGGACGAGAAGAAGGAAGAGGAGGCTCTGCCTTCTCCTGCCCTGCTGACATGGGATCAGAGGAGCTCCTGTCCATATGTCCAGCTGCTTTTCCTCCTCCCTGGATTCCCAGGACCCTGAGAAGGTTTGCTGAGAACCAGGAGTGGGAGCTGCCTGCTGAGCTCCTGCGGTGACCAGGAGCTGGGATCCAGACTCATTCTCTAACCTGGGCTCCCAGGGCTCTTCCTCTGCTGGAAATGCATCTTCCCAAATGGAATGCTGGGAAGTGGAGGAGAAGGACCCTCCTTGTCAGCATAGCAGCGGCAGGGAGAAGAAAATAATGTTATTGGAGGGAAAAGACTACTGGGAATCTGCAGCTCCGAAAAACACATAAGTCTGAAATAAGACTAATGAGATCTTTACTGGCGCGGTTGGGTTGCATCAGTGACCCATCGGAGGATACAATTGCCAAAAGCTTTCACTGTAATTACCACGCTAATGGTCGGCAGTGACATCACTTGAGCCCAAACGCGATGCTTGTTTTGGATGAGTTTCAGGAGCGGGACTTCTCCGCTGCTGAGGCCCATCAGCCTTATTGCCTGTGCTCTGCTGACCATCCTTCTGAGCTGCCTGCTCGGCTGCTGGCTCCCCTCCAGCCCGGCCCCGCTGTCCAGCATTCCTCTGCTCTTTAAGGCGCTTCTGGGACGGCGAGCTGAGGACGGCAATTTGTCAGCACCGCTGGGCTGGAGTCGGTGGAATGGGAAGCTGGGGGAGAGCCACACAACCCCTTTTATTCCTCAGGCATCCTTAAAAGGCTTTTTCTAAACACTGATTTACACTGTGCTGGCGTGGCCCGGAGCTCGGCTGCCCCTCGTCACCTTTGGAGCATCCCTGCTCCCGGCGAGCAGCTCACAGCCGCTGGGGACAGGCGGATCCCGATCCTCCCCGCCGCCTCTGGGCGTATAGGAACATTTTAATTAACCTCATTATCCGGGATCATTTCAGCACTCACACAGACAAGGGTTTACTGCTCCGAGGAAGGTTCTTGCTCCCTGGGGCAGCTGGAGCCCGAGGGGCCGAATTTTTGTGTTTTACAAGACGCCGCGGTGGGCGATGTTGGGGCTGGGAGGGATGGAGGTGCCCGGCTCATCCCAGCCCCTGCACTGGCCCAGCCACCCCTGGGTGCTCCTGGAGGAGGGATCTGATGGAGAGGCAGCCACAGGAACCGGTTCTCTCTCGGTGCGGCTCTGCCGGGTGCTTTCTTCCCGGGGTGGGGCCGGAGGAGCCGGCGGTGCCTGCGGGATGTGCCCGGCTCCCTCCGCTCCTCCCGGCACCAGCTGGGGCCGGATTGACAGCGGCTTGTTAAACCTGACAGAGCATCACCTCTAAGGAGCGGGAGAAAGCAGGGCTTTTAATTAAAAAAAAAAAAAAAAAAAAAAAAAAAAAAGAAAGAAAGAAGGGCTAGTCATGATTTCTGCCTTTCCTGTTCAGCTCCTCTGGAAACAGCATTTAAAAACATCAAATTGATAGTCCTGTCAGCTGTGCCCATGGGCTACTGCTCCCTGCCCAGCCCTCCCACCGGGCTCTGCCTTTGAAGGCGAAGGCACCGCTGTGTGACTGTCCTCAGGGACATTCATTTTCTCCCCTACAGTCTCGCTGGTTGTCACCAGCAAATCTCCAGCCAGGCTCCTGCCGTTCCCAGCAGCATCCTGATACAGGTACCAGGTACCCAGGCTGGCAGGTGGCTCCCTGCAGCACCAGGAGCACACCCGGGGGTCACAGGGAGACCAGAGCAGAGTGTGCAGGGTGCCAAGGGGGGGTTTTCATTTGCTGCCTGTAATTCCCTGACAGGTTTGTGGAATTTCCTCCTTGTGGGGCTCCTTCTGCCCCCAGAGCAGATGAACGGGGCTGGGCAGTGCTGTCTCAGGGGAAGGCACCAGCAGCAGCAGCCACAAACCACTGGTCCCCAGCAGAAAGGAGGTGTGGGAGCAGTAATTAAAAGAGTTGCCTCTTCCCTTCTGTGGAAGCCCAGCTGCCAAGGGCTGCTGTGTGCCCAGTTCATTCTGGTCCTGCCTCCTTCCACAGTGCCCCCAACACTGCCAGCAGTGGGAGGAGGGGGCTGTTCCTGCTGATATTGACTGTGAAAACACCTTTTCACTCCTTTCTCAATTTTCCCCAGATTTGGACCTGAAAAATCTCCACTGTTCGTTATGTTCTTTTCTTAGAAAATCCTCTTTTTAAAAATAAGAAAAAAAACCCAACCCAACATAAACTCCTTTTACTGGCTTACAAGGGAAACTGCCCCGCGGAAAAGGCTCTGAGCAGCATCTCTGAGGGTCTCACCAAGGCAGGAACCCCTGGCTGTGCCTCCTTAATCCTCTTTCTAAGGGGAGTCACACCCACACAGCGAGAGCCCAGCTCTGGAGCACCACAGCCCTGCCCTCCTTCAGCCTCCTGACCCTGCTGTGCTCTGTCCCCTGCTCTATCCCTGGTGTCACCAACCTTGTGGCCTCATTTGCAGCCCCCCCTAATGAGGCTCGGTGGTCCCCAGGCACTGCTGGAGCAGGGCAGCACCGGCACCAAACTCAAGGTCTGTTCCTGCTTGAGCGATCAACATCATTTCCATACTATAATTACATTGCCCAATCCTCTCCTGATTTTACTGCTATCTTGTAAGGCGTCCCGGTTGTGAGTAATTTAAAGCTGTATGAGATGTCAGGCTCTGTGAAACAATCACCCCTCAAAGAAATATGGGCTGAGATAATAATTGATAAGTCCCATTAGGCAGCGGGGGCTGCTCGGCCTCCTCAGCCTTCAGTGGCACCTTTGCTGCTCAGCGTTTTTGGGAGCTGAAGGGGAGACCCTCGGGGTGGAGGAGCTGGGGGAGAGGGTGGTGTCTCACCTCTGGAGAGGTTCAGCCACCTCGGTTCCAGGATTTTAATATTTCAGCCCGATTTACAGGTGTGTTTGCACAGAAGGCACGTCAGGAGTGCTGGTTGCCACCAACAGTGTCTCTGTGGGTTTGTCTCGGTGGTTTCTGTCCATCCTCGTCAGCAGTCAGTGGTTTGTTTTATTTCTGCCCCTGATTTGTGTGTTTTTTAATGCCTCATGTCCAAAGTTTTAATGGCTGTACGGTTTGCAAACTCCCTTTAAACTTCCAAATTTTTAATTAAAGAGTAGAGTGTAAACTTAACTTCATGTTGTCTGCAGCCAGGAGAGGTCTTACCTGTGAGAGATGAATTAGGCAGGTGTGAGGGAAGGGCTGGCTGGTTTTGAGGTGCTATTTCATAATTGCATAAACTACTGCACTCCCAAATCAGGCAAGGAATATTTTACACATTCAGTAGCCTTTAAAAAAGAGTGACAGCTAATTTGTGATGTTCCACAACAAAAACAAAAAAAAGAAAACCAAACCAAACAAATCCCATTCCAACAGGAATTTTTAAAAGTTGTCAAAACTCAGGTGTTGTCTGCAGCAAAGGTGACTATTTTGAAATGGGAAAATCTTCCTGGAAAAGAGATTTCTTTTCCCTTTGCATTTAGGAAGAGATACCACAGGTTGAAAGAAGTGGCCATGGAGGTCTTAATTTGAGGAGGAGTTTTACCTTCAGGGCAAGTTTGCCCTCTGTGGTCAAGTGAGACCCTCAGCTGTGAGATGTGAGGCACAAAATGAACATTCAATACTCTGGGGGTAACTTTTGGGGTGAAACTGGGAGCTCTCCATGTCGACTTTGACCCGTTTGGAAAAGAAGGTGCTTTTCCAGGAGGGAGTTCAGTGTTGGAAATCTTTTATTTCTCTCCCAGAGTGAGCTCTCAGAGATGGAAATCTGTATTTCCCAGAATGGAAATCCTGGAGAAATGTTCCAATTCATAAACACTGAAACAACCTTATTAGAATGACACGATCTGACAGCTGTTAAAGCATTTTAATAAACCAGAGGAAATAAAGAAATATCCTGCGATTCATTACTATCTTTGAAATGTTTAAGAGAGTGAAGAAAGTCAAAATGGATCAGTTTTGATCTTGGATTATTTCATTGAAAAACTCATTAGGCTGAGGCAGTCCCGTGGGGTGTTTTGATGTGGATGTAAAAGTGTTTTTGCAGAAAACATCTGGCGTTGAAGGGATTCAATGGTTTCTCTCAAGAAACCCCTTGAGATCCTGTTGGCCAGCAGGACCCGGCCACCAGCCCTGGTGCTGATGGAATTACACAGAATTACAGGATATTTGAGGTTGGGAAAGACCTTTAATATCATTAAGTCCAACTACAAATCCTAATTTGTTTACCCTAATGGAATTTCAATTAGAAATTCCCACCAAAGTCCATCAGCTCAGCCCCACTGATGCCAAGGACTTCTCTGGAGATGGCTTGAAATCCTGCATTTATAAATGATGTGCAATTCCCCCAGCAAAGCCACCAGGTACAAACAGAGGCCGTCCCTGTGCTGGTGAAGCTCCACTTGGGAACTGCAGCAGCAAAATAAAAATGCAAATGTTTATCTCGACTTCTCTTTCAGGCTTGAGTGCTGGTGAAAGCAGCTTTACAAATTCCAAATCCATCGCCTCCCTGGAGAAATCCCAGCACTGTTTTGTAAGCAAAAGTAAAAGTCTTTGCCACACAGCTGCTGTGGAAGTTTTGACAAGAAAGCGACTGCTTTTCAAACACCTGGGTGGGAGCATCGATCAGGAATCGTTCCCTGTTTGCTGAGGACAGGCTCTGGCAGCATTCCCTGCTGGAATCACAGGAGGCATCTGGCATTCAGCTCTCTCCTCTCACCACCAGGACTTGGGCTGCCGATGCTGATCCCAGGAGGTCACCTGTGGGATGGGATGTGCCATGAAGCCCCCAGAGCCAGAGATGTGGCCAGAGAAAATGCCCATCTCTCTGGGCTGAATAACAATAACCATAATCATAAATTTATACCTGTAATATATTATTATATCAGGATATTAAATAAAATTATTCTGTCTCCTTTGGTTTCTGCCTAAGCGCCCGCTGTCACTCAGTCCTTGCTCCAGAAGAACTGGAACTGGAGAGACCAAAAGAGGCTGCAATTTGATATTTCAGAAACTGAAATCTGGTCACTCGGGAGCTGTGTGCCCCAAGCTGAGGGATGGAAGTGGGACTGTGGAATTGAGGTTGAGCCCAGGGTGAGTCCAGCACTCCAGTGCTGAGAGAGCTTTGCTGGGAGAGCGACTCTTACTGGGCTTTGCCTCTTCCAGGAGTGCTGCCTTCCCCTACAAATCATCTCTCCTACCCCTTTCCCCCTCTACCTTGCGCTGTAAATTCGCTGCTATTAATTAATTTATAATTAAGTTCCATACAGCAGCCGCTCGCTCTGAGAGAGATGATTTCAGATAATCTCCATTTGTCAAAATATGTCTGTCTATGCTCAAGGCCATGAGGAAAACACAAGGAGCTCCAGGGGGTGAGATGGGGAACAGAGACAGAGGAGCAGCTCAGCTGAGGAGGGGCAGAGAGGGAAAGCAAAGCTCTGGGTTTGGCAGTGCCCAACATCCTCCTCCTTCTTCCCTGACTCCTGACAGACAGAGCATGGGGCTGCCATGCCCTCCAAAACCTGGCATAGATGGAGCTTGAGCACAGCTGAATTAAACACTAACTAATCCCTGCAGGAAGTGTGGAAAGTCATATTTAATCTGGGCCAGCCCATAACCTGTTTGTGGTCTAATTGCTGCCCACTAAACAAGCAATAGATATCCAATTATGGGAGCGTGTTCCCATTGTCCCATATCCCGCCGTAGCTCAGAGGCTCAGGGAAGCATTTAACTGGTAATAAACAAGGTGCAGGGTTTAATTTGAAAGGTTATTGCAATTTCATATGAGTGAGTGGTGAGGAGCATTTGCAGGAGCCCTTCTCATGTGTGTGGCAGCCTGGGGCAGGCAAGGTGAGCCCTGGCTGGGTTGCCGTAATGCCAAATGGAAGGAATAAGGGAGCTGAAAAAGAGACCCAAGAAGTCAGGAAAAATCCAGAAAAACCCCTGGCTGTTACTGTGGACAGCTCACAGAAAACTTCTGTGCAACCAGTGGGAGCTGAGGAGACAGCAACAGGTCAGGGAATGCAGGAGAAAACAGTGCTGGGAATATCCCAAGAGCCCAGAGCTGAGCCTGGCTCAGCACAGTGTCTGCTGCCCTGATCCCCGTGGAGAACAGGCAGAGCAGAACTGCAGGATTGGGGATGGGCAGGGATGAAGGGCTGGAAGAAGTTCTCCTTAAGGAGATCCTGGCTGGGCTGAGGCAGTGCAGGACAGCAGCACTGAGATGGGGCTGCTGAGATGGGGAAGGGCTGCAGAGCCAAAAATGAAGGGGCAGTTCTAGGAGAGATAGAGAACAAAAAGCCCGCCTTCCTTTTCCTTTTCCTTTTCCTTTTCCTTTTCCTTTTCCTTTTCCTTTTCCTTTTCCTTTTCCTTTTCCTTTTCCTTTTCCTTTTCCTTTTCCTTTTCCTTTTCCTTTTCCTTTTCCTTTTCCTTTTCCTTTTCCTTCCTTCCTTCCCTTCCTTCCTTCCTTCCTTCCTTCCTTCCTTCCTTCCTTCCTTCCTTCCTTCCTTCCTTCCTTCCTTCCTTCCTTCCTTCCTTCCTTTTCCTTCCACCATGCCAGCGCCGTCTCTTCCAGGGAGCAGCAGGAGCAAGGAAAAACAAACAAGCCTAACGAAGTGCTTTGGCAATTATACAGACAAACAAATCACTTTCCCAAATTGCTTCTTTGGGGAATTACAGCTCCTGGAAATGAAACACAAACAGATTATTAAAAAAGAGCTTCCCGTTGGGAGAGAAGCAGTATTTACCAGAGAAGATGTGCCTAGCTGGACCTCTAATTGCTGTTCATTAGCTCATATTGATTTAATTAGTTGCTGCACTCAGGTCTAAATTGCCTGCTGGCCTCAGCAGGGATTTAGGAGCCAGGGCATATCCCTGACCTGCTGGGCAGCAATGAAATGGGGTTCCCTCTGCCACACTGGGGACACAGCCGAGGGGTGGGGTCCCCTCTGCCATGGCAGGGATCCCCTCTGCCACAGTGGGGACACAGTGGCAGGGCAGGGGTCCCTTCTGCCACGGCAGGGACGCGGCAGGGACATGGCAGAGGATTGGGGTCCCCTCTGCCATGGCAGTGGTGGGCAGGGACAGCAGCACATCCTTGTGGGTTGCTCTTTCCATAGAGCCTGCAGCGTCATGGAAGTGCTAATTAACTGAAGCAATTAGAGAGGGTGTCTTCATAACAGAATTAAAATGTCTGAAGGTGTGGTGAGATCCATCCCTGGGTGGCTGTGGGAGCGGGTGGTGGGAAAGCAGGGGCTCACTGTGAGGCTTTGGGGTTTGGGCAGTTTTGGGGGCACATGTCCTCTGCTCCAGGACATGCTGGGAATGCAGAACCCAGCCCTGGGCTCCCAGCCCCAGACACTTCCCAAACCAGAACCCGAGGACTGCTGACTTCCCTGATTAGCAACCTTTGGGGAGTGGCTGTTTGGCAGATCCCTGCTTTCTAATGGCAGGTGATGAATGGGGAGCTGCAGTTCTGCTCAGAAATATCTGGAATTCCCTCTTTAAGGAAATCCTTGCTGGGCAGGACACTGGGACTTGCACCCTCGGCCAGCCCCAAGCTCAGGACTGGTGCTCCTGCTGCAGAGCACATTCCCTGGATGAAGGTGCAGCAGCAGGCACAAGCTGGAATCTGAGGAATCCCACCATAAGCTCCTTCCCCCACACACAGGCAATGCTGCCTTATCCCAGCCATCATTCCTACAAGTTTTATCCCTGCAGCAAGAGGCAGGGGCACACAGAACCGTGGAGCTGAAGGAAGAGGCCCAAGGGCAGAAGGGGAAGATGCACTGTGAGCCATTCTCTTGCCTTGCAGTGGGATTGAAGGGAGAATTGGATCAGAGGAGGTGCAGCCGCTGTTAAAAATGATCCTTTGTGCATCAAATCAGTATTCCAGGGGCTGCTCCAGATTCAATACATCAAAGGTTGAAGGATCATACAACCCTATTAGCTCCAAACTTTAATTTCCCTTCGGGGCTGGTGTGTTACAATGCAACTACAGCAGCAATTACAACTTTTCCTTCACTGACAACTTGTTTAGATCAATAATGTCCTCAGCATCTTGAATCAAGATGGGCTCCATGAGCTGGACAAGGAAAACAGCCAGAGCCCACGGTTCTCCCCCGTGACTCCATGGCCAGGGCTGCTCCCCTGCCCAGTCTGGATTCCTGCGCCATGGCAGGCTCAGGCACCTGCAGGATTTTGCAAAGTTTGCCTCTCTCCCCCTCTCCTCACCCAGCTGAAGATCCCCAGGCTTTCTGCTTTCTCTCCATGAGCTCCATCCCTTACGGGTGCCACGACCTTCCAGCTGCCCCTCTGGAGCTGGGGATGGGGATCAGGATTCCACAGAGCATCTGTGATGCTATACCAGGGGTTCTGTGTCTCTCATGACACTGACACACACAGAGAATTGTCACAGACGTCGTGGGGATGTGGCTCAGTGCTGGACACACACAGCCCCTGGCCAGGGCTCTGCCTTCCCCCCTACGGCTCTGGGATGAGTTTTGCTTTCACCCCTCTCACACCCAACATTTCCACTCAGACAAGGGAGGGGGATTTGAAGCCCTCCTCCCTGTACTTTGACACAACTGCGACACCCCCCCCCCCAGACACCCCCCAGGGCAAGGAGCAGAGATTTGGTTCTGATCAACTCCTGTAACACCAAACCTGCTGACACAGTGCCCTCCCTGGGACACAGAGCCCGTGTGTCAGCCCAGAACTGCAGCTCCTGGCCGCTGGAATATCGCCTGAGCTGCTGTTCCCCCACGCTGTGGCACAGAGCCAGGGAGCACAGAGGAGGAGCAATAAATCTCCCCACTGAACGAGAGCTGACTTGGGAATTGGAAAGGAGAAAATCCCAACAGGAGTGAGTGTGGTCTCCGGCTCTGAGACAGATGGGCTGGCAGAGTCATAAAGAAAGGGGTGTTGAGCTTGTGGGCGGACCGGGAGGTCGTAATTGTGCTCCTTCAGTGAGGGACAGCACAGCTGATCCTTGGAAGGCTGGACACTTCCCTCTGGGCAGGTGAGGATGGTGATTTAACGCGGATGTGTAGGATTTTTAATGCAGCAGATGAGCTGAAACCATTAGGAATGCCCCCGATTTTTGCTGGCACAAACTGGGGCTGGTGTGCCAGTGAGACAAGGATTGCTCTGGGCTCTGGGTGGGAGCTGGCAGGCTGCACATCAAGTTTATAAACCAGCCGAGAATGAACCATTTTGCAGAGCATTAGAGGCCAGGGAGATGGCCTTGAAAGCCCCAGAGCGTGATGGATTGGCTCCGTGTCCCTCGCCCTGGTACAGGCTATTCCTCCCAGCAAATGTGCCAGAGTGAAGCTCAGGGATACCTCATCAAAACACAGGCAAAAGTTTAACATCTCACTGGCAAACGTTACAGACCTCCCTTTGCTGAAGCCAACAGCCTTGTTTGGGAAAAAAAAATGGGATTTAACCTTAAAACAGTTGGCTGAGCTAAAAATTGCAGGCCCCTGAGTTTGCAGACGGGCAGAAACAGCTGTGTCCATGGGCATATATTCCTGCACACATCTGGACACGTACATGTACACATCTGGGCAAGACTAATACATGATCAAATGAGTCACACCACTGGCTTTTTCACAGGGAAATTGATATCTGCATGTTCAGAGGATAACTTTTAGCAAGTTGAAGCTTTCCCTGAGGTGGAGCAGGTGAAAGGCTGTGGGAGAGGAGGTTTAGGGGCAGCAGCTGGTCTCTTGCAACCTGCAGGGGTGGGGAATTCCAGGTTTGGACTTTCCAAAGGCAGAGGCTCCCACTGGGCTTTGGGAGGCTCTTTCTAGCCCAGGTCAGAGTGTGGCTGTGGGAGGAAAACCAGGGCTCTGCTCTGAGCAGCAGAGGCATTAAATGACTTGACCAAGGTCAGGAGAGATGTGCACAGGCCGGGGAGTGAGGCTCCCATGACAACACAGCCCTGCCTCTGGCACAAATCCCACATCCCTCACCCTTCCTGCCACCTCCTCCTGCTGCTCCAGTGCCCAGGTCACCACCGTGTGCCAGACCCTGCGGTGGGGACAGGCCTGTCCCTGGCAGACCCAGCCCTGCTGACCCTGACCTCTGCAGTGGAAATCACCACCCCAAGGCTCAGCAGCTCTTGGTGTTCTCTCAGGACGTCATGAGGGCTTCGAAGGAGGTTAAGAATTTATCAGAGAGAGGCTGGTGCTTCCCTAACTACAGGAATGGATTGCCAACATGTACAGGAACAGCTGGAAAAGTCAAGGGAGCATCAGTGTAAGCTGGGGGGAATTTGAACTTTTCCGTGGCAGAGCTGCTGAGATTCCCACCGAGGGATGGACACAGTGAGGTTTGAGTACAGAACACCCAGAGACAGCCAGAGATTGTTCCTTGCTTTGGAAACATTCTTGGGATGGGACACACAGTGCTGTGGTCAGTTCAGATCTGGCAAGGACAGGAGGATCCCTCCAGCCAGAGGGCACAGGCAGATGGATGTGGGATGCTCTGAGCCTTGGAGCATGAACACACCTGGACCTTGGCCAGGGATCTGCCTGCCATGGAAGTCCAAGGCTGGTGTCCAACAGCTTTTCCTTTTCCAGACTGCCTGACACGGCCTTGAAGGGTCATTGGCTGACCCCAAGAGCTCCTCATCCCGACCTGTCAGGGCTGCTCATGGCTGAGATTTTGAGCTGAGAGCAGCACTGAGCTCTGCTCTGCCAATCCTCACCCCATCCCAGCGCAATTCCTGCGTCAGCTTTTGGCTGCTTCACCCGCACTCTGTGTTTTATCACACCCCCTGCCTGTTTGCAGGCAGAGATGTGCACGGTTGGGGACAGAGATGTCCCTGTGGGGACACAGGGAGCTGCAGCCCCAGAGCAGTGCCTGCACCAGCAGGGAAACACTGGAGTGATCAACTTTTGTCGCTAAAGAGATAAAGTTTTACTACAGAGAATGACTCAGTATTACAGCGTCTATAAAAGCCTGGGAGCTGTTTGCGAGGGGTCGGCTAATCCTGCTTCCACCCGGACCCATAAATCCAATAAAAGGCTGGTGCTTCCAACTGGGTCACTGTGGCCTCATTACAAAAGTCCTCAGGTGCCAGTTCTCATGAATAAACAATTGTTTTGTGGATAAAACAAGCCAACATGTTAAACACCCTGTACAGCTTAAAAAGTTCCAACCGTTATGCAAATGGACCTGTTAAATGAAGAATATTCCTAGGTAAAATAATTATGCAGAGCAGTTTCCCCTCTGCATAAGGTGCCAAAAATTATCTCAGTGATGCCAATTATCTGCTTGTTAGCACTGACATTATCATAGTCATTACACAGAGCCGGTGCAGTTTATGTAAGATCTACACTGTGTTCTATTGTCATTTTTCCCTCTATTTACAACTCTGTATAATAAATGTCATTTTTCAAATGTTAAGGTATTTGGTATTTAGTCTATCATTAAGACTCTGAATATGTCTAGCTTCTAATAGGAAGGCTGGTTGTAACACCCTGTGGTACTAAAAATAAAAATAAAAGGGGGGGAAAAGGGGAAAAAAATCTGCTGGGCTTGGGTGGGGAAGATGTGGGAGTGAAGGAGTTTGAAAGAGGGGACTTGAGGCAGGAGGGTCCCAGGATAGGGTCCTCTCCAGCCCCATGGTCCACAGCAGGACCACAGAGGAGCTTGGAAATGCTGCCTGTTCCACCAAAGGGTGTCCCTGAGTGTTTGGAGAGAAATAAATCGGCCCATCTCCTTGATTCTAGAAGGGCTTTTGAAATGTGCTAAAACCATCTCTTAATTATTCTGAAATTACTGATAACTGCCTCTGCAACAGGTTATGAACCATCCCCTCATTATATTATAGCCACAGCGTTCCTATGAATCATTAATTAATTATCCTCGGCTCTCCAGCATGAAAAATTGATGTCTAGAGAAAACAAACAGAAAAGGAGAAACTGAAGACAGGCACAAACAGGCGAGGAAAAAAAAGGAAAAAAAAAAAAAAAAAAGTCCAAACGCTCAGAGAACAGGCAGGAGACTGGGAGGGAGAAGAGGCTGAAGGCAGAGAAGGGGGGCTGGAAGTGCAGGAGCAGGATTCCCCCAGTTCCTCTGGAACCCTACAGCAATTATGGTACCTGGTACTAAAAAATAAAAATAAAAATAATTACACTCTAATTACTTTGACACAAGAAACGAAGCAGATTGTTATCAGAGTGAAATAAACAGCAACTTCAAAGCAGTTTTACTTTGGAAGTCATTTACATGGGAGGAAAACGTGGAATCCTGCCTGCGGGATTTGCTCCCACTTTGCTCCCAGTCCATGTGGGACCGAGCTGGGGCGGTGTCACCGTGATCACCCCTCGGGAATCGGCTCCTGCTGACCCCTCGGACCTGCTCCTGCTGGTCATCCCTGGCCCAATTCCCCTCGGGATGCGCCCTGCCAGCTGTGGCTGCTCGCGGGTGCTGCAGATGTGCTGCGGGTCCCTCCAGCCCCCTGGGGACAGCAGGGCACCCGTGAGCAGCGCAGGCTGCCCCGTGTCCTCCTTCACCGAGAGATCTGGCAGGGTGCAGGGCACTCCTGAGATGCCAAGGATTGCGGGCACTGTCTGGAGAAAGCAGAGAGAAGGAATGGTTGGAGTCACACAGCGCTGCCGGGTGAGGGGACACGCCTCGGGGCAGCAGGGACACACAGGGCCCTCCCGGGGTGTCCCCACCAGCAATTGGGGGTGCCTAGATTTGGGGGTGACTTTGCTGTGACACCCCACAGACAGGCTCCTCAGGGAAGTGATGGAGTCACCATCCCTGGAGACGTTCAAACAACGAGTGAAACCGGCCCTTCACGACATTGGCATGGGGAATATTGGAGACCTTTCTCAGCCCGGGTGGTTCTGTGACTATAAAAACGGATCTGTCCCCTGTCAGGCTGGGACAGCGCCTGAGCAGGAGCTTTGCCTCAGAGAGAAGGAGCCGCTTTCCCTCCCCAGACACTTCGGAGAGGTGACATGGGTCGTGTCTCTCAGTGGCACCCTCCCTCTTCCATCTGCGGCCACGGGGTGGGTGGTGATGACGATGAAGATGATGATGATGGTGATGATGATGATGGTGATGATGATGCCCCGATGTCCAGGAGCTCTCCAGCCCACCAGCACCACACGGCCCGGGACACTGCGGCTCCTGGGAGGGGGATCAGCTCGGAGCTCCTCCCGCAGCCGCTTCCCCGGAGCCCTGGCAGGGCTCTTGTTTTTATTACCTTCCCTTTGGTGTCTCAGAGAGAAATCACACGTCCCTTCAGAAGTGTCCCCTTGTAAAGGAGGGAATGCTCAGAAAAGCACAAACCTCTGAAGTCTAAATGCCTTGAGATTGTTCTGCCATCGCAGCTTTGATACAAAGAAAAGTCTGATGGAAATGTCAAAATATTTGATATTTTACAGCAAAAAGAAAACAGTTCTCCTAATGGAAACTCCGCTTCCTTGTGCCTCGGCGCCACTTGTTTGATCATTGAAGGGCAGGAAAATAAATGTTTCCTTGTAGCTGTGGATTTCAAATTCCAATGTAAAATCCAAGCAAATATACGCTGACCCGGAGCGCTGTGAGGAGGGAGTTTAACCCTGCCTTGGCTGTGCTCAGCCACAATCCCGGTGCTCCCAACGCTGGCTGTGGCACAGCAGCACTGCCAGGGGGGAGTGGCACGGACGGGCACCTCAGTGCCACAGGTTGGTGGCCCTGGATGGTGACAGTGCCAGAGAGCACAGTTTTAATAACTGAATCCACACTCAAAGGACGCTTTGGATGCAGAAAATTGGATGGATCTGATGGACAGACAGACACTGAGCCCCTCATGTCCCCACCGCGCAGGGCTGGATGGACACACGGCCTCGACAGGGTCCTGCAGCTCCTCACGGGCCAGGATTTCATTAAACAAACAAACTGGAGCAATTCCTCCAGAATTTACGAACACTTCCTCTGCTCTCACTCCCATCACCTGCTGCAGATTTACAGCTCTGCATTAACCTCGTGAGCACTCGTAAAACTGGCTGAGATAATGTTGGCCGGGAGGGTTTTATGGGCAAGTCATAGTTACAAAATGCCGGAGAACTCCGGGAATCTGTTTATTAGTCCTTAATACTTGGTCAACAGCTGCACTGTGCACTTCATCCCTGCCTTGTGGGGCACCTGCCTGCACGTCTCCTCCTCAGATCAATTGTTCTCGCAGGTTTTCCCTTTTTGCCTTTCCCTCTAAAAGAATTGGGCGCGTGTTTCAGAGGAATACGGTGTGTTTGAAACAGTTTACAGCCGGGTCAGGTCCTGTGGGTGGGCAGCAATCACAGCAGCGGTGCCTGAGGGTGCTGCCAGTGAATCCTCCCCATCCCGGAGCATCCCCGGGGCATTCCCGAGCAGGTCCCAGGGTGGGGAGCCCTGGCCCGGAGAGAGCCGCGTTTGTGAGTTCTCAGTCAGGGAAAGGGGCTTTTCGTGCGCTCTCTCCATGCAGAGCAGGTCACCGGCACATCCCAAATCCCCCTCTGCTGCGACTTCCTAGGATTTGAAACTCAAACAAGGCGCATGAATAATGTAACGCGCTCCTTCTTCTCTTCTTGCCTTCAAATCCTCAGAGGGTGAGTGAAGCTTCTTGTCTGCCTCATTAGCGGCTGTTGAGCCATTTGATTTCTGTAACAATGAGTGCGCTCGCCAGGATTTTCATACCCATTTGCGTCATGGAGTCAACATGGAATTATTTTTTTTTTCCCGAATTCACATAAAAAATTAATGGCGTGATCTGCATCCGTCTCTGTGGCAGGGGAGGCTCCTGTCCCCGCTCCTCCCTGCAAAAGGAGAAGGACCGGGACAGGAGAAGGACCCGAGCGTGGCCGTGCAGAGCCTGGTGAGGGGACAAGGACACGGAGCTGTCACACGGGAGCAGAAATGAGACCCGAGGAGCAGCAAAAATGGGAGTTTTCAGGGAGTTGTCCTTGGTTATGGTGTGTTTGGATGGCGCAAATAAAGTAACAGATATAGATAAGAGGAGCTGCTTCATTGGGCTTTTCCAGGGTTACTCGGGAAATTTAATTGGAATTAATTTAGGGTGTGAATTAGCTAAACCTCATTAAACGTCCTCCCGCAGTGAAAACTTTATTTAGCATTAAAGTGAGCTAAACCCAAGCACCGGGATTTCAGTCCTGACTTAATGTCCACAGAGGAGTTTAATGTGGATTAATTAAGCCCTGTTCCATTTTCACGGCCGTTTAATTCGGGTTCTGGTGTGAGAACCCCCACTTTGACAGCAAGTGCCATCAAACATTTTGTAATGGGTACAGCCACCCCAGAACCCCTCGGTCGAGGTACAAATGAGTATTTTCAGGAATACAAATTCCTTTCAGGCCAAACCTTGGCCGTGTTGGTGCTGTCCTGGATGGGAAGGAACATTCCTGCAGAGCTGCTGCCTCTGCTGCGGTCTGAGAGGGATTTGCTTGGAACACTCTCAGTGCCTCTCAGGGTGTCCAGGGCAGGACAGGGATCAGCAGTGCCTGATGTGGGAGCAAAGGGATTATCCATGGGAGATGGATGGGGAGAGGCTGATAACAAAGCTGCAATGCAATCAGTGCCTCTGATGGTATCACAGGTGGAGAGGCAGAGGCCGTGCGGCTGCTGGGATGCTCAGAGGGTACAGTGGTGCAACTTCTGCAGTCACTTGTCATTGTCTGCTTAGCTGCTATCTTTTTTATTTTATTTTATTTTATTTTATTTTATTTTATTTTATTTTATTTTACTTTTTAAATTGTTTTTTGCTTTAATTTATTTTATCCTATTTTTCTCTGTTTTAACAGACCATCAGAATGACCTCGGGTCTCATTTCTGTTCTTCTGTTTGCTTCCAGCTCTTGTGGCCCAGCTTGGCACAGGCAGGAGCACAGCTGGGATTTTGGGAAGCACTTTATGGGGACCTTCACGGAATTATGGTTGCAAACAGAGAATTGCACTTGCAGCAAAGTCACTGAAAAACAAAATTAGAGGGACCTGCATGGGACTGACAAAAAAATCAGAGGTTACCTGACTGGGTGTGCCAGCCCAACGCAACAAAAGGTACTCAGAGACAACTCAGGAAAGTCCAGCACCTCTGAGCAGAATTCCCGGCTCTGTGGGTGGGATGGGAGTTGTGGAAAGGGGAGAGTGGAATGGGCAGAGCTGGAGGAGGCAGTGACCTGGCAGTGTCCAGCCACGGCCCTGGTGGTGTGTGTCCACAGGAGGGGCTCTGTGCTTTGCAGGAAGGTGACAGCAGGTGACAGGTGACACGGGGCAAACCTCTGCTTAGCAAAGGTCTCACAGACACCCCACGAGGCAAAGCCCCTCTGCCCTCCCTGGGCACTGCTGGCCCTGCTCCCCCTGGGCCTGGTGGGTTCCCCATGGCACAGCCCTCACCGGGACACCAAAACCCACGAACCCAGCCACAGGTTCTGTTTTACCTGTAAAAAAAATAGAATAAAAAAAAAAATCATAAAATCCTATAAACCACGACAGAATTTCCCCACAACAAAATGTCTTTGCTCTGGCACAGTCGGGTGGCTGGTGCAGTTTCTTTCCTGCTGCAAATCGCCTCTGACGGTGTCTCAGAGTCTGTCACTGGGGGTCACTGGGGATCAGTCCTGTTTTCTGTATGTTTTACCAACCCATATTTCCCATTTATGACACATAAAGCTTTGGATATCACCAGAGGAAATACTATAGTAAACCTCTAATAAATTATTACAGGCATCAGCAAACTCCAGTAATTTATGGAGGGTTTTGACTTTAATAATGTTTTGTCTTAGATTTGGCCCTAATTATAAATCATTTGCAAGGACAGTTTAAAATATAAGCAAATCTTATATGGCATTCTTATTATCTACTTAATATCTCAGCTCCAAAGATTTACTGGATTGCATTCTGGGAATTAAGCAAACTAGGAAACTAAGTAAGAAAGAAACACAGGAAAATTATAGTTTTGTCATAAAACTTTGATTGATCAATGATTATTGTAAAACTCTGGTAACTATGCAGATGCCAACATAAATCTGTAACAGAACAGGATTTATTAGGCAAAATACTATATTTTCCAGTATTTTGACTATAGTGTTAATATGGGTCTGGCAGATTTACTGTGGTTTTAGCTTAATTAACTCTATTTGACTGTATATACCCTTATAATGCATGTATCCCAAGGTGCAGCTGCTGCAGATCCAGGTTTTGCCTTCAGCTGTAGTTTAAGGAATATTTAAGCCTTGTCAGTGCTCTCAGGCTCAGTCAGGCTCAGCAGCACTGGGCACATCCTTGTGTTTATCCTCTGTGAAAAAGCAGCGATGCAACAGCATCTCTCTGATGGTATTCCCTGGGAATACCTTTCTCCTTGGAGTTTGCTGCAGGTGCCCGTCCCTGCCACTCCAGGTAACAAAAAAAAAAAAAAATAAAATTCCATGTGTCCACCAATTAGTGCGATATCCTGGGTAAGGATCTGTATCCATCGCTGGTGTGGGGTGAAAAAGCGCAACAGCTGCTGAACTCAAAGCTGTGGCAGTGAGGGACATGTACGACTGAGTTCCAAAAGGAGTTGGGGACCCCAAATCAGGACGTTGTGAAAGGTTTCCATCAACAGCGCAGAAATACCCTTTTTCCTTAGGTTTTGTCCTTTTGCAAGTCCTCAGCTCCCTCCCCAGCGCTGTGAAATCGGGGTTTGTTCCGTCCCTGCAGCTTCCCCCGGCGCCGGTGCCTGTTTTGCCTCACCATGAAATTACCAGACTGCCCTTAAATACACTCCTGCAAATGAGGACACCGGAAAAAATGCAATAATTGTGACAGTAACTCACTAGGCCAAGCCTGACATGTCTCTAATTGCCTGCTAAAATTGTCTCTGTCTCCTAAAGTGCAAATTATCACCCGAAATGACAAGAATAATGAATGAGTAACTCTGATGTAATGCAACAATTAGCCCTTAAAGACACTGTCTAATATGCTAATTCCGAACACCCACTCCTTGTTATTAAGTGGCTGATAATTATTTAATTATCTCTCTGCCAGGATGATTTACTTGGTTTATTTAGCCGCAGATGCAGGGCAGGAGCTCTCAGGTTTGGGGTCAGGAGGAGCCGGCCGGAGCTGGGGCTCATCCTCCCGCCCGCCTGTCTGCTCTAATCAGCGGTGTCAGCCCCGGCTACAGCAAACCGCGGGTCTGTGCCGGTGTGCCGGGAGTCCCTGCTGCTCACAGGTCAGCCAGGTGTCAGCCCGGCTCTTCAGTGAGAAATTGCTCTTTCTGCTTTTATTCCGTGCTGTCAGAGCCGTCCCGCTGACGGCTGAGCCTCCGCGGCCGCGCCGCGCCTTGTTTGCCGGCAATTGCGCCGTGATCTCTCTGAAGGTGAGGAAACCTCTCCGCTCTGGAGGTGTCTGTCAGCCCGAAAGAAGCTTTTGCAGCTTCTAAAGGACGGGAAGGAGATGGGAGCAGTCAGCATCTTCCTGCAGTGCTCTCGTATCCCTGGGGAAAATCCGTCAGGGAGAGGAGGCTGAGCTGGGAGATCCTGCTCGCATCACCCCGGGACTGGCCAGAGGAACGACATGGTCCTCAAAGTCCCTCCCAACCCCAAACGTTTAGGATTTTTCGGAGATTTATTGACATGCCCAAACTTGGAGCTCAGTAGGGAATGTTTTGGTGACAGGGTTTGGGCTGTGTGACTCCTGGGAAAGAAATGGAAGTTACTGTGAGCTGTGCCTGTGGAGAGATGCTCCAGCCTTACCTAAAGACAAACAGAGTGAGGAAAGCCAGAGACTTTCCATCAGAGACTCGATTCCTTTTTTATTCAACAAATTCTTCTGAAAAATTCCGATTAAGCGCCACCTTTGCAAAAAGAACAACTTCTGCGAGGTGTAAATAAATCCTTTACTGCCCTGAGCTCTGCCCAGGGGGGACGACGCTGTCTATGAATTAACACTCCCCAGCAGTCAGAGGCTTCTTTAATTAGCAGATATCCCGAATCCTGCTCAGATATATGTCCCACATCCCTGTTGGTGTATGACTAATGCCAGAGACACGCCACAGCTTTGTTTATGGCAGCTCTTCCTTCTCCTGGCCGGGCCTTTCTTTGTGCTGGCTGTTTAAAGTACGGGCTTGATACCTGAGTGGCCTGTCCCTGGTCAGGGACATCCTGGGGACACAAGGCAAGGGAGCACATCCCGGATTTTCTTCCGGAGCTGCCACGTCCGAGTCTGGTGCAGCATCACACACGCCTGGTGCTTTGGAGCGTGGATTTTTGATGGGCACACGAATTGTTTTCCTACAGAACAAATCCCTCTCCGGCCTCGGCAGAGGAGTGATGGACACGGGGGGAGGAGAGGGAGCACCAGGACTGATTCCTGCTTTACCCTTCGGTAAAAACCCCCCATGCTCCTGCCCAGCTGCAATTAGCACAGTGTTATTGACCATCCTGGATGCTCCACCCTCCCGGAATGAGGAGGAATTCTGGTTCTCCGTGTCTGTGGTGAATTTAGTTGACTTTGGAGGTTTTTTAATGCAGTAATAACTCCACACTCCCTCTTCCAGCGCGAAGCCGGGGAGCTGTTCATTATCCGGGTTCTGTCTAGAAAGGACTTTTTATCATCAGATTCCCAGGACAGGAGCAGAATTTAATCTTCTGACTGCAGCTGAGCCAAAGAGCAAAGCCACCTCAAGGTCACCTGGCCCAAGGGGCGGCTGGAAGGGACCGAGGGGACCCGGGGAGGTGACAAAGGAAGGTGCCAGCCCTGGCACGGGACAGCCCTCGGTGCCTGCCCTGCTGCCAATGATGTCATTCTCACCCAAATATGATACGAGGCGGGGGAAAGGCAGGAGGTGTGAGCTTGTGGAGGGCTCAGAGCGAGGCAGGGCCCAGCTGGGGGGTCTGGGGAGAAGGGCACAGCCCCTCCTCCCTCCCTCTCACTCCCTCTCACTCCCTGTCACTGTGGTTGCTGCAGGATCCTGCCAGGGGCTGGGCAGGGGAGGCAGATGCCATGCACAGGTGCCAGCACCGTGCAGATGTGCCAGCTGCTGAGCAAGGCTGCCATATGCCATGCAGGGGTGCCAGCTGCTGAGCAGGGGTGCCAGCTGCTGAGCAGGGGTGGCAGCCACTGCATCCCCAGCCTTGGCTCTGGTGCCGAGCCGGCGTTGTCAGCAGCTGGAGAGAGGCTCACAGGGATGAAGGAGGCTCCCAAAAAATCCAGGGATTCTCTCCTTTGCAGTGTAAGCCCCAGGAGCCAGTGGCTGCAGCATCCCCAAAGGGCAGTGGGCTGCACATTGCTGCTCCCTGCACACCTGCAGGGAAAATAAATCCTAATTCATAAAATCTCTGTGTTCAGGAGCAAGAAGGAACCTGGGCTCTGCCACTGCCTTGGCCAAGTCTTGGTTGAACCCCACAATAATTTTTCTTTCTCCTTTCAAGAGGACTTCTTTCCTCTTCCTCCTCCTTTTCCTGTGAGCCCCTTGATGTGATGAGTTAAATATTAACTAAAATAAGTCCAAAAATTCTGGCACACCCCAGAGGCCCAGCACTCAGCCCAGGCTCTGCTCAAAGCGGTAACAATTAAGACCTGGACAGTTTGTTTTTTCCTTCTAAACAAAGAATTAATGATGCATGAGGACCTGGGGGGAAATTGCTCATAATTTATGACGGCACTTTTAGGTGAGGGTGGGAAGTTATGTAAAGCAAGGGAAGGGTTGGGAAGGTAAACACTGTGAGCAGCCGCCTGCGTGGCTGCACTGACAATTTCAAATCTACTCCATCCCATTAACCCACCTAAAATAACTGTGATGGTAATAACCCTTCAGACACAAACGCTTGTGCAGACAAAGGTGTTATTAAGTTAAATTACCCTAAAAGTGTCGGATTGACAGAAAGGTTCACTCAGTGGTTTGGCTTCAGTGACGTGAGTAAACAGTCGCTCAGGCTTTGTTCCCGCTTTGCGAGGCTCAGCGCTGCGATCTGGCGCTGCTTCTGCTGGTGCTGAGCACAGCGTTTGCTGGGGGATGTGTCTGTGCCTTTTGGAGAGGGCTGGAGCCCTGGGATGGTGCCCTGGGGTGTTCCCAGGGAGTCCTGATGGGCTCCAGGAGCTGGGGTCACACAGCCCCTTGCACACGCAGATCCTTGAGATCCCTGAGGATATGGATGCTGGGCATCCCAGCCTGACTTTTGAATGTTCTCCCTTTGTGAATTCCCTCCACAAGCCAGGGGCTGGAGCTGGACAAATCACTGGTTCTCCTGAAGCACTGGCACTTCCATGTGAGTGACCTCCACAACCCCACAGCCCTGCAGGGTGACCAGGATCCCCGGGCGGCTGCATCCAGTGCGAGTCCCTCTGTCCCTCTGGGGGAGAAGGATGCTGCTCTTGCCCCCAGTGCCTCCCACACAGCTCCTTCCCCAGCAGCCCTGGCCAGGAAACTCTGAGCTGCACTCCCCCCATCCCCTCAGCAGCATCTGCCTGAGGAGCCTTAATTAAAGTTCTTCCCTTGCTTTTATTATCCAACACGCTCGGCTCGGCTGCACGGCTCCGCTGAGAGCCCTCGGCTCCGGTGTCGAGCTGAGGTGGGAGCATATTTTAAGAGAGCAGCCAGAGCATTCCTGTTCCCGAGATGTCCCGTCCTCCCTGATGCAGATTCTGACTCCTGTTCCACACTCTGCAGCAAGATAAGCCATAATTAATAATTAATACCGTTATTTAATCCCTTACATTCCTAGAGCTCGGCTTGTCCCGAGGATCCCCTGGCTCGAGCCATTCCCAGGGATGAGCAGGGAGGGCAGAGGCTCCTCCATGTCATTGGCAGGGGCTCTAAGGACTCTGGATTGGAATTTGGTCAAAAAATTAGGAGTGATGCTCATGTCCCAGGCCCCAACCAGGTGGGACAGAAAAGGAAGAGACATTCCAAGCTCCTGTCCCTGCTGAAAGCTGTTGGTGTCAAACCACGGGGGCCAAAATTCATGGTGGGGACTGAAATGAGATTGACAGGAATGGGTGGAAATGTGTCTTTTTTAGGGGTGTGGAAGGGGTATTTCTATGGGCCTGTGTCACTCAATGATGGATCTGTCACCCTCTCTGTGACATGTCCACCTCCGTGCTGGGGCAGCCTGTGGAATGTCAGACCCCAGCGGGAACTTTTCCAGCCTCAGTTCCCTTCTCCACCGCATTTTCCTGGAAAAAACCAGACTATCTCAGTGATTACAGACCACAGCAGTCTGAGGGGATTTTAAAGCCTTCCCACATCCCAGCAGTTTTTGTTAAGGAGGAGCATTCCTGGCTCAGGACTCAGGGGCTGCTGGCCCTGGAACCTAGAGGCATTCCCATCCCTTGCCAGAGCCACAGGGAATTCTGCACTGCTCGCCCCTCAGGAGCAACTCCGACAGGTGATCCCACACTGTTCCTTCCTGCTCTCTCTCAATTTTTTTTTTTTTTTTTTTTTTTTTTTTTTTTTTTTTTTTTTTTTTTTTGTTTTTGGATGTTTTTCCCATCCTGGGGGTACCTTAGAAAGCTCCCAACGTCAACTGGAATCAGCTCTGGCTTCTGCCTGGGCTAATAAATTCGAAATGCCACATTCTCCCAAACTGCATTATTACCGTTTATAATTTTGATTGTTCATTTGCATACGAAAATGAGTCCTGTGACATGCGTGAATTTTATTTTATTCTTGGACTAATTATAAACAAGAATGCCACATTATTTACATAACTAATTATTGTTCCTTCTGTTCTCCCATTTTGAAATCACAGGCCCATTCTCCGCCGGTTAACGATGCAAATGAACAATCAGAGAACATTTCCAAACTTTCTGAATTTGTCCTATTTGCATCAAATACAAATTCCTTTGAATGGGAGATAATATGCTTTTCCATTTTAATGGACGTAAATTAGGCTGATCTTAATTTATAGTTAATTTGAACGACTAATTTCTGTCTACCTGAGTGTATTTTTTCAGGGGCCAATTGTAGATGTTTATTAACCCATAAATCTGCTTTTTTTTTGCCAGAAACAAAGGAAAATTTTGTCCCAAAAAAGAGGCTTTATGCCTTTGTTTTGGAGCAGATACTCTCCTTTTGCTGGCTACCTGCCCACCTCAGACCTGCCTGGGAGGAGGACAGGAGCCTCTTTTTTGGGACAAATTTTTCATTTGTTTCTGGCAAAAAAAAGCAGGTTTATGGGTTAATAAACATCTACAATTGCACCAGCAATTGGGCTGCTCAGCCTGGCCTTGGACACTTCCAGAGATGTGGATTCTCTGGAAACCTGTACCAGGGCCTCCCCACCCTCCTACAGAAGGATTTCTTCCATATATGTGGATATTTGTCCTCCCAGGATCTCCTGGGGTGAGAGGGCAGCCTGAGGGAAGTGCTCTGGCTAAGCTGAGGCACCTCCTCAAAACAGCCTCTGAATAAATGTGCTCCCTTCAAAAATAACTCCACCAGCACATCCCTCTGATAACGGCTGAGTCGGCTCCCAAGGAGCAATTATGTTCCGTGCGGTAGAAAATATGAATTTTAAACTGGATCCTAAATACAGCTTTTATAGGGCGCGGCGTCACAGCTCACAAAGAGCCGTCACAGTTCAGCGGGTGGATAATGCACAGCTGGAGAAACTGTCTCCGCTCTCACACACTTCCACGAGTGATAAATCCCAGGAAGGAGCTGGCAGCAGCCCCTGCTCTGAGCTGGCAGTGGGGCAGGAGGCCAGGCTTGGTGTCCCCAGCATCCCACAGGATGGACATGGTGCTCCCGTGGGGCTCCAGAGCCCTGCTCCACAGGGAGGGGGAGAACGGCGCTGAAACCTTCCCATGGTGCCAAGGCAGCACCAAGGAAAACATCCCAAGGTTTGAAGCCCTACAAAGGAATCCCTGAGCTGCACTGTGGTTTTTACTCCTCCATGGAACAGGGGTGTGTTTATCATTTACATGCTGGTTTCAGTATTAATGTAAAGAACAACAGAAAAACTCCTGTGGGGATGTGGGAAACTTTGCTTAAAATTTCCTCCTCGTCCCGGCAAATTGTCAGAAAAACTTTCTGCAAAGTCAAACTTTTATTTTATTGAGCTTAGTTTTTCTGATTGCCTCAAGTACAACATCACATCAGAACAAGCCACTGGGGAGGAACCTCTCTGCGAGGGTGTGGCACAGGGTGCCCAAAGAAGCTGTGGCTGCCCCAGGATCCCTGGAAGTGTCCAAGGCCAGGTTGGACAGGGTTTGGAGCAGCCTGGGATAGTGGATGGGGGTGGAACTGGATGAGCTTTGAAGTCCCTTCCAGCCCAAACCATTCTGGCATTCCATGAACCCCTGGGGTGTCCCTGGGCTGAGATCTGCCACAGCTCCCATTCCTGGACTGAGAAGAAAACCAAAGGCATCAAGCCCAAGTTTTTATTCAGCTTTTCCCCAGCTCTGATCTCTGCACGACAAGAAAAGGGAGTTGTCCTGTCGCTCCTGTTTAATGTAACGGGAACCCGGGATAATTGTTCCTGGATTCTTCAGGCCAGATTCAGCTCCTATTAAAGTCAATAATTAGATTTTGATCACCCGTAATTGGAAGTGCTGCCCAGCCAGCTGAGCTGTCTCTGCACGCTGTGCAGGCGGCTGGAGCCCAGGGCCTGCTCTGCTGCACAGGAACCACTGACTCTTTCATGCAGAATCCAAAAATCTGGGGAGCCTCTCTTCTTCCCAATGCTCACAAGGCCATCTCCACCTGCCCAGTGGGGATGATGCTCTCTCAGACCAGCAGCAGGACGTGGGGCCGTGCTGGGATCAGGTGTAAATGGGGTGAGAAGGGTCTTGCACCCCAGGCATGGTCCCAGGGCTGCCAGCCACTGCCACGGAGCTCAGGGAGCAGCTGGGTGGGTGTCACTTGTGTTGGCAGTGCCACCCTTGTCCTGGTGCCACAGATCCTTCCCAGAGAGGAGAGAAGGACTGGAGCTTATTTAGCTGGAAATTTCAATCAAATTAGTGACCTGGAGTTAGGGTGGTTTTTTTTGTTTTGTTTTACTAATGCAATTAAAGAATCTAATTGTATTAATCAAAATCATATTCTATTGCCAATAATTAAATTCCCTTTGACACCATTGTTTACACTTCCATTGCTTATTAATTAGCCCGACATCTTCAGCCCCTTATGGAATAGGGAACGGCTCCTTGGTGTCGTTGGGCAAGGACAGGGACAGGGACAGGGACAGGGCAGGGGGTGAATAGGGGCAGGATCCCGGGATTTCAGGGCTCCTGCCCCCAGCAGGGCTCCTGGGAAGCGGCCGTGGCCAGTCCCCATGGTGGGGAGCCCAGGGGCTCCGAGGCACCGCTGGAGGTCAGCGGCAAACAGGGATCGAGCCTTTCCCGACAGCTGCTTGTCCTTCCTGGCCTGAAAAGCCTCTTTATCCTTCACACAAAGCCCAAATTCCCTTTCTTCCCTCCAGGAGCCAGCAGTGCGTGACTTTCCTCTTCAGCTGCCTTTTGCATTTCCAAGTCCGTCCTCTCCTCTCCCTTCGGACTTTTCCTTTGGCCAAACAAAAGCTGCTTCCTCTGTCTCTCGTTTCACCCCTCCCATTCCAGGTTATTTCAGAGGGCTCTGCCGAATTCCTCGGCACCAAACCATTTGTAAGCGTAGCTATAAACACAAATGGAGGGGAAACTCTTCTGGATCTGGTGCTAATCAGCAGAGGAATGAGTTGGGAATGTGAAGGCAGCAGGCTGCTTGGGAACGGTTGTGAAAGAATGAAATTCATAACTCCTCAGAGGGAAAAAAAGGAAGAAAAGCCAAGTGAAAAGAGTGGACTTTTAGAAAGAGAAAATTCAGACAAAGAGCAGGAATAGCCTCCCTGGAAAGAAAAAAACCCAAACCTGACAGAAATAGCCAAGATCTTCAATAAATTACTGCAATTCACACAAAAAGGGTATCTCAAAATACAAGGATCACGAGGGGCCATCACGGGACAAGTGCCAGCGTTCGCAGCACAGGGCACAGACATTGCCCCTAGGAGGGGACCTCGCTCGGGAATTTGGGGAGGGGAGAGACTTTCCCAGCAGAAGCCAGTGGCTGGGTGAGGGGTGTTTGCTCCATGGTTGCGGCACCGTTAATTCCTAATTGGATCTGCCGTTCCTTCTGATAAGCCCTGCCAAGTTATATCACCGCTGCTGGGGTGAATTCAGCTGCTCACGGAGTTGCCATTATTGTAATTATAATTACGGATTTCATGTGTCCTTCAGAACCCCGCGTGTGCCCCCGCTCCTCTGCTTGGACCACACTCCCCCCATGTCACCAGTGCTCCCCATTTAGGGGTGAGAGGCTCCCTGGGCTGGGGACATGATAGGAGGGGTGACTTGGAGCCCTCTGTCCCATCCTAGGACCCGAGTGCTTGCCCTGAGGAGCTCAGTAAACTCAAACTCATTTCTCCATAGATCCCACATCCCTGTCCCCTGTCATGGACCCCTGAGCACGGAGTGTTGATGTTCCTGGTGGCTTTGTGCCCTCCAGAGCATGGGGACAGCAGGCTGCGACCCTGCCCTGCATTCCTCACATCTGCCCAGCCCCAGCCCGGCCCCAGCTCCGGCTCCGCCTGCCTCGGATCCCGCTTGTGATTAGAAATGGCAATTCCAGACCGGGAACTTTTAATAATGGTGCGCAGAGGAATGCCTGCAAGGCTAAATTGCTTCATTTGCATTGTCTTGGAATATTTTTGCATATCATAAAAATCCGCGGTTTTGCTTTGCCCTTTTTCCCCTTGCTCCCCTCCCCACAGCTTCATTGGGAATGGGGAGTGCAGAGCCCTGGGTCGGATCCATACACAGATCCAGGAGTTTTCCCTGACCCCATGCCGGGTTTCTGGAGAGGGTGGTGTTCCCCAGAAGCTGCCAGCTCAGTTGCTGGGTGCTTCTGCAGCTCTCCCCCTCCTCATCCCTCAGGATCCGTGTCTGGTTGGTTTGGGACAGCAAGAACCAGATCCTGCTTTGTGTTTTGCTCTCCTGAAGGTCAGCTCTGTTTGCAGAGTGGACACAGCCAATGGCAGGAGAGAGGGAGCAGCCCTTCACCTTGTCCCTTCCCACACAGGATTCCCATCACCCACCTCCCTTCCCCAGGACCTGACACTGCTGGGAGTGAACACCTGAGAGATGCCACCTGCCTCCTGGGCCACCAAGGAGAAGCTCGGGAGGTGTGGGATGGCTCTAGGACATGTCATTTCACCAAGAACAGCTTCAGCTTCTCCAGCCTCACCCAAATGTCTGCAGCCTGGCCGTGCCTTCTCCCTGCCTGGCCTTCCTGCACTCCCAGGCTGGAATTAGCGGCAGGAAAGGCAGCCAAGCCCGGCTCAGTGTGCAGTAATGAGCACGGGGCTGATGGATGCTGCTGCTCCGTCCTTCTCCGCAACAGAGGCCACAGGGAAAACAGAGCAAAGTAGGGGGAAAATCGGCATGAATCTAATTGTGGAGGCGGGGGAGATGCAGAGGGAGAGGCGAGGATTGATAGCTGTCTGCTCTGCTGCACCTTGGAGGAATCATTAACATCTGATTAATTAGTTAAGGGCTGCTTTGCAAGCGTAAAGCTCTGCACAAGTGCGAAGGATAAATGGGATGATGTGGAGTGGCTGGAGATGGCACTCGAGGTGATGGAGGCACTTCAGAGGAGAGGGGGAAGAGAAAGGCAGTGACAGCAGCCGACGTGGAGTTGGGACTGGGATAAACTGCTCCGGTCTGGGCAGCACCAGGGGGCTCAGGGAGGACTCGAGTGCTCATACCAGCTCTGTCCTCCTCCTCCTCCTCCTCCTTCTCCTTCCCCAGGTCCCGCCCTTATGGTGCTGCCCACCAAATTTTCGGAGAGAGGGGACAACTAGGAAGCTTTTTGCCAACTCCTTAACCAACGTCTCTCCTATTAAATAGTTAATACACTTAGATGTATTTTAATAAACTCTATTTAATGGCCGTACATTAATTGTCTGATTAATTCTAATAAATCCTTATTTGAGATGCTTAATTTAGAGTGTGACTGATTGTCCTGTCACGGTTGGATTATAGAATTGTTGTCTGGAATGAGATACTTTGGAAGATACTGGACAAAGGCAGAAATCTGGGAACTTCTCTGGTAATTGAAAATCGCATCAGCAGGAGGAACGCTGCCAAGGATAAGCGTGTCCCAGGAGATGTGGGGGCAGGGATCTCCCTTCCCCTGGGTCCCTGTGTCCTGTAGCAGGGGTACCCCTGCCCTGCCTGAGCCCTGACCCCATTACCCACGTGGGGCGTGGGCAGGGGACAGCGGTGGCACTGTGGGGACACCCTGGGGACAGGAGCGGCTGCGGAGGTCTCTGCAAACAGCTTGGGGGGCAGAGGTGCCTCGTGTGAGGGCCACCAAAGGCACCAGGCCAGGTGGATTTGATAGTAATTTACTTAAAAGGGGAGGTGACATCGTTTAGGACCCGCTGGCTGCGTTATTGAATTTGCCGGCAGCTCCCCGAGGAGCCGGGGGAGCAGCAAAGGTCACCCCGTGTTTACACTCGGTGACATTTCTATGAAGAGCTGTCAAAGACCAATTTTCTCCCTTTCTCGTGGTGGGAGAAATGCCACCTGAGCTGTGCACACAGACACACCCTGCCCCAGGCTCTGTGGGACCAGCAGGGCCCGGGAATTCAGTGGGACCTCCTGAGAACCCCCCTGGCCAAGCCTCCCCACCCTACCCTTGGGGGCCTTGGGGGTCTCTGGGGGCTGGAGAGCTGCAGCAGCTCAGGGACCCTTGGTTCCAGTGACTATAAATTAATCAATTATCAATATGGACCTTTTCAAGCAAAATCTGAAATTCTATGGGTTAAAGCCCAGCCCCAGGTGCTGTTGGGTTGATGTTCTACTGACTCCTTTTCAGGAAAACTTAAAAACTCAAAGCCAAGCCCTTCCCAGGAGCATGGGGATCAAATACCCTCAGAGAAGCTCAGATCAAACACCCTCAGGATTCAGAATTTCTGAATCCTTTTGGCTGCTTCTCCCCAAGGTCAGTCCTGGTGCTTTACATCCCTTCCAGGGCCGCAAACCCCACACCCCAGTGGGACCAGCACCCTCCTGGCACGGCACACACAGCACACAACTCCCAAAGCATTTTCTCACCCCAAGGAAGGAGCAGGAAACCAAACACACCCCTCTTCCTTTTTTTTTGTTTTTTTTCCTCCTTGCAAATTCCAGATTTCACTTCAACGCAAGCTCCAACTTTTCAGTTGATCACGGCCCGTGCGAATTTGTAATCACACAATTAGAAGTGAATTTGTAATCATACGATTATCCTCCTGCTAAATTAATATATTAAAATGTTCAAACAATTGTTCCTGTAATTAAACAGACAGATATTAGAGAAAATGAAGGCATTTTAGTCCCGCTCTCTGGAATGTGCTGACCTTTCCCCTTTCTTAGCTGCTACTCGGGTGGTGTAGAAATGATTGGATAATTGGATGGTTCATGTTCTCCTGAAGTCACCAAAGCAGAAGAAAGACAGAATTGCCCCAAAGTTTTTGTGGAGCTGTGACTGTGCTAATTAGAAAGTGCTTGTTTTTTTTGGTTTTTTTTGTTTTTTTTTTTTCCCCCTCTCCAGTTAAAATTTAGAAATTATTGTCTGTAACAATTGTCACTGTCACCCCTAACCCTGGTGGTGCTGATGAATGTGTCCCCTCTCACCTCTGCCAGGCAGGGACACTGACCCACAAGGGACATTGGTATGACAGTGCCACCCCTTGCTGCCTGGCCACAAGGCCTGGGCACTGTGGCCACCCTTCCAAAATCAGTGCAAACCAGGAGCTGTAAAGGAAATGGGAATTCTGAGGGGGCACAAGAAGGTGAAAGGGAAACCAGACTGTGGCAATCTTCTAATGTGCATTCACACACACTCCATACACCTATTTATCTACCCAGCTATTTATCTGTCCATCTATCCATCTATCTCCATTTAATTACCCATCTGTCTCTCTGCCTACCTATATATCTGGGGTTTTTCAGAATAGTCTTTTTTTACCACCTTTCCACCTCATTCTACTGTATTTTGCTTTCTCCTGTCAAGCTTAGAGAGGGATTTGGGACCTTTTCCAGGGATGCTGCATAATGTGTGTGCCCATCTGTAGGTGCTGCCCAGTATCCCAATTTCCTTTGCAGTTGCCACGGTGAGGAATCTGTGTGGGATCTTTCCCTCACCTGGGAGGATTCCTCCTGCCTCCTGCAGCCTGAGCCTCGAAGCCTCCAGTTCAAATGCGATGTGACACAACCTAATGGAGTAAATACAGGTACAACAGGCACTTCAGGTGCTCATAAACTGTGCATTGTTGCTTTTTGGATGGCGCTGATGTTATTGCAGATGCCGTGTGAAGTCTGAAATAGGATCGTGGTGACTCCCAGCTCCTTTCACCGAGGGGAAATGGCTCAGCTGACACTCTGCATCCCCGGCTTTAGAATGTATTTATTGTCTCTAACATTCCATATTCATTCAGGGACGCAATCCAATATCTCTGCCACCAGTGAGAGCAGCCAGCACAGAGAGGGAAGGCAGGACAAGCACTTGTGGAGGTGCAGAACTTGGTGATTTCGTGTCAGGGCTGGGCACAAGCCCTGGGTCAGGGTCCCCTCTGCAGCCACCTCCTTGTCCCCGAAGTCCCAGCCTGGTGCTCTGGGGTTTGCAGCACCCCAGGGGCTGTGGTTGGAGGGAACATGTGGGAGACAATGAGGGTGCTGATAATGGCATTCCTTGCTAATTAATTGTCCTTTTTTTGCTCTGTGAGGTGCAGGACCCAGCATTCAGCCCTGTTCTGTCCTCACTAAAATTCACTGGCAAGACAGAAAGAGTTTCAAAGGATTGACAGAGAAATTGCTGATTTAACATCAAAATATGTCCGTAAAGTAAACCTGTAAGAGCTCCCATTGCTTCACAATTGCCCTGCAGATCCTTGTGAACTTTCTATAAACAAATCCCGAGTTGCTCCTGGCCAGCAGCTGGAGAGCCGGGGACACTCACCAGGGATAAGAGGGACTGTGACCCCACACAACGAGTGGCTGCTGCCGGTGACAACCTTGGCTCCTGGTGGCTCTCGGGGCACGGTGACACCGCTCTGAGGTCCCCGGAGATGGGAACAAGCACAGGAAACCCTCCCCATCACTGACCCTGGCACAGCAAACCCTTCTCCACACAGCCCGACCCCGAAGCTCTTCGCCAGCTCCGATCTCCCCAATATGGCATCTCCCAGGGATGAGGAGGATGATGCCGATGCTTTTGGGGCCCAGCTTTGGGGTTCTTGTGGCTTAGCCAGAGCAGAGGGATGCCCAGCATCTCTACAAGCCAAATCAACCCACGGCAGAATGAGAAACTCTTGGGAAGGATCCCAAGGCTGCAGTCAGGACAGGCAGAGCGGTTCCGCACAGCCTCCTGCTGTCATTAGCATATGAATGGCTTCGTTAAGCTCTTCCCATCCCTGTTCCCATCCTGGCACCAGAGCTGGCAATGAGAGTTTTGATTACTCATCTGCTCGGCGAAGGCAGCAGCAGGCACAGCTCTGCTCCCACCGCCCCCAGCCGAGGGCTCCTCGCACGGGACACGGCCGGAGGGGACAGTGGCTGCCAGCCTGTGCCATGCCAGGTGCCACTGTTAAGATAGGGTTAAGGATTTCTGTGGCCGCAAAGCTGGGGAATAGAACCTCAGCTTCACTGCAACCAGGATGTTGCTTTCATGCTGTTGTTTTAACCAAATCAAGTATAAACTTGCCTGGGTAATCAGGGGGAAAGGAGGATTAGGATGATTTGTACTTAGGCCTGTGTATCTTAGAAATAAAGCTATTCTGTACTAGGTTGGGTGAAACTGTACCTAATCATCATATGATAGATTGTATAATTGTAACGATTGTTGGTAGCTGAATGTGATTATTACCTTAAACCAGAATCATGAGAATCATAAAGGAAGATATTTACCAAAATTCATGTTTGGGTGTATACAACAGAACAATGGGAGGGCTTCATGATTAACATAGAGTTGTATAACGAAAAAAGACTATAATACTGTATGTCTTCTGAGCCCTCGTTGGAGTTGGATTTGGGTCTGTACTCCGACTCTCAGAGCTCTCAGTAAAGCACCTCATGATCATTCCATGATCATGTGTTTTCCTCGCTAACACCAGGGCCTGTCCCCCCTCTCCTGACAGGTGACACCAGCCGCTGGTCACCTGTGCTGGCAAAGGGCACACCCCGGGGATGTCCCCGCACAGCCGCGCTGAGCCCCGGCCACCTGCACAGGTGAGGTGTGCGTGCTCCTGTGCGCTCACACGGGAGGGCTTTTTTGGCACTGTTGGGAAAGCTGGAGGCAGCCCGTGCCTCAGACACCGCCCGGCAGCAGGGTTTGATGTGCCCACTAAATACACGGTGTCAGGTGTAATTGCACGGTACCGGCAGCGCGCCGGGGGAGCGGCGAACACATTGGCATGGTTACGGAACACTCCGGGGAGGCTCCAATACAGCTTTGGTGGTCTCGGATGGGAGGGAAAGGAGCCAAGTCTGGCTGTTGAGGAAAACAAGTGGATGTGCTGTAGACTCGATATTCATCTCTGCTCCTGTAGCTCTTGGATCAAATAACAGGTTCCTCTCCCATTGTAATGGAGCCTGCTATCTCCTGGAGATTTCCCTCTCCCCGGAGCTGGGAACAGTGGGAGCAGCAAACCAGAGCCAGGAGATGCCATCCCTGGGCTCAGCAGCCCTGCCTGTCCTGCCTCTTCCCTCCTGCTCCACTCGCCAGCTCTCCTCTCCTTGAGGAAAGCAGCCACAGGTGGGTACAGGCCCATGGTGCAGGGCACTGCTGGAATCCTTGGGAAGGATCCAGGCAAAACTAGGGATGAGTGCAACCTCTGAGGGCTCAGACTGGTCTTTGGTGCTTTTTCCAAAGTCAAGGCATGACTGGGTGATTGGCAGAGCCAGGAGCAGAGCCAGAAGCACCCATCTCACCATGAGCATCCTCCAGTGAACTCCTGATTCCCTTTTCCTGAGAAGCACCAACAGGCAGCAGCATTTTGGAGCAAGGAGCTGCTGGACACCAGTCTCACCAGGGCTGGTGCCAGGGACACTGAGCCATAGGGGATCTACTTTACCCATCCACGCCTCCAGTCCCAACTCCAACAGGTGTCACGGCATTCCTGGCTGCCATCTGGCTGGTGCAGGGCTCCTATTAAAATGGAGCTGTGGCTCCCTCAGTGAAATATTGATGAAGAAGGCCTGAAGCAAGGAATGGAGTCGCCTGACTGTATTTCCTTCCCATTTTTAATAGCTCACCACTTTCGTGCCAGGAAGACTACAGAGTGTTATTTGGCTCGGAATGAAAATGATTCCAACTGGGGAGGGAGCCTGTCATTTGCATCTTGAATAAATAGGTTCTAACAAGAAGAGATCTGTTTAATGGAGAGATTTGGGGAATTCAGCCTGAATCCTGCCTGACTTGAGGTCCTGAGACAATAATTGGGATGAGCAGACTAAAGCCGAGAGCTCTTCATGGGACCAGACAGCGTATGAGGGCTTCAGTAGAAATTGAACCATACAACTCTGTCAGTGCAGCTAGAATGGGAAATGGGATGTTTATAGGCCTGGGAATTGGAGCTCCCTGCACAAATTGTGTATTGTGTATAATTATCTGGCCTGCCTTGGAATGAGGGTGGCTGGAAATTAAGAGACATGATCACACTGAGCAGGGATTGCCCAGGCTCAGCTCCTGCCCAGTTTCTGGGCAAAGGCAGAGCCAGGGGGGTCCTCATGAGAAGGCACCACTTTTGGGGGCTCTACAATGTCCCATGTGTCCCTGTCTGGGGATGGGGACCCTCCTGGGGGCAGTTCCAGTGCTCCCCAGGGAGCCCTGTGTCATCATCTTGTGCCATCTCCCTGTGACATCACCTTGTGCCCCCTGGATAGGTGTCCCTGGAAGACGGTGAAGGGTTTTGCTCTCCCTCCTCCTCACAGCCATGGCTGGAAGCAGAGTGGAAGAAAACAGGAGAAACAGCTGGGTATGGACGCCTTTGTTCCTGGGTGAAGGGAAGAGTGGGAGCTCCCACTGGAGTGGGGGTGACTCAGTGTCCTGGGGCTGAGCCACGCTGTGCTGGAAACACAGCTGAGGGACTACAGCTCCCACAAGTCTCCCTGACAGCACAACCCCTGCAGAACGCTTCCATTTTTGGCTGTAATATTTTGGCTTTGGGGAAAAAAAAAAAAAAAAAGTGCTTTTTGATTCAAAGCGAAGAATTTGAAGCACAAACTGCTGCTATTTGCAAATAAAAGAGTAAAAAAGCCCTCTGTTAGGAAACAGTGGGGGAAGTGATTGTCAGCGTCTCCAAAACAGATCCTATTCCTATGCTGAAACTGCTGCAGGTTGACGAGGCAGGATGGGGATTGTGTGGGATGAGGAGATTAATGAGAATTTAATTTTTAAGGCTGCTTCAAAGCAGGGTGGAGGGATGGTGGAGCTGTGGGAGCCAGAAGCTGGTGGCAGAGCAGGGTTAGGTGCTGAGCAGGGCTGGGTGCTGCCCTGGCTCCTGAGTGCTGCCATTCTCCATAGCCGAGTGCAGCAGTGCAGGAACAGCTCCAGAGATGTTCCACTCCCCCTGTCAATGTGTACTTGGGGAGTCCTTAATCCACGGGTCGCTGACGTGATAAACAATAATGTCTCTTTTGGAGCTGTTACGACTTATCATGTTAATGGGCACTTAGGGAGCCTTTAATTGGTGATTTGTGCATGCACTGTCACAAAATTTTAAAACACATTTACCATCATTTCCGGGGTGTTTTAGAAGCACCAGTTCACTACTCATCTCTCACTCACTGAGAGATGAACAAGCAAACCTACCTCGAGTCTCTTGCCCTGCCTGTGGTGTCAGGCTCTGTCGCAGGAAAAGGCTGCTGTGTCTTTGTAAAACCAAAGGCAGTTGGCACCAAGAAGCTCCTCTTGCCAAGCTGCTCTGGCAGCCAGCCCAGTGGGTCCTGGGGGTCGCTAACCATGGTTTGCCTCTCCAGGAGCAAACTGGTCCTGCCAGGGATTGAAAGGGATGGTCGAAAAGTTGTAATGCCAAGAGCTCTGCAAACATCCATCCCAAAGATCTCATCCTTTCGACTTGGGGTTGAATAGCAGACTAAAAAGAAACATTCCTTACTACCAGGAGCTTTCTCTGCTCTGCCCACGCTGGGGCAAAGGGTTGAACAGGGGAACAGCTCCTGCTCTCACACTTGGATCACTGGTGAGCTGAGCCACCTGCAGCAGCACAGAGAACTGCAGGTTCACCCTCTGGAGCAGCTCACCCTCACGGAGACATTCACCCCACGGCCACCAGACCCACCTCCAGGGGGATTGGCTGTGGGACCCCCCAGCACCTGCCAGGATTGTGGGTGCTGCTCCCAGGGTGGGGAGCACCAGTGCTGAGAGAAGCCGTAATTAATGGCACCTGTCATAGCTGTCAAGCTCTTCGTCATTAGGAATAAAGCATGTCAATGCCTAATTAAAATTCTGCTGATTTTTGAAGCAGCGCTTCCTAACGAGAGCTCCTGTCTGCAGCGATGGATCCGCTCAGCCCGGTGCCCTCGCTGTCTCCAGGTGAGTTCCTGTCTCACTCTTCCCAGCTCTGTTTTTTCCCTACCTCTCCTCCCAGCCTGGCTGGTTCCAGGATTGAGCCAGAGGACTGTAACTGATGGAGTTTCCATAGCAATGCTCTTCGTCACCGCTGTGCCATTTCCAGCTCTGCCTCCAGCAGATCGTACTCCTGCTTTCTGTTGATCCAAGGAGCTGACTGGGAGCAGCCCAGAGAGTTCCTGGTGCCCCGAGCCTGGCAGAGCTGGGATGGGCACTGCCTCACCTGCCACCAACGCCCAGGAATACATCATGATTCTCTCCAACCCTGCCGCCACATGTCCTCCACCTGCAAGGAAACATCCAGAACAAAAGAATTGAATCCATCACTTGGGGGTCAACACTGACCCTGCTGCAGTCCCTGCAGGGAGCTGAGCCTGGGGGTCACCCCTGTGTCCCCATCCCCTCTGGCAGGTGGGCAGGGGGGACCAGCAGCAGCTCCAAGGGGTCCCTTACACGTGTTGCATGTCACACGTGCTCAGCTGAACGAGCCGGAATGAGCTGGGGCTTCCAGGGAATGCCGAGTGCTGGATGTTGTCCTGCCAACACGAGCTCGTTCGACTGAGCATCATTTGGCAGCTCGGGAGGGAAAGAGCCTGATAGAGTCTGAAAAATTCATTGAAACGTTGGGTTCCAGCCAGAGAGAAAACATCACTGAATGGCAACATAAAAGGAAATTGTCCCATAACATTCCAAGAGCACTTCAGTATTTGTCCTCTTTATTTTAAAGTGTCGAGGATCTTTGGGAAACACTCTGGAATGGGACTTTTATAGATGGTCTAAATTAAACTTCACTTAATATTATAAGCAATAAATCCTGATTGTCAGGTTTTGTTTAGCGGGTATAAAAATGATTGGTGGGAGCTGTAGCTTTTCCTGAGACTGGAAGATCAGTGTTCTCACTGTGCAGTCTGTCCCCAGCTGTGAGATGTGTCCCCAGCTGTGAGATGTGTCCCCAGCCCTGGGCACATCCCAGTGGCTCCACAGGCACCTGTGCCCTGTGCAGGTCATCTCCACACCCCAATCCTGCAGAAAGGCGGGACAGGAGGATCCCAAACTTCTGGGACAGATGCTTGTTTTCATGTGATTTCAGGAGCTGGAGCTTTGAGGAAGCCAAGAGGAAGACCTCAGGCAGCCACAGGCTTTGGAGACTCTGAGGGGTACAGGAGGCTGGGAGCTGCTATTTGGGGTCTTCACACAGGTGGGTGCTGAGAGGAGCAGTGAAATTTCCCGGACCACAGCCCAAGGACACCCCGAGCTCTATTTTCAGCTGGTGGGAGACAAGGAAAACAAATGACAGCATTGAAATTGGAGATCCCTTTCCTTGCTCGATTTCTGCCCACGGTGGTTTGACTGGAGTTAAGAAAACACATTTGTTCATTTTATAATACGTTTAAAAAAAAAAAAAAAAACAAAAAAAAAAAACCAACAGTATCTCTAGGTTTGGCCACCTGCCCCTTGAGTCCAAAAACTCAAGTCCCTTTGCGTGGGGATTGAGCTGGTTGCTATGACTGTGTCACTCCTGTTTCCATGGAAAGGAATTTCCAAGAATTCTCCTTGGAGAGGAATTTCCAGGAATTTCTTCATAGAAAGGGTTGTCAGGCACTGGAAGGGGCTGCAGTTCCAATGGTGGAGTCACCGCCTCTGGAGGTGCCCAAGTACTGACAGAATGTGGCACTCAGTGCTCTGGTCTGCGAGATAAAGTGGGGATTTGGCACAGGTTGAACTGGGTGGTCTTGGAAGGCCTTTCCATCCTGGACCATTCCAGGATTCTGGAATTCCGATGCTGAGCAAGAGCAGTGCTGACACCCTGGCGAGAGGAGGGGGCCTCATTTTTCTGGAGCCTGCCCAGCAGCATCTGCCAGCAGCCTCTAAAATGATAAAACCCAATTTAGTGCCGTTTATGACGGAGGAATAAGAGAAATCATGTAACAATTACAGGAGATTTACCCCCTTCTATATATTTGGGCTGAAGGTGGCATTTCCAGCGACATCCCAGCTGTGCCGCCGGGCCACGCCACGGCAGAGGGGATGCAATTTCAGGAGAGATCTTTAGGTGCAAATTGATTTTGCCATGAATATTTATGCAGGGTGCGAGACTGGGGCAAAGGAGGGGGGAAACATTGGGCTCGGCTTGGGATGCCGGAGCTGCCGCTCGCCCTCCTTTTCGCCTGGAATAATAACCGGAATATTTATAATCTCCCCCGGCCACGGTGCTGGCGGGGAGGGGTGTTCCTGGTGGTCGGCAGGGCGCGGGGCGGTGGCAGGGCCGGCCCTGCGGCTGATTTGGAATGCGCAGAGCATCCCTGCGCCGCGCGGGCCCTGCCGAGAAACCCGGGAAAGACAAGAAAAATGAAGGCAGGCGCAATCTCATTTTCTGAGGGCTGCAAGTCAGCCAGGAAATGGCTATTATTCCATCGACACTGTCGGTATTAAGTTATTTCCTTCACTAAATACGAGAATGTTCATGAATATCTATTGAGTTCCAGGTACTGGCGGCTCCCAGCACTGCGGCTCGCTGATTGTGGCTTTATATTCCTCCGACAACACACCTCAATCTCACATTGAAGTGAAAGACAATAGTATTTTAAATTGGTTAATAAATCTCTAGATTGATGCTCCTGGAAGGCCCAGGAACTTCATCTCTATTACACGAATAAAACTGATAACATTTTAACCACTGAAGTGCTAGGAATTTGGGAAGCTCCTTCCCGATGCCCTTCAGGGCGGCAAAGGGAACTCGAGTCAGAGGCGGCCACCACGGCGCTGCCTTTGGGGAAAAAGTGCTGGGTTTGAAGCCATGAATCCTGTCCAGGCAGGACGAGGTGATCACCCTGGCTTGGCTCCTTCTGCCTTCCTCAAACCTCTCCCGTGGCCCATATAAGGAGTGGAAAATTCCCCTTTTGACACCAAAATGGAAGCTCGCCCGTGGCCCTGCTGGGAGCCTTATTTGGCTCTGGGGATTCCTGTGCACCTCGTGCTGACCCTGGCAGCCCTTCCCAGGAGGAAACGCACTCGGGTAGGCCAGGCTGACACACTGTGAGGGTGCCACACGTGCCACAGTGTCCGTGCATGGCTGTCACTCACTCACACGCACAGTGTCACCATGGTGGTGACACACACACATACACACTGTCCCCATGGCTGTGACACACAGAACACACTGTCACCATGGCGGTGACACACATAAACACACACAGTGTCACCATGGCTGTAGCACACACACTGTCCCCATGCCTGTGACACACAGAACACACTGTCACCATGATGGTGACACACACACACAGTGTCACCAGCGCAGTGATACACATACACACACACAATGTCACCACGGCTGTAGCACACATACACGCTGTCACCATGGTGGTGACACACACACACACAGTGTCACCACGACAGTGACACACACACACTGTCACCATGGCACTCACACACACACAATCACCATGGCAGTGACACACACACACAGTGTCACCATGACAGTGACACACACATACATTATCACCATGACAATGACACTCATACACACATTATCGCCATGGCAGTGACACACACACAGTGTCACCATGGCAGTGACACACAGCCCACCACAGAGCCCCAGATGGATGCCCCAACCTCGCTGCTGCCTCAGCCCCACTCCCCTGTGGCTCCCGTGTCCCCCACCCCTCTCCAGCCAGGGCTGAGCGGTGCCAGAGCTGCCGGTGAAATGTCAGTGGGCAATTTTCCACTCCTCTCCTCCTCCACATCTCCTTTTGTTCATGTGCTGGGAAGCAGAGCGTGATCCCTGTCTGGGTCGGAGGTGCAGGATGTGGCCCCAGGCTCGTGGTGGTGCTGGGCGCACACTGATCCGTGCCCTGTGCTCACCATGTTTGGCACCACCGGTGCCACCACCAAACAGAATTTGGGAGAAATAGAGTCCTCTTACTTCTATGAATTCTTACAAATTATAGGGAGATGAGAATATTTTAATATCAACCAGAGTATTTCAAGTACAAAGAGCTGTTCTGAAAATGTATTGAATATTTTCCCACTGATGTTTAGTGTCTGTAAGATTCCTTGGGGAGTTTACAACAAGTGGAATACTTAAGGATATAGTGCCATAGGTTCTTTCAGTATTTTCTTTTCAAGGAAAGTAACCTCTGAATTATCTAGGAAGTACATGAACAACATGAAAGGAAGATTATGCACAGAAAGAAAAAAATATGCAGAGAATTCAATTATGCAAAAAAAGTGATGTGCTTTGCTTAATTCCCCAAACACATCCCACGCAGTAGTCACGGCAGCAGCCCTCGGTGCATGCAGACAAGGTTTCCAGGTCACCCTCCCTGGCTCTTTCTGATCATTCCTTGTTCCCACTGCTCTGTATTGCAGGGCTGACAGGATCGGTGCTCGTTTCTGTCCTTCTCCCGTGCTGTGCTGGGGCGGGGGACCCAGCAGCACCCAAATCTGGAGAGACTCTGGGAGGAAAAGCCCCTCATTTCTGGAGCTCTGGCGATCCAGGGCAGATGGGTCACAGGCGCCTGGATGTGAGGGGAGGTGCTGGGGGTTCCCTGTCAAGCTGTCCCATCCTTATTTCCAGCACTGAGGCACTTCCCAAACCTGCCATGGCCAGTTTGGAAGGTTTATTTTCCAGCAGACAGCGCAGCGCCGGCTCCCAGCCTCCGGCACATCCCCACGTGGTGCAGCTGAGGAGCTGCTCTGGCTTTTGGAGACCCTGGTACCCCCAACTGCCCTCCCTGCCCTTGGCACAGCAGCACATGAGCACCCCTGGGATTGCTCTGGGAGGATGCCCAGAGCAGCTCGGGCTGCCCCTGGATCCCTGGCAGTGTCCAAGGCCAGGTTGTTTGGGGCTTGGAGCAACCTGGGATAGTGGAAGGTGTCCTTGCCCATGACAGAGGCGTGGAATGAGATGAGTTTAAGCTCCCTTCCAACCAAATCCAGCCCGTGATTCCACGATTCCACGAAGTTCTGGCAGTGGAGAGACCCTACAGAGCCCGGCGGGTCCCGTCCTTCCCAGGCGGGCTGAGCCCAAGGACTTCTCCTGCCCTTCTGGCAACCAGCACCGAGTAATTCCCACTTGGCAGCGCCGGGGCTGCCTCGCTCTGGGTTCATTACCCTGCAGACACTGCCACTCGCAGCCCTGCGGTGGCACAGCCGCTGCTGCTCCGGCGAGGTGACCCGGCGATGCCACACGCTGGGGACAGCGGCTCGTCCCTGTCCCGGGGCAGGGCTGCACATCCTCTCACTGCTGCTCGGAGCTGGGGCACAAAATTCTACATTCACTCCCCAAAAAGATGGGCAGGGTGGTGGGTGCAGGCGGCGGGGCAGGCTCAGCCCTGGGAAAAGAGGGAATCAATCCCTCTGCTGCAATTCCCAGCCATCGCTGCCAGGGCCGGGTTGAGCTGGCACAGGGATGTGTGTGTGTGTGTTTGTTTGTTTGTTTGTGGGCCCATTTGTTGATAAATTTGCATCGAGTCCTGGAAAAAAAAATAAAGTATCTTCTCCAAATTGAATGGCATGAATTATTCCAACTGAACTCACTAATTAAGACCTCATTAGCAGCCCAAATTTGTGATAGATCAGCAGTGGACTTGGCGCAGTGGTTTAATTTAATGATTTCTTGCATTACTTTGTTAATCATCTTTAGTCTGATTTAATTTATGCCAATGTGGCTATCCTAATTTCTAATTAAGGCATTGATGGCAGGGACACCACCAGCACCACCCCTCCCAAGAATTCCAATCACAGATAGTGCAGAAGCAATCTGAGTTCTTATTATCCCGGGGTGGGTGGGGAGCTTCTCCTCACTCCCAGCCTGGCCCACGGCCCCACACTGGACATCTCTGTTCCAGCTGGGATTTTTCCCAGTGTTCCCATGGCTGAGCTGATCCTGGAATCCCACAAATCTCGGGATCCTGCTGGAAGGTGCCACCACTCCAGGATCGCTGTTCTGCATGGTGTCGGCCGCAGCAAATCCGAGAGTTTGCAGGGGAGAACATCTGCTAATGCAAAACATTTATGCCAGTCGATATAAATTTATTTAGTGCAATAAATGACATAATTGAATTTTTATCTCCTTAATATATTTCCCTAAAATAACGAAGATTTGGAGTGTCCCTGGCCCACAGATGTCTTTCATGGGGACGTATTTCCTGTACTATTACACTTGTATAAATCTGACATTTAAACAGTTTAATAAATGATCGGTTGTTTGACTTGTTTCACTTTCAATACATTCTGGTGGATTAATAAAATGTATTTCAAAAGGAAGCTCGATAGAACACGCTATAAAAATTCGTGATTTATTAGCGATACATTTGCTATTAGTTGGGACAGATACTCAAAATGTCATTAAGGTTAAAATAATAATCAATCAAACTAATTAGACTCTATTTTTCATATGCAAATATAATTAAGCATCCATTTCTCAATAACTTTAAAGAGAATTATTGAAGCTGCACGAAGTGTGCTGAGTCCTTACTTGAGCTAATGAAATGGCAGCGCCCTGCCTGCATATGCAAACAAAATTGATTAACTGCTCTGAGCGTGGCTTAATAACCCAGGAGGGGCTGGGGGAGCAGGGCTGGGCCCTGGGGGTGTCACTGCCATGCCCACCCCCCGAATTCCTGCTTTCTCAGGAGCTGGGCTCAGCTGGGATGTGGGATCATGGCACGGATCCCACAGGTACCACCATCTGCAGCCCTGCCTCACCCATGTTTGCTGATGTTTTTTCACTCTGGGTTTTTGGTTTGGGTTTTGTTTTTTTTTTTTTTTTCCAGGGGAAAAAACACCATTTTGTTATGAGAAGGGTTAATAAGAGATGTTTATTTATGAACTCGGCATATTACTGTTGCATAATTTGAATACAGTGCTATGAGCTTTTTTTATTGCCTGCTATAATTTCATTTTTAAAGCTTCCCCTATGCCATACTTTACAAATGATATCGCAAACAAGAAATAAATTCTGTTTTGCAGCTGTGCTAACTATATTTACCCATGGGATACACTATTTTGTCCTTGACATAAATCCCCCGGGATTTCACTCGGAATTACTTTGGCACGCCACATTCCCTGCATCAGGGTATTGTGCACCAAGTCTATCACCGGGCTCTGGCGGAGCCGCCGGATCGCTGCGAAGAGAAAGAGGCACTTGTTTAGCATATTACCATGAAAATCAGTCAACTCGCACATTAACGATTGTCAGGGAAGCCGGGAGAGGGAAATAAGGGAAATAACTGCGGATTAAACCAGCGAGGATCCCCCAAGCAGCAGCGGGGGAGAGGCGGGGGGTGATGCCCTCCAGCCCAGCACACCCTGAGCATCACCTGCTGCTGTTCCTCCCCCGGCTCTTGTGCCTAAACATCCCCTGGTGTCCCCATCCCTCCACAGAGCAGGGGGTCATCTAGTTGTACGTGAGCCCGTTTTTTTAGGGTCTTTTTTTTTTATGGAATTTGCAGCCTCGCAAGGTGTTTCGTGCTGCTGCCCCGCTGCAAACCACCCCAGTGCTCAAACCACCTCTGGAATGGTCCTGCTGCTAATTGGGGCCTCGTTTTCTGCAGGTGTCAGGCTCCAGGACATCAGGTTTAATGGAATTCAGCTCCTCAGAGGCACGGGAGCTGCCAGGGAAGGGGGTCTGTGGCTGGCACGGGGCGGGAGCGTGGTGGAGCTGACAGTGTCAGCGGCTCCCCGGGGACAGGCGTGTTTTTGTCGATCGTGTAGCATCAGGTTCTCGTGTCACCGCGTTACGGAGCTTGATGGCACTTAATACGCCATGACAAGGTGTAACATCAGAAATGGAACACAAAATGAGATCAAACGGCATCCCGGTCCCCAGAGGGCCCGATCAAATCCGAGGGATGGAGGTTTGAAGGGGGGAAAAAAATAATGCAAGCTCTCCCCTCCATAGAAAGCTTTAGAATCCTGTTAGCCTGGAGAGGCACAGCCGGGCTGGGATCCCGTGGGGAGGACAATGTGGGGCCTGTGGGGTGAAGGTCTCACCCCATCCCTGCAAGCCACAGGGCCTGAAGACCTCCCGCTCTGGCCTTGCAGTGAGGAGCAGCTCCAAGTCCCTGACAGAGTGGGGACATCCTCAGCTCCTGGGGTTGGGAGTCAAACCACAATCGTGGCCTCTCACAGAGATGAGGAGGGTGACCTCAAGGAGGGAACCCCCAAAACAAAGCCCTGCCCCATTTTTCTGGATGTCTTCAGCCAGAGGCTCATCCAGTGGGGAGTGTCCAGTGTTTCTTGGGAGGGACCCTGATGGCAGGTTCTGTATAGACAGGTTCCTTCAGGAAAGCAGGTTAAGGACAGAACACCTCAGGCAAGCTAAAAAGCAGGACAATTTTTCACATATCTCAGCAATTTTGTGAAAGGGAAAGAAGCCATTTTTCAGCAAAGCAGAGCTCTTTCTGTTTGGAAAATGTTAACCAGATGTTCCCAAAAAAGTACGTCATGGAAAGAGTGACTGAGGTCCCTGGTTGGGACTCACCCCAGCCCCAGGGAGCTGTGGGGCTGTGCTGTGGAGCTGCTCGGGCTGCAAACAAAGGCAGATGAGCCTGGGAAGGCACCAATTCCCAGTGCCTCTGGGATGGAAGGCACCAATTCCCAGTGCCTCTGGCCTGGGATGGAGGGTGGCACTGCAAACACCTGAGAACCAGCCCAGGGCACGATTTTTCCCCTGCAAATGGCCACTGCCAGCACACCAGCAGACACCTGCAGAGGAGTGTGTGTGTCCCTCCACTCCTGAGCCACTTCCAGCAGAGCCTGTGGTGTTTTGGGAGTGGGGCAGCAGTGCCAGAGCCCCTTAGTGCAAATTAGGAGCAAACCCAGAGTACCTGGGCTCCCACACTCTGTCCCTTGGATTTTTTCCTAGTGGCAAAACCTTAATCCAATCAGGGCAAAAGGCCGAGGCAGCATCTAAACGAGAGGCTCATCAGTGCACAGGGTTGTGGAGCAGGGAAATGAGGAGTTTACAGCCTCTGGCTGCACCCAGGGCCATGAGAATCAGCAAATCGTTAATAGGCCTGAACCCCTGTGAGCAGCTCAAGGGAGAAACATGCCAGAGGAGCCTCCTGTGCTGAGCCAGACCTGGTGCTGGTGGCCACCAGGCCCCCTGACCCCTGCCTGCCCCAAGGGACAACAGGAGGGGATGTTGGGGATGGGCTGAGATAAAACTGGGCAGAGGGGCTGCCAGGTTAATGCTGCAATTAACAGATTTTTTCTGTTTATAATGAATAATGATCAGAGTTGTTTTTCCTTGGGGTGCCTTAGTCTGTCCATCTCCCCACCCATCCACATTTGCACCATCTCTCTTGTCCTCAGAGTGTCTGGCACAGGCTGCCAGAGAAGCTGGGACACCCCTGGATCCCTGGAAGTGTCCAAGGCCAGGTTGGATGGGTTCTGCTGCTGCTGGGCAGAGTCTGCCCCCAACAGCCCCCAGCCCCATCCTGCAGCCCAGGACCCTCCCAACAGCATTTCTGGGGCCCATTTGCACAAGCTTTAAGAGCAGCAACACCCACCCTGCTCCAGGACAGGGGAGGGCAGCAGGGTGACCCTGGGATCCACTGGAGCTCCTCAGCAGATGTGACAGAGCTCCAATTCCTCTGGGAGAGGGTCTGGGAGATGCCTGGGAGATGGATGCCTGCTGGGGCGGGCTCCCACAGTCATGTGTCTCCATTTCATCACTAATATACACAATTAATAAACTTAATTACACGTAAAATTGCGGCAGTTGAAAAATGAGTGCAATTCCTTCTCCTCCAGCTTCGCATCAAGCCTTGGGCAAGGATGAGGGGTGCAAAGGTGTCCCTGCAGCCCCTTTTGTCTTCAGCAAACCTCTCCCACAGGCCTGTGTCTGGGCCTCCTGGGAAGGGACATTTCTTTGTGTCTGTGATGTGCTGCTCCTGCACAGAGTGATCAATTCCTGTGTGCTGGAGGATTAAATGAGTCCACGAGGCTGAACATCATCCTGTGCAGGCAGCACTGATCCCTGACACCCTGTATGGATCCCTGACACTCTGCAAGGATCCCTGACACCCTGCACTGATCCTGACACCCTGCACTGATCCTGACACCCTGTATGGATCCCTGACACCCTGCACTGATCCCAGGGCTTGGTGCCTTGATGTCTTGTTCTCAAAAAGGATAGGTGCACGCAGCAACATCGGGGCTCTGCAGGGTTCTCCCTGCAGGTGGGGCTGTGCTGGGAAGGCAAAAGGGACAGCCGGCTGTGTCACTGTCACCTGGCACAGGTGCGAGCAGCCAGCAGCAGGATGCCGGGAGGGTCCGGATCTCTGCACAGACCAGCCTCTCCAGTCACCTGGTGCAGAGGAGAAGGGGTTAATGGCTCCCTTCAATGCCACAGCACAAAGTTCATTACTTTTGCTAATTGCTCCGCAGTCAGTGGCTCGGCAGCTCGTGGAAAACGCGTGTCCGTGTAATGGATTCATTGGTTTCCTTCGGGGTGCCGGGGAAGGGGCAGCACTCTGCGCTGCCTGCGGGGCTCAGACACCAGCTCCTGCCACCAAACAGGGTGTCCCAGTGTCCCCGTGCCTGGCCGGGGTCGCAGGGGGCTGGTCCCAACCCCGGAGACTGCAGGGCCGTGCTGTGGGTCTGGAGCTGCCGTGTGACCACAGCCCAAGCCCACACCACAAGCGGTGGAGGGGCTCCGGAGGCAGAGACACGGCACAGGAGAAGGCTCCCACTCCTGCCTTGTGACAAACAAACTCCTCTGATCTTCAGAGCACGAGCGTGGGTGCTGTGGGATGAATTAAACACACCCTGTAATAATGCCGGTGACACCGGAGAAGCTTCACTTTCCCAGGTAACGGATGTGGCCATAAGTACTTTGCAACCGTATGGTGATTATGTTTAATAAAGGACATTTTCTGTAATTAAAGAGTTTTATTAAGGCATTATTAGCCCTTTCAGTTGAAAAATAGCTGAGCAGAGGTGTAATAGAGGTGCCAGCATCTGTATTGGGTGAGCAGATGGAGGGGAAGCTCCACCCTTGTGCCGAGAGCCGCGGGAGCCGGTGGCAGCGGTGACATGTGGCACCTCGTGTGTGTCACTGCCGGGCAGCTCCGGGCTCAGGACAGTGCCATGCTGGTCCCCTCTGATGTGTGAGGGGACAGTGTCTGGCACCCTGCTGGCCCCCACAGCCCCCGGAGCGCAGCCGGGACAGTGTCACCCCACTCCGGCGGCTCCCGCTCCCCTTCCCGTGCGGATTTGAATAATCCAGCGTGGCCTCCTCTCGGGCACTGCCGTCTCCAGCTCAGGCACATCAGCCCGGGCAGCCTGTTAGGAGGGCCCTGGGCTGCCGCCTCCGCCTGTAAATCAGGATTAATGAGACGGCGGAGGGAGCTCCAAGCCCGGCACAGCTCCGCTGGCAGCCCGTGCCCGGCTGGAAGCGGGAGCTGCCTCCGTGTCCCCGGGCAGTGACAGTGCCAGCACCGTGCCCTCAGCCTGCAGGGCTGTGGGGCCTCCGCTGAGGTGTCAGGGCTGTCCCACAGCCTGTGCCATCACGGCACTGGCAGTGCCACACGACTGGAGGTGCCTGGCACACACTAGAGCAGGGGAACAGCTGACCCGAGGGTGGCATCCTGCATCAGCCAGGCTGGAGCATCCTCTTTAGAAAAGGGTTTCAGCTTTGGCAAGCACCATGGCAGAGATGTGGTGTGCTGGCAGCAAAGGTCTCCCTCCCTGTCCCCTCTCTCTGGCCCTCATCATGCTCTCAGCCCTGCGGAGAGCTGCCCACGCCACGCTGTGCCCTTGCCACACAGAAGGGGTGGGTGAGCATCCCTGGTACACCTCTGCAGCCATGAGGAGCTGCAGGGTTTGTGCCAGACCCCCCCCCAGCTCTGTAAAAAAGGAGCCGTGGGCACTGCCAGGGGCTGGTGCCAGCGCTGACCAGAGGGGAGGGAGCCGTGACATTGCCGGGAATGGTTTTTTCTCCATCTGAATTTGTGCGGCCTGTCCTCTAATCATTTGTACGTTATCCATCATGCCCTGCCTCCCGTCCCTGCTGTCGCACAGCTCCGGGCAATCCATCTTACAGTTAAAAAATTGTCTCTCTTACACAGGGGCTTTCAAACAAGACAAATAGAAAGAATAAGATCTGGTATTGAGATGCTGTGTACAGGGTGAGATACATAAAGCGGCGGGTAAAAGATCCCATCTGATTGTCGGGAGCAGATCTACGGTGCTGTCAGCATGGCATGGTCCCTCCATGGGGGACAGGCAGGATTCAGACTCCTCTCTGCCACAGTCCCAGGGATCCAAGCAGGGTTTGGACTCAGCTGAACAGCACCATCTCCTCTCTGGTACAATCCTGGGGATCCAAGCAGCTTCACCAGCCCCAAGACGGGAACCACGCAGCCCTTCTCAGGGCTAAGTCTGGCATCCTGGCACAGAGCCTGGCACTGAGTCCTCCTGTCTGACCCCCCAGTCCTCTGGGACTGAGCCCATCGCTGCTGCTGTGCCTGTGGCACCCCTCAGGGATGTGGGTTGCTAGGTCCAGGTTGTGTCGGGCAGGAGAGGCAGGAGGGCAGGGCCCGGAGCTGTGCCAGAGCCAGGTGGGAACTGGGGCACAGGGAACAGCACAGACCTGGCTGCTGGGGGAGAACCAACCTGCTCCTGGTACCTGTAGAGGTGTCCCTGCCCTGTGCCAAACCATTCCTGAAGAGGCTGAGTGCCACCTTCAGAAAGTCACTCTGACTCCCTCTTCCCCAGGCAGAACACTCCTGGCTGGCCAATGCCCTGGGCAGCGGTGCCCTTGCTGTGTGTGCCAGGCTGATGGGGATCTGTGCCACGGCCTGCGTGTGACTCCATCCATTATCACATTATTAAAATGCTGATGAGCCCATGATCACCCCAGGGGACAAAAAGCGGGGAGCTGGTGCCCACCAAGCACCCCCAAGACCCAAAGGTTTTGTGCTCAAACACTCCTGCGTTAGGCAGGGTGGATAAATCCCTGCTCAGAGCCTCCCAGAGCACACTCAGGTTGCTGAAGAATCAGAATAAACCACCCAACCTTCCCCTCCCAGGCTGGCTCCTGGGGGTTTGAGTGCCCAGGGAGTCACAGTGGGAGCTGTGCCAGTGACAGGGGAGTGGTGACACTGCAGCTCCGTGGCCATGCAGAACTCGCTTCTTCCTTGCTCCCTAATGAGACCAAATAAATTTACGTGGTGCTGCATCCCCCCCTCTCCCTCCCCTCGCCGAGGCAAAGGCATCTGACGGTGGTTTAGACAACCCCGAGCCGCCACGCTCCGAGCTGCCTGCATTTTTATGAGCTGACTTGTTATATGGGGTGGAAGTATGCAAAATATGTCAAGCCCAAGCAGAGATTTGAATCAAAATGACTCTAATTACTTGTAATAATTTTTTTGTATTCCAACATAAAACAATGTTAAAAAAAAATCCATTACAATAGTTAAAAGACAAATCATTTAGTGAGTCCCTCACTTTATCGCTTTATTAGACAATTTCCTTTGCCACATTTGGAACATGAGGCTGGGTGATTGCCCAGGGCTATTCCAGTGCAGGCAGCACTGACAGAGAGTTCATCCTGTCATTAGTCAAACACCATCACTGCAGGACCAACGGCCTTGTCAAATTAGACACCATCTCCAGGCGTCAGTGTGGCACCAAATTGGGAGGAAAATTGGGTTCTCTCCTCTCTTTCTTCATCTCTAAAATAAGCCAGTTTGATTCTTCCTTTGGGTGAGCCCCAGCGTGGGATGTGTGAGCAGGGATGGACCCAATTTACTGTCACGGTGTAATCCCTGGGGATTCTGTGCCGCTGGGAGCTGACGTGGGCGAGAGGAAGAAATTCTCCTCTAAGAGGAAGAAATTCTTCACCTTGCACCAGATCAATTTACTCCAAGCCTTGTCCAGCCTGGCCTTGAGCACTTCCAGGGATGTGTGAGCAGCCACAGCTTCTCTGGGCACCCTGTGCCAGGCCCTTACCACCCTCTGAACTTCTTCCCGACATCAAATTAAACCTCTCCCCTTTTAATTACAAACCATTCCCTCTTTTCCTATCACTACCTGCCCCGTGCCGCTCTCCAGCTCTTCTACAAGCTCCTTTAAGCACTGGAATGCCTGGAAAACCACTGCGGGGATCCTCTGTGCCAGACCTGGGGCAGGACCCACACCAGCAGCATCTTCCTGGGCTCCGGTACCCTCCCTGCGCCCCGGGGGCTGCTCGGGGGATGTCACCCCGATGTCGCACGGGGCAGGACGGTGGGGACAGAGCTGTCCCGCGGTGACCCCGAGCCGCCAGCGCGTGTGTGTGTGTGTCAGCGCTGCCACCCCGGCCGTGGCTTTGGGCAGATGAAGCAAGTTGCTCATTGCCTGTGACATAATTTAGATGAATGGGGTGGGTAATCCATCAGGCAGAGAGCCCCGCGCGGCCCGGGGGGGGGATCCCATTACCTTACACGTGTTAACAGCCCAACTCCTTTGTACAAACAACAAAGTGGCGCTCCTGAAAAGCGCCGATTTCCCCTCATTGTGTGCGGGAGGAGCGGCGGCTCGGCGGTGATGGATGGAGGCGCTGGCGGGGCGGGACGCGGCCGTGCCGCGGGGGAAGAGGGACACCGTGTGGGGACACCGTGTGGGGACACCGTGTGGGGACACACCGCGACACCTGCGGGAGGCAGAGCAGCGGGGAGAGAGGTGAGTGTCTGGAGCGCCGGAGGCAGCCGAGGATTGCTGGGAATAGCGAGCTGTGAGAAGGTGTTAATCCTTCCAGAAGAAGAAAGGGATGTGGCATTAGGAAGAGCAGCAAGGAGCGGGGACTTCCCGGGACAAACATCCTTGTTCTGACTCCTGGGGACAAGCACAGGAGAAGGAATTGGGTCGAGAAGCAGCAGGGACTGTAGAGAGGAGAACTTTTTGCTCTCTACAACACCCCCTGGAAGAGAGTTGGAGCCATTGGGGGGGTCAGGCTCTTCTCCCTACAACAAAGGACAGGAGAAGGGGAAACAGCCTCCAGAAGGATTTCTTCATGGCAAAGGTGGCCGGGCATTGGAAGGGGGTGGTGGTGTCCCCATCCCTGGAGGGGTTCAGAAAACGTGGATGGGGACAGAGGTCCTTGGGGACACAGATGAGTGGTGAGCAGGGTGGTGGGCCTGAGCTGAGGGTTGGATTTGATGATCTCGATGACCTTTCCCAGGCACCCCAGCCCACAGGGACCCCCAGACTGGCACCCCTGGGCACCTCTGCCCGTGGAAACACCCTCAAACATCCCAGCTCAAACCATCTCCAAGAGCTGAGGCCTCTCTGGGGTCCTGGGGCAATGTGATCCCTGTGCCAACAAGGATGCTTCCCCCGTGCCAAGCCTTCATCCTGTGAAAGGTCATCTCCATCAGGAGAGCCCTTAAAACCAGCCTAAAAAGCCATTTCTTGCTCCTCAACTCCCCACTACGAGCATTATCCCTTAATTGCAGCATTTATCCAGACTTATTCTGTATATCTCCCAATAATGAGTATTTTAGAGATGTAATTATTGCTGTCATAAATGTAATCGTGACAAAACAAGAATTGAAATAGTGGCAATGAGAATAATTCACCATTGCAATTAATACTGCCCCGCTTAGTTAATATGTCACCGCTTCCAATAAATGCTGTCATTATCCCATTACCGATTCCGTGGTATAATAATTATTGAGGTCATAATTAAGTGTCTCCAGTCATCATGGGGTTGGGATGGGTGCAAGGACGCACGGAATTCACAGGATCTTTGCTTTCCTGGGTGCCCAGGGGGCAGCTGGGCATTCCAGGAAAACATGAACTATGGGATAGGATGGCAAGAGCCTGGGAATTGCTGGGTGAGGCTGGATTGATTCTCAGCTTGACTGGTTGCTCCCAAAGGATCTTTAAAGCACCTGCTGCTGTCAACATCATCAATTCTTCCTTTTTTTTTTTTTTTTCCCTTTTTTTGGTATGGAAACATCGATATGATCCCTGTTGCTGCTCCACCCCCTTCCCACCCTTCCCTTTCATCCCTCAGCCAAGTGCATTTCCTCCCCAGCACAGGTACTTCACGTTAACTCAACTTTTACTGGAGTTCAACTCAATTTTCCTCAGATTAAATAAAATTTCCAAGTGTCACTCAGCAGCAAACGATCAGTGGGAAGGGGGTGGATTTTTCTAACCCTATCTCTGGTCCAATTACAATTTTTAATCTATATGTAGATAATGGTGAAGAAAACCCCTGTAGAAATGTCAGGAGTGAGGAGGTTATTAGCTGAGTTTTAATTACTGTCTATCATTTGGAGAAAACCACGGTGCCCTGAGAAATTGGGTGACAGCTCTGGCTGTAGGAATTTAGGTGGGTTTCAAAGGCAGGTGGGTTTCAGCAGAGGTGTTTGGGGGGGAGTTTGTCCTTCCAGGTGGGCAGCACCGATGCCAGGATGTTTTTTATGTCTCCTGTCACCTCCCCACCGCTGGAGCATGCCCCAGTCCCACACACAGCTCTGATGGCTGGGAAATCCTGGGATGGTTTGGGTTGGAAAGGGCATTAAAGCTCATCCAGTTCACCCCTGCCATGAGCAGGGACACCTTCCACTGTCCCAGGTTGCTCCAAACCAAATTCAACCCGGCTTTGGGCACTTCCAGGGATCCAGGGACAGCCACAGCTTCTCTGGGCACCCTGTGCCAGGGCCTGCCCACCCTCACAGGAAACAGTTTTTTCCTGATATCTGCAGCTGGAAGGGACCCACAAGGATGCTCAGTGCAGCTGCTGGCCCTGCTCAGGACACTCTCAAGGGTCCCACCAGCAGCACAGGCAGAGCAGAGTGAGCAGCTGGAACATGGCACCAGAGAGGAAAACCCCACTGGGCCCCAAATGTCTCCCAGTTTTAATTAACCAAATTAAGGGCTAAATCCAGCTCTGGGGGTGCAGAGACCTGGCTGGGGCAGGAGCTCATTGCCAGGAGCGCAGGGGAGCTGTGCCCAGACCTTGCGCTGTGACTCCCCCATCGCTGTACCCCATCCCTGGGTGTCCCCTCGGAGCACGGGGTGACACAGGGGGTGAGTGTGGCCACCCCTGCAGCTCCAGACCCTGCTCCTCCACCTCCCAGGAGCTCTGGTGTAAATAACCAAGAGTTACAGGCTGTGATCTGCCACCAGCTCTGCTCACGTGCCTCCTGCTGGAATAATGTCTGTGTTAGAGCCGACCCCAAAGCCAGAGGAGATAATTCCGCCCTGCAGTGAGCTGTTTATTGGCTGATGGATACAGCCCTGTCAGGAGGGCTGATCCCCACAGCCCTGCCAGCCCCTGCCTGGGGACACGAGCGTGGGACAGGAGCTGGAGCATCCCCTGATATCCCTCAGCAGCACTGGCAGCCCGGCCCCAGACAAGGAGTGGAATGAGATGGGCTTCGAGATCCCTTCCAACCCAAACCAGTCTGGAATTCCATGGTTCTGTGATTTATGAGAAGCATCCCAGTGGCCAAGCACCCACTGGCACCTCGGGCAGCCAGCACACGTGGCTCAGCTGGTGCTCAGGGAGTCGAGATCCCTCCAGGAATTCCCCAGCCACAGCCTTCATGGCGTTACGTCCCATTTTTCTCTAAATCCACACAAATGACCACGTGCACGCTGCCCTCAGCCCCACGGGGCAGCAAGTGCCCAGAGGGGTCAGGAACCTGCTGCCACCCGGCCACCTGCCATTGTCATGGAAATCCTGACGCCCTTCTGTGCTCCCTGAAATTAAAATGTGCCTCCGCTATAAGTTGTTATCAAAAATAGAAGCATTTTATCTATCTTTAGTGCAGAACACAGATTGCATGGAGACATTCAATTTGGAGTCAATTTAAATTTCAATTGTCTGTGAAATCTAAATCAATAGGCTATAGTTCAATGGTGCTTTAATAAAACAGGACATAACGGAGGAATCATTAGGGATTACATATGATAAGAGATGGAAAACAGAGTCTGGGTAATGGTGGAGGAGCCATTAGAGAATTACCTCAAGCATTTGCAAGTAAACCAACAGCCTCCTTCTCCTCCTGAGACTAACGAGAAGACTTAATTGTGCTGCAGCAGCTAAAAATACATCTCTGTCAGCCCTGGGATGGGTGGGTGGCTTACAGAGAAGTACAAACACCAGGATGTTCTGTGGCTCCTTGGTGTGGGCTGGACACCTCCAGCCACTTCTTGTCCCCATTGCCACCCCTCGTCCCCCTGCCCACCTCACTGCATTGTCCCCAGGCTGTGTCAGAGCTGTGACTCCCCTCCACGTCCCCCACGGTGTCATCACTGTCCCCATTAACAGGGAGGTAACGAGGGGCTGGGTAGCTCTGGACACGTGAGCAGAAATTCCAGTGACAAATTTCTCCCTGATTGAGGTGGATGGTCCATCAGAGAGCAACTCCCAAACAGGAGCTTTATTTAACTTTTATTTGCATATAATAATAATAATAATAATAATAATAATAATAATAATAATTGCCTTTTACTTAGCCCATTGTGAATTATCCCAATCAGTTCGAAGAGGAGATTTGATTTCATCAGCCTCAGCTTCCTGGATGAGGGAATCACCTGCACAGAAATTACATTCAGGGGTGTGCAAGGACTGAACCATCACACAATATCCAATCCTGCAATCCCCATCCCTCCATCCCCATCCCTGAAATCTCCATCCCTCCCAGGCAACGTGGAGCAGCTCCACAGCCTTGGGAATGCTCCAAGCTCCAGGGGCAGAGAGCTCTGCAGGGCAGGGCAGGGCCAGATTTCCCTCTTTTACCCCAGTCTCTTAAGGAAAACCCCTCAACCCAAGATGAATAATTTCAATAACAAGCCACGCAAAGTTAAGGGGTGTCAGAAAATTGTTTTCACAACCTTTGGTTAACCTGCAGCAACAGCTGCTGGAGTGTGGATAAATAAAACTATTCTGTGGAGGAGACAGCAAAAATTGGTTTGATTTTAAAGGACACTGCCTGGCTCCTGCAGTGCCGTGGCATCCCAGGAAATATTGCGTGGTGGCGGCTGCGCGTCGTGTTTAATACTCAGGGATGCAGCCATGAGAGCAATACATCTGCTGCCTCCTGACAGCTGCAAAGCTGGGCTGGGTTTTAACAGCAGCTTTTCTCTCGGAAGGAAAATTCTGGGAGGGATGCAGATAGGAAAAATAAGCAACAAAAAACAACCCTTTGGAATAGCCAGGACGTGTGCTGCCGGGGAGGGGTGAAGGGGTTTGGGTTCTGGGGGGCACAGAGGGAGCTCAGGGTGGGGACTGCCACGCTCTGCCCTTCCAGCCATCCCATCCTTCCCCCACCCTCTGGCACTGCCACCCACAACAGCCCCAGGAAACGCATCCCCTGGAAAAAACCCGCTGTAAAATGCAAATAACCCCCACCACCCCTTTCATAAGAAAACTCCTGGCCCAGCTTGGAGCCAGAAAAATTCTTTCCTCCACCTGAAAATCCAAGTGTCTCAGCACTTCCAGCCTGCTGGGGAGGACCCGGGAGCCCACTAAAGAGGAGGCTTTAAGCCTCGCCATTAAGAATTCCAAGAGATCCGCTGGGCAGCATGGAAATGCAAGAAATACTACAATGCCAGTGCTAAAACCTAATGAGAAATGGAACAAGCTGAGACAGAAGCTTAACAAGAAATACTGGACAAGTCCCCTAAGAAAAACTACAGGCAGCAGCAGCAAGGAGCTGCCAGTTGGCTCTGTAGCTGTATTGATCCAGGCCGGAGAAATAGGGGGAGGCCTTTGGAAAGTAGATAAACAGGGAGATATACAGCAGGAGAGGGCCAGAACTGATGAAAACAGGAGAAAATGCAGCTTAAATCAAAGGGCAAATACACAGAAAGAGAAAAGGCAATAGGATTTGTGTTCATGGCTAAAGAGGAGAGTTGTGGGGTGGTGATCTGCCCCGGGTAATTGAAAAGAAATGGAAAATGGAGTTCAGGATAAATATTTTCTTCAGAGAAAGTGGGCTGAAAGCTTGAAATAAGCCATTATTAATATCAGCCTGAATCTGGGGAGAATATGCATGGAGGGGGTTGTGGGCAAGGGATGTGGAGTCAAAGTGAGGGATCAGGGTGTAGAACAGCTTCTCACTTCCCAAGGCGCCTCATCTCTGAGCTGGGCTGGGGCCAGCCGGGAAGGTCTCCTCTGGCTGGGGACAAGGCTGAGGAGCTCCTTCTTTGTCTGCAGTGGCAGCCCCAGGCTGTGTGCACAGATCCCTGCCTGCCCTGCAGCTCCAGGGTCCTCCACAGCAGCTCCTGGGGCAGGGATGGTGTGGGAAAACAATGGTGTAGGACAGAAATGGTGTAGGGCTGGGATTTTGTGCAGCAGGGCCACAGGATCCTCTGCCCTACACCATCCCTGCCCCACACCATCCCTGCCCCACACCATCCCTGTCCCACACCATCCCTGTCCCACACTATCCCTGTCCCACATCATTCCTGTCCTACACCATCCCTGTCCAGCACCATCCCTGTCCCACACCATCCCTGTCCAGCACCCTCCCTGCCCTCCTGGAACAGATGAGCACACAGCCTGGTCCCTGACCCCTCTAACCATGCAGGAGGACACAGCTGGCTCTGGTGACTGGGCCCCAAGCCTGGGTTCCAGGGGGCTCAGGACCGAGTGGAGGATCCCTGTCCCTCATTCAGGGACACATGGGGCCAAGGGCCACAGTGCCAGCAGCAGCCACCTCCAGCCCCCAGCCCCTAGTGGCACCGAGCAATGAGGCTGTACACAAATTCTCCACCTCCTGCCTCCTAAATCCCCCCTGTCTGTGCCTGTTGCAAGAAGCTCTCTCCAGCAGGCAGGAAATATGGGCTGGCTGCAGGAATTTGCAGGCACCCAGCTCTCTTCATCAGCACCAGGCAGAGCAGGGGGCTCCGTGCAGGGGGGTGAGGGGACATGCCACAGGGGCTGGGGGCTCAGCCTGGCACCTTTCCCAAGAGAATGGGATGCAGCCAGCTCTGCCTGCTGTCCCAAGGGATGGCCCAAAGGTGGATCTCCCATCCTACCTGGCTGCAGCCAGGGGGTTCTGAGCCCCAGCCGGGCTGGATCTGGCTGATGGAAGCCCTTGACATCCCAGAGGGTGCAGCTCATCCTTCCCTATCCCAGAAGGGGTTTTGGGGGGTGTCTCAGCAGCCACCCCCGCCGGGGGGCTGTGTACCAGCAGGGATGCATCCCCCCAGGCCCCTCAGCTCTCCATCCCTGTGCACGGTTGCCATGGCAATGAGGGATGAAGGCTCCCTCGCTCCCTGGCGTTCCTCCACACGGCCACAGCCGCCGCTGAAATACTCAGAGTTAACTACCAGGGAGCCGCTCGTGTGCTCTGTGCCAAGTGTTGTCCCCAGCCCATGACTTGTCCCCGGCACTGTCCCCAAACCTGGCCCAGACCAGAACCAGCATCATCAGGCTGGTCCCATCACTCCTAAACATTACCAAACCTCCACACACCCTCTGCTACAGAGCCAAAGCATCTCCCACATCTAAAAAAAAAAAAAAAGAAAAAAAAGTAATTAAATGGAAAGGTCGCTCTTATTTATTCTTTTGTTACACAACCCCCGAGCTACCAAGTAGTGAAATTAAGTCTTGGAGTGTTTAATGAAGGATCAGGGAAAAACAGCTCATCAGTTCAAAGAGCCGTTCCCAGGGCAAAGGCAGCACACGGAGCGGGGCTGCTCCGCTGGGCTCTGCGGGGGGACCCGGGAAGGTTCCCCGGGGCACCGGGCAGGGCTGGGCACCGACAGAGCCGCGGCTGCAGCCCGATGCTTTCCCTGTTATACTCGCAGGGGAAGGATTTTTTTTAATAGGGCCCCATGGAGACATCAGAGCAATTTTCAAGGAGGTTTGAAGCCACCGGGAAGCTTATTAGATCCGTTCTGCAGAGTTAATTTGATGTTGGTAATCAGCGAGCAAGTTAAGCAGTTAAGGAGATGGTGGCTGCTGAATGGTTGGGCTGTTTAGCCGCCTTGTAAGCAGTGGTTACTAATGAGAGGCTCATGAATATGGATGAGGGATGATTACAGTGTGGAAAGGGCAGTCGGCAAACCATAAACCTAATTTTAATCTTTTTATTATCAAAGTCACGTTATTAATAATAGACTTTACCTTGAGACCGAGCTGCAGCAGGCGATTCCTGCGCTCAGCAATGCCCAGCACCGGGCTCTGTGAGGGCACGAGGATGGGACACATCCCAGTGTGATGAAGCCTCACGATCTCTTCCATCAGCACAGGATGGACCACCAGGGACCCTCACCCTCCCTCCTCCCCGGAGCGGTGCCTGGAGAGGGGCACAAGGAGCCGGGCACTGAGACCTCCCTGTCCCTCTCCCTGCCCCAAGCACAGCAGCTCTGTCCCACCAGCCATGAGTGTCATCACTGCCACCACGGGGGTGGCACATCACAGTTGGGCACTGTCCCTTATTCCTCCAAAGGACAGTCCTAATTGTCTCCGTGTCTAATTGGTTGTAATTATTTTATTATGGCACCACTGATACGGCCACCCGTGTAACGAGGCAGCAGCTCCTGCGTGAAATGCTGAAGCAAGGGATGTAGAACATGTTAAAAGATATTAATCTACAAATGAAAATGATTTTAATTGGATTCTGCTTTTGGGGTCGGGTCACTGCTCCATTTTCAATCAGAGTTGTCCAGTCAGCAAAGCAGAGGCACAGCCCTTTCATAGGGAAACGGCGAGTGGCTCGCAGAGGTTAATAGGAATGTTGGAAAATAAATAGGTTATTGATTGATAATAACAATAAGCTGACTCCAGTCCTACCTTGGCGACCTTCCCTCACCCAACTTAGAGAAAACTCAGTTAGCATCTAATTATGGATCGCCTCACAATCCCACATATTAATGAGAGTGTGGCAGCACGGGCCTGGAGCTGCTCCCGGTGGAAGGAGGAGCCCAAACATGGCTGATCCCAGAGAAATCAGGATCTGGGACTCCTTGGCGTGACATGGAATCACAGAATGGTTTGGGTTGGAAAGGACCTTAAAGCCCAACCATTGCCACCCCTTGCCATGGGCAGGGAGCACCTTCCACTACCCCAGGTTGCTCCAAACCCTGTCCAACCTGGCTTTGGACACTTCCAGGGATGGGGCAGCCAAAGCCAGGGCTTCACCACCCTCACAGGGAAGATTTTTTTTTTCACTGACACTCAATCTAGACCTGCTCTCTGTCAGCTGAAACTTTTATCCTGGTGCCCAACCAAGCCCCAGCCCCTGCCTTGTTCTGCAGGGTGCAAGAGGGAAGGAGGCTGGCTGAGAGCTCTGGAACTGATACTTTAATTGCTTCAAGACCTGCCAGGATGTCCTGTCTGCAGCTCCAGCTTCACTCAGTGTTCTGCATGTGACTCTTGGGCCTGCTTGCTGCAAGATACAGAATAGACAGAGCTAGCTGGGAAAGAAGAGGGTTGTAGACGATGGGCACGGATGGAGGCTTTTCCCTGCCCAAGGTGAGCAGCCGCGCTGACTGCCCAGGGCACCTGCTCACCGGCCCCACAGGGAGATGCTGGCAGGGTCTGATGGTGGGTGTTGCCCACAATTAGCGAGTTGTCCCACTTAAGGTGGACCAAAGCTCAGCTGTGTCGCTGTGAGGTGCTGGAGCAGCAAACACATGATGCTTCCTGAGATAAAGCTCCAGGATCTGAGAAAAAGCTGGATTAGGGTGTGACTGTGGTGAGTACAGTTGCAGTGCCTCCTGGCTGAAAGGGAGGGAGAGGGGAATGGAAGATCTGTGGGGTTTTTTAAATATCCTATTTGCACAATGGGAGCAGAGACACTGAACCTCCCCGTGCAGTGAGGGGCAGCCGTATCTGAGCAGAGCTGAGGACATGGATCTGCTCCCTGGGCTGGCTCTCTGCCTGCTTCTCTGGCTCCCTCGGCAGCTCCATGGCCAGCACTGGGGCATTTGGGAAAAGTACTCGGAGAATTCACAATCCCCCCGGCAAAGCCTTTCCCGCTGTGGCAGAGAGCCCCGCAGCCGCTCCCCAAAATGCCCCGGACCCATTTCACAGAACCGCGGGGCAATTTCATGTAAATGAACATAATTTCTTCTGCTCGTGCGCGTTCCCTGTCAGCGCGGGCTGGGGACACTCGCTGTGACACGTCAAAATGCCGGGAAAACAAACTCGGCAGGTTTGGCTGCTGCCCTCCAGCCCCGCCGGGAACAGCCGGGAGGGGCCGGAGCCGGGACCGCTCCCCACAGCCCGGGATGTCCAGCCTCTCCCTCCGGAGAAAGGCAGCCGGGAGCCGTGTCCTCCTCACTGCCACCACCGCGTCCCAGGCTGGAATCGCAGAATCCTGGGATGATTTGCGGAGGAAAGGCGCTCGAAGTTCATTTGTTCCATTCCCCGGCCGTGGGCAGGGACACCTTCCACTCTCTCAGCTCGCCCCAAGCCGCGTCCAGCCTGGCCTTGGATGCTTCCAGGGATGCAGCCGGGTTTTCCTGGAGCACGAGCTCCACCTGCCGCCTCCCTCCGAGCCCGCCCCGGTACCAGCGGGTGCCCCGAGCCCCCCGCAGCCCGCTCCGAGCTCCCGCGGCTCCCCCTCCATGACCCCAGAGCTCCGTGCCAGTCCTGCTCCCCGCGCTGATCGCTGCCAGCGCTGGCCGATGGCACCGCGTCCCCAGGGCCACCACCCGGAGGTCGCCGGGGGTGACTCCCTCCTGCGCCCGGCATGAAGCCCCTTCTCCCCACCGCCCATCCAGGGTCCCTCCGGTCCTGCCACACCCCCGGCGACCCCGGCTCCCTAGGCTGAGGTGGCCATGGTGAGAACGGTCTGTCCTGGCCCCCCACGCCCCCATGGGAGCTGGAGCATCCCCAGCCCAGCCTCACACGGTTCCCCCAGCTCCCCACACCGCACAAAGACAGAAGACAGCGAGGTGGTTGCACACTTGCCATGTTCACAGTAGACATTACAGGCAGTGGGGACATCCTCGGGGCTGTGGAGACATCCTCGAGGCTGTGGGGACTTATGGGACTCCTGGCCAGTGCCCAGCCCCGTCGTGGCCGTGCCCACAGAGCAGGGGCAGCCCTGACCAGCTTGGGCTGGAGCACCCTGGGCAGGACAGTGCACCCAGGGCTGGACCTCTGCCCGTGTCACTGCTGGGGTGCCCTGGCCCTACGTCCACAACCACAGCTGAAGCGTGGTCTGCACATTTTGCCCCTCTCCAGACAGCTCTGGGGACAGCAGCAAAGAGGGATGGACAGACAGAGAGATCAACTGCTGCCAGCCATGGGAACTGGGAAGCAGGGACAGGGAGCCCTGAGGTGCAGGAGCAGGGCAAAGGAGCAGCCTGGTTGCTTGGTGGAGCCTCTCTGCCCTCCTGCCCTGCTCTGAGTGGGGAGCAGCCACCCACGGGCACTGGTGGCCTGTCCCCACTGAGGGGCCTGTGCAGGGTGACACTCGCCAGCTGCATCCTCTGGGCCATTGAGGTGACTTGTGGTCCCATGGCTCCCCCGGGTGACCAGCCGGGGGGGGGGGGGGTCCCCCTGTGTGCAGGGGGGCTGCTCTGGAGCAGAAAGGGGGAATCTATGGGGCAGACAGGAGAGTCCCTCGCAGTGGTGGGCTCTGACAACTCCAGCCCAGGGCTTGTGGTGCTCCTGTCCTGTGCAGAAGTCCTGAACCCGCCTGACCTGACTTGTCCTACTGTCCCATTCCTGTCCCTGTGCTCCCCACTCTGCTCACAGCAGGGCCCTGTCTCCCCCTTCCATCAAACACAGGAGCATCAGCCCAAAAACCCATCCTGGTGGCAGCCGTGTGGAGGAAGGACACGTGAGGGATTAGTGGGATAAGGTGGAGGTTGGACAGACACGGAGCTGGGTGGGGAGGGGACCCCCATCAGCCTGAGAGAGACCCCCCAGCTAAAGGAGCAGGCTGGGGTTAGTGCACAGCAGGGATGCCCAGGGGAGGTGGCAGTGCCATGGGGCCACCCAGGAGGCTCCATCCAGCTCTGCCTTCCAGGGCAGGCAGGAGAGCTGCCCTGGGGTGACAGTGACATCAGCCAGTGACAGCAGCTGGTCTGGGAAAGCCCTAGACATGGCAACAGTGAGCACAAGGCAAAGCCAAGAGAGAGCAGCCAGAGCTGGACCCTGTCTGGATCTGCCCCCCCGACAGAGCTGCCGTGACCCTTTGGTTGAGGGGTGCTGTGTCCCCCCAGCAGTCACAGCCTGGGATGTCTTCATGAGCCAGCCTGTCCCTGCCAGCAGCACAGGGCCACCATCCTCTGCTGGCACACAGGGCTTGGCTTTGTCCCACTGGCCACGGGCAGCCCTGAACACTGTCAGTGCTTTGCCATGTGCCAAACCCTCGCCAGAGGGCCAGGGCCTGGATCCTTCACCCTGGCAGGATGCCTGCAGAGGCTGGGGATGCTCATCTGGCTGACAGAGGGACAGAAAGCAAAGCCCAGGCTGTGCCCCCATCACCCCTGTGACACCCAGTGCCCACCCCTGCCCTTGGCTGGGGCCAGGGGACCCTGCAGGTACCAACCCGGCAGTGACACGGAGCTGAGTTAGTCAGGGCCACGCTGCCAGCAGCGGCTTCCGCATGCACCAGGCACAAGATAAACTGTGGAGAGACAAAGGAGGTGAAGAGAGGAGCCCAGGAGCATCAATGCTGGGAGCAGCACGAGAACATTCCCCATGACAGGTGACCTGGGGCCTCAGGAGAGCCCCAAGCTCAGGCTTGTGGCAGCAGCTTCGCTCTGTGGCTGAATCTCTTGGCAAACTGGGTTTGCTGGACCTCCACAGCCATTACTGGTCATGACTGATGGGACTGTACTGTCCTATTGCCACTCAGCCTCTTTTCCTCATTGTGCCACGTGAAATTTGTTGGAAAACAGGCCAAGGGGGAAATATTCAAAGTGCCCCAGCCTGAGCAACTTCTTTGCCGTGGTACCAAATGGGAGCCAGGGATGCTCAGCAGCACAGAAAATCGGGTGCTGCAGGTGAGTAAGTCCAGGAGGAGCCACTGTCACTTGTCATGGCAAACAGCACCCGAGAGGCAAAGTGCAAAGAGAGTTGTTAGTAGCAAGAGAGAAACAGTCAGGGAGGATTAGTACAGTGGGAACAGAAGTACAGGTTAGTAACAGAAGCAGGGCACTGGTCTGCCTTAGAGGACACACACGCTGGAAGAGAAATGAAGAGAAAAGCAGCAATGGTTAGTTTGTTTAATTCAGTTCAGGAATGTGTTAGTAACAGAGATCTACTGGCTTAAAAAGGAACTGAAAAGCTTCTGCTGATAAAACCGTTTTAGGCTCCTAGTCAGCAACAGGCTCCACAGGCAGAGCTGGGCAGGGCGTGTGGGGAGAAACCCTCTCCTCGTGCTGCCGAGGGCTGCCCGGGACAAGGACTGCTGGTCCCCTCTCCTGCCCGGGACAAGGACTGCTGGTCCCCTCTCCTGCCCGGGACAAGGACTGCTGGTCCCCTCTCCTGCCCGGGACAGGGACTGCTGGTCCCCTCTCCTGCCCGGGACAAGGACTGCTGGTCCCCTCTCCTGCCCGGGACAGGGACTGCTGGTCCCCTCTCCTGCCCGGGACAGGGACTGCTGATCCCCTCTCCTGCCCGGGACAGGGGCAGCTGGTCCCCTCTCCTGCCCGGGACAGGGACTGCTGGTCCCCTCTCCTGCCCGGGACAGAGGCAGCTGGTTCCCTCTGCTGCCCAGTTCTGGGCAGCCAGTCCTCTCTCCTGCCCTCAGCCAGGGCTGTCCCTGCCTGTCCCTGCCTGTGCAGCCTGGCACCGACACCTGGCACTTCCAAACCCCTTTTTCCAGCTTTTCTGTTCCCCTTTAAAGGCAGCGCTGCTGCCGTGGTTAGTGGGAGCGAGGCGGGGCCGCTGTGGTTAGTAGGGCATGCGCTGGGCTGGTTAGTGGGTTAGTCCGTGTGCCAGGGGCTGTGGCAGCCCAGGGAGGGCACAGGGGCCCCAGCAGGTTAGTAGGTTAATAGTGGCAGCATGCAGAGCCAGGCCCATCAGCAGCAGGGCTCTGGCTCACAAGAGCAGGAGGCGTTTTTGGGCTTTGGCGTTGGGGAAGGTGTTAACGGAGGGTTTAGCCGGTGTAACAGAACCTGTCTCTGAATGAAATGCTCAGCAGGCATCTGCCCCTCTGATCCCTGCCAGGGAGGTACCAAAGGCCCCAGCAGTGCTCCCTCACAGCATGCACTTCCCACCCCTGGGGCTGGGAAAGGTGAGACACAGGAAACATGGAGGACACAGTCTCAGCAGTGCCTAAAGGACTCTAAAGGAGCTGGAAGAAGCACAGAAGGAAGGAGTGAAAGAATCACTGGCAGTGCTGGGGTAAGGCTCCAGGCAACTCTGCAAGAGCAGGGCTCCAGCAGAGACCACGACAGCTGCTCCAGGTCTGCACCAAGCTCCCACTGCACGTGCAGGGAGGAGGAGGTCCAGCAGGGAAAACCACCGTGGAGCAGAGGAAAGGTGGCCCACAGCTTACCCCCTCCCCATTGAAAACTGCCTCTCCATGGGGCTGAGCAGTGCTCCAAGGGCTGCAGGAACACTGTGCCTCAAGGAAAGCCTCTGCCCTGTGTCCCTTTGGGTCACCTGCTCCTACAGCACGAGCTCCTCTGGTCCCCAGGAGGACGCTTTTCCAGTTTGGACTTGAAGGCTCTAACACCTGCCATGAGCTGTGTCTGCCCTCAGCCCCCAGCCCACTACAGCCCTGCCCTTCTGCCTGCGTGGGGACGTGGGCCTGAGTGGCTGCCTGGGGAGGACACGGTCCAACCCGCTGATGGGGCCACTGCAGGGGCCACAGGAGGAGGATTCACTGCCCATGTTCCTCCCCAAGCTCCAGGATGCTCCACAAACCAGTTTCTCCAAGAGGAGCAGAGGCAGGACATGGCACCTCCAGAGCAGAAAGCACCAGGACTTCACCAACAGCCAGAGGGAAGGGCAGGAGCAGCAGGGACAAACACAGTCCCTCTGGCCAAAATAAGGAGCTGACACAGCTGTCCCCCACTCCCTTTTCCTTCTCCCTCCTCCTACACTGTGCTCAGGGAAGGGGACAGGCCTGGGAGGGAGCAGCAGGAGGCAAGGACACCCCAGCACCTTGCAGGAAAACCACGTGCATGCCCAGCCCCGTGTCCTCATGTGTCACCACCGCAGTCTCCTGGGCTGTGTCCCCCGCAGTGGCCATGCTGGTGGCTCCACGTCATGGCAGTGGGTACCAGGGTGCTCTGCTGAGGCCAGCCTGGCTCTGGCATCGTGTGTTGGTCATCATGGTGGCTCCTGAGCCTGGCTCTCCTCTGGACATGGTCAGTCTGGCCAGGCAGGAGCTGGGTCCGTGCCCCTGGGGTGGTGGCACTGAGGAGCAGAGATGCTGTGAGACCCTGGGCTGTGGCAGCCACCCCCTCCCCGCTGCTGGGCACAGGTGGGGGACACATCCTCTCATGCAGGTGGCCCTGGGGATGGTGTAAACCTCTGAACCCCTCTGGGGCCTGGGGAGAGCCCTCCAGGGGTTGGGGCCCTGAGGAGGAAGGCTGGTCTCAACTGCCCAGCACCCACCCTGCTCACGAGGAGTGGAAGATCATGGGGCTGGCACTGCCCGTGTCCCCTCCCCAGAGTCCTACCTGTGGTCTCCAGCTATGGGAGTGCTGTGCAATGTCCCCTGTTTCATGTGGCTCTGTGCCATGGAGGCAGCGAGGGGACTGTGTGAACAGACCTCAGGTCAGTCATTAGCAGCTGCAAAAGAAACAACCAACGCAGCAAGGGAGAGAAACAGGGCACCGTCCTCAGGCACAGCCCAGCCAAGCTGGCAGGAGCCTGGCAGGAGGGTTGGGCACGGACCTTCCTGTCCCTGTCCCCTTGCAGAGTGGAGGAGCTGAACCAGACACAGGGGGGGCATCGGGACCACCACACCAGAGATGGTGGCAATGCCCCAAACTGTCCCTACCTGTTGCTGGAACCCCCACACAGCAGGCAGAGACTGATTGCCACTGCCACTTCTGCTGCCACCTCTGCCCCTGCCACGTGGTGAAGCTGTGTCACTGGGACTCTGTGGTCCCACAGGCACTGGTTAAACTGGGATGACTGGCGGTCACCCTGCAGTGGCTGCTGCTCCATCTCGGGGATTTGGGGACACGTGCCAGCAGCCAGCCCATGTCTGTGCCCTGCCCTGCCCTGCCCTGCCCTGCCCTGCCCTGCCCGTCTGGGCAAACCAGGAGTGCAGCAGGTCCCGGGGGAGCAGGGACGTGATGACTCTGCAGTTCAGCCGCGGAGCCGCTCCTGCTCCCCGCGGTTCATTGTCACCACAGGCCGCGGGCGCTGCCGGCAGGACGGTCCCTCCCGTGGGGACAGCATGTCCAGGCGGCATTTGCAGCCCAGCTGCGGTGGGGCCGAGCAGCGGGAACGAGCCGCGGAGATGCCACAGAGCATCTGGCAATTGGATGCCTTGCCTGGATCCGAGCGGGAGGTGCCTGCGTTTGGGGCAGGAGGGACGTGACGAGGGCAGGATGAGCCTCTCGGGGCTGGGGATGAAGCACATCCCAGGAGACAGGGAGGGGAAACCAATTTGGGGCTGACAGGACTCACATAAACACTTGCCTTGGGCACGAGCTTGAGCTGCCGCTGCCACACGCGTGGGTGGCACATACAGTGGCCGTGAGGGATTTGGAACACGAATTAAACGGGGGCTAAACCCTCTCCTTGAGTGAGGGAGGGAGAGAGAGGAGCACAAGCTCCACTGCAGGCAGGAGCAGGGAGATGAGGGCACAGCAATGCCTCGAGAGATCCCGGAGAGATGAACTCTGGGATGTGGGATCCGGGCACCCTGACCCCCCAGATCCCAGCGGGGTGGGCACACAGCCCGGGCCTGTGCCCTGCCAGCGCTGCCCGACCCTCGCTGTCATCCAGCAGAGCCCAGGCTCCGGCACAGCCCAGGCTCCGGTGCTGCTGCAGTGCTGTCGCTGCCTTTGTCTGCAGCTCTGGGGCTGGGCAGTCCGGCAGAAGGGGGGTGTAAGGGTGTAAAAGGCTCCTTGTAAGCCCACAAAGCCTGAAAATCGGATTATTTCTGGGCTCCTCCTGGCTCCCCGGGCAGGACCTACCCGCACACAACAAAAGGCTGCGAGACAATGAGGGAGAGAAAATGGCTCCGCAAGAAGAGCATCTGCCAAGTTAACTCTGAGGGGAAGGAAGGGCTGTGCTGTGCCCTGGGGCTGCTGGCCCCAGCCTCGCCTCTAACCCCTGCTTAGGACCATCAGCTTTAGGAGAAAATGGGGGCTTCGAGACAAAGCAGTAAAACAGCATTTTGGCTACGAATCCTCCCAGGAGCATTGAAAATCAGGCAAGAATCCATTTACCTGGCAGGAGCCCTATTCTTGATGAGGATTCTGAAAAAAAAAAAAAAATACAAACAAGCGGTGCAGCAGTGAGTTGTGATCTGGGCCGGGGGCTGCAGGCGATGTCCGAGGGGGGGCAAAGGCTGCCCAGTGCTGCCTCCGGATCGGGATCACCGGGATCGCCCGCCGGGCCGGGATGCGGCCGGGAGATGCGCGGCTGCTCCTGCCCTAACAAAGGGAGGGGACCCGGCCTGGGCCTGGCAGCCCCGGGGAAGGATGGGGGTCCTGCCGGGGGGGCCTCTCGTGGGATTATTTATATCATTTATATTGAGAAGGAGGGTGTTTTTTGGGCACGGAGAGGAGGGAGCAGCCGCGTCCGCCAGCTCCACACCTCCCGGACCGATACCCGCAGGACCCCCCGAGTCTCGGGGCGGCGTGACCCCCCCACTCCCACCCGGAGGTGAGGGCACCCCCCGGGCTCCCCGCGCCCCCAGACCCCGCCGGCGCCTCATCCCGGTCCGCAGGGAGCGGAGCCATGTCCGCGGTGTGTTACCTGCTCCCGGGGGGCCGGGCTGGGGCTGGGGGGCGCCGGTTCCGCTCGCTCCCGCTCTCCGCGCCGCTCCTTTGTGCTGGAGCTTTCCCAGAGCATCCCTGAGGAAGAGGCGGCCAAGCAAACTCCTCCTCCAGCAGCCCCCGGCCCCCCCGGCCCTACCTACGGCGCAGGAGGATGCTGCAACTCGCATTAAATTTTAATGCTGGAAATGCGGCCGAGCCACCTTTTCCCCGCACCGCTCCCGCACCGCGCCCGCTGCGGGAGACGCTGGGGACCCTTTTGCCACGACAGGCGCTGCAAAGGCCACTGTCACCCCCCTGTCATCGTGTCACGGGCTCGCCACAGCCACGGCTGTGACCCAGGGGACACGGGACAAGGGCAGGGGCTGGCGGGGACACACCCCTGGGGACATGCTGGGCTCGGTGGGGACGGATGGCAAACAGACCAGCCCGGCTTGGGGACACAGCCGTGTCTGAGGACAGCACCCCCGCCATGCCGGGGACAGCTCCCCTCTCGTCCGGGGGTTGTGACAGCGCTGTGCAGCTGCTGGGCTCCCGCATTGTTCTCCAAGTCCCGGCCGGCTCCCCGGGGACCCCTGGTCTCGCCGCCAGCTGCCCACCGTGCCTGGCCATGTGCTGGCTCCGCTCCCGGACCCCGCCTCCCCCCAGGGCCCCGGAGCTGCGCAGGGACAGGGGGGTGCCCAGGACGGGGGTCCCTCCAGCCGTGGCCGTGGAGGGGACGGAAATCTCTGTTCTTCAGGTCTCCCTGGCTGCCGGTCCCGGACGGGTTTGCCCCGGGGCTTAGCAGTGTTCCATTGAGCCTATCCCGAAACTTTTTGTTTCTCCTTCTATTTTGCCTTTTTAATTGTGATTTCCTGCGGAGAGAATCCCTTGCTGGGCAGCATTCCCTCCGCTGGTGGCCTTGCTGCTGCAAATGTCATGGATGGGACATTCTCACCACATCAAACCTTTTCTCCAGAGCTCTTCTGAAATGAGGATTTTTTTTCCCAGAGCAGCTTTTCCCTGCTGCATTTCCAGCTTTGGCTGCACACTGGGTGTGCGGGAGTGAGGGATGGGTGCTGGGATGAGGGCAGGGGTGTGTACAGGTGTGTGAGGGGTGGGATGGGTACAGAGTGTGCACGGATGCGGGAGTAGGTGCACACTTGCTTGATCTTGGAGCTCCTTTCAGGTGCTGGAAGAGCAGATGGTGTCTGTGGGGTGGTGGGGGTCCTGCAGAGCCCTTGCAGCCGGGCAGAGAAACTCCCCTCCACCTCACCCCTGCCCCCGCAGAGCCGCGCTCTGTCCCCGGGAGTGGCGTCCCTCCCGGCCACGCACCGCCACGGCCCCATCCCCAACTGCCAGCGCCGCCTTGGACATCTGAGCCTTTATTGAGCTTTGTCCCCGCGGCCCCGCGGGACAGACGGAGCCCGGGGCGCGGCGGCTCCGGCACCGCGGTCACTGCTGGACCCTGCGGATGGACTGGACCTGGCCCGTCTGAGCGTGGGACCCCCACTCCCGCACGTGCTTGTACTCGCCCGCGGGGCTGTCGCTCTCCAGGAGGTACTGGAAGCCCCGGTACCCCGGGTACTGCGAGCAGACCCACCTGCGACAGAGAGCAGAGAGCGGCGGTGGCTCGGGGCTGGCGGCACCGCGAAGCCCCCGAGCTGCGGGCGCCGGGCAGCGGGAGGGTCCCGGCAGCTGCCGGAGCATCCTGGGCTCTGCTCCGTGCCCCGGCGGTCCCGGCAGGCCGCTGGCCCCGGGTACTCACGCGCCGGAGCGGACAAGGAAGGAGCCCACGGTGCTGCTGCCCCAGCCCAGGGCGGGCAGCGAGGGGCAGTCGTCGCTCATCTCCGCCCGCTTGCCCTGGAAGTTCTCCTGCTCAAAGAGCATCAACCTGCTCCGTCCGTGGTCCTGCGGCCGAGACGGGCACGGCTTTGGCACTGCCACCCTGCCCGTGGGCAGTGCTGGGCTCCGGGGGCCGGCCCGCGGGGGGAGCCGGGCCAGGGGCACTCACGGCGCAGGCGATGGGGCGGAAGGAGCACATCCTCTCCACGTGGTAGGCGTTGCTGCCGCTCCACGCCTCCCAGCACGGGTACTCGCCTCGCTCCAGCACGAACTGCTGCCCCTGGAAGCCGCAGTGCTCGAAGCCTGCCCACCTGCCGGGGCCGGAGGGGTGAGACCCCTGGCTGCCCACCGCCCCACTCACAGCCGGGCTGTGCCCGCTGCACCCAGCGGCGCCCAGAAGAGGCAGCTCGGGTAGCAAAACGCACTGGAGGCCTCCATCCTCCAACCCCCCCTGCTGTCCGTGGGGTCCCGCAGCACCGCGGCGTGGCAGTGCCCCGGGACCCCCACTCACGCCCCGCTCTCGATCTTGCAGGAGCGCACGGTGCTGAAGCCGTGCTCCGAGGTGCTGTAGCAGTCGGTGGTGAACTCGTGCTTCTTGCCCTGGAAGAAAGGCTCATCCCACACCACCATCTGGGGGGAATAGAGGGAGTCAGGGGGCTCTGGGGGTGCCAAGGCCCCGAGCAGATACTGCAGCCCCATCCCAGGGTGTTCACGGGGCACGGTGCTGGTCCTGCCCAAGCTCCTGTACCTTCCAGAGACCGGAGGATTTCTTGCAGCGGTGGGTCATGGTGGATCTGCCAGAGCACAGGGGAAGAGAACAGTTAAAGCTGCCTCTCTGCCCAGACAAATACAACTCAGGAGCCCACGCACATCCCTTCACCAGCAGTGTGGGGGACAACAAAGGGGTTGCTCCGTGCTGGAGCAGATGAAGAGCTCTGTGGCTCTCCCTGTCCAGCCAGAGCTGCCACCAGGGCCATGTGCAGCAGCGGGCACCTGGCCCAGTGGGCACCTGGCCCTGGCAGACATCCCTGCCCGTGCCCAGGGAAACTCCTCCTCCCACTGGCAGCTCCCTGAGCCAAAGCCCCGGTGCTGGCAGCCGGTGCAGGCAGGGCAGTGCTGAACCGGGAGCGCTGTGGAAGCAGCTGAGTGTCCACACTGAGCATCAACACCCTGCCACAGCCAGGGACAGCCCCCAATCCCCCAAGCCCCCACCACTGCTCCCAGTGCTGAGGACAGGTCTAGCCCAGGATGCTCCTCCATCTGTTCCTGCAGCTGCTCACTCCCAGGCCCCAGCCATGGGCCTGAGGCAGCTGCCCCAGGCTCCAGCGCTTACCTGGGGTGAGGCACTGGTGCCCAGGGAGGTGACATGTCCGGCAGCCTCCAGCTGGGTTTTTATAGCCTCCAGATAGAGACAGAGCCCAGGGGAGCATTACTGAAACCCCTAACTCAGCACATGGCGGGGAGGAGGGACCGGGCAGAACAAAGGCACCGTGTCAGAGACGCTGATGAGCTGGGATGTGGAGCTGGCCCACCGGGCACAGGCTCTGACCCCCATCCCACAGTTCCAGAGCTGGGGCATCGCCCCCAGGCTCTGCCAAAACTCCTGCCATGTGTCCTCCCTGGCAGGGTGCTGGGCTGGGGCCGTGTCCCAGCTCTGTCAGCACTCCCCCTGCCCGCAGGCAGCGCTGCCTGCACTGGGGGTATGGGGAGGTTTCCTCACCCATTTCTAGGAAGTGGGAGGAAGGACAGTCTCAACTTGCTCTCCCTGCAAGGGCAGAGCAGCTCTCCCCAAAATCTGGGGTAGCTCATTGCAGGTTGGGCACACAACATCCATGAGCACCATAAGAAGTGGGGACCAGAGGCATGGAACACAGTGCTGGGGGGTTGAAAAGGCATGGGAAGGACTGGAGGTGCAGGTCGTGACTTGGGAAGTGCTGCAGCAGCCTCTTACCTCTCTGCACTGGAAAGAGTCTCCTGCTACCATGTTTTGGGGACCTAAATGTCTTCCAGCTTTGCTCACAGTGACCCCACACCTCATGAATCATCTCAGGGTGGTGCCAGGCCTCCAAAGGCCCGGCAGAGGCACCCATCCAGCCTGCCCATCAGAGCAGACAGCAGGCCATGGAGGATCTTGAGCCAAATGGGAAAACCAGTGTTCCCAGGGAGTGCTGTGTTTTGGGCCAGAATTTGCCAGAAAACTGCCAGGAGGCTGAGCCAGAGCCCCCCTCATGCAGCTGCAGCAGCCCTGTGAGCCCCGGGCACCCTGGGGGAGGCAGAGCAGGGCAGCTGCGGAGGCTCAGCACAAGCGGCTGCCCCGGGGCACAGCAGGGCTGCACGGGCTGTCCCTGCCACCTGCAACCCCAGCAAAAGCCCTCTTGGCACTGGCGCAATTTGTCCCTGGCCTCTCGCTGTGGCCTGAGCTAAACTCAGCTTGTGCTGGCCACCAGCACAGTGACCACCAATCGTTGTCCACTCCACATCCTGGCAGTGGGACAAGGTCTTTGCAGCCTGAGCTGTGTCCCCATGGTGCCACTCAGTGCCAGGCAGGGATGCAGCAGCGGGAGATCCATGAGCAGTGGGACTCACCAGGGCAGAACAAACCCTGGTGCCCCATGCCCTTTGTGGCCACGCTGTGCCAGCTCTGGCCATCTGCTGCTGGGGCAGCTCTTTGCTGTGCTGGAGCTGTGCATCCCACAGGGTGAGATCCCACCCGTGCCAGGGAGGGATCGTGCAGTGAGGGGCTTTGCAGGGCACAGGGTCCATGGCAGAGCAGAGATTTTGTGTCTGGGGGGCTCAGGAATGGCCAAGGATCTATCACTGCTGTCAGCCCTGCCACAGCACTGGCTCAGGGAAAGCCACGGGGATGCTGAGTTCTCCATAATGAGAAAACAGCCATCAGGAGCAGAGCTCGGCCTCTCCAATGCTGGTTTGCCAGAGGTGCTGGGGATTGGGAGTGGGAGCAGAGTGAGGAGCAGGGGGTGGCTGAGATCTGTTGATTAATGCCCAGGAGGCACAGGGGAGGCACCGCAGGGAGAACATCCACACTGGCTCTGGGAGGAGGAGAGGGCAAGTTAAATTAGAAACCTGGATAAAAACCATGGAAACGAGCACAAATTGAAATCGTGCATCATAAAACACTGCCTGGAATCAAGGTGAGACCCAGATTGGGGCAGTGCCCAGGGTAACAGGGCAGCAGACCCCGCACCCAGCCGTGTCACGGGCACAGCACATCTCCTGAAAAACCTCGGGAAAAGAAGGGATCAATACATCCTTTTTGTTCAGGGGTTTTGCGCAATAGCCCAGAGGGTGCAGCAGGGATCCCACCACTGCTGGGTGACGCAGGAGAGGAACAAAAGAGGAGGGCAGCACACGGGGCTCTGAGCCCTCTGCCCGCACGCCCTCGGGTGAGGCACGGCCGGTGCTGGATGCTGCGGGAAGCTGCGGGTTTGGACAGGGCTGTGGAGGCGCAGAAGAGCTGATCAGAGGCCCAGAGACCCAGAGGGGCTCAGGGGAGGGTCCCCCCGAGGTGCCATGGGGTGATGTGGCACCAGAGGCTGAGCTGCCACAGGGGCTGGTGTGTGTCCTCAGCCAGCCACCCCACGACCCTCCTGTGCCAGTCAGGCAGAGCTGATGCCCCAAAACCATGAGTGTGGCGGTGGCAGAACCAGGGGTAATACAGCATGGGGAAAATGGGCTAAAAAGCAAAGAGCTCTGACAGTGAGCAGGGACATCCCCAAGGCAGAACAAACGCTGTTTTCAGGCATTCAGGTGGTTCAGAAAGTGTCAGCTTCGATTACACATGGTTTGGAAAAAACAACCCTAACTCCCGAAGCATTTCAGAACACTCAGGTCTCGCTTTCTGGCATCTCCAGGGCAGCGCTGCCGGCACCTGCGGGCACGGGGTGATGTTCAAAGCGAGAGGTTCAGTGTTTGGAGGGGAGAACGGGGCCGGGCACGGCGGGGCTGCCGCACCTCCTGCTATCAGCGGCCCGGGAGCGGGGTGTCACCACGGGCCCGGGCCCGGGGCGCTGGGCAGGGGAGGTGTTCCTGTGCCGGTGCCGGCGCCGGCCGGGCCGTGCCAGGGCTATATATGCCCTGCCGGGGCGGCCGCACGCGGGGCAGCTGGTGCCGGGCGCGCTGCAAAGTGGCACGGTCAGGTCTTCTGTTGTGCCGGGGGCACAAAGGAAAGTGCTGGGTTCAGCGGCTGGGCACGGGGCCGGGGAGAGGCTTCCAGCTCGCCCAGCGCTTTGCAGGATGTGATGACTGGGCGGCCGCGCAGACACTGATGAGCTGGCAGTTCCTTTGTGCGCCCGCCCGGGGGTCTGCCCTTGCCAGGCTATAAAGTGGGGGCCTCGCGGCGCCCCGAAACACAAGCCCGCTCACTCCAACAAGAAGCAGCAGCTGCCCAGGTAAGAGGACAAAGTCCCCGGGCACCGGGCTGCAGCCGGACCCGAGGTGGGGAGAGGGAAACTCAGGGTCTAAGCCGTGGCCACCGCTGTGGTGGTCACGTCTGGGAGCACCTCTGTGCTCAGCATCCCACCGCCCTCCACTCCCCGGGGAGCGGCTGGTGACACTCACCTGCGGGGCCACAGCAGGGTGCCAGCTGCAGGGCCTCAGCAGACCAAGGCTGTCCCCTTCCCACCCCTCGTACGCTGCCCCAGTAGCCCCCGGGCTTCCAAGGTCCACCCCGTCGGGGATTGCCCTGGTGCCTGGCACAGCGTCGGGCCCCATCCCTGGCCACCCCCAGTGCTCAGGTCTCTCCTGACCACAGAAGGAGCGTGTGGACTCCAGGACCTCCTGTAATCCCCCTGGTGAAGGCAGGACCCCTGCCTGTGCCTGCGGAGAACCTTCCAGCATCTCATCTGCTGGCCCTGCCCACCCACCCCACTGAGAGTCCCCATCCAGATGTTACCATTCCTGGGGTGGGTTGTGCCTCCATGCCTCCCTCTAACCTGCCGCTGGTGCCCTGTCACAGACTTGAGCCCACCACCGCGATGTCTGAGACCACAAAACCCGCTGCTCCCGGCCAGGCTGCGGATGAGAAGGAGAAGGCGGCTCCTGCGCCAACTCCATCCCTCGACCCTGCTCCTGTCGCAAACAGCAAGGGCGAGGAGCCCTCCCCAGAAGCCTTCAGGGTAAGCCCAGTGGCTCCCCACGCGCAGGGTCACGCTCTGGGCTGAGGGACAAGGGCAGCATCTCTGGGGCAGGAGGAGATTGTTCCGGGGGAAAGGAGTGTGGAGGTGTGGGTGATGCCGTCCCTGCTCTGTCCCTCTGACAGCAGGCACGGGATTTTGCAGGAGGAACAGTCTGAAGGTCCCTTGGCCAGGACAGCTTGTTGGGGACCACAGGCTTTGGAAGTGCTCTCCCCTGGGTTGTAGTGTCAGGGCTGGCTGCTGCCACCTGCACCCTCTGGTTACCCCTTGCATGCAGGGGTCCTGTGGAGAGGTGGAAGGGACACTAGGGGTGACAGGGCCAGCACAGAATTGCCACACTGATGCCAGGTCAGCGTGCCACTGCAGCAGGGCTGGCATGGGGAGCGAGTGATATGAGGGCTCCAGTGACATCGTTCCAGGCTGAGACGGCCACAGTGCAGACAGAGCACCTGGAGAAGCAGCTCCTTCCCACCAGGGTGGGCACCGGCAGCAGCAAGACCAGGGGCAGGATGAGGCCATCTTGGAGCTGTTGGGGGGAACCTTCCAGTGCTCAGCCTGTGCTGGGTATGGCCATGAACAGAGTCCAGCTCAGCATGGGCGGGCACCAGATCCGAGAAGGTGCAGGAAGGCTTGGGGAGCCACGGGGGACATGTGGAGCAGTGGGCTCAGGCATGCAGGGTCACACAGCACCAGCCTGCCTGAGCATGCCTGTCCTCATCCAACCCTTTCCTTGCACCCCCAGATCGTTGTCTTCGACCAGGAGAACTTCCAGGGCAGGCAGATGGAGTTCACTGCCGAGTGCCTGAACCTGGCTGACCGTGGCTTCGACCGGGTGCGCAGTGTCATTGTCACCTCTGGACCGTAAGTGACCCCAGCCATGGAGGGGGCCATGTCCCTGGGGATGTCCCTGGTGGGTGGGGACACAGCCCTGGGGGCACCCTGGGCACAATGTGACATGCAGGGGCATTTATCTGCTGCCTGGGCAGAGCACAGCAGGGCCGGCACAGGAGCAGGGCAGGCACCCGGATCTCCTTTGAGGAGGATGGGTGGGAAGGATGCCAGGGCCACGTGCAAAGAAAGGGCACCAGAGGCAAAGCCAAGGGCTGAGGAAAGGTGTCCATCATTTCAGCCTCTTGGAGCTGTCCATGGAATACAAGGGACTTGCAGATTTTAGAGAAGTCAAGGTGAAATGAGGTGGGATCCTCGGACCAGGCTGGAGCAGGCAGGGACGGGCAGGGACAAGCACATGCCTGTACCCAGGCAGCCCAGCAGCAACAAGGGGGCTGGGCAGGTCTCAAAGCCGTGGGAACAGTTGACACAGGCAGGGACAAAAACGATCCCCAAAGCAGATAACGGAGCAGACGGATGATCTCCATGTTGAAAGAGCATCCCACCCCGCCGTGCCCGGCTGGAAACAGCATGCCCAGGAATGCAGGGGGCTGGTAGTGCTGCGGAGAGGATGCACAGGATATGGCTTGTCCTGACAGCATCCCTGAGGGACTGGGAGGGTGACCTGGATTGACACCATGCAGCGCCGATGACTTTTTTATTAGGAACCCAGAATATCCAACTCTTCTTGAAACAAATGGGGGATGGAACAGCCTGGAAGGAGCTCAGATATGATACCTGTGAAGCTGCACTAGACATAGAAAGGGTGAAATTGGGAGGACAGAGAACTTGGGTGTCATTGGGGGTCCTTAGAAGCTTCTTGAGGGTCACCAATGGGACTCTGCACCCATTTTTATGTGCTCAGGGAAAGAGGAAAGCAAAACAACCAAGCTGAGCTTTAGCAGTCAGCTTGAGGCTGTGCAGCCTGGTGTACCTGAACACATCTCCTGCCAGCAGGAAAACCCCTGCTGGCATCTGCAGGAAGAGCTGTTCTGCAGGGAAAGGGGAAGCAGCAAATATAGGACTGCTGTACTGCCGGGGGCTTCTGAAGCCCCACACTTATGACATTCTCAGCACTGCAGCACCTCGTGGCTCTGCTAAAGAGGTGACATTGCAGCTGAGTGAGGCCCATGCCTGGCAGTGGGATGGGTGCCAGTGCTGGCTGGTGCTGGAGCAGTGAGACGTGCCAGGATTACACAGCCTGGGCAGGAGGAACAAGTCCTGAGCTGACTCTGAGGGGTCACCAGCTGTGCAGAGGTCCTGCTGCTCCCCAGCTGAGGAAGAGGAGGACAGTGAATGCTGGTGCCTGCTGCAGGTTTGGACACTCACACACCAGTGAGCTTCCAGCTGGGAGCTGATGGCTGGCCCTGCAGAGGCCACAGTGCCTGGGCTGGGAGAAAAGTGGGAGCAGGGTGGTAGAGCCACAGCCCTTTTGGAGACCTCCTCTACTGTCCTGCAAGCTGGCTGAGCAGGAAGGGAACAGCACCTGACCCGTTCTTTGCCCACCTCTGTCCCCAGCTGGGTGGCCTATGAGCAGGCCAACATGCGTGGGGAGATGTTCATCCTGGAGAAGGGCGAGTACCCTCGCTGGGACACCTGGTCCAGCAGCTACCGGAGCGACTGCTTCATGTCCATGCGTCCCATCAAAATGGTGAGTGCTCAGGAGCAGAGAGCCCTGTTGGGGTCTGCTTAGGGCTGGGCTGTGCTGCTCGATGCCTTGCTGCAGCAAAGCTCCAGGGCTTCGGCCACACTGCCCAGCACACCCTCCCTCTGTCTTCCCTAGGAGGCTGAGGACCACAAAATCTCCCTCTACGAGTCTGCTGACTTCAAGGGCAACAAGATGGAAATCCAGGAGGATGATGTGCCCAGCCTCTGGGCTTATGGCTTCTGCGACCGCGTGGGCAGCGTGCAGGTGCCCAGTGGAACGTAAGCTGGGCTGCAGCCGAGGCTGCCTCATGCCAGACTCCCTGTCCCCCCCAAGTGGCTGCCGTGGGCTCTCAGGCAGACAGAAAGCTCTGCATGACTGGTTTTGGTGGTGTGGTTGGTTTTGGTGGCATGGCTGCTTTGGGTGGTGCGGCTGTTTGTGGTGGCATGGCTGTTTCTGGTGGCATAACCTGTCCCCCACTGGCTTCCTGAGCTCACACCAGCCGTGTGGCTGCTGCCTGGATCGGCCGACCCCGCTCAGGCACCCTCTGTTTGCTTTCCCTGCAGTTGGGTCGGGTACCAGTACCCTGGCTACAGAGGCTACCAGTACCTCTTTGAGACCGGAGACTTCCGACACTGGAATGAGTGGTCTGCCTTCCAGCCCCAGATCCAGTCCATCCGCCGCATCCGGGACATGCAGTGGGACCAGAAGGGCACCTTTGTCACCCCCGACGCGCCCTCCGACTGAGCGTGCCGCCTGCTAGCTACGAGTCCCGGGCCCCGTGGGGCACCCCCGCCTCCCCTCGCGCTCGCCTGCCCAGCACTTTCCTTGTACATTGCACATTCCCTGGATGTACTCTACCTTGTGAGGCAAATTAAAAAAAAACCAGAAGATTAGAACTGCTCGGGGGTCGGTGGTGCATGACTGCGGCTCCGCTTTGCGCGGGGATGTGCCAGCCTTGCGCTGGAGCCGGGTGGGACACGGCGGAAGGGTGGTTTTGCCAGGGGATTGATCTCATGTCCCCGCGCTGGGGCTGGGACACAGGAGACCCTCGGTGTGGTAGAAGCGGGTGGCAGAGGCCCTGCAGCCCGACCTCACGAGCCTCCGTGGGGACTCTCTAAGTTGGGGGGCTCAGGGTGCCCTGGAATTAGGGTGGGCTGCTAGCTCTGTCCCCATCTGCGGGATCCGGGGGGCTGCGAGGGGTCCTTGCCGGTGGGATCCACCTGGGCACTAATTAACAATCGAAATTGCAGTCAATCAAAGACCAAATCACTTTCAAGGACGGTTTTTTTCCCCCTCGGATGCTGTCCCTCCCCAGCGGGCATTCTCTGCGGCCTCATCCCCCCCTTCCCATCCCTTTGCCTCCCAGTGGGGCACCTCGGGTGCCACTTCCCTGCGCTCCCACACCGCTAATTAGCGACGGCGCTGATTAATTACAGCGATAGCAGTGACGGCAGCGCTGCACACAGGCAGCACCGAGACAGGGGCGGGGAGCGGGGATAACGGTGAGGCCGCGGGCAGCGCGGTGCGGAGCGCTCCTGACAACTCGCGGGGACGGCTGCGCGGCCACGGCCGGTACCGGCACGGCCAGGGACAGGGACAGGGACAGGGACAGGGACACGGATAGAGATAGAGACACGGACACGGACACGGACACGGCTCCGCTCCGGGCTCGCTCCCCTCCGGTGCCGCCCGGTGCCGGGCGCGCGCGGCGCACGCGCGGAGCGGCGGGCGGGGATCCCGGCCCCGCGTGCGCGTGACGTCGCCGCGTCTCGCGGCGCTCCGGGCCGGCGGCGGCCCCGGTGAGTGCGGGGAGAGCGGCGGGGGGAGCGCGGGGAGCGGCCCGGCCACCGCCTGTGCCCCTGCCGTTTGTCACCCCGCAGCCGGCTGGCAGGTGACAGCGGCCGGGCTGCGCGGCGGGCGGTGCCTGCTACCGGCTCGGGGCTCGGTGGGTGGCGCGGGCGAAGCGGAACGGGGAGCGGAGCGGCGGGGATGCTCGGTGCGCAGTGCGGGGGGTGCGCGGTGCCGGGGACGCCGGGCGGTGATGCAGGATCGGAACGGCGCAGGGCGCTCGGTGCTGGGGACACAGAACGGTGCTGGGTGCTCGGTGCTGGGTGCTCGGTGCTGGGGACACAGAACGGTGCTGAGGACACAGCGGTCCTCGGTGCTGGGGACACAGCGGTCCTCGGTGCTGGGTGCTCGGTGCTGGGGACACAGCGGTCCTCGGTGCTGGATGTTCGGTGCAGAGTGCTCAGAGTAGTGCTGGGTGGCCGGTATAGGATGCTCCGTGCAGGATGCTCAGGGCAGGATGCTCAGGGCAGGATGCTCAGGGCAGGATGCTCAGTGCTGGGTTCACGAGTGGTGCTGGGTACACGGTGCTCAGGGCAGGATGCTCAGTGCCGGGTTCACGAGTGGTGCTGGGTGCTCCGTGCAGTGCAGGGTGTGCTGAGGTGGCCACAGGATGCTCAGTGCACAGAACATAGTGCAGGATGCACGGCAGTTGGGACAAGGTGCTCAGCCCTGGGTGTTCCTCGTACTTTTGTCCTCCCATTCTGCTCTTCCCCTCTCCCTGCTCCCATGGCACACCTCTGGCAGCCCAGCACCAAGCTGTGCCCCCATAACCTGAGCACTGCCATACACAGCAGCACCCGTGGGCTGGGGCTGTCCATCTGTCCAGGTGTCCAGAGCTCAGCCAGGGTTGGAACTGCCCTCCTGTACCAGGATGAGTGTGGTGGCCTGGGCAGGTGGGTGCCCAGTGAGAGGCTGTGCCTGCGGGTCTCAGGCAGCGTCAGCCTCTCATGAGGCTCAAGAGATGTTGGCAGCACCGAAGTCGGGCTGGCTGTGGGTCTCCCCTTGGCACGGGGTGCACATGGGCTCCTGAGCATCTGCATTGGCACCTTGCAGCCCGCCCAAAGCACTGGCACTCCTCTGGCAGTGCCCATCTGTTACTCAGCTGTGCCCTGTGTGGCAGGGATGTGACATCCAGGCTTTGTCCAGCTCAGGTTCCTTGGGACTCGTGGCTGGAGTTGCTGGCAGTGGGGCTGGCAGTGTGAGCTGGGCTGCCCTCCTCTGCAGGCAGAGAATGGTTTACATCACAGAGGCCTTTGCTCTGTCCCTCGCTGTGTTTGTTTGCGTGCTCGGGCTCTGTCCAAAAATCATCTCACAGCTTGAAACCCCTTCAGACGCCTCCCTCTGCCAGGCCCCTCCAGCTGCTTGGGCTCGGTTTCAGGAGGCGAGTCCCCCCCTCGGCACAGCCGTGCTGCTCCCTCCTGCTCGGGCACTGGGCAACGGTGAGTGGGGAGATCCCGATGACTGGTGCTAACAGGTTTCCAGATTTGCCGTGTGTTTAGTGGGAATGCTGCAGGGTGCTCGTGGGGAGCTGTCAAGTGCCAGCGCGGGCGCCTGCGAGCGGGGTTTGCCATCGCGTGCCAGTGGCAGCTGGTGCCCCGAGGCTGCTGCATGTGGCACCACAGGAGCAGCTGTGCTGCAGAGCCCAAAGGGAGCCCAGGGAATCTGTGCAGAGTCACACGAGAGAGGCAGCCTGGAATTCTGGAATTTGGGGGACAGCAGCTGAGCTGAGCATTGTGCGGGTCCTGCCCACAGCAGCTGGCATTGAGGAGTTTCACTGTGGGGGGACGTGGCAGGCTGGGGCCTGGGGTCTCTGCAGGACACTGATGGGCTCACCAGCATGGCCAGGCTCGTGCCACTGCCCTCCTCTGCCTGTAGGTTTTACAAACTGTATTAGTAATTTCTGTCGCTATTTTAAGGAGATTTTTCCAAAGGCAGTTTGCGTTACGGGTACGCTGAGCCTTTGGGGATGTGTGGGATGGCAGGAGCGCTGTTAAAACGCGGGGACTGTCAAGAAGATTTTTGGAGAGAGAAAACAAACCCCCAGCAGGTGGTTTTATTTGGCACCGTGCAGATGCGCCTTATGATGAATTTGTGATGCCTTGAGGAGCCTCAGCCTCATGCCTTAGCTGAGCACATTTCCCTCCAGATTCCACAGGCAGCAGGCACACAGAACCCGGGAGAAGCTTGCCCTGGTGTTGGCTGCCTGCTTTGGTTCGCTCTGTTTTCCAAGCCTTTAGTGCCCTGTCTGCCTCCAGAACTCCTGCAGGAATTCTCTCAAAGATTTCCTCTCCGAAGGTGAATGATGCCTTTTTTTGCCCCCTTTTCATCCCCAGTCCGTGCTGTGGTGCCTCACGGTGTGAGTGCAGGCAAGAGGGTGGCCCTGCCACAGGAGCCCCTTGTCCCCTCAAACAGCAAACAAGAGCAGCAGCGGGGGTTGCTCAACGCTCAGCACTCGGAAGTGAAGCAAGCAACTGCTTCCCACTGTGCATTCCCAGGCAGTGACCCCAGACTGAGACTGGGGGCTCTGGAGGGACTGTGAAGCATCCAGGTGCTTCTCCACGGAGGAATGACCATAGGCTGGTGCAGGGAAAGCTTTTCCAGCACTCCTATTCCTGCTTGGTGCTGGGAGGTGGCAAAGCAGCCACCCTCCCACAGGCAGCTGTGCTCACAGCTGGCTGCAGGCCAGCATGGCCCACTCAGGGCACGGGCCTTGGTGGCCCAGCGTTTGCAGATGGCAGTGGCAGCAGAGGAGGAGCAGGGCTCCCAGCTGGGCCCGTGCAGACAGGAAGGCGCTCGGATGTGCTGTGCAGGGTTCCTTTGGCTGCCGAGGCAGCCGTGGCGCAGGCTCGGAAGGACCCGGTTCCGTTTCTTCTGTCAGTGGTTTCACAAGGGCTTCTCCCGTGCCAGGGCTTGGGGGTGGTCACTGCCCGTCCTCGCTGGGGCTGGGACTGGGAGGATACAAACTCACACATTGTTGAAGCGGGTGCTGGTGCTTCCCAAAGTTTCTGGCTTTGTGGAGTCGCCAAATGCCTGCTGTTACGGCATGCGTTGTGCCGAGCGTGGCTGGGCACTGCTGGACATCCTGTGCTCGGGACTGTGTTCCTGAGGGAGCTGCAGGAAACGGGACAAGAACGAGCAGAGGAGCTGGGGAAGATGGGGAGGTGCAGCAGTGTCCCCTCTTCTCCTCCCCGCCTGCAGGGTGAGCAGTGACACCTCATCCTTGCTGCCCTGCCCTGCCCTCAGGCTGCGCCTCCAGGGCTGCTGCTGCTGCTGCATGGGGAAATAAAACACTTTGATTTTGTTTCTTAAGCAAATTTGAGGTTTTGGGGTTTGTCTTGCAGAAACAACGTTTTATTTGCAGATCATGATCTTTGTGCGTGCAAGAATGGAGCTTGTTGAGACTTAGGGTTTGGCGTGTGGATTGGGAAAATATTTTTTGAAGATACTTAGTGTTTTTTCTAGCAGTTCTTCTGACTTCTCTTTCTCCCTGTTGTATGGCAGGCTCTGACCACCCACATTCTTGCAGGGAGTGTTTGTGCAGTTTTGTGAGGGAAGAGCTGTGTTTGCATCAAGTGTGGTGGGGGCTGCAACCCCCAGCTGCCCTTGCCCAGTGCCCCCCTCCCATGAGGATCCCCAGGACATACCCTGGATGAGGGGTGAGAGTTGGAGGGACCTGGTCAGAGGCATGGAGAGTAATCATAGAATCGTCACAGAATCATGGAATGGTTTGGGTTTAAAGATCTTCTAGTTCCACCTCCCTTCCAAGGGCAGGGACACCTTCCACAAGACCAGATTGCTCTGACCTCCATTCAGCCTGGCCATGGACATTTCCAGGGATGAGGCAGCCACAGCTTCCCTGGGCAAGAGGAGCTGGGGGAGAGCCCAGTGCTTTCCCAGAGCCCCATCCTCCAGTGGGACAGTGGAGTCACTGGTCAGGGCACCTGTGCTGGCTTTGCCTGTGTCCCCCAGAGGCAGCAACTGCAGATTAATTAAGGAAGGGTGAAGCTCTGTGGGTTAATTAAAAATCAGGAGCTCCCTCTGAAGTGCAGAGCTCGTGTCCCATTTCAGCACAAGCACGTCAGACGTGCCGGAGCCCTGCTGCCATGTGGTGCCAGGTGCTGGGGAGTGGGTAGGTGCTTCCATCCCTGTGTCCTGCCAGCAGCTTTCCCCTTGGGCATTCCACAATTAATCTGCCACTCTGAGCTGAAGGCCGTGTTCCTGCGAGGTTGGCAGGGTGAATTCTGAGGTTTCCATCTCGAGAGGATAAAATGCTGTTGCCGTGCTTGGAACGAGGGATGGACAGAGGAAACTTACTGTAAATTGGTGGGATTCTTACTGTTTGAGGAACACTCTACCATTGAGCAGGATAATAAAATGTTTTGCTAATCGTAACAGCCTTGAGGCGATAAACCAACAGTCTGTTTGTGCTGTGAAATGTCTGTGGATTCTCTGCTGATGTGATATAGAGCCTGCTGGAGCTGGCTGGCACACAGTGCCCATAGCCCTGGCTGGGCTCTCTGGGATGCAGGGCAGGATGCACAGCTGGAATGGGTGCTGTGGCTCAGGGCTCTCACCTTGCAGCTTTTCTGGGCCAGAAAGTGTTTGAAGCTGGCACACGCTCTCTTCATCCTCAGGGCAGCAGGTTCTGCTGGTTTATTTTTCTAGGTCCTCAGCAGTGAGAATAAATTCCCCTTTGCCCCCTGAGCCTGTTGGGTGCTAAGATGCAGCTGCAGCAGCCTCTGTGTGGTTTAGGTGCTGAGGTGGCTGCTCGAACACTCATCCCTGGACTCTTTTGACTGTTAGTTTTCACTGGGATGATGGTGGCGGTGCAAGTGTAAACCACAGGGACTGTTAGTGCTGTTTGGGGATTTTCCAAGGGACACAGAGCTCCGAAGTGCTCCAGACCACAGGTGTTTTTACTTGGATTGGTTGTGTTTTCACTGGAAGTGGCCTCTGTTCCAGTGGATGCCCTGGGTTCGTGACCTGCAGTACAGCTTCAGTTTTAGTCACCAAACCCGTCCTCAGCGGTCCCGCTCTTGCCACGTGGTGGCTGATAGCAGCTTCTTTTTTGTTGTGGGGTGTTTTTTTTTGAGTGCAGCAGCTTAATTTTCATATCTTCTCTCCAAGGCTCAGGGCCATGGCTCCCCTGCAGCAGAGGTACGTGCAGAGCCCCTGTCCCCCCACTGGGCTGGGTGGGTTGGACCCTGTTCCCTATGGGATCGATCCCGGTCTGTGCAGGGCTGGGGTGGAGGAGCACGAGGGTTGTGCAACAGGGCTGACGCTGCACTCAGTGACCACAGCCACCCCCGTGGTGCCTCTGTGGGCTCCTGGTGGAGATTGGGGCTGGCCCCATACTTGCTGCATTCCAGTCCTGCTAAGAGAGATACTTGGGAAATGTTTGGAAATATGCCGTACAAGTGGCCAGCAGGAGCATCCAGGAGGAGCAGAGCTGCCATCAGCAGTGCCAGCATTGGACTGAGCTCAGGTTGAGATGAAGCAGTGGCCCTCAGGCAAGCTGTGTTTATTTTTGTAAATGAACTGGAGACTATCAATTCAGTAATTAAATATTGCTGATTTGTAAAGATGTGAGTTGGACATGTTGGGACATTTCTTGCTGACCACAGTTTCTGCTGCTGCTCCGCCACAAGGGTGCCTGCAGATCCTCATCCTTTTATTAAGCACCAACAAATTGAGCTCAAATTTTCCAGGCCACACCTACGTCTTTTGGGGAGGCTGCACTTTATGACCATCATTTCTGGGAATGGTTTGAAGAAAAATGCAGCTTTTGATCCTATGGGGTTTCTCGTAGAAACTGGTTTTGTGGTTGTTTGTAACACTTCAACAAATGGTGTTTCCTCACTGCCGAGGGTGCTGTGCCAGCACAGAGGCTGTTCTGGGGGTGGTTTTTACCCGTTCCCAGTGCAGGTGTCAAGATCAGGGGTTTCACTCCGGGGTTTTGGTCGGGGTTTTGGTCGGAGCTGTTGTTGGAGCCCAGCTGGTGGTGACGCCCTGCACAGCATCAGGAAGGAAGTCACAAACAAGTGCGTGTCCATGTGTCTGTCCATGTGTCTGTGCACGGGGAAGAGCTGGAGCCATTTCTGGAGAGGGGTGAGTCGGGTGGGCTGTTAAACCACCTCTGTCCCTGCACCTCAGCACTGCAGAAGCACATCCAGGGATGTGGCAGCTGCTCCGTGGAGCTGCAGCCTGGTCAGGAGCAGGAATCCTGCGGTCCATGGAGGCCAGGCTGGGCAGGAAGCCTCTCAGGGAAGCGCCTGCACTGCGGATAAGCCCTTACAGAGTTCATGCTGGGTGGAGTTTCCCTCTGGTTTCTCCTTAGTGCTGAGGCGGAGGGGCCGGTGACACTCGATGGCAGGAGGGGAGACTCGGGTGACTGGAATAGCCATTAGTGTCACTACTGGAAATGTTCTCAGGAACATCCTGTGGGGCCAGGACCTGCTGTGCAGTCAGGGGCAGCTGACTGGGAATGTCCCAGCAACAGTGACCCCAAGATGGTCCCATGTCGTGATCCTGGGAGCAGAGTGACATCCTGTGATCCTGCTGGGTCCTGGCCCCTCTGGGGTCTCTGCTGCAGCTCCATGTCCCAGACTGTCCCCAGGATGCTCTGTGCTTGCAGGATGGCTTCGGCCAAGGCTGCTGGGCTCCCTGGCACAGAGCAGTCCTTGTGGATGCTGGTGCTGTGTGCTTATAGGAAACCCAGTGTCCAGGGGTTTGGTTCCCAACCTGGAGGCATTTCCATGCTGGTGCTTGGCAAGTGGTGAGGCTGGAGAGCTTTGTTTCTTGGGCTGGAGACGGGAGGTCCTGCCAGGCCTGCAGGTCCTCTGGGCTTTGTCTCCTTTCACTGTCACTGATGTGGGGGCTCTGGTCATAGTCTGACTTGTGGCTGATTTCAGCATTTGCAGCAGGCAGGTCTGGAGCTGCTTCCTCTGGTCAAGGCTGTTGTGCTGGTCGGTGTGTGCTGGAATTGTGCCCAGTTGGATTGTCATCTCCTGGGCTTTAATCATCCCGGCTGCTCGGGTCCCCCTGAGGCCTCTCCCTCCCAGGAGGCTGCATTTCCTAAAAGAGCAGCTGCCCTGCTGCTTCCCTCTGTGTGTCCTGGTTTGGCTGTGTTCTGTGAACAGTGCTGGTGTCTGCACTGACCGTGAGCTGGGACCATCAGCTCCACCAGGAACACCTTTTCCTGGGGATCAGAGGAGGCTGTGGGCAGGAGGGGAAGCTGCAGAGGAGGAGAGCAGATGCCTGTGCTAAATAAACAAACCAACACTGTGGCTTCTCTTCCCCATCAGGTGTTTTGGTGGCCATAGGTTCAGCATGAAGCTCAACTAGCAGCACAATGACCCTTCGGGGGAAAGGTAAGAGCAAGCAGCTGGATGTGTGGTTCTCCTGGGATGCTGGGTGGCTGCTGCACATCTGTCTGATGATGTTGCACATCTGTCCACACCACCACTGGTGCCCCGTTGATCCTGTGTTGCTTTCACAAGCTGGCAGGACACAGTGTCAGCCTTGCTCATGCTCAAGTCCCATCAGAATGGGAATAGGAAAGACTTGCTGCCTGTAGGACCTCTTGTCACTCTGCTGTCACTTCCCCACTGGTTCCCATCATCCTCCATGTTCTGGGTGCCAGCCTTGCCCTGATGCTGGCCAGAGCCAGAACCCCTGGCCCTGGGTCACATCCCTGTCCTGCCATGTCCAAGCTCCCTAATTCCTGCTGGAGTGGGAAGCTCTCAGAGCCAGCTTGGGCATCTGAAAGGGTGTTGTCTCTGGAAGGGCTGTCTCTGCTCAGACAGCCCTGCACCTAATTACACCATGATTCCAGCACAGTGTCTGCTGGGGAGGAAATGACCCATCCATCTTCCCTCACAGACTAATGAGGCCCATAAATTGTAGGAAATTCTCAGTGGAGAATTGCACAAAAGAGCTGAGAACCAGCTGGGCCGTTTGTGGTTGCCCCCGGCCCGTGGCCAGACACGCTCTGGATGTTGTTCAGCCCTCCCAGCACACTGGGGTGATCCCAGGATGATCCCAACAGAATTTGTCCCATTCCAGCCCTCCCAGGGCCAGGGGCTGCCGTGCAGGGGCAGAGCCAGAGTCCAGAGCTCAGCAGTGGGGAGAAGCCATGCTCCTTTCCCACTCCCCACACAGAGTGGGACCTTTCCCATGCTTGTGGCATTGGGTGGGAGCAGTGGGGGCTGTGTCCTGCCTGCTGGACAGGCAGAGTGGTCTCCAGGGACTCAGAATCACAGGATCATTCAGGTTGGAAAAGCCCTTCCAGACCATCCAGCCTGAGTCCAACCTGTGCCCGGTCCCTACCTTGTCACCAGCTCAGAGCATTGAGTGCCATGTCCAAGCGTTCCATTCTAGGGATGGGGACTCCACCACCCCCCTGGGCAGCCCTTTCCAAGGCCTGACCACTCTTTTCATGTGGAAATTCCTCCTGATGTCCGACCTAAACCTCCCCTGGCACAGCTGCCCTCCCATCACACACAATATGAGAGTCCCTTTGTTCCCTCTGCAGCTCAGCCAGAGCTGCTGGAGCATCTCGGTGGGAACTGCTCCCTGTCAGCTGGTTCTCCTGGAGAACAGAGCACTTCTGTGCTCCAGCCTCCTTTCACGATGCAGCCTTTGCTGCTAATTAGCCGGTCTTGGGCTGCATCGCCCGAATTATTCCAGTTGGCCCTAAATCCTGCCTGCTCCTCTGCCATCCATTGAAATGGGTCTTGTGGCATTTGCAATTATTTTGGGGTGAGTATTTGAATATATTTACATGACTGAAACAGATGAAGAGAGCAGGAAGGAGCAGCACTTGTCTTGTTAATGGCTCTGACTCTGCTTGGTGCCACAAAAATGCCAGAGCTGTTGGGTGTCCCTCTGATCTACATCCCAACAAATCCACCCACTTTATCTCATACCTGGGGATGCAGTTGAGGCTGTTTAGCTTTGTTATGTTACCAAGCAGCTGGTCAGGGTGGACCAGGGAGTAAAAAGCCACAAAAATACTTTTGGTAGTGATGTTTGCCGTGCTGCTGGGCTGGGGAAGGGCATCCCCGGGCTGGCAGAGAGGCACTGCCTGGGCAGGAGTGGATAAAACCCCGTGAGTGGATGGCAGCAGTCCAGGATGGTGCAGTGGGATGTCAGGGACTGACAGGGGGGAGCAGACTGAGTCGCTGAGTGCCTGGCAGGGAAACTGCTCAGCTCCAGGCTCTCTCCTGCCTGCTCCCTGCTCCACATGGGCTGCTGCACAGCGTGTTCCTTCGTGGAGGGGAGAAAACGCTTTTCTGGAGCAGCTCTTTGGCCTCTGTCAGCAAAACAGAATCCATGGACGGCCCATTCCTTCCACTCCATTCAGCTCCTGCCCCAGCCTCATAATCACAAAGAACTGGAAATCCCGGGGTGAGCCCAGGGGAGGATTGCAAAACCTGCACTCGCAACTGGGGCGGACGGGGGGGAGGGGGCGGGAAGCAGTGCCAGCATTCCCGGGAGTCCCTCCGGGCACACAGCTGAGCTGGGCACTCGCAGAAGCTGCAGCCTTCCTGCTGGATGTCCTGCCGAGCCGTGGAAAAGCTCAAAAAGTCTCGGTGCCAGATGAAGTTTCACGGATTTCTCCGTCAGGTCAGTTCCCGAGGCAGGGCAGGGTGGTGAACGCTGCGTGTTGGCTCTCAGATGGCTGAACTTGTCAGTGTTTCATTCTAACGGTTTCTCCTGACCCAGACCCTTAAAGCTGGCATGAGAGGCTTTTGTTTTTCTCTCATTTCAGCTTCCCCCTCCCCTGTGACCGCAGAGTTAAGCTAAACAAAATGTAGGGAGGATGCAGGTGGTTGAGAGGTGAGCAGTGCTGGAGTGCTGGCTTGGGTTTGGGAGGAATAACCTCACCGAGGGTCTGGGCTTCATCTGGGACAAAACAGGCTCTCTGTAAAGATTTTGTTTTAAGGACTCCCTGAGTATACAAGGCCCCTCCTCTCCGAAAAGTTCCTGGAGCTTTGCTCCAGCCATAAACCTGTGTTTCTGGGAGCACAAACAATGCAGAAATTCTCTCATTGGGTGTGCACCGAGGCAGACTTTAATTACCTGCTGGGTGTAAGGCACCAAGCCTGGGAGGTGCTGATAAGCGAAGGAGGTGATGAAATGCTGGGATGGTGTCAGCATCCCATCGGAGCAGGGCTGGCCCCGCTGCTGCTCTGACAGTGCTGTTCTCTTGCAGATGCTCGAGGGGTTGGACACTCGCTAGCAGAGAGCTGAAGCCTCCAGCCTGTGCCCAGGAGAGCAGGATGCGGGTCACCACGCGCAGGGTGCTGCTGCTGGTGGGCTCGGTGGCGGCCCTGATGGTGACCCTGCACCTCGGGCAGCAGGTCCTGGAGTGCCAGCAGGTGCTGAGCGAGAGGAGGCACAGGCTGATGAGGCCCGAGAACGAGGAGCTGGTGATGGTGGACGCCAACCACGTGGAGTACCGGTACAGCAAGGACATGCCCCTGATCTTCATCGGCGGCGTCCCCCGCAGCGGCACCACGCTGATGAGGGCCATGCTGGACGCCCACCCCGAGGTGCGCTGCGGGGAGGAGACCCGCATCATCCCCCGCGTGCTGGCCATGCGCCAGGCCTGGTCCAAGTCCGGCCGCGAGAAGATGCGCCTGGACGAGGCGGGGGTGACGGACCAGGTGCTGGACGCGGCCATGCAGGCCTTCATCCTGGAAGTGATCGCCAAGCACGGCGAGCCCGCCAGGTACCTGTGCAACAAGGACCCCTTCACGCTCAAGTCCTCCGTGTACCTGTCCCGGCTGTTCCCCAACTCCAAGTTCCTGCTGATGGTGCGGGACGGGCGCGCCTCGGTGCACTCCATGATCACGCGCAAGGTGACGATCGCCGGCTTCGACCTCAACAGCTACCGGGACTGCCTGACCAAGTGGAACAAGGCCATCGAGGTGATGTATTCCCAGTGCCTGGAGATCGGCCGCGCCCGCTGCCTGCCCGTCTACTACGAGCAGCTGGTGCTGCACCCCGAGCAGTCCATGCACAACATCATGAGGTTCCTGGACATCTCCTGGAGCGACACGGTGCTGCACCACGAGGAGCTCATCGGGAAGCCCGGCGGGGTGTCCCTTTCCAAGTGAGTCTCGGCTGCTTCCTCAGCTTTTTCGAGGAGTAATTTCAGTACACAAAGCAGGCTAAAGCTGGGGGCAGAGCTGCACTGCTGGGGTTTGCGTGCGATTTTTTTGTGTGTGATTTTGGGGGAGGAGGGACGGCACATTGTACTGCAGTGGGGTTTGTGTTCCTGAGTAAGAGATGCCTTTAATGCTCCCAATCTGTTGTACTCCACAGAACAGCTTGTCAAGCAAGGATTTCAGGAGCAGGTGACTGTTTAATCTCTCTTGACACTGCAGAAATTATTTCAGTCTCTAATTTGCAAAGAGCTGCTTGCTCTGAAACGTGAGCTCTTTAATGCCTCTTTCTCCACCCGTCCTCAGATGCCTCCTTGGTGTGATTAGTTGTGCTGTTAATGATGATGAGCTGCACTTCTTGCCAGGTCTGGGGCTGGTATTGCAGAATAAAAGCAATACCTGCTCAGTGGGGGCACACCCAGCACTCCCTCCTGGCCTCTCCATGTGTGGGGGGCGTTTACTTTCTCCCACTTTCTTTTCCTCATTTAAGGCTGTTTCTTTTCTAAATGGAAGCTTAAGTCAGCCTTAGTAAAATTTAATCAGCCGTGTGAGGGAATTATCCAAGTCTCCGTATCAGTTGTTGGTGTCCCAGTGGTGAGGGCACAGGAGCCATGCAGCTGCTCCAGTTTTCTGGGATGCCCTGGGCATGCAGCTGGCTCTGCTTCCCTGTTTGCTCAGAGTAAATTGGTCCAGGTTGCTTAGATCAGGTTTTGAATATTCATAGGGGTCACTGGGTGTATCAGTGCTACAGCCCACACATCTTACATTGTTTTCCTCTGATAAGCAGAGGTGTCCTGGTGAAAACTCCTGTCCCAGTGCAGGATGGATCCTTCCTGTAGGAAAAGAGGAAGCAGCCTCAAGTTGTGCCAGTGAAGGTTTAGGTTGGATAATAAGGAAAATTCCTTCTCTGAAAGGGTAGTTAAGCACTGGAACAGGACAGTGGTAAGAGTTACCATCCCTGAAAGGATTTAAAAGTGGATGTGGCACTTGAGGACATGGTTCAGTGGTTGCTGTAGCAGTGCTGGGGGAATGGTTGGACTCACCGATCTTAGAGGGCTTTTCCAACCTTAATAGTTCCATGATTCCAAACAGAAGAACACGGCCTCTGGAGCTGTGGAACCCCCTGCCAGGGTCTGTTTCCCCAGAGCAGGGCTGTGAGGGACAGAAGCTGTGGCTACCCCATCCAAGGAAGTGCTCAAGGCCAGGTGGGACAGGACTTGGAGCAGGCTGGGATAGTGGAAGGTGTCCATGCCAGTGGCAAGGAGTGGGATGGGATTTAAGGTCCTGTCCTGTGGCTCTCTGTGGAGGTGGCAGCGAGTTGTGTGTGAGCCCAGCACGTGCATGAAATCCAACCATCGTGTCTTTTGTTTTTTTCTCCTTTGTTTTCCCCAGGATAGAGAGGTCAACAGACCAGGTGATCAAGCCGGTGAACATGGAGGCGTTATCCAAATGGACCGGGCACATCCCGGGGGATGTGCTGCAGGACATGGCCCACATCGCCCCCATGCTGGCCAGGCTCGGCTACGACCCCTACGCCAACCCCCCCAACTACGGCCACCCCGACCCCCTGGTTGTCAACAACACGCACAGAGTGAGTGCCACTGCCGTGGGGGACAGGCCAGGGGGCCACAGAGCCCTCCAGAGCAAGGGAAGCTCCTGAACCGGATCGGGATAGAGCAGGGGGAAAATAGACTCGCCCAGGGAAAACAGAATCACAGAATTCCAGAGTCGTTGAGGTTGGAAAAGGCCTCTCAGAGCCATTGAGTCCAACTTGTGCCCGATCCTCACCTTGTCACCAGCCCAGAACACTGAGTGCCACATCAGACACGTTCCTTGGACGCCTCCAGGGTTGGGGACTCCAAACCTCCCTGGGCAGTTCCAAGGCCTGACCACCCTTTCCATGAAGAAATTCCTCCTGAAGTGTAACCTGGCCCTCCCCTGGCACAGTTTGATGCCGTTTCCTCTCATCCTGTCCCTGTTCCCTGGGAGCAGAGCCCAGCCTCCCCCCCACCTCAGCTGCTCCCTCCTGTCAGGGAGCTGTGTGAACCAGAAGATCCTCCCTGAGCCTCCTTTTCTGCAGGCTGAGCCCCCCCAGCTCCCTTAGCTGCTCTTGGTGCTCCAGGTCCTTCCCCAGCTCTGTTCTCTTCCCAGGACATGCCCCAACTGTCTGTCCTAGAGAGAGAGACCCAGAGCAGGACAGAGCACTCAAGGTGCAGCCTGGGGAGGTTGGGAATGGCTGACAGCAGTGACCCAGAGGTGATTCCAGTGCCCCAGGGGATGACCCCAGGTTCTCTTTCCCACAGGTTTTAAAGGGGGATTATAAAACACCGGCCAATCTCAAAGGTCACCTGCAGGTAAGAGCTGGGTGTACCCTGAGGGTTTGGGACACACCAGGGTGCCTGCTCCCTTCCCTGGGGAATGCTGCCTCAGAGCTGACCCTTCTCTTTTGGGGCTCTTCCAGGTGACTCAGAACACGTCATCTTTTCACTAAGAAAATTAATGATTTCCAGGTAAGACCCTGTTTACTTAACTTTGGTATTTGGGCAAATCTGCCTGCGTTGCTCCAGCACCAACACTTGGTTTGCGTGATTTCTGTGGATCATCTGAGGTTCCAGCCTCACTCCTGGTGCCAGGGATCCTTCACAGTCGCCTCAGATCTTACCAAACAATGCTGCTGTGTGGGACCATTTGTAAGGAATTCTTTTCCTGAGCTCTGGGAACAGGATTAAAGCTGCAAAATGAAACTCAGCCGCTTGGGAGGGATTTTGCAGCCTGTCCCCGCAGGCAGCTGGGACACATGGAATGTGGGGATGAGCTGAGCTGCTCCCCAGCTGCCTCCAAGGACGTGCCATGGACCTGAGGAAGGGGATAGAAAACAAAGGAAAACATGATGGAAAACAAAGCTGCTGCCTTGGGCTTCTGCTCCAGAGACAACTGTTGACGTGTTGGATGTTCTTCTTCCATGCTAAAGCACAAAATATCATTCTTGGTACTGAAACTAATCCTTCAAGAGCAAGTTTGTGTAGAAGCAGATGGTCGGGATAGAAAAAGATCAGAAGCACTGAGGGAAGATCAGGAATTGTGTCCCCACTGTCCTGGGCTGAAAATTGGTTCCTTTCTGGCCATTTTTTTTCTTTTGTGTGTCACAGAGGCTTTAAACCCTCAGTCGAGCATTGCTGTGCTATCTGAGGGGATCCTGTTCCTGAGGGGATCCTGTTCCAGAAGGGATCCTGCCCTAAGGGGATCCTGTTTATGAGGAGATCCTGCCCCTGAGGGGATCCTGCTCCTTATGGAAACCTGTTCCTGAGGGGATCCTGCTCCTTAAAGGATCCTGCTCCTTAGGAGATCCTGTTCCTGAGGGAATCCTGTCCCTGAGGGGATCCTGCCGCTGAGGTTGTGTGTTTTATCTCTTGCAGAACGCTGCCAGTGGCCCGTTGTCGCCCGAGAACGAAGAGTGTGCAGTGGGCCCGTGGAAATCGGTTCTCCAAGCATATTGCTTGCTCCTACTGTTGCCAAATGACTGCGCTCCAGGAATGTATTTGCATTTATTTGCAAAGGCCAAACGTGCTCGGCGGCGGGCACGTCCCCGGCCTCTCCCGGCGCTGCGTGGGGAATGCAGCTGTGGAAATCCGGACTCGGGGGGGCGGGAGGAGATTCCCTGTGCCGTGGCTGGAGGACTCCGTACATCGCGTTTGTGTCTCTGTGATCCGTTCCCCGTTCCCGGCGTGGGGAACGGCCCTCCCATCCCTGCCGTGTTCGGTGTTCCCGGGATCGGGAAGAGCCACCCTGGTCCTGTTGTTCCCAATTCTCAGGGTCAGGAACAGCCCCCTGGCCCTGCAGAGCCTTTTGTGGTGCGTGTGCCCTCCCCCCGACCCTTTTCCCGACCCTGCAGAGGCTATTGCAGAGTTAATATATGGCCCCCTCTACCCTCGGTGTCGGACACCATTAAAGTGTTGATTTGATATTTAATATTTTAATTATTAATCGCGCGGGCTCCGCCCCCTCTACCTCGCCGGGCCACAGGGCGGCGCTCCGCCCTTGACGACTCTATGGTTTGGGGGCGGGGCTTAAGCGCTACCGGAAGCGGACCGGAAGTGAATGGGGCGCATCCGGTTTGGCGGCGCGGCCGGAGCCGCGGTTCCTGGGCGGGCCGTCGGTGCTGGGTGAGGAGTCCCTCAGCGGGCCGGGGTCCCGGCGGTGCCCGAGTCAGGAGTTCTGGAGCGGGCCGGGGATCCCTGAGCAGGCCGGGCTTCCCGGCGGTGCCACGATGTCGATGTCGCACTTGTACGGCACGGACGGAGACGATGGCGTCGAGATGGAGAGTTTCGAGGTGTCGGACTGGGACCTGCAGAACGAATTCAACCCGCATCGGCAGCGGCACCGCCAAACCAAGGAGGAGGCCACCTACGGCGTGTGGGCCGAGCGCGACTCGGACGAGGAGCGGCCCAGCTTCGGCGGGAAGCGGTACGGCCGGTCCCGCTCAGGGACCCCAGGAGCTCCCCCGTTCCCTGCAGCTTCCCCCCGTTCCCTGCAGCTTCCACTCGTTCCCTGCAGTTTCCCCCCGTTCCCTGGGCCTTTCCCAGCTGTGGACACCCACCCGAGCAGCTCATCCCGGGCCAAGGCTGCCCTCGGGGTCTCTCAGTTGTAGAGATTTTCCCTGTGCTCGCAGCGTGGGTGGGAGGAGGATGGGGATTGCCTGACAAAAGCAGGGTTAAACAGCTCGACAGCCTTTGATATCCCATTTTGGGGGGTTGTAAAGCGCAGCAGCACGCAGGCTCCTGCAGGAATGTTCTCTGGAGCAGAATTCCCTCTTGTTTTGCAGCTCTAGGGATTACTCGGCCCCCGTGAACTTTGTCAGTGCTGGGCTGAGGAAGGCGGCAGCCGAGGAGCTCTCTGATGAGGACTCAGATGACGATGAGAAGCCTGTGAAGCAGGAGGAGATTCCCAAGGAGTTTGTGCCCAAGAAGTTAAAAACAGTGAGTTCTCCAGGAAATTTACTGTTTTCTGTTTTATATTTGTGAAATTCAGGCTGTGGTGGAGGGCAGTGAAACCGTAATAGAGCACTAGAAAAGGGAGAAATAATTAAACCAGGGGCCCAAATGTGTCATTAAGGGAAGTGTTTGCTCTGGATTTTGAACCATTGATGCAAATACATTGATAAAACAAAAATCAAAATAATAAATCATTGGTACAACTGTATGTTGATAAAACGGTTGTGTATCCTTTAACAGGGTGGAAATTTCAAGCCCAGCCAGAAAGGCTTCGTAGGGGGCTCCAAGTCCTTTGTGGATTTTGGCAGCTGGGAGAGACACACGAAAGGAATTGGGCAGAAGCTTCTCCAGAAAATGGGATATGTCCCTGGAAGAGGTCTGGGAAAAAATGCTCAAGGTACTGTCAGTGTGTTTGGTGGTTTATTATTAACTGGCGATTTGGAAGAGAGATTGGATTCCTTAAAGAGTTGCCAGGTGGCTTAAACTTCCTTCTGTGCTTTGGGAGTAGGGCTGTGCTTTGGCAGTTTGGTGTGTGCTGGGATGGAGTGATTTTATAGGGAATTGGTGATGTTGGAAATACCATGGTGCTGGAGGCAGCGCCAGGGAGGGTATTGGTGCTGATCTGGTAACTTGTAGGGAAAGCCTGGCTGTTCTGCTCTCTCCCAGCACACAAACCGCTCCTCCTGACCCCATTCCCATCCTGCCAGGAATCATCAATCCCATCGAGGCCAAGCAGAGGAAAGGCAAAGGTGCTGTGGGCGCTTACGGCTCCGAGAGGACCACGCAGTCCTTGCAGGACTTCCCTGTGGTGGACTCAGAAGAAGAAACTGAGGAGGTATTTCTGGGGTTCTTGCTGTTTGCCTGCTGTGTTGTATGTACAGAATTCAGTTTGTTTAATTTCTGTGTCAGAGAAAACATTTTAGGCTCATTTTATATAACATGCAAAACAAAGAGCACTTTGATTTCCTTTAGGGAGATCTTCCTTATCACTGTAATGTTTTTTGTTGTTCCTGGCTCACTCTACTTCAGTACCTTTACTAGAATCCCTCCTTTGAAGAGCCCCCCAGACAAATAGTTTTTGTCTTTTGTTTAAATAAAAAAAGACCAGGAACATCCTGGTAATTTAATCCATAGGGTGGGTGACTGGCCCACAGCATTTGAGCTGGTTTGGCATGAGCTTTTCCACTTCCCAGTTCTTTCCTGTACAAATTCCTCGGTGATCTGACGGCTATTTCCCTGTAAAAAGAGGCAGATTTGGGGTGTGACAAAGAGCAGCCACCACAACTCTGCTGTTTTTGTCCAGGAATTTCAGAAGGAGCTCAGCCAGTGGCGGAAGGACCCGAACGGAGGCAAGAAAAAGCCCAAGTACAGCTACAAGACAGTGGAAGAGCTGAAAGCCAAGGGCAGGATCAGCAAGCAGCTTGCAGCCCCTCAGAAGGAGCTCTCCCAGGTCAAGGTGAGGTAGATAAGCCAAGAGGGGACCCCTGAGGAACAGTTTGGGCTCTTTGGTGTCTGTCACCAGCACATTTTAGCCAGCAGTAACCTCAGTAAAGCCAGTCCTAGGAACTGCTTATGCAGCCTCATGGAACTCACCCATGTAATAGCTCTGTGTCACCTGGATGTGGTGACAGATTAAATGTGAGTGTGTGTAGGGGGTTAATTGCAATTTAAGTTTAATTGTTTCACTTTTGTCATAATGAACACTCACCCACTTATGAAAGCACAGTTGTCCTTTCTGGGATTGTTTGAACCGTCTTCTACTTCAAAGGGACCGTAAGGGATTTGTTTGGTGTGCACTCAATAAAATGATGAATCTGAAATTGAAGTCTCATTATAAAATTAAAAAAGTTCTAAGTGCAATAACTAATAGTGTAACTAATGGCAAGATTGTAGAATCATTCAGTGAAACTGGAATGAGATGAGGAGATTCTTCTGGCTCTGATTCCAGATTGTCTCTTATTTGTTCTAATTCCTTGTGTCTGGAGAAGGCCATTGTGGAGGCAGTCCCCTCGTTCAAACACAGTGTACATTAGCAGCCTCCTTGAGTAATTAAACTCCTTGGAAGTATCCAGATTTCAGTTTGGAGTCAGGAATTTTCTCCTTTTTTGAAGATGAGAGAGTTTTTTGTGAGAGAATTCCTTGTTGTGTGCTGGCAGGTGATTGACATGACAGGCCGGGAGCAGAAGGTTTATTACAGCTACAGCCAGATCAGCCACAAGCACAACATCCCAGATGACAGCCCCCAGCAGCCCCTGGGCAAGGACTCCAAGCCCCAGGGCTTTGCTCTGCCCGAGCTGGAGCACAACCTGCAGCTGCTCATCGACATCACGGAGCAGGAGATCATCCAGAGCGACCGGCAGCTGCAGTACGAGAGGGACATGGTGGTCAACCTGAGCCACGAGATCCAGAAGATGGCTGAGGTGCTGTCCCACGAGGAGAAGGCCATCAGCAACCTCAGCAAGGTGCTGGACATGGTGGAGGAGTGTGAGAGGCGGATGCAGCCAGGCTGTGAGAATCCTCTGACCCTGGATGAGTGTGCAAAGATCTTTGAGACCCTGCAGGACAAGTACTATGAGGAGTACAGGATGTCAGACAGGGTGGACCTGGCAGTGGCCATAGTTTATCCTCTGATGAAGGAATACTTCAAGAACTGGGATCCTCTCAAGGTGTGTGTTGGTTTGAGTTATCTGCAGTTCGCACTTGATGGCTCCAGTAATCTTTGTTACCTTGTCCAAAGTGGTCTAGTAGGAGGTGTCCCTGGCCATGGTGAGCTTTAAGATGAGCTTTAAGGTCCCTTCAAATCCAAACCAGTCTGGGATTCTGAGATTTTAAATTCCTGATCAGTCTGGAGAAAAAGAAAAGAGACAAAATGAAACCCTGTACTATCTCCACCCTCAGACATTTGCTGGGTAAAAATTTAGGAGTTTGTAAGGTTAAAACCAATCCCTTTTATGAATGTTGGTATGAAAAATTTGGTGAAAAACAGATCTCTAGCTCTTGTTTTGTAGCAAAAGCAGGAGAGGTTTGTCTGTCAGGTATCAGAGAGGCACAGTCTGTTCTCAGTGCTGTTTAAGCTGGGATAGAGTCTGGATATCTCTGTACACCTGGAAAAGTTCAGACTGTCCTTTTCTCTCCTTGGAGGTGTATTAATACCATAAGGTGGGTTTTTTCTCTGGCAGGACTTAACTGAAAGTCACTTAAGAAATGATGGACATTGGACTCAGTGCTCTGGGCTGGTGACAAGGTGGGGAGAGGTCACAGGTTGGGCTCAATGGTCTGAGAGTTCTTTTCCAACTTCAGTGATTGTGGGATTTTGGAATTAAGACTGCAAGCTCCTGGCTTGCCCTGAGAGGAGGTGAGAAGGCTGCTGTGCTCAGCACACCATCAGCCTGCTCTGTGCAGATCCCTGCTGGAATTAATGGAAAAGGATAAGGAGCATTTGTGCCCTGTCATTCCCAGGACTGTACCTATGGCACGGAGATCATAGCCAAGTGGAAGAGCCTTCTGGAAAATGATCAGCTGTTATCCCACAGTGGACAGGACCTGTCAACAGATGCTTTTCACAGGTAAAGAACTAATTGTTTGTACTTTGTGCAGCATCTTCCTGTGCTGCTTCCTCGAGGATGGAAAAGAGCAGACACGAGGGAGCTTTTCCCAAGGATTCCCTTGCTGGGCCTGTTAAAATTCAGTTTGCAGCTACAGAAAAGAAGCAGCTTTAACTAACAGCTCCCATTTGGTTTGTTTATGCCCAGGCTGTAGCTTTGAGCTTCATTTAGATTTATTTGGGGTTCCTTTCCAGACTGATGTGGGAGATCTGGATGCCATACGTCAGAAACATCGTGGCGCGGTGGCAGCCGAGGAACTGTGGATCCATGGTGGATTTCTTGGATAGCTGGGTGAACGTTGTTCCTGTGTGGATTCTGGATAACATTCTGGATCAGCTCATCTTCCCCAAGCTGCAGAAGGAGGTGAGGGGAGAGGGCTGGGGAGAGCAAAGCCACGCTCTGAACCCCTGTTTGAATTCCAGCTGTAATTCAAACCAGTGTGCGGCCTCTGCTGATGGATTGAGGAGTCAGGGATTGCATCACAGCTCTCTGTGCTTCAAATAAACTTGCTGCTGATGGCTGGGCTCAGTTAATCTTTCCTGTTGTGCCCCAAGGTGGAGAGCTGGAATCCTCTGACGGACACGGTGCCCATCCACTCGTGGATCCACCCCTGGCTGCCGCTGATGCAGGCGCGGCTGGAGCCGCTGTACTCGCCCATCCGCAACAAGCTGGCCAACGCCCTGCAGAAATGGCACCCCAGCGACTCCTCTGCCAAGCTCATCCTCCAGCCCTGGAAGGATGTGTTCACTCCTGGCTCCTGGGAGGCTTTCATGGTCAAGAACATCGTGCCTAAACTCGGTGAGACGATAGGCAGTGCTGGGTTTTGGGAATCTGCTGGTGGCACCTTCCCCCTGACACCAAGGAAAGATCCTTGGGTGCCAGTGTTATATCAGAGATTGTTGTTAGTGGTATTAGGCCAAGCTTGCCTCTGGTTTTCTGCTACCTGTCCTGTGCAGAGGAAGAAAGATTAGAGAAATATGAGGAGTTACTGGTTATTCTAGTTTGCTTTTCTGTCTTATTTTTTATAAATCATCCATCTCCAGCTGGCAGGAATATCTGAGAGCTGTCAGGTAGGACCAGGCTGTAAGATGTCTCTCTGTTACTCCTGAATTCCTTGGTCTGTTCTAAGGTTTTACCATGGATTTTTTAATGCAGAGTGGCTCAAAGGTTAAAAAATAGTCAAGTGTTTTTAGTTTCTCAGTTCTGGCAGCAAACTGTAATCACTGGAAATGGAAATGCAGTGATTACAATTTTGTGGCAGGATCAGCCAGAGATCCCCACTGTCCCTTAGGATAACAAAAAGGTGCTGCTCAAGTTCTGTGTATTGGTAGTGAAAGAGGTCAGGGCACTGATAAAACTGAGTGAGGCTCTTTTCTAACTGTCCTCTCCTTTCCCAGGGATGTGTTTGAATGAGCTGATCATCAACCCACACCAGCAGCACATGGATGCCTTTTACTGGGTGATCGACTGGGAGGGGATGATTTCTGTCTCCAGCCTTGTTGGGCTCCTGGAGAAACACTTCTTCCCAAAGTGGCTGCAGGTGAGACACTGAGGGCTGAGAAAAGAGGTTTGATTAACTGGGGAGTGTTTTAGTGATTGCTGTCCAGGAATTGCTGCCCTGGTGCTGAACTGGCCTGGTTCCCACTCACAGCTCAGTAGTCATTGGAACAGTTCCTCCTTTTACTGACACTCAGTAATAAACCAAGTGGTAAATTATGCCAAGAGAGATTCAGGTTGGACATCAGGAGGAATTTCCTCATGGAAAGGGTGGCCAGGCACTGGAAGGGGCTGCCCAGGGAGGTGATGGAGTGCCCATCCCTGGAGATGTCCAAAGTATGCCTGGATGTGTCACTCAGTGCTCTGGGCTGGTTGATAAGGGGGTGATTGGTCACATATTGGACTTGATACTCCTGGAATCTTTTCCATGTTAAATGACTCTGGGATTCTGTGGCAGAGAGGCCTCTCCTGCACAAACATCCCTGTGCTGCCTTTGACCTGTCCCTTGTTCTGCAGGTGCTCTGCTCTTGGCTCAGTAACAGCCCCAACTACGAAGAGATCACCAAGTGGTACCTGGGCTGGAAGTCCATGTTCTCAGACCAGGTGCTGGCACATCCCTCCATCAAAGACAAGTTCAATGAAGCCCTTGACATCATGAACCGGGCCGTGTCCTCCAGTGTGGGTAGGTGGCTTGTGGGAGTGGCTCTGCTACTCTGGGCTGGCAGCACAGTCATGTGTGGCTCCTGGGAGGCTGACTGGGGCACAGCCCTGCTGGCAGCACAGCAGCCATGAGCAGTGAAATTCAGTGGGCTGTGCCTTGCTCTCTCCTTAAAGAACACTTCTGAGGTGCTGCTCAATAGTTCTGGACTGCACAGAAGCAGGAACAGATTTTTGGTGGCTTCCTGGGCTGTTGAACAACTGATCCTCTTCCAGCCTTGCCCTGTCAGTCAGACATCATCCTTTAGGGCTCGACTTCTAAAGCTGCCATTATTGGGTATTTTTTTTCTTTATGGCAAGATACCAGTTCTTTTCCTTATCTTTACAGCAGTTCCCTTCCCTTCCCTTCCACATGACTCTCCCTTAGACCTAAAAGTGACTGTTGGGAATTCACTGGACGTTACATTGTATAAAAGAGAAAGATATAAAAGAGAGGGAGCAGCGCCTGAAATTTGCCCTCTTTCCATAACTGAGAGCTCCCTTTCTTAGCCCAAATTTAAACACCACACTCCAAAAGCCTTGCGTGACTCGATGTCCTGGATAGAGCTGCTTCCCTCTGAGGAACAGCTCAGCACCCAGTGTTCTCCCTGGTTTTTTTCCCCCAGGTGGGTACATGCAGCCGGGCGCCCGGGAGAACATCGCCTACCTGACGCACACGGAGCGGCGCAAGGACTTCCAGTACGAGGCCATGCAGGAGCGGCGCGAGGCCGAGAACATGGCGCAGCGCGGCATCGGCGCCGCCGCCGGCTCCGTGCCCATGAACTTCAAGGACCTCATCCAGACCAAGGCCGAGGAGCACAACATCGTCTTCATGCCCGTCATCGGGAAGAGGCACGAGGGCAAGCAGCTCTACACCTTCGGCAGGATCGTCATCTACATCGACAGGGGCGTGGTGTTTGTGCAAGGGGAGAAGACCTGGGTGCCCACCTCGCTGCAGAGCCTCATTGACATGGCCAAGTGAGGCCTCTGTGCAAGGAGAAACCACCCTGGGTGCCCGCTTTGCTCATTGACATGGCCAAGTGAGGCCTCTGTGCAAGGAGGAACCACCCTAGGTGCCCACCTTGCTCACTGACATGGCCAAGTGAGGCCTCTGTGCAAAGAGGGATCACCCTGAGTGCCCACCTCGCTCATAGACATGGCCAAGTGAGGCCTCTGTGCAAGGAGAGACCACCCTAGGTGCCCACCTCGCTCATAGACATGGCCAAGTGAGGCCTCTGTGCAAGGAGGAACCACCCTGAGTGCCCACCTCACTCACTGACATGGCCAACTGAGGCCCTGCTGGGGACAGAGTCACCACCCAGGAACAGCCTCTGGGTAACAGAATAAACAAGTTCCAGGTTTGTAAAATAGTGACACTGGAGCTGGATGCCGGGATGGTTTTATTGGAGAAGCTGTTCAGGCAGTGGTAAGAGGATGGAGGGCCAGACTTCCTGACCTGGGAAGCCAGGCTAAGGGAGAACAAGCAGTGGTGACACTTGTAACTGCCACCTAGGACAGAGGTTTACCAGCAGGTTAGGAGGGATCACATTCTCTGCTCCAACAGCTGAGTGAGGGCTGGCCTAGCTGAGTCCCCTGAGTCTCTAATGACAGATGTCACAGCTTGTGCTGCCTGTGTGCTGTGCTGGCAGTGAGTTACTGTACCCACAACATCCCTGACACAGTGGGTTCCTCTGTCCAGGACCTGTCCTAGCTCTCTGCTGTGGGACTGCAGTGGTTAAGAGCACAGAGGTGAGGGAAGGAACTCAAGACTTTTTTTTTTCCCCTGGAGGGAGACATGGTTATTCTCAGGACTGTTTAAGAGCTGATCTCAGCAGAAATGAGATCTGGGAGCTTTTCCCAAGTGTGCACTGAGGACCAGATCCCAACAACTCCCACTACAACCCCCTCAGATAATTTCCCCTTCCTGATGCTTTGGAACGTGTGTAGGACATGCAAAGCCTTGAATTGTTATGGAAGGGGAGGGAATCAGAGAGCAGTCACTGCAGTGTGGATGGTCCTCTAGGCAGGTTTTGGTAGAATTAGTTTTCCTGTAGTTCAGCAAGTGTAAGTCAAAGCTCAGCTTTACTTTTTTATTAAATAAGATACAAAAATGTCCCATCACCTCAGCATTCAGGTGCTGCCACTTTTGACACAGCCTGATGCCACTTGTTGCTACTTGAGCTCCATCTCAGCTGCACAGAAGCTTCCATGGGAAGAGATGTGGATCCCAGCCCTCCCACCACAGGGAGGGTCAGGACTTGGCAGTGGCTCCCTCTCCCTTCCTGATGATCTCCAGGTCCTCACAGTCTTGGTACATCGGCTCCTCCACGAAGTCCCAGACCTCAGGGGAGAGCTCCTGCAGCTTATCCAAGGGAAACCAGTGCACAGAGGTGTCATTGAAGGTGTCCAGGTAGCGGGGGTGACTGGGGAGTGCCACTTCCTCCACTCCTTTCAAGACCTAAAGATCGTTTTGGGGGAAAAGTTATAGACAATGCAGAAACCCTTTCCTGCAAAGCTGAGCCAGTGAGGATGAGAATGGTGTTACATTACCCTCAGCCCCTGTGTGCAGGATGTTCTGCAGATGTTCAACAATCCTGAAGTGATTAGTTTTTATATTATATTGTCTAGGAAAAAGGTTTCCAAAATACCCCCCCTCCTCTTCTTTCCAGTGGCAATTTCATTTCCTTTCTTATTAAAAGGTGTGTTGTTAACATGGAACGATGTTGAAACTGTTGCCTCATACCTTTGCTATGTAAGAATAATCTCTCTCCAAGATTCTGGACAGCAGTCTGCAATAACAGAAGATGTCCGTGTTAGACATGATGTTCCTGTGGATTTAGACAGGTTTTCTGCAGAGAGTGGGACAGGAGAGAGGGCTCACGACTGAAAACTTCATGGCAACAAAAATGCGCAAAACTGAGAAATTGCTGCTGGAAGCAATAAAAATAAAGTAGTGGGACAGAAAAGAGAAAAGCAGCGTGGGAGGCACTGAGCCTGCCCGGGATGTGTCCATACCTCTCCTCGATTCCTCGGAAGCTGTTCCCGATGATGACCATCTTGGAGAGCGCCACTGGGCTCCAGTTGCTCCACAGCAGGTTGTTGTACAGGGCCTTCCCGCAGTGCACCATGTAGAACACCGTGGCCTCGCCCTCCACGCCGTGTTTCCCCTCCTGCCCGGGAACCGCCGAGCCCGTCACGGCCGAGGCCTGTCCGCGGGCCCCCGCGGATCCCGGACAGTCTGTCCCGGCCGTGTGCTCACCTCATTCTCCGGGAGCAGGCACAGCCCCAGCGCTCGCAGCACCGCCGCCTCCCGCGCCGAGAAAGCCGGGTCGAACAGGGCGCAGCGAGCGGGCGGCACCTACGGGGCCAGCGCGGCGTGAGCGGGGACCGGCCCGGCGCTGCCCCCGCCGCTCCCCCCGGGCCCGGGGCTCACCCGCAGCTCGTCCAGCAGCAGCAGCAGGAAGGCGAGCTGGTACCGCGCGGCGGGGCAGCGCCCGAAGCGGCCCAGCCCGTAGCACACGCAGCGGGCCGGCGGCTCCCCGGGGCCGCTCAGCGGGCTCCGCACGGCTCCTGCGGGCGGCGGGGTCAGCGCGGCGGTGCCGGGGCTCGCTGTCCCCGCTGTCCCCGCTGTGCCCGCACCCCCCGCTCCCCGCACTCACCCGCGCTCGCCGCCCAGAAGCCGGAGCTCAGCAGATCGTCCCTGCGGGGAGAGCGCGGCGTTAGCGGGGCCCGGCAGCGCCCGGCGGGGAGCGCACACACGGACCGGGCACTCACCGCGCCTCTCGCAGCCGCCGCAGCACCGCTTCGGTTCCGGGGCCGCCTTCCCCTTCCTCCTCATCATCATCCTCCTCCTTCTCCTCGCCCCGGCCCCGCCGCCGCCGCCGCGCGCGCCCCGCTCGCCACCCGCCCGCCGCCGCCATGCGCGCGGTCACGTGCGCGGTCACGGGACCGGGGGCGCGCCCGGAACCGGCGGCGGGAGTGAGCGAGGGGATCCCGGAGCATCCCGGAACCGCCCGGAGCATCCCCGACTCTCCCGGAGCCTCCCGCAGCCATGGCCCGCCCCCGCCGCGCCCGGCCCCGCGCCATGGTGAGCCCCTTCCCCGGCCCGAGCCCCGCTCGCCGGTGCCCCGGGAAGCGCCTTCGGCCCTTTGCTGATGGCTGTCCCCGGTCGTGGGGGAGGTCTGGCAGGGGCTCAGCAGCTCGGTCCCTGCCCGTGGGTCACTGCAGGGCCGGGAGCGGATCCAGCCTCCCGCTCCTGGGCCGGCAGCAGCGCGGGTTCCTCGGTGCCGCCTCGGAGCAAACCTTTGCTCCAGACCTGGGCTGGTCCTACGGGAAAACTCCCGCACGAAGCTTGTGACGAGGTGCTGACTGACAGGACAGGATAAAACGTGTTAGTGAATACGTGTATTGCAGAAATTATGAGCAGAATGGGATCACATCTTCAGAGGGACCCCGCTTTCTCCTGCTCCTCGGGAGCTCTTGGGTACAGGCAGCATCTGGGAGCTGTTTAGGATGCACATGGATAATGCTTCTCAATAATTATCCCGTGTGCTGAGGGTACAATATCTCACAAATCCATTTTTCCTTCTGGGTGTCTGAGAGGTGGAGTTAGAGAACCTATTTTCAAATCACAAAAGTGGTCAAATTTAGTCGTGAGGGACCTTTTTGGTGCTGCTTTTGGGTGTGTAAACTCGGTGTGATTGTGCAAAGAATCAGGTCTCTCCATTTGCAATAACCTCTTGTTTCCAAAGAAATAGAAAGGAGAGGGAGAAGGGTGACAGTTTTCAAATACACAATCATTTCTGCCAATGTTTTTTAGGTGGAATTATTTTTTCCTTTATGATGGCTCCAAAGTGAAGGAGGAAGGGGATCCTACGAGTGCTGGGATATGTTATTTTTACCCTTCCCAGGTAATGTCTGCTTTATTTCAGTACCTGTAAAGGGGGTGCTGATGTTTCTGGATCAACAGGGGTCGGGCTTCCACGTGATTTGGATTAATCTTTACTTAGTAGTCACAAAAGTTTTAAGAAACTTTTTAAGAAATCCCAATTATCTATTAGCTCCAGGTGGAGCAGGGCTGGGCTCAGGGCACAGCAATGGGGTGACACTCTGCTCCCTCCCTGAGGAATGGGCCAGCACAGCCCAGGTCTGTCCTGGTGATGTGAATAAACACTCACGAGGGATGAAAGTTCCTCTCCATAAGCCTGAGGCCCTTGTGCTGCCTGGAAAAAGCAGTCCAATTAATTTTTCTCCCAGAAATTTGCCTGTCCTACTGCATTTGATTTATAGAATCCCAGAGGTGTTAAGGCTGGAATAAACCTTTAAAATCAAGTCCAGCCATGAACTCAGCACCTTCTTCACCACTAAGCCATGTCCCCAGGTGCCACACTGTAGTGGGCACAGACCCACACATTTTCTGAACACTTCCAGGGACAGTGACTTCACCAGTGCTCTGGGCAGCCTGTGCCACTGCCTGACAACCCTTTCTGCAAATTGACTTGAAATGATAATTACTTTTTATTTACACCTGAAAACAGCAGTGATTTTTTTTTCCCTGAATTCTTTTAATGAGAAGTTAAATCCTTTACTCCCTGGCAGACCATCCCAGAGCAGCAGGAGCTGCTGTGTGGGCAGATGGCTGGGGTTGTTCGCTGCCTCACCGAGATCTCCGGGGCTCCTCCCAGCCTCGTCCGCCTCAGGAAGCTCAAGTTTGCCGTGGTGGTGGATGGAGACTTTCTGTGGGTGAGTTCAGGAGCTCTGGAGCAGTCACAGAGTGAAAACAGCCAGGGGCTGAAGGACTGGATCAGACAAAGAGGGTTTATTTTTCAGGCTGTGGGGTGCAGCCAGAGAGAAGGTCCTTGCAATGCACAAATGTCATTGCAAGGTAACTTAAATTCTGTTTTCTGTGGCCTGGCAGTCGCTTCAGCTTCCTGCAGAAAAATTTTAAGTAGCTTGTTTCTGTGCCCACACCCTAATGGATTTCTTAAAATGTTCCTGGCTGGAAACAGAATCCCAAAATCCCAGACTGGTTTGGGTTGGAAGGGACCTTAAATTCCTCCAGTTCCACCCCCTGCCATGGGCAGGGACACCTTCCACTATCCCAGGCTGCTCCAAGCCCTGTCCAACCTGGCCTTGGACACTTCCAGGGGTCCAGGGGCATAACAGGGTTCCATGTGCTGCAGTTTGTAAGGACACAGTCGCTGTTTGGTAGTCAGATTGTTCTTTCCTTCTAGCCCTGAGAGCTTTGTCAGTGTCCACAGACATTTAGTATGTAAAGAGCAGCATGTGGCAGTCGTGACAAAAGTGCCCCAAACCATCCCCTAGGAACTGGGCTGAGGCCAGTCAGCCCCATTTAATCGGCACTGCTGCTTCTGTTTCAGCAACTCAAAAAACCAAATGGAGCATCATCATAATATAAATAATGAGTTAATTGGACTATTTTGAAGTGCTTAGTTTCAGGAAAATGTTCTTAGCTATTAAAGCATCAAGTTAGGTCATCTAACGTGGGAAGTGAGTGTGTCTGAAGCGCTGCATTTCTGATATTTATTTATCCTGTCTGTGCCAGGGCTCTTGTGTGGGCATGTTTGCATTTCCTTTTCCTGTGGCTGTGATCCCAAGGGCTGTTTGCCTGCACAGAGTTGCCTGTCCTTGTGTGAAAGTGATGAGAGTTGTTCTCACTTGTCATGCCCGAGTTCTGCCAGGCAGCGTTCTCCATCCCTGTCTGTGTCTGCTGCAGGTGCTGGGCTGTGCTGTGGAGCTGCCTGACGTGAGCTGCCGGCGGCTCCTGGAGCAGCTCATGGGGCTCTTCACCTTCTACCAGGGCCCTGTGCGTGGTGCATACACGGTGAGGAGGGACTGGGGACATGGGGACACAGTAACAAGAGATTGGGACATGGTAAGGAGGGACTGGGGACTTAGGGACACAGTAAGGAGGGACTGGGGACATGGGGACACAGTAACAAGAGTCTGGGACATGGTAATGAGGGAATGAGGACGCGGGGATGTGGTAATGAGGGACTGGGGACATGGGGACACAGTAACAAGAGATTGGGACATGGTAAAGGGGGTCTGGGGATATGAGGACATGGTAATGGGGGACTGGGGACACGGTGACTTTTGGGGAGGTTTAAACACTTCCTGTGGTGTCCCAGCTCTGCAGTGTTGCCTTCCTCCTGCCAAGGGTCATGCATCCAAGAAGTGGGACCTGGAAAAGTGAGCAGGTCATCCCCTCCTTTGCCTCGAGGTCCTGTGGGGCTCTGCTGAACCTTTCCCACATGTTCACCCTAAACAGTTTTCCCTCAGGATTTCCTCCCAGCTTGGATTGCATCTCCCATCCTGAGGGCACGGACACTTTGCAGTGACAGTGTGGGGGATTTTTGTCACCCACAGGCGTTTTCCCAGGAGGAGCTGAGCAGGGAGTGGGACAGATACATCGAACACATCCAAAACAACACTAGTGACCTCCACAGGATTTTCAATTCTCTCTGGCATCTGGATAAAACCAAGGTAAGAGCCTGTCCTCTGCAGTGCCTGGCTCTAGAGCTGCTCCAGTGCCACTGTGTTTGTTTGTTTGCTGCTTTGAGGTTTCCCAGGATTGTGTGGCCTCACTGCCCTGGTTTTTCCTGTCCAGGTGGATCCCCTGCTTTTGCTGAAGGCAGCTCTCATCCTGCAGACATGCCAGCGCTCTCCACATGTCCTGGCAGGCTGCATCCTCTACAAAGGCTTGTAAGTGACCAGGAGGAGTTCTCTGGAGGGTTAATTCCACCCCTTTCCAGGGCTTGGATCAGGGGGTGCATGCAGGGAGCAGAGCAAGGGCTCAAGGGATGCTCTTGGTTATTGGCAGGGACATCAGAGCTTCAGGCCAGGCAGTCTCTGTCTGTCTGTGTGTCACTGAGACTGAGGGGTTTGTGGAGTCATGGGATCATGGAATGGCTTGGATTGGAAGGGATCTTAAATCCCATCCTGTTTCACCCTCTGCCATGGGCAGGGGCACCTTCCACTACCCCAGGTTGCTCCAAATCTCATCCAACCTGGCCTTGGACACTTCCAGGGATCCAGGGGCAGCCACAGCTTCTCTGGGCAACTTGTGCCAAGACCTCACCACCCTCACAGGGAGAATTCCTTCCTAATATCCCATCTAACCCTGCCCTCTGGCAGTTTGAATCCATTGCTGCCCTGTCCTGTCACTTCAGGCCCTTGTGAACAGTCTCTCCATCACCATGAAGGAGTTCAAGACTTGGGTTTTAGTAGAAATCTGCTGGTTTTGGTACTCAGCAGGATGTGAGGACTGAATTTCTGAGGCTGTTTTGGGGGAAGTCACCAAGGAAAAGGGAGATGAGTGGGTGTTGTGCTTTCCCAGCAGCGTTCCCTCTGCAGATGTGCAGTTCAGGACAGGTGAGTCTGTGTGTCCCTGGGTTTGTCTGACCTGCTGGCCAGGACCACGGTCTGTACTGACAGGAAATGCACAGGGGGATGAGCCTGGATTCCCCATGAGAAATTCCAGCTTCTTTCAATCAAACATGACTGAATGACTTCAAGGAAAACCTCCAAGGTGGACTTGAAAGACAGGAGGTGGGGAATTCCGAGAATTCCTTGGCAGCAGCACTCAAGTGCCATTTTTCTTTGGCATGAATTGTTCCAGTGATACCTTTTACGAGCACTGGAAATGAGCCACAGGGAGAGCATCTGCCAGGCAGTGACCTCATAGCTGCAGGCAGGACACTGGAGTGACTCACTGCAGCACCTGAGAGTGCAGGGACCTGGACATTTGACTTGAGGAGGGACTTGGGAGCCTTGTCCTGCACCAGGGTGGGTCACCTTGTGTCTTTGGTCTGTCTGGTAGAGATATTTTGTCATCAAAAGTCATTAGAGTTCTTTGAACTGATGATCTGTAAGTTCCTTCTCGAGCCAAACCATTCCGTGCTCCTCTGACTTTGCTTTGTCCTTTCAGGATTGTGAGCACCCAGCTGCCACCTGCACTCACTGCCAAAGTCCTCCTGCAGGGCAGCGAGTCCCCAGGCCAGGTATGGTTCTGAACATTCCCTGCAAGCAGATTCCTGTAAGGATCTGTAGTGTGGGAGCTCTTGTCACACAGATCTGGCATGTGTCACCACAGAGAAGGACAAATATTGGTGCTGATGCTTAAAGCTTTTATTAGTTATGGTTGAAAAAGGTTCCAAGACTTCTGCACTAGGAATTAGTTGTTTTTTTTTTTTCCCAGTTTTTAACTTACTGAATTTGTGAGTTCTCATTTATACGATGTTTTGACTGGCTTTTTACACGAGTTTTGCTGTTTACTGAGAAATCCACCAAATGAATGTCTGAAAGGGACAAACAGCAGTTTTCATTTGCTTTAAAACTTGTCAAAAGTTATTATTTATGTGATCAAGATCTTCTATAAAAAGCCATTGGTATGCAGATATGAAGACTGCCTTTGCTGTTCTTCTGCTTGAATGAAGGGAGTTTTCTGTGCCCTGAGCAGGTGGTGATGATAAATCTGGGCTCTGTCCTGTGTTTTGGTTCTTGGGAAGGTCCCCTTGGCTTTGAGAGCTCCCTGAGGAACAAAACCCTTCCCAGCACCAAACAGTCCCAGCATTTGCTGGGGATTGGTGTGGGGTCTGCTTCAGCCTTGGGGCACTGGGAGGGTGACAGAGGTGTCCTGGTGTCCCTATTCCATCCACAGAGCTGATTCTTGGCTTTTGTTGCAGAGCAAGCCTGGAGCTGAGGAGCCACAGGAACATGGTGAGCATCCAGCTGCATCCTATGGGCTGCCTTCCCTGCATGGGAGCTCGAGCTGGTTCTCTGGGATTCACATCCAAGCTGTGCTGGGTGCTGGAGTATCTCCAGAATATCCCAGAGGGTGTTGCTGTCACCAGCCAGCCTGTGCTGTGCGATCAGAATCAGCTCCTTCTGCTGGGTTTGCTCTTTTTGGGTTTTATTCCAGTTCTGCAGATTCCCAGCCATGCCTGCCTTAATTCCAGTTCCCCATGTGGCCACTTGGCCACTGCCAGGCCCTGACAACAGATGGCTGGTGCTTGCAGTCCAAACCTCCAGCCATCCCCTCGCAGCATCAGTGTGGAGATACCTGCCAGGATGGAAACACTGAGGGGAAATTTATCTGTGCCAGGCATGAAGGGTATGAGCAGGATGGGAAAAGGCTGCCCAGCTCAGTTGGGATGCAGGATCATGGCAGGCTGCAGCTCCTGCAGGAGCCTTTGGGCTGATGAGGTTTGGTTTCTGTTTTCAAGTTGGGACATGTTTGCTGAATCCTCACCCCTTCCCTGCTCTTGCAGAGTCTCTGCTGCCGCCGGGCGTCCGAATCATCCCGGTGTTCCTGACAGGAGAGGAGCTCTCCGTGCTCAGGGACTTCCCAGTGGAGTGGATGGCCAGGTAGGACAGCAGCCTGACCCAGAGGCAGGATTTGCTGCAGAATTCCCGTGTCTGTATCCCTGCTGTGAGCAGCCTGGGGCAGAGCTGCTTCCTCAGACCAACTGTGATCTGTTGTCCCTCAGCTCACAGCTTTGTGGACAAGGGAGGGACATTCCTAGGAGTCTGCAGTGTAAGATTCCCAGGCTTTTCACCTGTGTTAGACCTCAGCCCATCCTTTTCCCGTGTCTCTTTGTAGCAGGGGATGGATCAGCCATTGATCAGTGTCAGGAGCCAGTGGGGTTATCAGCTATGGGATAACTCCTCAGAGATCCTGCTCAGTGTTTAATCCATTTGTCATCTCCCACTAGGTCACCCATGACCCCAGCAGGCCCCAGAGGAGAGCAAAGCACTCTCTGCTCCCAGGCAGTTCCACAATCAACAGGAGCTCATGGAAACCAAGCCCTGGATGGAATCTCTGGGCAGGAGTCCCATGAGGACACTTCAGGCACACCCACCCCAGGAGATGCTGTGCAGCTGGGCAGCCCTGCAGGTCCTCTGATGGACTCCTCTGGAATGGGAGCCAGCACAAGGGATTCTCCAGCTGCAAACCTGAGTGGAGCAGGCAGTGAAAGCTCAGAGCTCAGCAGGAAAACATCCTTCCCCTCAGAGAGTGACACAGAGCAGCTCCCAAGCCCGTCCTCACTCCAGACTGAATGTGCTTGGACTACAGGTCCATACCTGGAAGGCTTTTCCTTTCCCAACCCTTACTCCTGGGAGCAAGAGAGCCAGGACAAGGGGGAATCCCCTGCAGATTCTGATGTTGGTCACTGTGCTCCTCAGAATTCCCTTTCAGTCAGCCACAGTCCAGCTGTTCCCTCTCCTGCCCAGGAGCTGAGCAGAAGAAAATCCAGTGAGCAGAACAAGCCACGGACTGTGAGCCAGGACCGTGTGTCTGGAGGAAGTGACAGTACAGCTGGTGACCACGTGTGGGGCTTGGACTGTCCCGGCCCTGCTGGACACACACAGCTCCAGAGCAGGAGACAGCTGCTCATCCCAGGGCTTCAGGAAACTCTGCCCAGTGACCCTGCAGGGGACAGGCCATGTCCCAGCAGCGGGGACAGCAGCTGCCACAGGCTGGGTGGCAGAGGGGGTGAGCTAGCCCAGCTGAGCCTCTACGTTCACTGCATCCAGGGCTTGGTGCTGTCGCTGCTGGCTGAGGAGCAGCTGCGCCAGGACCGCAGCGCCGTGGAGGATGTGGTGAGTGGGAACGCTCTGCCCCACTGCAGCTGCAGCGGTGGGGAGCACAGCTAAGGGGAGGGAGCATTGAATGGTGCTCCCTGTCCCTCCATCACCTGCTCCGAGCTGTGCCGGGCTCGGCAGCCGCGGCTGCGTGGGAGCTGTCGGAGCGGGGACAGCCGCGTCTCACAGGCGGCTCCCGGTGCTGCTGTTGTCTGGCAGTGCCGGCACCGGAGCAGAGCGTGTGGGTGTGACAGACAGCCGCGGGCTGCCAGGGGCCCGCGCTGGAGCTGGGATTCGCTGGGGATCCCCCGGCACTTCGGCGTTTTTTGGGAAGCGAGGTTGGTGCTGTGAAACCCCCGCCCTGCGCGTCACCGCCTCTCCCTCGGGGAGCACCACAGGCTGCAGGTCCCGGAGAGGTTCCCTTGGCTGTGGGAGCTCCAGGCTGCTCCTGGGGCTCAGGAGAGGGATGCCATGTGGGCATTGCACTGGGGAACACCAGAGCAATCCCAAATTTCCCCGTGGTGGGGTTTGGGTGCCCAGGCTCCCCTGTGAGTGGAGCTAATGGGGTTGCAGGGGCAGGATGTGCCAGTCCCCCATCTTTCCCAGGAAGCATCAGCTGCAGAGCTGCTGCATGGCCTCTGCCTCCCTACCAGCAGCTGAGTCAAAGCTGCAGAGCCCTGTTTGATATGCCAGTTGCCATAGGAACAACCTAATTTCCTTATCCAGCCAGACTGGATAAGGTGGAGGGAAGCTCAGACTAATGCAGAGCCTCAAGGTTGCTCCTTCCCCTCGGAGCTGTGGGACACCTGGGGCCCCGGGAGCTGGGGAATGTCTGCTCTGCACAGCAGGGCTGATGTGCCTGAGCTGGGATTGCTGCCAAATCAGCAGAGCCTGGAGGTGCAGCCAGGGCCTTTTGCACCAGACGTGGCACTTTGTCCCCTTTCTGCTCGTCTGGAACAGCAGGGGGGACACAGGCAGGTGGGAATTGTCATGCTGGGGAGTGGAATCCCTATTGCACAGGGATGGCACAGTCCGTTTGCCTTGATGTCTTGCCCTGGGGCTGACAAGCTCTCAATTCCATTCAGGTTTCTCTTCTCCCAAACGTGCTCCTTCCATCTCACATACCCTTGTTTTGGATCTCACCAAAACTGCTCCGTCACACAGCTTGGATTTCAGCTGTGACTGGGCTCTTCTGCTGAGGTGTGTTATCCCTCAGGAGAGGTGCCCTGCATGTCCCATAGTCCAAGGAGGAAGAGCAGTGTCTGAGGAGGTGCAGCTGGGCTCTGCTGCTGGTGGATTTGAGGCACAACCTCGGCTTGTCCGTCCCTTTGTTTATCTGTAGGTTAAAAATGACCCTCAGCTCTCAGGGATGTCAAAGCTGGTTTATAATTAATGTTTTTTTGAATGCTTTGAGGCCCCCAAATTACACCAAAGAAGGGTAAAATATGCTACTTGTGCAGCTGCGAGCCTCTGGGAGGGCGGGTTCCATCCCAGACCTTCTCTGTGGAGTGGGAGGCTCTTGGCCTCGCCTCCTGCTGCTCTTTAGGTCTTATCCCTCCTTTTCACTGCACAGAAAGGAAAATCTGTGCTGTGACAGGGGTCAAGGGTAGGCCAGGCACTGCAGTCCTGCTGAACAAAGGCTTGATCCTCTCCCCAGTAGGGAAAAGCGCATTGGCAGGATGAGGATTATGGAGTTAATCTTCCCAGGAGTGGTGGAGGTACCCTGCCTGTGCCCTGCCTGTGCCCAGGGAGCCTCAGCATGATCAGGGCCTCTGGGCTACTGAAAATCCATCCAGAACAGCAGCTTGGCATTCATTCACTGCTTTGTTGTGTGTGTTTGTGCTGCCCGGTGTAAGCAAAGGAATGTCCCTTGCTGGGGCTGTAAATCGTGTGAAATGAGCCCTGGAGAGTAATGGTTGATGGTAAATTAATGGGGCCTTGCATTTTCCTGTAATTAGTAGCATCAGGTGGCTTAATGGCAGATTTTCAGGTTGGAGGGCCCTTTTGTGAGTCATAGAACCCCAGACTGGTTTGGGTTGGGAGGGACCCTAAAGGTTGGTCCTGTTCCAACCCCTGCCATGGGCAGGGACAGCTCCCACTGGACCAGGTTGCTCTGAGCCCCATCACTGCCTTAGGAGCTCTGTGACTTGTCTGCTTCCCTCCGTGCCCAAATTTCCCAGCCATTCTAGGTGGGAGCCTGGACAGCACAGCAAGGAAGGGTCCAGTCTGGTCCAGTCCTTGTGTCACCTGAACTCTCTCCAGAACCTCCTTGAAGCCCAGGAGAGGCACAGGTGAGGCTCTGAGCTTTTCCTTTTCCTCTGCCTGCAGTACCACAGCAGCCTGGCCTCCCTGAATGGCCTCGAGGTCCACCTGAGGGAGACTGTGCCCAAGGACTCCTCGGCCTCAGCCAGGACAAACTACAGCTTCACACACTATGACTGTGTCCAGAACGTCCTCACAGGTGAGTCTTCATCCTCAGGGACTGCAGGAGGGAAGAGTGAGGAGAATGGGGTTCATGGGAGCCTTTTCCCACGCCTGAGACACCTTCTCAGGAGCATTTCTCAGCATAGCTCCCACCACAGAGCCCAGATCAAAGGCCATGTTGGTGGAGCTTTGTCTGTTGGCATTGAAGGTGTCCCCAGGCTGTTCTGCAGCTGTCCAGGGTCTGTGGTGAGCTCCAGAGCCTTTTCCTGCTCAGTGAATAGGGCCAGACTGCAGAGTGGGTTTTTAACACCCCCTTTCTCCTGTCATGCAGCCAACTTGCCCCACACCCCCGGGCCCCTGGACCGGCACTTCCTGAGGGCGGCCACACTCATCCACTCCGACTTCAGCCAGCTCCCCACGGCCTCAGAAGTGATCATCAGGTAAGGGGTGCTCACAGCCCTCCTATCCCAGGCTCAGGGGTGGTCACAGAAGGGCAGAACCCTTTTCCTGGCTGGGTTTTGACACAGGTTGTGACCACACCCAAGGACCAGTCACATTCGATTTGACTTGTGGGTTCCTTCGTGCTCTGCCTGGATGCTGAGAGGCTGCAGTGGCACCAGGAGGGTGGACTGAGGGCACAGCCGAGTGGTGCCATGGCTTGGATTAAGATGCAACCCTCACACAACTGCCAGTTCCTGGCACCATAAGGTTCTAAGACGCAGTTTTAAATTTAGCTGTTCCTAATAAATTTGTGTCTCGGCCGGGAGCCAAAGGCGCCCAGAATTGGCAACCTAGATATTGTTTTCTTGCACGGCTTATTGGGTTGGAAACACACTGTGATGTGCATGGCAAACTCAATTGTGATGCACCAGGCAGGATGGGCTTATCATAGCCAGAGCCCTTCCCAAAATCCAGAGCTTTTCCTGACATCCAGAACCCTTCCCCAGGCCACAGCTGAAGTGGACACCCCTTTCCTCAGCTGAGCTGGGAGTGCACAGATTCCACCCACCTGGTCTGCTTGTTTGTCCAAAACATGATGAAATAAAGATGCTCCTGGGAATTACACGGTTTCACTGCTCTGGCACCGCTTGCCAAGGGAATGTGAATCACACACTTCAGTGCTGGAGAACTCCTTGTTTAGCATGAGCTTCGCTGGCTCCTTAAATCCAATCCTAAACTGACTGGCTAAGCTGGCGTGTTCCCTGTTACCCCGAAAAAAGCAACTCCATGTGTGAATCAGCCTGAGTAACAAGATGACTAAAACTGCTTTCTTTTATGGAGAGTTGTCACAGAAGGGTGTCAGCAAACATAGCAGTTGCTGCTTTCCTTCTTTGAGGAGGAATCCAGGGTCCTTGGCTTTGCTCCCTGCCAGCCCTCCTGCAGGCAATACTCAGGGAGGGGGGATTCTTAGCCTTAATTAATGTTTTTAATCATGGCTTTGGTGGTGACTGAATCTGACTCTTCTTGAGCTTCATCACACCTGTGACTGAACACGTGGTTCCTGCTGCAAGGTGCTGTGCTGGGATTTGGTTGTGGCCAGCAGCAGTGGGACAGAAGTTGGGCACAAGGAGTGTTCCAGGCTGGTGGTGTCCTGGGCTGGGCTGGCAGCAAGAGGAATCTTTGGAGCGTGGCCATACGTGGAATCCCAGAATCACTGAGTTTGGAAAAGCCCTCCAAGACCATCGTGTCCAACCTGTGACCAGTCCCCACCTTGTCACCCAGTCCAGAGCACTGATTGGACTCAGTCATAGGTTGGATTTGATGGTCTTGGAGGTCTATCAAACTAAATGATTTTGTGATATCCCACTTTCCCTTTTATGGATGCTAAGACCCTTTGAAAATGGAATCTGGTTCCCTGTGGCCTTCAGGGGTTTGGTGCCTGTTCAGCTCCATGTTCCCATGCTGAGACACCTGAAAGTCTCTCTCAAAACTTGGGAGCCCAGTGCCCAGCTGTGAATCTTGCCCAGAGCTGTCAGTGTGACCCCTGCCTTTCCCTGCCCCTCCAGGAACGCCTCCACAGCCGTGTATGCCTGCCGAAATCCTGTCCAGGAGACCTACTTCCAGCAGCTGGGAGCTCCACTCCGCAACTCGGGCGTCCCCAACCCGCATGACAGTGCCTTCAGCCTGCCCAGCAAGGCCAAGCAGAAGCTGCTGAAGCATGGGGTGAACCTGCTGTGAGCTGCTGTGCTCGGACAATGGCTCAGCCCTGCGGAATGTTCACCTCCAGTAAGGAAAATCTCAGCTGTTTGTGCTGACAGAGGCAGGAGGCCCTGCCCTGCCTCTGTGGGGTCTCCAGCCTGCCTGGTGCTGAGGAAGAGACACTCCTTGCCCCGTCTTGCAGCATGTTTTGGGCCAGTGCAGGTGTCACTGACAGCATTTACCAAAGACTGAGGACAGAACACAGCGTCTTGGGGCACTTGGTTTACATGGACTTTACTGGGATTCTCTTGGTGCTCTGCAGACTCCCCACGTGCCTTGATCTGAGGGAAAGCCTCACCTTGCTCTGAGTTACACAGCCCCCTGGGCACTGCTGCCTTTCAGAGATGTCAGTCAGCCACTGTCTGTGCCTGCACTTGCCCTGGTCAGACTTTGGCTTTATTTATATCCCTTAATCCATGGGAATGATCCTGCCATGACCTAGTGCCTTACCTTGGTTAGCAATGCCTGCCTGTTCTCACTTGAGAGCAGAACAATCCCACTGCAGAGCTCACAGTCCCCCTTTGGGTGCTCCCAGGAAGTTTTTACACCACAGGTGACTCTGGAGGGATGTCCCTGTCCCTCCACACCTCCCTGGTCAGTGATGGTCCAGCCCAGCCCTGCCCTCCTTGTGCCCACCTGGCCGTGCTGCCTCACAGGGGCTGGGTGATGGTGATGTTGGTGTAAGTGTCCCTCAGCCTTGTGCTCCCTCCCTCCTGCAGCAGGACCTCACTTGACTGCTCTTACTGCTCCATTTGCCCACTCTGCAGACCCTGAGGTTGCCTCTTAGCTGATTGTGCTGTTTTTTTAGGGACCAAAGAGGTTTTGTATCCCCTCAGCAGCTGTTCCCTTTCTCCTCTGACAGTGTCCCCAGTCAGTGGTGGCTGAGGGAGCCCATGGTGGTGGCTGCTTAGGCTGAGGGATGGATACCTGTGTTTGGCTGGGCTGGAACCTGCTGCTGGTGCAGACACACCCCTCAGTGAGACTGTGGAAATAAAGGAGTCTCCAAGGCTCATCCCAGCACTGTGTGTCAGCAGCCAGAGTCACGTTGTTGTCATGTTTGTGGTTCCTGGTGTGATGGGCTGGGCTGTGGGAGCTGTTTAACCCTGTGCCAAGGGTGATTCCTGCAATGGTGGGGTTGAACAGGCAGAGCCTGTTGGTTCAATCATTCCTGCAGAGCAGCTGCTTGGAAGCTTCCTGAGGGATAGATGTGTGACTGGTGTCACCAAGAGATGGTGAGCAGAGACATGAACGTGGGGAGGTGCTGGGCAGGCTCATGTCAGAGCTGGGCACAGGAAGGTCACCACTGCCACATCTTCCGGTCCCACTCCAGCACAGACACTTCCCAAGGTTGTTCTGCCATCCCAGGGCTGCTCCACAGACATTGCTGGGAATTTCAGAGGACTCCAGAGGATGAGCCAGCTGCTTGCTCAGAGGTGGCTGGGCACAAATGCCACCCATCTGCCAGCCCTGGCAGCTGAGGAGGTGTTTCAGCAGGAGCAGAGTCGTGTGGCACTGCTCCCATCCTGGGCATGGAAGGACTGTCAGGAGCCTGTTGGCAGCGTAGGAGTGAAAACTCCATGGGAAGCCTGAGCTGGAGCCACCCTGGTGACCTCAGTGACATCTGTGTGGAAGATGGCACAAGGTAAGGTGCTGCTTCCCTGGTGATTTTCCTGCACACTTCCGGTGGGTGATGGACAAACTGCTCTGTGGAGGAGCACAGGGAACATTGTGAGGAGGATCAGGAAGGTGGGGTGAGAGAAGACAGGAGGGATGAGGGTTGTATGTTCTGGGATCCCTACTCAGCTGACCCAAGGAACCCCTCTGGGAGATGCTGCTCAGCCTGTCCCTTCTGTGCCCTCAGCAGATATCTGGGTTCCCTCTGCAATTCCCAGGACAGGAAGCCTTGGAGCACCAGCAGCAGCTCCAGCCTGCTCTGCTCCCTGGGGAGATCTGCCTGGGTGCTTGGGAAGTGGTTGTGTGTTCTAGCAGGAAACACAGAGAAGTGGAAGGAAAAGCCTGGGAGGGACAGGAGGGAGATTTGGCACAGCAGCAAAGCACAAACTGGATGGATGCTCCTGCCTGCTGCCGTCAAGGATCTCCTGCTGCAATCTGCTGAGCCGTCTGCCGGCCAGGAACAGCTGGGCTGGCTCTGCTCCTTCAGCTGCTCAGGCTGCATCTACCCACCCAGCCCAAGCCTGCCCACCCAGCCCTGTGCTGGTCAGGAGGGACCAGCACACAGAGAGTTCCTGGCCCACAGGGCAATGCCTGTGCTGAAAAGGATGCTTAAAAATGGGGCATTTTGAGCATCAGGGGATGAGAAGCAGCTGGGCCTGTCTGAGAGCTGCCAGGGAGGGGCTGTGGGGAGTAATTCCTGCCCTGCCAAACTGGCTTTGTGCTGAAGGGGGTAAGGCATTGGTTTTCAGGCAGTTGGAGGCGATTTGAGCAACACCCTCTGTCCTGGAGCTGCTCCTGGGAAGCTGCTGCCTCTGATGCATCAGTGCAGGCAGCAGGAAGCAATTCCTGAAATGGTTTGTGGATGCTCTGGCAAAGCTGATGGCTTCTGTGGGGCCCAGGGAGCTTCGGTGCTGCAGCTGCTTCTGGGGGTGGTTGAGGCCAGTCTCTGCTGCCCTGGGCCAGGCAGTGGGGCTGGAACCCACAGCTGTCCCCACGGGCAGGCTGGGGGAGATGCTCCCTGTGCTCCTTGGCAGCCTGGGCTCCACTGACATCACAAAATCCCAGAATGGTTTGGGTGGGAAAGCACCTCAAATATCCATTTGCCGTGGGCAAGAATTCATCCACTAGACCAGGCTGCTCAGGGCTCCATCCAGCCTGGCCAACTGCAGGCCTGGGAGGCTGTAACTGGTCAGGGCAGAGTTTCCATGGATTGGGGATTTTAGAGCAATACCCTCACTCACTGTATCACTGGCAAACAGGCCTGTGCCCTCTCCCACCCTGCAGCTCCTGCTCTTTCCAGGCCACTTCTCCCCACCAGCAGCCAGATAAGGAGGCCCCAATCCATCAGTGTTTGCTTGACCCTGGAGTTGTTAGAACAGCAGGCAAAGCTCATTCTGTTTTCAGCACAACTGTTTATTGATAATCTTTGCTTATCCACTGTATGAATGTTACCAACCTTCGGACAGAGCCAGCCTGCTTCCCCAGGGCCTGTGTCCAGGTAGCCAATGCGTGTAGAAATCATGCACTTCAGGTAGTCTGTAACAAGACGGGTGTAAAAAATATCTCAGATGTATTTGAAATCTCTGCCTTATCTTGCAATCGAATCACTGAAAAGTCTGTAAAGAAGTTGTTGGGAGACAGGGCTGGTCCCTCTCGGGCAGAGGAGAGCCGTGAGCATCCACCACACACTGTGCTTTGGGGGGGTGTTATAAACCAGCTCCCAGACCCCAAACAGACCTTGGTGCTGGGGGACTTCAGGAAAAGTGTGGTGGTCCCTGGGTGGGCAGGACCCCAGGGTGGGGGCTCATTGCTCAGGCTGTAGAATTATTAACCCCCCTTGGGAGCCTCTCCTGTGGTGGTGTCAGGTCCATGGGAGCTGCTGCTGTGTGTGCCTGCCCTGGCTCAAGGAAAGGAGAAGATGGAGCAGCAGAAGGAATGGTGACCTCCTTTCTTCCTACGGACAGACAAAACCCCCATTCTCTGTTCCCAAACAGCATCCCTGCCCCTGCAGGGCCTCCGGTCTGGAGCTGGGAAAACGGAGGGTTGCAGATAGAGCAAGGAAGGGATTTGGGCAATTGCTAACACCCTTGGTCAGACTGAAGAGCACGACTGTGTGTGCTGTTCCCTCAGCAGGGTGGAGGTCGGGGCTCCTGCCTTGCTGGGCTGGCGGTGGACTCTGCTCCCTGCCTGGGTGACAAGAGGGGGTTTGGAGGGCAGGAGGGCTGGGGACCCCCAGCTGGCACATGGAGGAGGAAGCAGGAGCCCCAGGAAGGCTCTTTGTGGGCAGAGCTGTGCCCTGCCCGCCCCATCAGACCCAGCCTGGGGGGAGCACAGTGCCCATGGCAGCCCCCAGCGTCCGTCTGTCCGTCCATCCGGGGCCGCAGCCGGGCAGGGCAGGCCGGTTGGCTGTTATGGCGCGTGTGTGCTGTTCCTTTGATGACCACGAGAAAAATTTTACATTACATTCAAACGAGCACCCTTGGGTTTGTTACTCTACTTCTGAACACCGCAAAACACAGTAGCAACAGAACACGAAGGAGCAGGGGGCGGGCAGCGAGCCCCGGCGGGGCCGAGGCGCCGGCGCTTGGAAAAGAATCCCTGAAGCCAACGATGGAGGAAGGAGATGGGCGCGGATACACGTCACAGTTTCCATTTACAAGACCCCCCCGGAGGGAGCACCGAGGCCCTGCGCCGGGACAGGCCCCGGGGCCGAGCTGCCCTGAACCCACCAGGCCGGGCAGCGCCGTCATCGTCCCGGCGCGAAGATGAAGTCGAGGGCTTGGCGCTCGGCCGCCGCCACGTTGGGGTGCCACAGGTCCACCATGAACACCACGCGGGGACCTTCCTCCGGGGCACCTGGCGGGATGGAAACACAGGGTGAGGGTGAGGAGAGAGCTCCCCAGTGCAACCCCAGTAAACTCTGCTTACTGGGAGCTCAGGGCCATGGGACAGGCACACGGAGGGTTCCTGAGGCAGGGCCTCCTTGCAGCTGCCTCCTGGATATGTGCAGGGAATGGCTGCTGCGCCACTCCAGCCTCCCTGGCCCTGCACGGAGCTGTGCTTCCCAATCCCACAGCGGCTTCGATGTGGAAGCAACAGCTTTTGTTCTCCCACTCTCTCCGCACGCTCCCCTGTGTAGAACAGCTCTGCCTGATGCTTTCATGCCACGGGCGACTAATGCCGGGTAATCTGGAGAGCTGGAGCGGAACAGCCTCCGTCAGTCAGCGGTGGAGGGAGGAACAACCCAGAGGCGTGAGGCTGTTCCCCGGCCACGGAGACAAAGGCGCCGCTGGCACGTCAGCACCGAGCTGCAACAGGGCCAGGGGAGGCCGAGGCCATGGCATCACAGCCAGAGCTGCCCTGCAGAGCTCGGCAGTGAGGGAAACTGAGCTGCTATGGTGGGGAGAGGGTCAGCAGGCTGGGCTGGGGGTGCTGTGACAGCACCGTGAGCAAGCCATGGGCTGGCTGAGGGGCTCCAGGGCCGTGCCAGGATGCCCCAGCACCCTGAGGTCACGGGGAGCCCTGCCGTGCTGGGGACAAGGGCTGCTCCCACCTGGGGCAGGTGGAGCCTGAGCCCCACAGGACACAGGGACTCCAGCGCTGCTGGGGCAGGAGAAGGGACTGGGCATGGGTGTCCCCCCAGCTTGTCCCCAGTCCCTGACACCATGAGAGGGGACACCATGAGACCCCACACGCTGAACTCACCTTCGTGGAACGCCGTGTGCAGGAAGGAGTCATCGAAGAGCAGGCACCGGCCCTCAGCCCAGCACTGGGGCTCGCCCCCCACCACCAGTTCACAGTTGCTGGGTGTCTTCAGACCTTCAAGCACAAAGAGAGAGGACAGGGAGGGTCAGGCCGTGCCGAGTTCCCTGTGGTGGGGCAGCAGGGAGCAAACTGTGAGCTCTGTGTGAGCCCCATGCTGCTGCTGAGGGGATGTTCCCCTGCAGGGAGTGACCTGCACTCCCAGCCTGGAGCAGCTCAGCCCCTGCCCACTCCCTGTCTGCTCCCTCCTGCCCTTTCACCATCCTCAACAAGCTCAGAACCGCAGGCACTGCTTTCATATTTGGAACACCTTCCAAGTCCCCAGAGCCCATGGCCCGAGGTGTGCGCAGGGAGCCAGGCTCCTGGGATATTTTCCAACTTCAGGACCAAAGGCAGATCCTTCCTGCTCCTTCCTCCAGCCCTACAGCAATGACCCTGCCCCAGGGAAGGCTAGGGGAGGAGGAATTGTTCTGGGGCTGGAAAATGGGCTCAGCTGTGGCTCTGCCACAAGTTCCCCATGGACCTGCCCTGTCCCTTGGTCCCCACCCGAGGTGCTGCCTCAGGGTGACCCACAGGGCTGCAAGGACAGAAATCCAGGTGGGTCACAAAACCCTCATAGGGAAGCAGCTCTGTGAGGGCCACATGAAGGACAATCACAGAAATAAAATGGGTCTTTTCCTAAAATACCAGCACAAACCAAGGCAGTTTGACAGGGGTTGATCCCATCACCTCCTGCACCAGGACTGTCACCCCTGGCAGTGCAGGGGACGCTGGAGCTGCTGCAGAGCCATCCTGCCCCGAAGATGTGGCCGTGGCAGAGAAAGGGGTCAGGGCTCACGTGGCTCCCGAACGGTAACGATGCAGCAAACGAGCAGGACGGATCCAAGAGCGATGCCAAACCCAGCGAGCACAGCAGGGACTCCCAGCTGCCCGGCAAAGCTGGGACTACAAAGCTGCCGTTTCAAAGGCTGCAAAACCCAAAGCCTTTTCCCTGCACAACAACCTCAGCTGGAGATGCTGGAACAGGGAAGCTGAGCTGCTGGAGGATGCAGGGAGGGAGCAGCCTGCAGCCCTTCCATCCCACTCACACCCTCGGGATGCTGCCCTGGCCCATGGATGCTGCCTGTGCCTGGAGTAAATCCTCGGGAGTGACTCGCCCCACTGATGGCTGTGCTGGCTTTGCAGATCCAGCCGCCTGAAAGGGCAGGTTGTGTAGTAAACACATCCATGCCCTGGGCACAGCAAAAGCTGCATTTCCAACACCAAGGCAGGGGTGCCAGTGTGCCCCGGGCTCAGTGCAGAGTCCTAGTGGAAGGACAAGTGAATGACCATGTCATTCCTCTGCCCAGAGCATGTGTGCTCCAGCTGTGCTCACCTGAGCCCACTCAGGTTCCTCCTGAGTGGAACCACATCTGGTTCCTCCCAGCCCCTCAGGAGAAGAGCATATCCCCCAAACACCCCAGAGAGAGGGGTCAGTGACAGGCTTCCTCCCGGCATCAGCAAGGGCAGGTCCCAGCTGCCCAGCATCTCCCGGGATCAGCTCAGAAAACAATTCCCATTCCAAACAAATGGCCAGCACTGCCTGGGTGTGTTTACCCGAGCTGTTGGCTGAACAGGCGCGGTTGGTGTTTGCCAGCCGGGCCCGTGCGGTGCCTCCCCCGGCACGGTCGGTGCTGTGCCAGCCCGGCCATCTGTGCTGTGTGGGCTCTCCCCGTCCCTGCCCGCCGAGCGGGGAGCACTGTGCCACCAACCCAGCGCCTGACCCACCGCAGGGGACACCCCAGGACCCCCCTCCCACCCTCACTTGCAGCTTTGCAAAGCCCAAAGCAGCGTCTCTGCTCCTGTTCACCCATGTCCCATGCAGAGCACCTGAGATGGGAGGAGAGGGGAGCTGCCAGTGGCACAGCACAGTCCTGAAGCAGCGCCCCAGGCTGCCCCACATCCTGGGATGGGACAGGGATGTGCCTGCAGAGAGGGGGATGTTCAGAGACCCCTATGTAAAATCAGCCCTGTATCACACACTAGCAAGGGTCCACAGCCTGGGTCATCAGGAAGAGGAGGTGAAACCCTTCTGCTGCTGATCTGGAGACCCTGGGGATGTCAGCTACCCAGGGACTGAGCACCAGCCTCTCCTCAGGCGGCTATCACCACCAAAGCCCCCAAAACCTCCCTCAGGCCAAAGCAGAGCAGGTGTCTGAACCCCAAGAGCACAGGGTGCCAGAGCCTTTTTTAGGGCTCCTGCACCCAGGCACGGCCACATCCCTCTGCACCCTCCGGACACAGGAACTCACCGAGGTGGCAGCGGATGCGGATGTTGGTGGGCCCGTAGTGCTCGGCGATGACGGTGCCCGGGCTCAGCACAGAGATGCAGGCGTTCCCAAAGACATTGTTGCCAATGCAGGTGCGGAGGCTCCCCAGCAAGCGGTACGTCCGTGGGCATCTCCGGCAGTTCCTGGGCACGCACATGCCCTGGTTCACCAGGTAGAAGGTGAACCACTCCCCGCTGGGCGTGCTGTTCATTTTCCATCCTTGCGGGAGGCTGCAGTTTGAGAACGCCTTGTACAGGGTCTCAAACTCGCACAGGATGGTCTGGAAGTTGCGCTCCAGCAACTCCACGTCGTGCTTTTGAGTGTCCCGGGAGAAGTAGGGCGTGGTGGGCAAGTCGGGCAGGAAGAAGACTTCTGGCTTCTGGATGGAAGGCCGGCTGTTGAGGTAGCGGCCCTGCTCACGGATGCCCTTGTGGATCCTGCCCATGCCGGACCAGGAGTAGCGCTTGGCGTACTCCTGCAGGTTGTGGTAGAGTTTCTGGTTGAGGCCGTCGTGGTGCGAGCAGCGGACGCACTCGGGTGACTGGCAGTACACGAACCCGTTCTGCACCCCGTTGGCCTCGGCGCTCTGCATCAGCGCGTTCACCGTGGCGTAGGCGCGGGGCTGCTCCCGCCCCACGTGGTAGCAGTACCACACGAAGAGGACCAGCAGGCAGGCGACGGCCACCAGGGCCGTGGCGTCACAGTCGCGGAAAGACTGGATGCCGGTGGCGATGAAATCCCGGAGTCCGTCCAGGGACCAGCTCCAGTCCATCAACCACTCCAAAGACATGGTGGTGGTGCTGGGAATGCGCAGCGGGGCCCGGCGGTCACTGCTCGTGGGGCTCAGGGGCACCCACACCATGCAGCTGGGCCGGGGCGCGGCAGGAAGGGGCTGCCATGGGCGGCGGCTCTGCCCTGCGCTCCCAGGAGCTCTGCATTGGCAGCCCGGCAGCACCCCTGGGTCAGCAGCCACGTGGCTGGAGAGTCTCCATCGGTGTTTCTGGGCCCATCATCCTGAAAGGTTGTGCTGGAGGGAGGTTCTGGGGAGAGAAACCCAGAGGTGTTAGGGAGAGGGCTGCCCCGTGGGTCCCTGCTGGGGTCAGTGGACAGGGCACAGCGGGAGCTGTGCGCTGGGACTGTGTGGGGCAGTGGCTCCTTAGGGAGGGGATGGTGGATAAGGAGCCCAACATCAGCCTGTGCTGAGTAAGTCCCCCAGTGCTCTCAACAGCATCTTCCAAAATCCCCAAATAAAAGGCAGCAGGGAGACCCAGACCCCATCCCCCACGGCCCCAGTGACCATGGCCCCTGCTGCTCATCCTCCAGTTTCTCTCCTAAGTTGCTGCTTTATCTTGTTTGGAATCTGGCTGCTAAGTGAATATACACCAAGAGTAAACACTTCACTGCCCTATCTGGCAGCACATCAGCTTATCCCCTCCATCTGACGGCTCTGGAGTGACTCTCCTCCCAGAGACTGGGCTGTTGGAGAGCCCAGAGCTCAGCCAGCACATGGCCACAGGGCCAGCACACGGCCACGGGAGCAGGTCGAGATGGTGGCAACAGGGGCAGGTCAGGCTGGCTTTGATTTCACCAGCTCATCGGTAAGAGCACTGACTCTAAGTAGCAGGATGGGTTTATGAGCCAGGGAAGCCATCCAAACCCTCCCCAGCCCTTCCTGCCAAGGTCCTGCAGCCTCTCAACGTGCATTTCCTTATCAATGGTGATGGAGATGGGCTGCAGATGGGATCTGACCCTACAGCAGGGACCATGCTGCAGGGCTGGAGACTCGGGATTCAGGCAGTGTTACACCCCAGGGAGGCACATCCACACACCCGACCTCCCTCCACCCTACTTCCTTGTAGCACGCTGTCTGCGTGCCCCATCCCGGAATCTGCAGTCCACGTGGCATGTCACAGCCTCCCGGGAATCTCAAGATAACTTTCCTCCATCTCCACGGCTGGCATCCCTCCAGACACTCCCACTTCTCCCGCCCAGGCCTCACTTCCCCGGGTGCAAGCACAGAGCCGGTCCCAGGGCTGTCCCCCGAGGCCAGCACAACCCCCGTGCTACCTGCAGGACTGGAGCATGTCAAGGAAGGAGCAGAGCCCTGGGTGATGTGTATTCAGGGTGGCTCCTGCCCTACGAGGGGAACTGCTCAGGCACAGCAGCCACGCTCGGTCACAGCCGATGGCAACGCGAAGGCACAGAGGGAACAGAGCTGGGGAGGTCGAACAGCCTCGGGGTCCCCAGGTCAGAGTCACACCCTGCAAGGGTGGCACAGCACAAACACGGCCCCACTGGTGCCCCAGGGATGCAGGCAACACCTCAGATCAGGGGGAAACCATCAGAGCAGCAAGAAATCCAAACCCCCATGCCCACACGCTGCCTGCCTGACCCCAGAGACCTCAGGCTGCAGAGCCCTGGGGTTCTCTGGGCACAGTCTCCGTGGGACCAGCCCGGGAGCTGCCAGCACGGACATCCCACTGCAAACCTGACCAAAGCCACCTCCACAGGGGCTGTGCCAGCGCCGGGGCAGGGCCCCAAACATGTGCACTGCTCCCATGGGACACACACACCGCGTGGCTGGGGCTGCACGGGGCACCCAGTGGGTGCTGTCGCCTCCCAGCCACGGCCCTGCACTGAGACAGGTCACATCCAGCACCCCTGGCCTGAGATCCCAGAAAAGGCTCCTCAGCTGACGATAATGGCAGAGCCATTCCAGGGAGCACAGATCGATTCCACGTTGCACCGAAGTTGTGCAGGACGTGGAGGCGAGCACCGTGCCAGCAGCAGCTGTGTTACATAAGGAAGGCAGAGGCTTCGATGCAGCACAAAGTTGCATCTCGGCGGCTCCGTGGTGGCCCCGGCATCTCCCGGAGGCAGCGGCCACCGCTCAGCCCGGCCAGGGTCCCCGGGCCGCGGGCCTGCAGGGACGGGGACGCGTGGCGGGGATGTCCTCGGCTCCGCACGGCTGGTGTCGCCTTTGGGAGCAGCACGAGGAGCAGGAGCCTTGGGGTGAGGCGGGATGCCGGCTGCCACTCCGGAACCGGAGCAGTGACTGCTCCCTTCACCCTCTCCTGAGCACGCCACCCCGCCGCTGCCACCGGAGTAAGTGTCACCCCACGCGCCGCTCTCACCCAGTGTGACGGTGTCACCCGGCGTGGCGGCGTCAGCGGGTGTCACCGGTGTGGCCGCATCACCCGGCGCGGCAATGGCACGGCCGTGCCGATGTCCCATCACCCGGCGCGCCGGTGGCACCTGCCGCCGCGCTGTCACCCGGCGCGGCCGCGCCGCCCGCCCGACGCCGAGCCCCTGCCCCGGCCGGGGGACTGAAGCGGGGGCTGGATTCGGGCTGCGTCCCCTCCGCGGTCCCCGCTGCCGCCCCGCGCCCCCGCGGCCCCCCCGCGATGCGCTGCGGAGCGCTGCGGTACCGACCTGCCGCCCGCGCCGGGCCGTGCGGGGCCGTGCGGGGCCGCGCTCCCTCCGCGCCGCTCCGCCGCCGCCGCGGACCACAACTCCCAGCAGCCCGGGCAGGAGGGGCCGCGCCGCCCCCGCCGGGACCGCGCCGGGCGGCAGCTGCGGCCCCGGCCCCGCACAGCCCGCCCGCCCCCGCGCCCGCCCCCGCCCCGCGCTCCCGCCCCGCGCCGCCGGGAGGGGCCCGCAGGGGCGGGGGAGCCGCGGGGTTGCGGCACTCGGGAGGGGTCCCCGGGATGGAGGAGGCGATGGTCCCCGAGGGAGCGCCCATCCCGGCCGCGGGCATCCCCCGGGATGCGGGGACACGGTCCCGGGGACGCGGGGGTTGGGTGGTGGTGGCGGCGGCGCGGGAGGTGCGGGGGCACCGGGGGTGCAGCGGGACGCGCAGGGACAGTGACTCCAAGGATGCAGGCGCTGGGGGCTGCAGCAGTCTGGGGATGCCGGTCCCAGGGGTGGGAGCACGCAGGGATGCAGCCGCCAAGGGAATGGGGACTGGCTCCAGGGACACAGGCTGTTAAGGATGCAGCAGTTGGGATGTGCAGGATTCTGGCTCCAGGGATGCAGGAACACGGGTTCAGGGAGCACGGAGTACTGGCTCTGGGGATTCTGGCCCCTTGTGCTGCAGCCCTCGGGCTGCAGGGGCTGCTTGTATCCAAGAATAAATGCATCTGGCATGCAGGGGACACGAGCTCCCAGCGAGGCAATGCCCAAGACGCAGGCAGCCAGGGAATGCCTCAGCGAGGATGGGAGGGTGTGCTGCAGAGCCAGGGATGGGGGGAGGCTGTTCCCAGGTTGGAGAGTCCCTTTACAACTCTTAAGTGCTAGTGGAGAAACTGTTGTGAGTGTTCCTGCTTGCCTTTTTCCTCCCCACCCCATTTCCTGTTCCCCTAAGGCAGTGCTGTCAGTGCTGGGAGCCCCAGGGGATCCGGTGCTTGGCCCTCCTTCCTCCATTGCCCGGGTGCCGGGTGAGGGGCTGAGCTGAGTGCCCGCAGGCAGATCCCGGATCCAGGCACAGCCCTGGCAGTGCTGCCCTGCCCTGCCCTGTGGCAGTGCCACGTGGAGCCATGTGACATGTGGCACTGCCCCTGGCACAAGGAAAGCCCTGCCTTGTTTTGCCGATTTTGCCATCCGTTGCCCACACATCCTCCCCTGGCGCTGCTCAGGCTGGGCTCTGGAAGTGGAAGCAGAGCTGTCCTGCACAGCCCCTCAGGTGTGTGTGTGTGTGTTTCCTCTGAGCAGCTTTATCCCTGGCAGTCCTAAGACATGCTTTGTTTTCCATCCTGGCACATTTTTTGCCTCCTGCCACTTCCCCGTGCTCCCACCAGCACATTCCCCAGCCCAGTGTGCTGCTGCAGGGCCCCGGCACCATTGTGTGCTACAGGGTGAAAGGAACGGGAGTTTTTTTCACCCTGCTCCTTCCCAGGCCCCCCAGCCACAGCTCCTGCTCCTGGCAGACAGCGCATCCTTCTGTCGGCACTCACAGCCTCTGGGCTCTCCCCTCCTTTCTCCTCTGCCTTCTGAGCTTTCTACTGCCTCTGGGCCAGCCGCTGCTCCTCAGCTCTACCACTCATCTCTTCCCTGCAGATCAGCCTGGATTTCCTGCAGGGTTCCAAGAGAGCTGGAGAGGGACTTTGGGTGAGGATGTGAAGTGACAGGACAAGGAGGACTGGCTGGAAACTAATAGGTTTAGATGGCATATTGAAAAGAAATTTTTCCCTAGGAGTGTGGTGAGGCCCTGGCACAGGGTGCCTGGAGAAGCTGCTCCATCCCTGGAAGTGTCCAAGGCCAGGTTAGATGGGGCTTGGAGCAACCTGGAATAGTGGAAGGTGTCCCTGCCCATGGCCAGGGGTTGAAACCTTTCCAACCCAAACCAATGGTTCCATGTTTCTGTGATTCCTCAGCACAGGAAGGGCCCCTCCAGGAGCACTGTCCCAGCTCCAGCCTTAACATTCCAGGAAATCCCAGCCCTGGCAGAACACAAGCACAATTTTGGCAACAGCTGAGGGGAGGACACTGGCAGTGTCTGCCCCAGGAGCACATCTCAGGAAAAGGGAGAAGGAACCACTGGAGCCAGGAGGCTGCCCACAGACTGGGCTCCTGCCAGGGTGTCTCTGGCAGAGCTGTGCCAAGTGCATCCCAGGGCTTTTCCCAGCCTTCTGGGCTGGGCAGGGATGCTGTGCCTGACCTGGGCTGGGCAGGGATGCTGTTGCCTCACCAGCCTCCGATGCAGCTTGCAAGGAATCAAGGGGTCCCTGCTGCTCCGTCCCTGCCCTCAGGGGTCCCTCAGCCGTGTGACTGCCCCGCTGTGTCCCCTGCCCGGCCCCAGGCAGGGGGAGGCCGCTGTGGCCGAGGCTGCTGGGCCCAGACAAAGCTCCATCCGCAGCACAACGCCTGAGGCCAGAGATTGGCTCCGGCTTTACGTCACCGAGGAGGAACGGCAGCATCAAGGGCTTTTTTTTTTTTTTTTTTTTCCCTTCATTTTAATTCTCTTGCAATCTCTGTCCAAAAATAACCCAAGCTCCCTCCCCCAGGAATGCTCTTCATCAGAGCCTTGGCTCCCTCGCCCCCTGTGCATTAGCCTGGCAGCTGCTGAGCAAAGCCATTATCGATGTAACCTTGGTTAAAAGCACGTTTGTGGAGGGCAGCGCTGTTGCATTGTTTTGGGTGTGGAGGTGCACAGACAGATGGGACGTTCCAGGTTTCCTCGGCCGGGAAATTCCCCGTTTGTGGGGTGGACTGAGCATCCCCCTCCCTCCCCACTGCCAGGGACACTTGGGGCTGCTGGCATTAGGGAATGCTGTTCCAGCTGGGGTGTCCCGGTGGCGCTGCTCCCTGGCGAGGTGACAGTCACCACGCTGCCACCACGCTCTCAGGCAGGGACGTGCTCGGGGTGTCCCTCAGACAGACACCCGGGGTCCCCCCGCAGGACCTTACCCTGCCCACAGCTGCAGGAAAAACTCGTGGGGGCTCGTTTCTGCCCCCACCAGAGCAGCTGAGCCCGGAGAGGCTCACAGGGAGCAGGGGGACACCCTTTTCCCACCCACCCCAGGATTCTCCCGAGCTGTGTCCGCCTGCTCCGTGTGGGATGCAGCTGGGGGCAGGTGAGGCTGCCCCCCCCAAAGGTCTCCCTGGAGTTTTGGGGTGCTGCCCTGCCCCAGCTCCCATAGGAGCTGCCAGGTGACAGCCACAGGTTGTTGGGCAGCCGATGGGTGAGCGGGGCACAGGCAGGATGGGTTCCCACAGACCCCCTGCCCAAAGGGATTGGCCTACCAGGGCTCCCCAAAACTTTCCGTGTGTCCTCTGTGACATGGCCAAGGGTCTCCAGTGGGGTCCCAGTGCCTCGGGGCAGCACCCAAACCCCCACCCACTCGTGAGACATCACTGGGCTGGGCTGGCACGGGGAAGGGACAATGCTGAGTTCAGAGGGGGAGCCAGCAGTGGCTCCTGTGGGGTGACCCACAGAGGGGAGATGTCCCCGAGGCTGTGCCAGGTCACCTCATGTCCCAGCAGGGCTCAGATGCCTCCAACCCACGGGAACAGGGGGCACTGTGAGGCCGCACCAAGGCAGGACCTGGCACTCAGGGCCAAGCCAGTGACATTGGGCCACCATCCCACAGCAGGGCATGCAGAGTGCTCGGCCCTCACCCTGCCCTGCCCGGCTGCAGCCTGCGGCCAGAGCCTCTGCAAACTGATTTCAGACAGTTGAAAATACACAACAATTGTTATCGAGGTTATACTGAACGCTAGAGCTTCCCACGGAACTATTTTATCATGTTCAAAAATATTTAATCCCAGCAATTTTCACATTGTTCTTATAAAAACAGACATGTATGAAGGGAAATGAAATGCTTCGTACATTTTTTTGGCACAGGTTTTTTTTTTCTCTTTTTCTTTTTTTCTCCTCTTTTTTTTTTTTTTTTTCCTTTTTTAACTGTTACAAATTACAAACACACATTCGTTGTTTTGAAAGGAAAACCCCTAAATCCCAGCTGTACACCGCAGAGCTGCACCAACCACCCCGAGCTCACCCAGCCTCCCGCGCTTCCGATTGTTCTACAAGGACAAAAGAAGGACACCAGCAGCCAAGGACGTGGCGGTGGCTTCACTGCCCTCCCCAGGGGCTGCCTGGGGTACAGCAGGGACAGGGTGGCCCTTTGGGGTCCGTGTCCCTACCACTGCGTGGCTCTGGCAGGGGTGACGCAGTGAAGGAATGCAGGGGATGGCAAGGGTGGCACTGAGGGGCTGAGTTCTGCCTGTTCTGCTCCCCACAGAGCTCCTGTGCTGAAGCCTCCGCACATCCCACCTGCCTCTTCTTCCAAACACCTCCACCTTCATCCTCTGCCCGGCTCTGGGATCCCCAGCCAGGCGTGGATGTGGGAGGTGTGGGGTGAGCGGTGCAGCACAACCAGCCCCGGGCCCCTCCTGCAGCAGGAGCCAAGGGAGCCCAGCCCATCCTGCTTACCCTGAGATGCTGCCAGGGGGCAAAGAGCGACCTCCGGCCACGCCGGCTCGGGGTGGTCCTGGCAGGGTGACGGGAAGTGCTGCTGGAGAGGAACAACAGGCAGAGAGCAGAGAGGCACCAGCTGGGAGCTCTGCTCACCCCAGGGTGGCTCCCAGGGCTCCCAGCTGCGCTGGGCAGGCGGCTGGGTGGCACTGGTCGGTGCTTCTCCACAGAGCATCACCCCGGAGTCCTGGCTGGCTGCATCTCCACATCCAAAGCGAAGTGGGAAAAGAAAGCAGCACGTACCTCGTGTGTGCCGGGCTGTCCCTGCTCCCCGGCTGGCAGCTCTCCTGAGCCCTGCAGCGAGGATGATCCCTGTACCAGTGCCCCCCGAGCCCTCCCGGGGCAGTGTCCCGCTTTGGGGAGCCGGGAGCTGCGGGATGGGACCCTGTGGGGGGACCCTGCGCTGCCTCAGCTCCCAGCAATCAACCGCAGGCTCTTGCAATGGAGACATCTTTAATTTTTAACAACATCAGAACCGCAAAAAAATCCCCCCCCCCTGCGTCTGTGCGGGCAGTGCCGAGGGACGCTCCGCCATGGAAGGGGACATTCTGCCATGGAAGGGGACACAGCAGTGCCCCCCCGTGCCCCCCTGGCCTCACCAGGACCCAGCTCTGCCCCGGCTCCCGCTGCTGCCTGTGCCCAGGGCTGGGCAGCACACCTATCGCAGTTTAAATAGAATAAATACAGTGAAGAAAACAGTAAAATCTTCAATAGAGAGGCAAAAGGAAAGACAACAGCAGGTCCGGGGGTCCAACCAAACTCCACGTGGTCTCTGGATTAGTTACTGAGGAAGTTCTATGAGAGCACATTAAGTTCGCTGCTGGAGACTCTCTTACCGCTGTCCTTATATCGAAACCTCGTATTCTCGTGTTTCCTGCAAGCAAGGAAAAGCCAGTTGAGGGCAGCAGCTGCATTTCAAGATCATCTCCCTATTCCTAGGCAGCAAGAGAGATCCTGGGTGTTGTTTTGCTCCCAGGGGAGTGATGCCCTGGTAGCCAGGACTCCTCAGCCCCCTGTGGCTGCCAACCCACACGGATGGACTCGTGCCCCATGGCTCAGTGCTCCCACAGAACCTGCCTGGACTCCTCCTGTGCCCAACCAGCCAAGCCCCTCAGCAGTGTCCTTAGCGAGGACAGGCCCAGCAGGACTCACCCCTGTCTCATAAATCGGGTTGTCAAACTCCGTTTCTACCGTGATCTGGCTGTAGGGGTGGGAGTACATGAGGGGCAGGCGGAGGCTGGAGTAGTACCGACACCTGCGGGGAGAGAGGCGGAGTCACGGCTGCATGGATCGATTCCAGATTCCACATCCCTTCATCCCAGCTCCTCCCAGCGCCCCGGGCACCGCAGAGCACTCCCAGCTCCATGGCGGGGTGTGCTGCTGGCCAGGGCGATGCTGAGCCAGCCCTGGCCGTGCCCCCTGCTCTGTGCCAGCCCCCGCAGCCCCACCTGGTGAGATAGATGTACGCTCCTCCCAGCAGCAGGGAGATGATCAGCACCGGGATGAAGATGGCCAAGGCCATATTTCCCCCCTCGAGCGACGTCTCTGCAGCAGCTTCTGCTACTGAAAGGACAAGATCTATTATGTTGGCATTTGCAGGCACCGTGTGATCCCCTCTCTGCCTCTCCCCCTCCTCCCAGGCTCCTCCAGGATCCTGTGCATGCAGGAAACCCACGTCACTCACCTTCCAGAGCGTGTTCAAAGCTGTCTTGGTTCACTGGAAGAGAGATGGAGAGTTACTGGTCTGTAGCTGGGTTTGACTGGGTGCTGGCAGCTGTTGCCTGCTGGGAAACCCAACCCTGGGATCTGCCCCATTTAGTCCCAAACCACACTGCAAACCCCCAGTTTTTAATAAGCTCTTGTGGCCAGGGCTGAGCAGAGCCCGGATTCAGAGAAGCTCTAGGTCTCAGCTGAGTTCAGCTCCTAGCTGGGGCTGCAGCCAGACCACGGTCCCTGGGCTGTCCCAAGTTGGGGACAGAGATGGTGGCTGTCCTCTTGCCCCCCATCCCCTTCCCTGTTACCTTTGCAGATGGGCAGGGGGCCGCTCCAGTGGGATGGCTGGCCCAGGATGCATTTGATGGTCACCTCCCCCATGAGTTCAAAGCCCTCATAGCACATGAAGGTCAGGGACTCTCCTGGCAGGTAGAGGCGCTTATAAAGAATTTGGTACCCGTTTTCTGGCAGTCCTGGGTTATCACAGGCCAGTGACTCCTCAGCTGAAAGGGAGTGAAACACATCCACGGTGAGCCCAGGGCTTGGGCCGCCGAGGGAGAGAAGAAGCCTGGGGGCAGTGAGGAAGCACCCAAACTCTCACCCCACTCCAGCTCAAGGATCTGCACCACCCCCCCACAGCTGGGCAGGGTCCTGGCTGCAGGGAAGTGCCACCCAGGACCCCTAGAGAGGGGCTGGACTGCAGGGGAGCAGGAGAGACCCCCAAGGACTTACAGACACAGTGCGGGAGCCGCGAGGTCCAGATGGGGGTCCCGGTCTCGCGGCTGTAGCAGGTGAGCAGGGAGCTGCCCTCCAGCACAAAGCCGGGGTTGCAGGTGTACTGGATGGTGGTGCCCACCAGCAGCACCGGGTCCGAGATGAGGCGGGTGGAGTGCTCCACCTCCCCCGGGTCCGTGCAGTACATAACTGGGGAGAGAGGATGGCTGAGAGGGGAGCCCCTCAGAGCTGGGAGCTCCTCGGATTTGGGAGCCCCTCAGAGCTGGGAGCTCCTCAGACCTGGGAGCTCCTCAGAGCTAGGAGCCCCTCAGAGCCCCTCAGAGCGAGACTGATGTTGTTACAGGGTGTGGGACGGAGACAGCAGCACCTTCCCGTGGGGCACGTACTCTTTTCACAGAAAGGAGGGTCGCTGCTCCAGCTGAGGTCCCACTGGCAGGTGAGGGTGTCACTGCCCACGATGTCGTAGCCTGGGTCACACTGGTAGGTGATCTTGGCCCCTCTCACCAGCTCTGTGTGTGACGTGGTCTTCCAGCCGTTCTGGATCTCAGGTAGGTCAGAGCAGGAGTCGTTGCGGGACACCTCTGCAGCCAAGAGGGATTCTGGCTGTCACCCACCGAGTGGGACCCATGTCACAGCCCTGCCCAGAGCCACCCCAGCTGGACACACGGCTCTTCCCAAGGGCCTGTCCCCCCCCACAGCTCCCCAGCCCCGTGCTCCACGAATGGCACAGTTGGGCTGCAGGCAGCATCCCCTGGGCACAGGGAAAGGGCAGCAGCAGGGGACAGGGGCTCTTTGAAGCCCTGACCCCACAGGCAGGCAGAGGGCTGGGCTGGTGAAAATGGGGCAGTGTCTGTGCTGGGCTCAGGATAACCTGGGAACACCAGGCTCAGCTCCCGCTGTGGGTGCAGGAGAGGTGCCAGCACTATGGTCACAGCACGGCTGGTTTGCTCACTGGAGGATTTGTTCCCTGCTTCCCCCAGACTGGTTTGCTCAGGTGAGGGCTTGTGTCCTGCCCTCCCCAGCCCCGTGTGCTGCAGAGAACAGAGGAGGGCCCCGCAGCCTCCCAGTGCTCTGCATTGCAGCTCGCTCTGTTTTTCACAGCCAGGGCTGTCAGCAGAGTGAGGAAAACATGCCTGGAAGGAGCCTGGCACAGGAAGCAGGGTGGGGCAGAGGCAGCCAGAGGCCACAGGCAGCTCTGGGAATGTCCTTCCCAGTCCTTGTCCCTGCCGTGGGCACCCACAGCTCCTGCCTGGCAGGCACAGTTGCCCCAAAGGACAATGGAACAGACGTCTCCAGGTGCAGTCTGAGCCTCTCTGGAGCAAAGAGATGGGAACAGCTGTCCCAGGAGCCCACGCAGGGACTTCAGTGACCACCCCGGCCATCAGCTCATGCCTGCATCCCTGTTTCCAGCAATTTCTTTCCCTCTGGGCCACACCAGGGCTAACAGGGACCTTGCTGTCAGCCTGAAGGAGAGGAGACATACAGGGAGACCCCAGAAGTGACTGACCCAGAGACCTGCAGCTGAGCTGGGGGCGCTGGAGGAGGTTCAGGGTGGGATGTGAAGGGAATGCTGGTGCCTCAGTGACTCTCCCTGCTTCCAGACCCTGCAGCTGGACAGTGTGGGCTGTGTGTCACGCCCTCACACCAGCACCCTGCTCCCCGTACCTATGTAGTTCATGATGAATCCTTGCCCCTTGCCAAAGATGAGCCCAGCAGGGTCCGAGTGGAACTGGATGGTGAGGTCGGGGCTGGAGGAGTAGAGCTTCTGGGGGCCGCTGCTGCCGACGTACTGCCCCAGGATGCGGGCGGAGAGCTCGTCCCCGTCGTAGATGGTGAGGATGTCGCTGTTGGTGATGTTCAGGCTGAGAGGAGAGGTTGGTTAGAGAGCAGCGTGTGCCGGGAGCCCAGGCAGGACGGGGCTCAAGGGACAGCCAGGTGACCTCTCTCTGGGTCTCCTCCTTCCTCGGGGCTTCGAGGCCAGGCGGTGCCAGCGGCTCCCGGGCCCCAGCGCTTGGAATTGCCGATCCCGGCAGAGCCGCGCTTGTCCCCGCGGCCACCAGAGCGCAGTGGCGGCCCGCGGATGGCGGGGACGGCTGGGGACATTGGGAAGCGATGGCTGCAGCCTCGGTCCACCCCGGGAATGCGGCTGCCCTGGAGCCGAAAGGGGGTGGAGGTGCAGCGCTGCTCTCCCCCCGCTCCAAGGCCAAGGGCAGGGGCTGGATGCACACGCCGGGGGACACGCAGCTCTGGGGTCGGGAGGGTTCTCTGGGTGCCCGGGGCTGGCAGCGTGGGGGAACGATCACATCGACCCCAAGGGTGGGCAGTGACATCCCTTCTCCTCGCTGTCCTGCCGTGTCCATGCCCCAGCAAGGCTCTCCAGGGCTGGGGGCACAGCCGGCACCAGTGCCCTGCTGCCGGGTGACACAGGAGAGACTGGGGCAGGGACAACCCTCCTCCCCTTCCCCGGGGGGAAGAGGGCCAGAGGAGAGCACAGGATACTCCCAGGCACAGAGGAGATGCCTGAGCTTATCCCCAACGTTTTATTAGGAATGTTCTTGGAGGAGCCCAGCTAATCCCCATGGCAAGCTGACATTTGTAGTAAGTCTCTGCTTTCTGTCAAACACGATTTTCTCAGTGACATTTATGCCTGATGACTTCAAATCACTTGGCCTCCAGTTCTGCTCAGCCCAAGCACCCACAGAGCTGGGAGAGGTGTGCTGGGAGCTCCCACTTGGGATTTTATGGGGAGCTTTAAAATCTTTATGACTCTAAGCCTCTACTTGAAACACGTCCTCCTCTTGAAAACCCAAAATAACATCAAAGGAGGCTCTGGCTGCAGCAGCAGCATTACCATGCCAAAAGCTCTCAGCCTGGCATTGGATCTCATTCCCCTCTGACCCCAGCATGTTCAGCCTGAGCTTGCTGGGTGGCTCTGCTCCCTCAGTGCCTACATTTCACATTCAGCCCAAAGATTGAGCTGTTTCCATCTCATGATTGCCTCCAGGCTCTCCTAACCCCACATGACCCAGCTCCTGACGTGCTGGGTTGTCACCCCAGTAGCACATGGCCACGTGCTGCTGTGTCACTGCTCCCCGTGGAGAATTCCAAAGCCACTGGAGCAGCAATTATCTGCTGCCATGGATTGTGTAATGGTGCTTTGAACTCAGGGAGCGCCACTCAGTCCTGCCCAGGGTGCCAAGTGCATGAAAGGGGATTATGGAAGCTCTGAGGGGGAGAACAGGACATGGCAAGACTCTTCCTCGTGAGTGGTGAGGCCTTGGCACAGGCAGCCCAGAGAAGCTGTGGCTGCTCCATCATTGGAAGTGTCCAAGGCCAGGTTGGAAGGGCCTTGGAGGAACCTGGGATAGTGGAAGATGTCCCTGCCCATGGGAGAGCAGCTTTAAGGTGATCCCACCCAAACTGTGATTCTGTGATTCCATGGTGGAGGCGAGGGGAGCAGGATACAGCAGCAAAACGGGGCAAGCACTGCTGGGGCAGAGACACACACTGAGCTCCTGAGCTACTCACAGCTGGATGTCCAGGAAGAGCCGCTTCTCCTCGCCCACATGGATCCTCCAGATGCAATCCTCCCCCTCCGTGTAGGGCTCTGGCCAGTTGGGGGACAGGATCACCCCAGCCACAGCAGTCAGCTCCCCTCCACACGTGGCTGTGGGGGCAAGGGGTAGGCAGGGCTCAGGGGGGGCGCAGGGTTGCTCACCCCACAGCCAGCACTGCCCACGGGTGGGACTGACCTCGGCACAGCGGCTCCGTGTCATTCCAGTAGGGGTCCCTCATGTTGATGCACTCGATGACAGCAGGACCCTGCTCCAGTGAGTGCCCGGGGTCACAGGTGAACTCCACGGTGGTGCCAAGGTTGTAGGTGGGGTCGGAGGTGGTGAAGTTCCCGTTCTGGATGTAGGGCTCATAGCAGTGGCCCCGCTCAAAGGCTGGAAGAGATCCCTTGTTAGCTGTAGGGATACAGAACTTGCCCCTTCTGGGTGAGCTTCCCATGAGAACCTGACCCCTGCATCCCCACCTGCATGGACGGCCTTTTCCCTGGAGTGATTTACAGGCAGTCAGGATTAACAACAATTTATCTGTTCGGAGCCACGCAGGCCTAACCAAACCCCACTCCCACGGCGGATCAGGGCCAGGGATGTGCTCAGGGCACTGCCTGTTTCCCAAGCTGGGCACACCAAACCATCCACCCTGGGATTGCTGCATGTCACTGAGCCTGCTCATGGCCACAGCGCTCTGATCCTGCAGCGGGACCCACTGAAATGACATATGGAGCTACAGAGGGGCACCAGCCTGGGGACAGTCAGCACCATTCCTACAGCCTCGTGTCTGTACCCACCCCCTGGGGCTGGGTGTCCTGGCTGAGCCAGGCACCGCCCCGGTGTCCCAGCACGGGGACAACAGCACCTTCGAAGCGGATGTTGAAGGCCGTGGTGGCCGAGGGCTCCTGGGCCAGGAAGTCGATCCTGATGGAGGAGCCGTCGCTGATGACGCCCTCGAAGGGGACGCTGTCAGCGCGCAGGGAGTCATAGAGCACGGCTGAGCGGTTGGTGTCCCCACTGTACACCACCATCCTGCGGGGACACGGGACAGTGTCACACGGGACAGCGGCCCTGAGTCCTGCCCGGACTGTGGGCCTGAGCGATTTTAGCCTGCTAGCAGCTGCTAACCTTTCCCCAAGGAAAAATTTCTCTAAGAAAGCTTTTCCTCAAAACAGTCTTGGCAAACAACTATCCTTTCTCAAAACAGTCTTTTGTCCAGCTGGTGTTTTGCTGTTTCTCCTGTTCAGCCAATGGCATTAGAGAGGTGTCGTTCCTATTCCCCAATCATGTTAAGTCTGTATAGAAACACCTTATAAAAGGTAGTAAGAATTTAGACAATAAAGCCTTCTTTTGCTGTACTCTTCACCTTCTGAAATATTTGGAGTATTTCATGTCCTGCAGCAACATCCAGACACAACGGGGGTGAGATGGAGCAGCTGGGACAAGTTGGGAACTTCCAGGTTTTGGTATATTCTGGGGCCTTCTCTCCATGACAGACATGGAGTGTGTCCAGGGAGGGGAACAGAGCTGGGGAAGGGTCTGGAGCACCAGGAGAGGCTGAGGGAGCTGGGAAAGGGGCTCAGCCTGGAGAAAAGGAGGGTTGAGGGGGACCTTCTGGCTTTGCACAACTCCCTGACAGGAGGGGACAGCCAGGGAGGGTCACGCTCTGCTCCTAGGGAACAAGGGATAGGACAAGAGGAAATAGCTTGTGTCAGGGAAGGTTTAGACTGGATATCAGGGATATCAATGGAAATTTCTTCCCCAAAAAGCCTGACAAGCATAGAAACAGGCTGCAGTGGTAGAGTTCCCATCCCTGGAGGGGTTTAACAGACATCTAAATGTGAAGACATGGTTTAGTGGTGGCCTTAGCTGTGCTGGGGGACCGTTGAACTCAACAATCTCAGAGGGCTTTCCCAACCCAAATAATTCCATTTTTCTGTATTCAGTGCCCAGCAAAAGGCCCTGCTCCCCATCTGCGCAGAACAAACCCCCTGGAGCCCTATGGAAGCTCTCTGCAGTCGCAGGGCTGTGGGGAGACAGCTCCTCACCTGTCCTTCTCAGTCAGCAGGAGCTTCTCAAAGTGCAGGTGCAGCTTCTGGCCCAGGGGGGCCCCGATGGCCCAGACACAGTACATGCTGCCAGACTGGTTCCCGCTGTAGCTGGGGGACAGCACGCGGCCGATGGTGGCATTGTGGACTGTCCCTCCACAGGGAGCTGCAACACAGAGCACAGCCCCCCTGGGATGGGCACGGGGACAGTGGCATTTGTGCTCCCCTCTGCACAGCTCTCCTCAGAGCACAAACCTCTGCTTTGCTCTGTCTGTGCATATTTATACTCACAAATGCATATTTATATTCACACACGCACATAAAATCCTTATTTCCTTTCCCTTTGCTGCCTAATGAGGGGACAGATGCTGCTGCCACTGCCTGACCACCTGTGGCTCCTCAGGCATTGCTCTCACCCCCTCCAGGACCTCATTCATCCCATGGGGCAAACAAAGGGACTGATGTTTCCCCCAGTGGAGCCCAGTTTTCCACCCCTGGGGCTGGGATGTGCAGGTACCTGAGCAGATGGGCTCGGGGCTGCTCCAGTGGGGCCGGGATGCGTTGATGCAGGTCAGCATGCGGGGTCCCTGCAGCTCGTAGCCCAAGTGACAGTGGAAGTGAGCAATGCCACCCGAGTGCAGATCCATCACCGTCACATCCCCAAAGTCAGGCCTCCGTGGGAAGTTGCAGCTCAGCATAAACACTGGAACAGGCACAAATTGGGAGCTCAGGGCTAAGCTGCTCCCAGCCACCCCGTGGGGACATGCTGGATGTGCCCACGTGTCACACAGACCGGCAGCAGAGCGCCACCAACCCCCCCACTGCCGCTGCTTCCCCCCACCTGTTACTGCTCTTGCCCAGACCCAGTTTCTATTTTAAAAATAATTTGCTGGAACTCATTTATTTTTTAAAGCTCTCCGAGGTAAAAAATAGACTGGCAGTGTGAGTATGTGCAGGAGGAGCTGCTGCACGGGGACAGAAACCGGGCAAGGCGGGTGTGAGAGGCACAGCCAGCACTGGGGTTGGGGACATCAGGGACATTGAACCCTCTACCCTGGGCACAACACCTGCACCCACCCCAGGCGATGCTCTGGGCACAGGGGGGTGGTGAAACAGGAACCACAGCCCACTGGTTTGACCCTGCAGCCAAGTGGGACTGACCCCAAACCCCCCTACCCACGCTGGGGGCACACCCACCCTGGTAGTGGAGCTGGAAGGTCCCCACCACGTCATCCTGGAAGGTGCGGAAGTAGACGGAGATGGTGTTGGTGGGGCTGCGGATCACCTGCCCTTCCACCAGGAGGGTCTGGTTGGCCAAGACCACCAGGGCATCGCCGTCCACGCCGCGGATGGACAGCACCTCCCCGTCTGAGAGGTTCACACTCTTCACCTGCGGGGAGCAGAGACCTGTGAGCCCTCGGTGGTCACACCCCTGTCACACCCCAGCCCTGTCACATCCCAGCCCTGTCACACAGACCCGCAGAGCATCGCTGAGCTGCAAACAAAACCAGGGCACTCCTCAGGGTTTGGTGCTCACCACCCACCCCTGTGCACCAGGAAATCTCCCCAGGATCCCTCACCCAGCCGGGGGAGCGCTTGGGGAGCCACGCACAGCGAGTGCATCTAATGAGTGGGTTCCAAAAAGGCTTTAATTATTATTTGGAAATAGCTGAGCAGTAACCTCACATTTACATTTCACGTCCATTTAGCTTAATAAATGGGCTCATATTTCAGCAGAAAGATGCTCATCAGACCGTTTGTTTCCCTGAGTGTGTGAGGCCCGGGGCTCTATATTTAGCAGCAGCCCAGCCGTGATTGGGAGCGCTCCCGACGATGTTGTGACTGGAGGGATTTGTGGCTGTTGTCACCGCCGTGCCCACCTCCCCCTGGCACACAGGGCTGGGGTGTGCCCTGCTCCAAGGGCACTGCAAGGAGTCACCCTCAGCCCTTGGCATCCTGAGACTGATCCTGAAGGGAAATCCCTGGAAAAGCCCATTCCTCACTGCAAAGCTGGATTGACATCCCCAGGCTGGTTTAGAGTACCCCAGCCTGTGTTTCAATCCAAGAGGAGCTGATTTTGCCTTATTTTTCCAGCTGGGTCCTGGCAGAGAAAAGCGTTGACTGGAGCATGGAACAAATGCAATTCTGACCCACAGCCTGCCCGGGATCATTTCTTCTTTTCCAGATATTGTCCCAAAAATATTCCTCCCCAGCATGGCCAGAACACACTGTGGGTGTTGGGACGGCTTAGATCTGATTATTAATAAATGGGACCACTTAAGTGTTACTAGGGTGAATTATTTGGAGTCCAGGGATCCATATGATGCTAACGATTTCCCCAGCTCCCACTGGGACAGAGCTTTGTTTCTCCAGCTGGGTCTGGATCCCTGCGAACATTTTTCCAAGGTGTTCCTAACAGATTTTGTTCTGCAACCGCCTGAAGCCAAACCTGTTCCCCAGCTGGCTCCCTCCAGTGCTGGTGGCACCATGCACATGACACAGAGCCAAATCACTCCAGGAAACCAGGAAGGAGATCCAGGGGAGCAGCTGGAACAGGCAGAGCTGTGCGGAAGGGAGGAAGCTGTGCTGGGAAGGATCAGTGCTGGGTGTCACAGGACACACACACACACTCTGTTCCGCCATCAGCCACCCCTCAGTAAAGCCAGGGGAGCAGGGTGTCACCACAAGTGCCATTCCCTGTGCCAGCAGCAGGCTGGCATTCCCAGAGGAGCCTGGAGGAACCAGAGGGTGCAGACGCTGCTGTGGCCCCGCGCCAGGGACCGTCAGCCCTGCGAGAGGGACCATATGTGTGAGCTCCTGCCAGGGGCTGGGAGCACGGGTTTCAATCACAGCCTGCACCGACAGCAGCTCCTCCAGAGCCTCGGGAAGGCAGGAGGGATCCTCGAGTCAGGCTGCCAGCCTCGCTCACTCACCCACTGGAAAACCTCTTTAGGGAAATGCTATTTCCTGCCAAGAAGATTCAGGAATTTTAAAAATAAATATAATTTCGTGAAGCGTTTGGAGAGCTTGGCTGCTCCCCGCTCCCACGGCTGCCGTGGCACAGGCAGGGACACAGCTCTCCCTGGAATGCTGGGAGGGGTGCAGGGAGGGGCAGCGGGCTGAACAGGGACCCTGAGCTCTCACGCAGCTCCCAGCCTTTCCCAGGATCCCAACAAACCCTTTCCCTGACATCCAGGCTTTGTACCCACTCCTCCCCAGATTTCCCCTGCAGGGAATGAGGGTCTGGCTCCAAAGGAAGCGGAGAGTCCCTGTGTCCTCCTGCACAGCTCCCAGTGCCTTGCAGGAGCAGTTTTGGGCAGGGCTGGAATATGCCACAGGCATTTCTGCCACCACCAGGCTGTCCCACAGCCCATGCAGGGCGTCCTATCCCAGGGGCTCCTCCCTGCTCCTGCAAATGCCTTTAATGAGACTCCCAGGGCAAGAAGCAGAGCTGGGAATCAAACCCAAACCCCTCCAACGGGACCCCACACCCCGGGTTATCCAGTGTCTTCCCTTTGGAATTCACCTCCAGGCCCTGAGCCCGTGGTGCACAGGGCACTGCCAGCTGCAGATGGGGCCATGCTCCACCAGCACTGACCTGCTGTTGTGATTTAATTTGTCTGAAACGCTCCGAAGCACCAGCAAAGCGAAATGCAAAGCTTGGGGGGGGTGGAGAGGCCAATTTTATGCTCCATTAAAACCTCAGCTCACAACGGAGTGAGGTCAGGAGTGGTGTCACCTGATGGATTATGGACAGAGGCGAATTTACAGCAGAGCAGCCTGTCTTTAGCACCCCGCGGATCTGAGGAGACAGTTGCTGTGTCTAGTTACTTTTCCACTGCCATGGAAAAGTGGCTGAGCTGCTCAGACTCTCCAGTGCTCACTCCGCACCACTGCTGCTCCCAGGGCAAGCTCCCCACCAGGGCTGGCAGCCACAGTGGCCTCGTGCCCTGGGGGCCAGCCCCTGCCTGTGCCCACCCGGGGGACAGAGGGGACAGCCCTGCTGGAACTCCCTCTCCTTTTAATGCGCACTCCAAATTACACAAATTCAAAGTGAGGGGATTTTAATTGGATTCAAATGGTGACATGGAGAAACACAAGAAAAGAGGATTGCAGGGAGCATGGAGACCCTGGGCTGGTTTGACCTGGAGAGCATTTGGAATGTGCAGAGGCCCCTGCTCTGCTTGCAGCTTCACCAGGCTGAGGGATGCTCATTTTGGAGGGACCTGATGGTGCAATGATGCAAATCAGCTTGGGTGAGACCCCCTTCTCTGATGGGTGGGCATTTGCTGGGCACTTGCACCGGCCAGAGGAGGAACCTGGGCTGCCCTCCTGGGCTTCCTGCGCCCTCAGAGCCACCCAAACCCCTCCCAGCAAATGGGGGGTTCAGAGGGCAGGGGGCTGGTGGCCCCTTCCCATCAAGTGCCTTTTTAACAACCTGCTGCCAGCGCCTCTCGGTTAAATTAATCGCGTGACATTTAAAGAATTTGATCATCGCTGACATTCAGGATGTTCCAGATCCCTCACAGAGTTCATTTATTACAAAGCCTTCAGAAAAACCTATTTTTTTGCCCTGGAAAGGGGTATTTTATCAAGTGAAGGTGCCCAGGGCAGGGATGCCCAAGGCTTGGGGTCATTTTCTGCAGTGTCCAGTGGGTCTGGCTGTGGGGGGATCCCCTCTCCAGACTCACCTGCAGCTCGACGCCGTAGCCGGTGTAGACGGTGACGTTGTAGGTGCACTGCAGGTACCCGTGCAGGGGCAGAGGGGGGTAATCCGTGGAGTCAATGTAGCCCTCAGGGTCGTGGAAGCTCATGCTGCAGAGCACTGAGGGGATACACAGTGGGGTCACACCGAGGGCACTTCTCTCCCACACCCCAAAACCCAGCATCCAAGTCCCTGCCCCGTCAGTGATCCCATGGAATTACAGAATCCCAGAGTGGTTTGGGTTGGAGGGTGCGTTAAAGCCCAACCCCTGCCATGGGCAGGGACACCTTCCACTAGACCAGGTTTCTCTAAGTCTCATCCAACCTGGCCTTGGACACTTCCAGGAATCCAGGGGCAGCCACAGCTTCTCTGGGCACCCTGTGCCGGGGCCTCAGCACCATTACAGGGAAAAATTTCTTCCCAATCCCCCATCTAACCCTGCCCTCTAGCAGTGGGAAGCCATTCCCCCTTCTCCTGATGCTCCAGATCCTTGTCTAAATTCCCTTTCCAGCTCTCTTGAAGCCCCTTTAGCAACTGGAAGGAGCTCTAAGCTCTTCCTGGAAGCCTTCTCCCAGCTCTCCCAGCCTTTCCTCATTGGACAAGGGTCTTATCCCTCCAATCATAAAGTACATGAAGAAGATTTTAGGCAGCCCCCAAACCCAGGTGCTGGCCTGATTTTGGGGCGGGCTGCCTAAACACATAAACTGCCATAGCCCCATGCTCAGCTCAGCTCACCCGGGCTGGGCTCTGTGGTTGTGACAGTGGTGGTGATGATGGTGGACGTGGTGGTTTCCTGGCTCTCCTCAGACGCAGAGCCGTGCACATCCCTCTCCGCGCTGTTTGTTGGGGTCACAGCAGCACCAGCGGGAGCCACGGTCGGAGCCTCTCTGACATCCCCCGTGCTGTCAGGGAAGGGCTGGAGGAGAGCTGGGGGCAGGGTGGAAGGGGAGATCTGCAGCGTGGGGCGGCTGGTGGTGGCCTGGTCCCCCCAGGGCAGCTCGGGGGGGCTCCGCTCCTTGTCCTCCTCTGGCACCCGCAGCCCTGGGGCGGCCGTGGGGAGCCTGGAGCTCCGTGGGCTGGCTGGAGAGGCAGTCCCAGGGGGCCCTGCCAGGGTGGGCTTCAGCCTTGGGTGCTTCCTTCCCGTATTCACTTGCTTTAGAGCCGGTGGCTTTTTCTTAACAGGGGAAGTTTGTTTGGCATCAGGTCTGGGGGCAGCGGTGGCCGTGGGCAGGAGCGGTGTTGTCTCCTCCGCTGGTACAGCACCATCCTCCGGGGCCGGCAGGAGGTTGAGGGCAGTGCCCTTCCCGAGCTCTCCAAATGCAGTGTCTGATCCCACAGGACGCCCCAAATCCTCAGCTCCACCAGTCAACCCCGTGCCGTGCCCGAGCTCCGCAGCTCCACCAGCCAGAGGCTCCGGGCTGGCCGGCACCAGCACTGCCCCCGATCCGCTGTCTGCAAAAAAAACAACCAACAACAGGGAAAAGTGAGATTTGGGCAAAGCTGGGCACGAAATTAGAGCTGTGCCTGCTGGCGTGAAATCAGCCCCCCGGGAAGGTGTGGCTGCAGGAACACCCACCGCTTCCCAAAGAAGGAACGAGCGGCCCCCACAGCACCAGGCACCCGCCTCGGCAGAGCCCCTCAGCACCGCTGCGCTGGGCAAATCCAACCCAACATTTGCTGCCAACAGGGATGGGCAGGAAAGAGAGAGTGGCCAGGGGGTAACTGCATAAATACAGATTTATCCATCGCCGTGGGGTGGAGCGGGCTGTGATCCATGGGCTGGAATTCACCGTGAGCTCCCCGAGATGCCGCCAAGAGCTCCGAGAGCCCGGAGTCAACGTTTTCCATGGAAACAGCAGTTGCCAGGGAAAGCACTTAATGCACGCTACTTAAAGCCCGTAATTCCAGCCCCCTCATGTCCCCTGGGAGGGTTTGGAGCCCCTGGAACACAGGGTCCCTGTCCCTCTGTGGGTATGGGGGGGTCTGCAATCGTCCATCACCACTGCTGGCCTGGGGCTGCCCAGGCTCCTGCTCCTCTTTGTGGCTTCACACCAAGGCTCCAAATGAGCCCTAAAGCAGCTCGAGGTGCTGTGACATGCCCGTGGTGGCAGCCAGGATGGATGTGTGGCCACCACAGCACCAGCTCTCCATTGCACGGGGGCTGGAGCAGCAGTCAGGGTTTCCTTCCCAAGCAGGCTCCAGATAAACCTCGGCTCACCTCGGTGGTACAGGTGCTTTAAACAAAAGCACAACTCTTGGGTTACATTTAGCTTGATGTTTTCTATTTCAGATTCTGCTAATTAAGGTAGGACCGGAGTGAAAAAGGAGGAAAAAAGGAGTTTTTTTATGTGACTATTGAAGCACAGGGACACTGCTGGGTGACACTGCCCAGGGGGCCCGAGGGAGGGCACAAGCAGCCCGTGCAGAGGGACTGAGCAGCGCTGAAAACTGACTTTGCTCCATCTTCTGGAAAATAGAAGCAGTTTCTGGCAAGAACCAAAGATAAGGAATGCAACAGGGAAAGGCTAAAGCTGGTGAATTAGCCGGAAGGATGGAGCTGCCAAAACTCTGGCAGTCCCCACACTGCTCCTCAGTCCTGGGGAGTCCTTGGACACTCTGCTGCTGCCTGGGCTGGTCCTTTGCTCCTGGGAGAGCCAGGGACAGAGCTGTGCCTGCCCTAAGCCACTGCACCCTGCTGCAGCCACCAGAAAACCTGTCCCGCCCCACCCTGAGGGCTTCCTGGCGTCTCCTGCTGTTTGCCACAATTTAAAACATTAATTCTTTAATTAGCAAGTGGTTCAGCAAATCCATCACCGATTCCCTGAGCGCATTAGGAGACATTTCACACACATCATCTGCAACCATCAGCTTGTGTCAGCTCTGAATAATCTCCCCCGAGGAAGGTTGGATGCCTCAGTATCCCCACACTTCTGGGGGGCAGACCAGGAGTTCCACACTCTCTCCTTGTTTCTCGGTGTCTTTGCTTCCCTCTTCATCTCACCCTGAGCTGATCTTGGCCATCCATGGGCACCCTGCCGTGGGCTGATGGGGGGAAATGTCCCCAAGGCTGTGCCAGTAGCAGCTCTCCTCCTCTGAGAAGTTTTGCAGGGTTCTCATGAGCTCTTCTCTTCCTCTCCCATCCCAAGCCCAGGAGGAGCAGTCGGTGGTTGCTCTCCCGTGGCCCAGGTGACAACTTTAGGGCTCTGCATGATGGGAGAGGATGGGGGTCTTTGTCCATGATGGGAGAGGATGGGGGTCTTTGTCCATGATGGGAGAGGACGGGGCTCTCAGACAGAGGGGAGGAAGCACAGCCCTGGGAGGGGAGAGGGCTCACTGGCTGGTAGGGCACGGTGGGACATGCTGGGACATGCTGGGACATGCTGGGACCAGCTCACAACAGGACAGTTACAGATCCCAAGTCCTTAAAGCCAACGCATTCCCAAAAACCCCGACCCAGGATCCCTGGGTTCTTTGTCATGTGAACCCTACTTCTTAATGGATTGTGCCTTTAAACCATATTTTATGCTTTTGGAAAGCTGACTAATTCCTTATTAGATCCTTTGCCAGGATGCATTTACTGGATTCTGTCTTTAACAAAGCATGAAATAAAACACTCTGTAAAGCGACTCCTTAATGAGACACTAAACATGCCGCAGTTTGTAAAGGGCAAATGCGCATTCCAGGGAAGAGGAGAGGGCGGAACACAGCCAGGCTGGAGCAGGGGAGGGGGAGGCACAGGGCCCTGGCATCCGGGATCAATAAGGGCTTATTCTGCATTACCAGAAGGAGAATTGATCGTCGATTTCAGCTGCTGATTGATCACCATCCCCAAACCCGAGCTGCAGCACCTCCCTGGGCTGCCAGAGCCTGCTCCTCCCCACGGACCTGCCCTACAGACCCAGTGCAGCCCCCTGCCCACTCCTTCCTGCATTTGGGGAGCACAAGTGAGCACCCCCATCCTTAAGGAAGGATTGCAGCGGGTTTCCATGTTTGCATGGGCAAGGTGGGCTGTGGTAAGGTCCTTTCCACAATGATCTGAATTCCAACAGTGGTTCTGCCACCTCATGGCCACGTAGGGCCCTCCCCAGCTGCCAAACCCCATCCTGCTCCTCACAAGTGATCAATCCAGAGCTGCTGGAAGAGAAATGGTCACGTTTGACCTTGATCTGATCTGCCAGAGCAGCTCTGGAGGAAAGAAACGCTGTTGAGATGCACCCGGGGTTTATCTTGTATCTCCATCAGGAGCTCTCCACAGGCGGCCCAGCACTGGAAACCCTTCTCCAAATCCATGGAAAGCTTCTTGGTGGCCCTGCAGCCCTGGCTACTCCGTGTGGGGCAGCGTGGGCACCGCGGCTGCTCCTCCTGCAGGACGGGCCAGGCGGGGCCAGGACAGGTTGGAGCACTAAGTGACCTTAACGCAGAAGGACAGCTCGTCTGCAGGTCTGTTCTGGGCCGTGCCTGGGTACCTGTGTGCAAACACCGCGCTGGGCTCTGGGGATGGTGTCTCCAACCCTCTCCAACCCGTGGTTTATACTTAGGGCCAAGGAGGAAGAGCCAGTGTCGAGCCTGGGCTGTCTGTGGGAGCTGCCAGCGGGGCACAGCCCCATCCCAAGGCTGGGGTGGTGGCACCAGGCTCTGGAAAGGCAGCAGGACAGGAGAAGTGGCAGGGCAGCGGCTCTTGGAGCATTTCCTCTCACCCAGACACGGCGCTGGGCGTTTGGAGGGCATCAAGCACCCGCCCATCTGAGCAGCAACAGCACAGAGGGACCAAAATCATCCTCCCCAGCCCCAAAGCTTCATCCCCATGTGAGAGGGTCCCCAGGACCCCCAGCCAGGCCTGTGTCCCGTGGGCAGCCCTGGCCAACACACGACTGCTGCTCCAGAGGTGCCACGGCACCAGGAGAACCTGATTGCCAAGATACCTCAGCCAGAGGGGCTTAGAGGAATTAGAGAGCTGCAAATGCCCGATAAAAGGATGCTGGGATAATCACAAAGGCCTCATTTTGCTGCTGTGCTCCTGAGAGCGCCGAGGCAGGAGCAGCCGTATCACGGCTCCCGTTACTAATGCCGATGGTATCGCCGTGAGCACTGGCTCCAGGGAGGGCAGCTGGATTGCTCCAGCTCAGGAATCCCTGTCCAGAAAGGTTTAGCATCTGATTGTAGCAGAAATGAATAAAGCTGATCCAGGCACTATTAATGGTGGTGTTCAGCTCTGCCTGTGTGACGGGCTCAGGCGCATTCGTGGGGGCTGGGCTGGGCTAATCCTGCCTGGAGCTGCTCCTGGCATCCTCTCCAAGTCCTTGTGGAGAGCTGGGATTTATCCTGCACTGCCCAGCACCCTCTGCACACAGGCTGAGGCCCTGGAGTTCCCCATTCCAACAGGAGGGTCGGCAGGAGCTGCCATGCACCCCCATGGAAGGAGGGAACGCTCCTGCTGGGGATGAGTTAATCCAGGGCTGTTCCAGATCTTGGATAAATCAGGGAGGCCGAGGCCAGGTCCTGGTGCAATCCTTCATCATCAGGGGCCGGGAGGATGAGAAGGGGCACCTGGGCACCTTCTGCCCTCCCACCTCTTCCCACGCCGACCTCCAGCACGTGCAACACACTTCATCCCCAGGGAGGAAAACAGAGGGTTGGGGTGGGAAGGGGTGTCTGAGGAAAAGGAGTTTGTGTCCATCAAAATACTTGGTGATCAGCTTCAGATTTTAAAAGCCTTTAGCCTTGAGTCTTGAAGAGCAGAACGAGCCTTAATTGAAACAATTTTTCCCTTCCCGAATTTCCCGCAGGCGGGGGCAGCCTCGAAGGCCGCCTGCCTCCACAAGCAGGAGATGAGAATCCCAGGTTTTTCCCTGCAAGTCGCAGTTCCAGCAGATTCCAACAGGAAAGAAAAGAACTTTTCCTCAAGAGCATCCTGTCAGCTCCCTCCTCGAAGCAAATAAACCCGTAGCGATGCGATGCGGGTGAGTCATCCCCGTGGGAGCTCCAGGAAGCACAGCTGGAGCAGGGGCTGCCCGCGGCACCGCGGCTTTGGGAGCCGCTTTCCCGGCAAAGGTGAAACAGGGACGGGAGGGCTGGCCATGGATTTCTTCAGGCCGACATTCCCGCTGCTGCTGGAGGGAACAGAAAGCCCTTCTCCTCTCTGGCATGAGGATGAAGAAGAGGTGCCTGTCCCTGGGTCATGCCCAATGTGGGTGACAGTCTGGAAGTGCTGGGAAATTTCCTCCGGGGGAAACCTGGAGTGTTCCATGGAGCAATTAATGGGAGATAATCCGGGAGATAATCCAGGAGATAATCCAGGAGATAAGAGATGCCCAGCTTTTTCTCAGGAAGACAGTGCAGCAGAGGACAAGAAAGTTTGGAGGTGTTTTCCTGCCATTCCAGGGGACACCTGGCTGTCCCTCCCGGGCTGTCCCTTTGTGCCACAGCCTCTGCAGGGCACGTGTGTGACCAACACCTTGATGATATGCTGCTGCTCTGGACTCAGGCTGGGATGCAACTGGGTGCTGGGATTCCTGGGGGCAGGAAGAGGTCAAGACACTTTTCTTTGCATTCCCATGAATCTCCCAATGCCACAGAGACTCTGCTGGCCCCGGGGGAGCTTCGGATGTGCTTTAAAATGCTGTTAAATTGCCCATGTGCAGGGGTTTATTTATGCTCGTAGGACTGTGGTCTGAATATTTCATTTTAAAATTTACATCTGTGTCACTCGAGATGCTCAAATAAGGTTGCCATGGAAACCCCTCATTACTGGGTGAGGATGCTGGCAGTGGTGCCCAGCCCGAGGAGCCGTGGCCGGGGAGGACCAGGCTCTGCCCCCTCTGCCCACCCAGCAGCAAACCCATCTCCGCTGGGAAGGGCAGAGAGGAGAGAGCCTTGGAATCACCAAATCCTGGCTTGGTTTGAGCTGGAAGGGACCTTAAACATCATCTCATCCACCTCCTGTGCCATGGGCAGGGACACCTTCCACTGAACTGAGTCACTCCAAGCCCTGGCCAGTCTGGCCTTGGGCACTTCCAGGGATGGACAGGAGGTGTTCCAGCAGCTCCAGCTGCCTGAGCGGAGGGGATCAGGGACCTGCTGTGCTGGCAGGGGACTGGGACATGGCCAAGAACACCAGACACCCACATTTGGTCCCAGCCCTGGGATGAGACAAGGGGAAATCCCCTCAGATTGACTATGGGCGAGGAGGTTCCTGGTCCAGGTGGGAGCAGCAGATTTGACTCCACATGGGGACTGCTGCAGGACTGCTGGAGGTGGGGGCAATATTCCAACAACAAAACCCTCCTGGAAACCTGCTTTAGTGGCAAATCGATCCTCTTTGTGCCTGACTGGAGAATCAACGCTGCCTGTGCCTGGCTCGCTGGGCTCGGGAGCAAGGACACCACAAGGAACAGAAGAATTAAACTCACAAACCTCTCCCCCCTCTCCCGGAGCTTGGGAGGAGCTGGAACTGCTCTAACGATCCACGCAGCCCTGACAGATGCCGGGAAATTACACACTTCTCCGAGCTAGGAGGAAAAATAGATTTTCCTCCCCACTGGTGCTTCATGGAGCTGGAATCAATGAGACTTTGACTCCCAGGCATCTGCTCTGGCCATGCCAGCTTCTCACGGGCACCTGTGGCTTTGGGGACACCTGCCCGTGGTTCCCTGGCTCCACAGTCTGTGTGTCCCCAGCCCTGGCACCCCCAGCATGGCCCAAATCCCCAGGGAAAGCCCAGCTCAGGCTGGGAATTGCCCAGCTCCTTCCCGAAGGAATGTGGGAGGAGCAGCAGCAGCAGCTCAGGAGGAAGAGGAATTTAAGAGGCTCATCCAATTATGGAGGAATCAGGAGATTTGCAGCATGGAATTGATCCAACTTGTCCCGTGCTGGATCCCAGTGCTCATGGGGGCAGGAATTATCCTGATATTCCTGACTGGAAGGGACCAGGGAGCAGGGGAGCAAAGTCATTAGAGAGAGTGGGACTTTGATGCAGTGATAATTTGAGTTTAGCACAGGGTTTTATGACAGCAAGTGTAAGAAAGGCACATCTGTGCCTTGTGACAGACAGAGCCAGCTGAAAGGAATTAACAGGTCGGGTTCGAGGGGGAATTCCATTTTTTTGGAGGTTCATTAGGAAAGAACTTTAAAGATCATCCAGTCCCACCCTTTGCCATGGGTAGAGACACCTTTCCACTATCCCAGGTTGCTCCAAGCCCCATCCAACCTGGCCTTGGACACTTCCAGGGACAGGGCAGCCAGAGGGATGAAGGTGAGGAAAAAAATCCCTCCTGTGCCTTTCCTGGGCTCCCCAGCTGGAATGTTCACTCCTCAGGGCCCACCTGGGGAGAGGAAATCGAGTGTTTTGGCAGCTCTTCAGGCTACAAATTGAAGAGGGGGAAGAGAAGCTCCTTCTTTCTTCGCCAATCATCCAGCCCAGCCGTCTACATCAGGGCATAAAATTAAATGGGTTCCTAAAGAGAGAGTATATTTAGCTACAAAACCCCGTTCTAGTCAGCTCTCTGCAGCTAAAATAATTAATCTCCCATCACTGTTAAGATGCAGCGGAGCAGATCTGGAGAAGGGAGTGCTGGGATTAACCCTTTGTGGGCAGGTCAGCCCTGTGAGAGCAGCTCCTGCTCCGATGCCAGGGGAGATCCTGGGAGCTCCTGGGGACTCCTGGGGGTCCTGCCTGGCTGCCTCTGCTCAGCCGTGCCCTCTGCCATGCCAGCCCCTCTCCGTGCCAGTGCTGCAGGAGCCAAGGGCTTGGCAGGGGTGCTGTGCCCTGGCACTGCCTCTCGGGTGATGGAGGGGACCCAGGAGGGATGCAGGAGCCCTGGCAGGGATGCAGGAGTGGGTTCAGCCAAACTCCCTGCTCCTGGGGACACTGGGACACACTTACTGGACACACAGCCCTGAAACACCTGGAGAGACAAAGTTTAGTCTGGTTACACCGCTGGCTGCTCCTGTGTCTGGCCATAAATCACGGATGGGCTCACTCCCAGGCAGTCACATCCACGGAGTATGTGGCTATTCCCAACCTCCCCTCTTGTCCCACCTGTCTGCAGCGCCTTCACAGCTCGGTTTGATTTGATTTCCACTCCAGCGCTGGAAATACGAGGTGACAATGTGACGTTGGAGGTGCAGGTGAGCAGAGCAGCCTCACAGCTCCGCAATCCTGGCTGGAGCAGCCACAGGATCCAGCTCCTGCCTGAGCTCCCCTGCAGCAACTGCGGGAGAGCTGAGCTGCCTCTGCTAAATCTGTTTGGCAGCTCTTTATATTTCTTTCTCAGGATGTAACAGGAATCACAGCGTGGCTCCAGTCCAGACTGCTGAGAGAGGAGCAGGGGCTGGCAGCACCTCGGGGGGTGTCACTTGTCACAGGACAGGATGTGGCCTCAGCACTGCTGCCCGTGGCTGCTCTCCTCCATGGGTTTGTCCAGGGATAGAGATAGATACCCCCAAAAATTCCCTGGGGCATCTCAAGGCAGGATTTGAAGCCCATCAGGTCCTGGCCACATTGCCAAGGCGGAGAGGTGGCTCAGAGCAATGAGGGTGGCACAGGTGACATCTGGCACAGGGCACACATGGAGTTTTCTGCTCTCCCCACGGACTCCTCCAGGCTTTTGCCATCATGGGATGCAGCTGCTGGGAGCACACAGGGCAGAGAGCAGAGCCTGAGCTGCCCAGGACGAGGGAATGGAACAATCTGGGGATTCCCCATGCCCCAGGCTGTGCCTCAGTGCCCTGCACCTCCCAGCCCCAGTGCAGGGCCGGTTCCTCCCTCCTGGGGACCGAGTGGGGTCTCAGCTCTGCTCAGACAAGGTGTCAGCACAGGCACTGGGATCGGTGTGGCCCAGTTTGCAGGGGGGATCTTTTTTCCAGGCAATGATTTTCTTTGCATTTTCTCCCCTCACTGAGGCCACGTAGGAACCGTGCAGGAACTGGTGCTGCCCGGTGCTGCCTGGTGCTGCCTGATGCCCTTGAAAAGACCCTGCTGCCTGCTCTGAAACGATGCAGCTCCGGTGCCTAATGATTCCTGACAGCTGGGGAAGGGCCCTGCTGCTGGCAATCGGGAAGGCAGGGACAGGGAGGGTTACTGATGGCTCTGGTTATTACAGTTATTGGGCTCCATCGATCACGGGCTGTGCAATGAGTCTGGCAGGAACTGGGGCACAGCCCAGCGCTCCCCATTCCCATTCCCATTCCTGCTGCCAGCGCCACAGGCCCTGGCACAGCTGGGAACTGCCCAGGATGGCTGGGAGATGGGGCACACCGGGCTCCCAAATGCTCTTCCACAGCCTGGGTGTGATCAGAGAACCACAGAATCCAGAAAGGTTTGGGTTGGATGGACCTTAAATCCATCCTGTTCCTCCCCATGCCATGGGCAGGGACACCTGGCACAGACCAGCTTGGTCCAATCCCAGCCCGGCCTGGCCTTGGTGCAGGTTCCCACCCCTCCATTCCTTGGGTTTTCCTTCTAAAAAAGCAACATGCTGCATTTCACTGCTGGACCCGGTTTTTGTCAGGCCAGTTTTGGGGGGTGGCAGCAGAGCAGCTCCACTGGCACATCCTGCCAGCAGCTCCAAATGGGACCTGCAACCCCCAGCACATCCCCGTGTCCAGCCCTCAGTGTGTGCCCCTGCACTGGCTCACTCCTCCAGGAACAAACCCCTTTTCACACACGATATGGCTGAAATTCAATTCTTAACTTTTAAAAATGTTTTTCTCACTAAAACCAGAGTCATTCTGGGGGGCACAGCAGCAGTTGGAGGCTGGGACATCCTTGTCCCCCTCCATATCTGAGACCCTGAGACCACCCAGCCCCACCCTGGGCCCATCCCTGGGCTGCTGCTGGTGCTGCTCAGCTCTCACATCATTCCCAGAGACGCTGGTTTTTTATATAATTAATTGTCAGCTGTATCAGCCATCAGTGATTTGTGTTTTAAAGATGGCCTGGCAGAACTAATTCCATCTCTGCACGATGCTGTGCTGGATGATGATAACCCATGTACAGCTTCTCCCACGGAGCCTCATGGCGAGCTGCTGCACTTTATTTTAATTAATACAGATAGCAAATATATTTTCATTAGCCATCAGGATGTCAGGAAAGAAGCAGGGTCCTCCTCCATGGGGAGCAGCAGCTTCAGTCCTGGGGCTGGGTGCAGTGCCCAACCCTGCTGGGTGCCCTGCTCCAGCCACCTCTTCATCCCCCTGCATCATCCCCCTGCATCCCTCCTCATCCTCCTGCATCCCTCCTCATCTTCCTCATCCCTCCTCATCCTCCTGCATCCCTCCTCATCCTCCTGCATCCCTCCATGTCCTCCTGCACCCCTCCACATCCATCTACATCCCTCCACATCCATGTGCTCCCACACAGCACCAGCTGGGCACGCTCAGGGCAGAGTTTCCTCCCAGTCCAGTCTGGGTGGCACCATCAACCCCTGAAAACCATGTTTTTGGGAGGATTAAAAGCTGATTTAGCCCTGCTGCTCCATGCAGGGTGAGAGCTCCCATCCAAAGCTCTCCTCCCTCTCTAGCGCAGGAGGACACACAATTAGCAGGCACGTTCATAATTTCTCAGATTTGGAACAATTAAACTGGCTCCCTGGTACTTCTGACGAAAGCAGCCCCTTGTTCCCTGGGGAAGGAACAGCCTTCCTTGACCTCTGCTCTATTATTCTGTTTGATTGATCTCAATTCTATCAGAAGGGATAATAACAGGCTTTGGTGGGGGGGTGCAGGAACAGTAGGAACAGAGAGGACAAGGCTTTGCCAAGGGCTGCTGCGTCCAGCTGATGATTCTGACGGGCTGTGGGACACCCAGAGCCCCCTCTGAGCCCAGTGCAGCCCCCACACAAAATCCCCGGGTTCCCCAAAACTGAGGAACAGAAGGTTAAAAGGATATCATAAACAAGCAGGTAGGTAGGTAATGTCCCACCTGTGTCACCTGCCCTGGTGGGGGACGTGTCACCTTCCCCTGTGCCCGTGGGGCATTGCTGCCACCTTCTTTACCTTGGGAACAGCTCCAAGGATGCTGATGGAAAACGATCTCCCGTCTGATGCACTGGGCAGCATCACCTTCCTCTACCCCCCAAAATTCCCTAAACATCAAAACCAGAAACCCACACACGGAAGGGAAGGGCTGGCTGTTCCTGGATCACAGCTGGGTTAAGAGAAAGCCCCTAAATCTCACCCCTGGGGGGTGGTTTGTACCCCCAGCTCTGCCTTGGGGGGTTGTTTTGGGGAGGAGCTGGACCTGCTGCAGAGCATTGCACTTTCTCTTGGGCACCTCTCTGGTCTCCTGTGGCTGCTGGCTGGGCAGATTTCCTCCTGGTGTTATTTTTGACCCACCCTGGTGCTGGGGAAATGTGATGAGGAAGGGCCTGGCTCTTCTCCCCAGCAGGTAATGAATGGGCCAGTGACACAAACGCGTGTGTCACCCGCCTGGGATGAGGGGTTTGTCACTGCTGCCATTGTTTATGTTCCTAGAGGGTAATCATAATTTTTAATGTCCTTTTGATAGCAGTGTAGTGTGATTAAAACAGGCACATCTGAGACATAAATCTGGGTTTAAGCACTGCCTTTCTGACACAGCAGTGTTGAGCAGGGCTGAAGGGTTCCTGAGCTGCCTCTGGCAAACCACCCCGGGGTCCAGCTCCATCCTGGACATCACCCTGCAGGGACAGTCACATCCTGCCCCGGGTGCTTGGCAGGAACCCCGAGGGGCAGCAGAACCTGGAGCAGCAGCTGGATGGAGGCAGGAAGCACCAAGTTGGGGCTGTTGGCTCCAGGAAAACACAACAGCTGATTTCCTGCGAGCAGGAGGAGGTCAACATAAACTTGTGACACGGATTTTCCAGGAGAGAAAGCTCTGGGCTGGAGCTGGGGATGGTGCTGAGGGACTGAGGAAGGAATTTTCAGATTTTCAGAGCTGACCCCCTGTTTGAGGTGACTCTGACTCCGGGCAGGCTCCTGCCCCTGCTGCTCGCTGGGGCTTCTTGCTTGGATCAGAGATGTAACACTGAATAATTTAAGAAAGGCTTTGCTCCCGAGGCCAGTTCGGTGCATGTGGAGTGGAAATGTGGAAAAATCCAGCCCTTCCTCATGGAAGCTCGAGCAGATACCTGGAGCCGCTGAAGGAGATGATATTTGTGTGACTCAATTCAGTTTTGTGCCCTTGGGTGACAACGTGCCCATGAGGACAATGAGTCACCATCACCCTGTGCTGCATCCCAAGAGTGGATGCAGGGCTGGAGCTTCCCTGCCAAGGAGCCAGGCTGGGGGAGCTGGGGGTGCTCACCTGGAGAAGACAAGGCTCCAGGGAGAGCTCAGAGCTCCTTCTAGTGCCTAAAGGGGCTCCAGGAGAGCTGGAGAGGGGCTGGGGACAAGGGCCTGGAGTGACAGGACAGAGGGAATGGCTTCCCACTGCAGGGGACAGGGTTAGATGAGATTTTGTGAAGGAATTCTTCCCTGTAGTGGTGCTGAGGCCCTGGAACAGGGTGCCCAGAGAAGCTGTGGCTGCCCCTGGATCCCTGGAAGTGTTCAAGGCCAGGTTGGATGGGGCTTGGAGCACCCTGGGATAGTGGAAGTTGTCCCTGCCCATGGCAGGGGGTGAACAAAAATGGGCTTTGAGGTCCCTTCCAACCCAAACCCTTCCATGACTCCGTGCTGAGCTGTTCAGGATACCCGAGGTGGGTCCGAGGGACGAGACGTGGGGATCCTGCTGGGACCAGAGCCCGCTGATGCTGGGGAACAACAGCGGGGCCCGCACCTTCCCCTTCCCTTCCTCCCACTGGAGGAATGGAACCACTTTGGAATTTAGATCTCGTAAAAAAAAAAAAAAAAAAAAAAAAAAAAAAAAGACGTTTTGCAGTGGAAAAAACTGAAAAGCTCTTCCCCTGGGGAGCGGGCTGCCGCGGCAAGGACTCTTGTTTCTCTGCACCCTTTCGCTCCCTACCTTTCCTAATGAATTCCAAGAAAGCCTCAATGCATTCCTAAATGGGAACACAGCCTGTGTCCTTCACAGTCATCTCCACAACAAAGCCAGCCATCTCGCCGCTGGCAGCCACGGGCTCCTCTGTGAGCTGGAAACAAAAGCTGAAAAGGAGCCTTTCTAGTTGCGATTAGAAAGCTTGAGAAGTTGGGCTTTTACTGGTTATTGCCTCACTGATTTCATCTCTCTGGCAGCTCCGGACCCCTCAAGGGACAGGAGAGCAGCCTCTGTCCCCGGCCCATCCCGCTGCGGGAGCCGTGCGCCCAGGAGGAGCGGGAATTGGGAATCTCTCTGCGCCTTTGGGATGCTGCGCTGGGTTTGGACACGGGTTTGTGGCCAGGCAGGTGCCAGAGAGCTCGGCCTCGCCCAGGAGCGTCCCCTTCTACCTGAGGACATCCCTGCACCCATCAGCGCCCAAATGGCCCCAGCCGTGCCACTTTTTGTCCCAAATCCGTGCCCCCGACACATCCAACCCGGAGGGACACAGGCTTTCATCCCCCCCAGGACACGCAGCCTCTCGGGGCTCCTCCAGGCACTGAGGGGTGCGGAGGAACGGAATTAAATTATTCTTTTTCTTCTTATTATTATTATTTTCTAAAAAGGAATAGAGGAGGAAGCGCGATTATCGGGGAGATTTTCTTCGGGGGAAATTCTGGCACGAAGACAAACTGCAATATCTCAGCGCGGGCTGGGCGCTGAGTCTTGGATAAAAATAAAGCAGGAGGCGGCAGCACCTTCCCGATGACATTAACTCCATTCATCTCCCGCTGCCGCCGCCGCCAGCGTGCTCAGGCATTAGGAGTTACGTTTTCCTCCACTATTTCTCAAATATATTTATGCTGGGAGATGATTGTGGAGGTACATCCTGTGCCTGGGGCAGAGGATTAATTCCAAACTGTCACCTCGCTCTTTGATGGGTTTGTAAATTCTGTTCTGTTGATTTGCACTCGCAGTAAATTGATAAAATCCTCTTTCCAAAAACCTAATTCACCATTTAGGGCTCACCAGGGTTTTAGACCTCATTGGCTCACATATTTATGTAAATATAGTGTCCAGCAGCAATTTAAAAACTGCTGCGTGGATAATGTGGATGGATAAGGAGTGAAGGGAGACACATTGTCTGGTGGGGGCTGTGTGCCCTGGAAAGGAGCCTGTCCTTGCCTTGAGGCCCCAGATTTTGGGGTGGCTTTGCTGTGGGTGGCTGCTTTGGGCGGTGTTGCTCCAGGATCTGACCCCTGCACCAGAACTGATTAACCCTGACAGCGCTGGGAATAGTCTGAGCTCTCCAAGGATGGCACTGGATGTGTCCAAGAGGACTTTGCCAAGAACTCCTGCTGAGGGCAGGGATGTGCTGGCGTACTGGGAGCACTGGGAGCTCTTAAGGTTCATGCCAGAGTGGTCTGTCAATTTAGGGATGCGGTATCTTTGCAAATGGAAGTTCAAGACTGTCAGGAAAAGCCTGAGTTTTTTACTAAAATTGCATTTAAATCAGCATCAGGAGATGCAAGCCCCGTTCCAGTGCAGCCCCATCATCATGGAAGAGATGCAGGGTGGCAGAGGGGACATCAGCAGTGATGTCCTCAGTATTGTCCCCCAGCCACCACTCTACCCGAGATGAAGCATCTCATCCACAAAATGTTGCCATGCTCCATTAATCCACCCAAAAATGTCAGATGGAGATTCTCTCCTGAATTTTAAATATTTCCAGCTGTTCTGACTGGCTCTGAAATCGCCCCGAAATGACCGTTTTTCCAGAACATTCCCTCACTCCCCCGTGCTGTTCCCTGTTGCTGCCCTGCTGTGCCCCAGCCCCACATGGCAGTGCCAGCTCCTCAAATGCTTCCCTCGCTCTTGGGCTGGGGCACATCACTGAGTGTCCCCTGCAGGCCCTGGGGACCACGTTTGTTGTCCCCACAGGGGTCCCCTTGCAGAGCCACCCTCCCTGGGGTGCTCCCAGCCCCTCAGCTCCTGACTTTGGCACATCCCACCCCAGCGTGCAAGACAGAGAGAGACGGGCCGAGCCGTGAGAATCCTCCTTGCCGAGCAGATGACGCCGCTCTGGGATCCATCCCACAGTTATCCCTTCTGTCGTGCTCGAGTTTTTTGGATGCCTTTGCACTTGGCACCAAATTCCCTTCCTAGACTAAAGCTTTGCACTTGGAATGGTGCCTCTGGAGCCGGGCTGAGTGGCCAGGCTGCTCATCCGATCCCTCTGCACTGCCAGCAGCTTGGATTGCGCTTCCATGAAGTCTCCTTGCACCTCCCTGCTGCAGCCATCTGTCCTGGGGTGCCAATGCCTTGTCCTCACCCCCATGGAGCAGGCACAGAGCCAGGCCCCTGCCCAGCCTCATGGGCTCTCTGGGGGTTGAGCACCAACTGCAGTTCATGGGGCAGGAAAAGGGAGAAAGTTCTGGATAAATCCGTGCTTGTCCCTGCTCAGTGCAGACCTGGGAATCCAGGCAGAGCCTCCTCGCTGTGCATCAGGAAACTCCAGGCTCAGCCAGCGCTCGGGGCTGGTCAGCTGCTGCTCTGGCCTCTTCCCAGAGAAAGGAAAGGGAGAAAAAGGAATAAAAGAGAGATGTCTGAGTCGGGGCTGTGCCCTGGGAGCGGGCCAGCTGCAGCTGCACCACTGCCGGGAGCTCCAGCACGCAAAAAGATGGAACAGAGGGGAAATGAACTCCTCAGCACCCTGGGAACAATGTCCTCCCTGACTGGGGACAGCCCTGAGCCACCAGGGGACAGAGCACTGCAGGTCCCCATCCCAGGGGGGCTGGATCCGGGTCCTCACTCCCCAGGAGCAGGACTCTGGGATGAATCCCGGGATTAGAGCTCAGTGAGGTTCCCACAGCTGTGACAGGGTGACACTAACTCCCAGCAGCACGCTTCAAAGGGCTCCTTATCTCACATCCCTGACATCCAACAAAGACACGGGGGCAGGAATGGTGTCTTCTCTTCAGTGCCAGAGGAGCGCTGTCTGCCAGACACAGCCTCCACTTTCACAGCTCCTGCAGATCCTCCCTGACATCCCCTGCTTTTTGGGGGGTCCTGAGGCTGTCCCAGGTCACATGCACTGATGGTGGCTGCTCAAGAATTCCCCAACCTCAGGGCCCACAGGTAGAGATCCAAGTCAGAGATAACCAACACTTGCACTTAGTTCTGAGCCAGTGCCACAGGCTCTGCTGGAAACCCACAGCACGTCCCTCTCCGGTATGGAAGATGAGTCTCCTCTGCTCCCAGCTTTGCCCCTTCAGTCCCAGACTCCTGTTGGTTCCTCCAGGCACCCAATTCCATAGCTCTCCTCTGATTTTGGAAATCTTTACAGTTGAAATCCAAGACATAACCGAGCTGAGCAGCAGAGGTTCATTTGTGTCCCCAGTCTGCCCAGCAGCGCTGCTGACCCTGTGGATGTGCTGGCTGGACACTGGATGGATGCTGGGTGCCCACCAAAGCTGCTCCATCGCTCCCAAGGGAGATATTCCTCCATGAACTTCCCACCCTGAGTCCTTCCCACAGGCTGCAGTCCTCCATGAACTTCTCCAGTGCAGGTCCCTTCCACAGGCTCAGTCCTTCAGGAATAGGATGCTCCAGCCTGGATCCCTTCTACGAGGTCTTGAGTCCTGCCAGCAAACCTGCTCCGGTGTGGGCTCTTCTCTGCATGGATACACAAATCCTGCCAGGATCCTGCTCCAGCACGGGCTCCTCCATGGACTGCACATGGAGCTCTGCTTCCCTGTGGATCCTCGTGGGCTGCAAGGGCACAGCTGCCTCACCCTGGGCTGCACCACAGGCACCTGCAGCACCTCCTCCTCCTGCTCCTTCACTGACCTTGGTGTCTGCAGGGCTGCTCCTCTCACAGATTCTCACTCCTCTCTGTGGCTGCCGTTTCCATTGTGCAGGTATTTTTATCCGTGGATAGAGCAGGATGTGGATAGAGCAGGATGCGGAGAGAGCGGGACCGGCCCCATGGGACAGAGCAAGAACATCCTTAACAACTTGTCGGTTAACAAGCTGTGAAAGGAGACAGACAGCCAGGAGCTGGCAGCCTGTCCCCTGGAATGAAGGACACCTCCCCTTCCCGAGCACCTCGGCAGGAAAGGCTCCTGCTGCAGAGCCCTTCTCCTTCCCTTCCTGCTGCTTCCTGCAGGTTGAGTTCCCTGCCACTGCGTCGGGGCTGCAGGGAGAGCAGCTGAGGCACCTGCACCAGGCGGATCTGCTCCCTGCATCCCATCAATCCAGCACCACTCACTCGTGCAGCAGCAGGAGAAGTGATCTGGTGAAGCAGGTCCTTTTGGGAAGGAAAGCTACGAGCAGCAGCAGAAGGGCAGCAGCATGGGCCAGAATTCAAACCTGCTCTCACCCCGTGAGCCTTTCTCACTCTGCCCTTTGCCCCCTGGTTTGGGCTGCACCAGCTGGGGGATGGCAGATCCCCTTCCCCACTGCCAGGGGCTGCCACCAGCTGCACCCCGAGGTTTCTGCTGGCAACGTTTGCTTTGGCCCCACATTCTGCCCTGTCCACATTCCACCAGTCCAGGTGCTGCCCTTGCTCCTCAGGCTCCAGTGTGGCTCATCCCAGCCCTCATCCTGCTGAAATCCTGACAAGGTTGAGTCGGGTGCTGTTGGGGTGCCACTGTCCCCCTGCCCCTCTCGTGACTGGACAGGCACATCCCCACCTTGCAGAGCACCCTGTGCCTGGCAAAGTCAGGTGGTTAAAGACACACACACCCATAACTCTCACCGCCACAACAACCCAGCAATTTCATACCCCTGACAAGAGCGTAAATCCATCCTGATGGACTGGAAAATTGGAAAGCCGGTGCTCATGCCGTGTTTCCTACCGACATCTCCGAGCTCCTGAAAGATGCACTCGGTGGCAGCCCCGGCTCCAGCCGTGTCGCTCACGTCATGCTAATTAAAATAGAGGCTGTGTTTTGTAACAGGATTTCCTTGGAGCCTATTTCACCGCTCAGTAACCACTTTCAAATATTTGAAAAAATAAAATCGCATCAAGTAAATAACTTTGGGATTGCTCGCAGAAGGTTACTCTGGTTTGGGTGGTTTTTTTTGTTCCCAAAGCCCACTGGAAGCAGCTGTGCTCATCGCAGTGACAGAGGATGGAAAATACACAGATTTCTGAGGCTGCTTGTAGTCTACATCAAAAGCTGTGTGTTATTTAATCAGACAAAGCCTATTTCATTAAAAAAAAAAGACTGTCAGTACAAAATGGGATAACAAAGCAACCCCAGCACTTGGCACTGACCTGGAATACCCAGGGAACATCCCTGCTCACTGGCAGGATGGGCCGTGCTCACATTTTGATGCCCACATTACCTGCCCAGCAATGCCCTGGCACTCCTCTGCCTCATCCATCATTTATTATCCATTAACTTCTGAACCCAGCACCGCCTGACTTCCAAGGGATGGATCACACACTTCCCTTTTTACATGCTTTGCTATTCCAAGACCTCTGCTGCCGGTTCTGCATGCCAAGGAAGCACATTCAGCTGACTCGGCGCAGCCTGGCTCCTCAGCCCTTAAATCCTGCCACCAGATTCCTCAGCGAAGGAGAAGTTAAAAACGCACAGAAGGAAATGTCTGTGACACTGTGACATCCACAAAACTGCGCTTGAAATGGCATCTTTGTATATTCATAATGGCAAAAAAAAAAAAAAAATACCGGAGGAGCAGAGAGACTAATTTCATTTACTCCTGATCCAGGCTCTCCTCATCCTTTCTGCCAAGGAGGAGAGAAGGCAGAGGAGCCATTTGCCATGCCCTTTGATAGCTGTCCACCAGACAAGCCCCCTTCTCGTTATCTGCGCGGCAGCCTGGCTCGGTTCTCTCGTTGCTCGGGGTGCTGCCGCGAGAGCTCACCGCGCACTTGTTGCAGCCCTCGCCGAGTTCACGCTCGGTTTTCCTTCCTGCCGGACACACCTGATCCTCTGGAAGCAGCCTCCCGTGGTGCTGCACTCACCCAGAGCTAAGGGGATCTCTGTCTTTGCTCTTGGGCTCTGACAGCCACGCCGGGAGCGCCCCAATGCCCCGAAGAAAAGAAAGGAGGGTGCAGACTTTTGGGGGTGCAGGGGAGCCCGAAGTTCAGCACCCCTAGCTGTATTTTTGCTCCCGTCACCGCAGCCTAGGGCAGGGTTTGCTGATCTCATCACAGCCCATATTGGACACCCCAAATGTATTTAGCAACCCTGGATCTCCCCGGGGTTCAGCTGTGCCCCTGCCATCCCCAGAGCCAGGGGCTGAGCCCGCATGGGCACCACGGGCAGCGCTGCCCTCTCTGCACTCAGCCGCCCACACCCCCCGTGTTTCCATCATCCCAGGGTACAAATAAATGCCCCTGTCGGTGCCCACGTCCCTGGGATGCTGCTGCTCCAGCACAGGCTGCCCGGAGCCTCCTGGCACAAGTCCCTGTGCAGGGACGTGCCTCTGCTGCCGGCTCTGCTCTGCTCTGCGCCGGTGGGTGGGTGCGAGCGGATGCCGAGAGCAGAGGAGAGGATTTCACACCTCCTATCTGGTGATCGAAACGGCTTCACCAGTGCACAGCACCCAAAGCCACCAGCCAAGCACCCGATGGGTGCAAGTCATGTGAAAACGGGTTTTTTTTTTTCCCTTGGAGGCACGAACAGAAAGAACAGCAGATGGAGCAGAGCAATCTGTCTCTGCGGGGTCTAATCCTGCTCCCCCCCACCCTCAGCTGGAGAACAGCAGGATTTGCTGCTCTGGGCCCTTGGCTGTGTCACCCTCCACAGAGATGGACAAGATTCCCCCCCAGGCACGGGCAGAGCTGCCACGTCGCCACCGGCTCCAGGCTGCGTAAGCAGGAGTTGGGATTTTACTGCAATAATTCACCAAACCTTGTAAAGGGTCAACAATTTATCAGCTCCCTCTCTCTGCCAAGGAAAGAGGAATTCAGCACACTGTGTTCTTCCACCATGAGATTTATGGCAGATTGTGCCAAATCCTGTTCCCGAGAGCTGGACTGCCTGCTGATGCTCCCAGTGGGACTGGGGCAGCCCTCCTGCCTCAGCGCACGAGGCAGTGAGGGAGCTGAGAGCCCTCACTGGGCCTGTGCTTGCTGACTTCTCTTCCCAGCTCCCCCAGGCCCCCCGGGAGCCCGGGATCATCGCTGCTCTCCCACAGAGCGCCGGCAGCCCGGAGCAGAGCTTTTGTGTAACACACCAGAGGAACGTGCCTCTCCGTGTGTCCCCGTGCTGGAACAGGGTGCCAGAGATGGCAGGGACTTCGCATCTGATTCCTCCATGTACGGAACACAGACCCGTGCAGGTGAGGGAGAAATGCCACCCTCTACATCCACGGCTGTTTTGCTGCCCAGAAAGGACGGATTCTGTAACACAATCCCTCTCTGGAGAGCCGGGGTTTCAGACCGAGAAGTCAAAGTCATTTAACGCAATCTGACCACGAGAGCAGGGACTGGAGTGGGCAGACAGCACGGCACAGCACTCCTGACACCAGGAGCTGGTTGTGTTTGCTGTAAAGCCCCTGGCAGCCCCGGAGGGCAGCCTCAGGCCCCGAGCACACTGCAGCGCCAGCACACACCACACACCGGCCTCTCCCGTTCTCCCACCGAACAATCCGCACTGGGAACCCCACCCAGACGCACACCCGAGCCCGGCTGCCTCGTCCTGGCATCCCAGCAGTGCCGAGGGACTGGGCACAGGCACGGCTTCAGCCGTCTCCAAGCCCCACGCGAGTTTGCAATGACTTTGCCAAGTCACCCGCGAGCGCATCCCGGAGCCTATTCTTAGGTCTGGCATCGCGGCAGTGGGAGAGGGAGCGGGTCTGCGTGGGAACGGGGCACACGTGGAACGAACAGGCGGCCCCCGGGTAAACACTCACCCCCCACGGCCACCCCCTGACAGCGACGGTGGGTCGGGAACAGCAGCGCGGACATGGAAGCGGAGGCTACAGGGACACCGGGGGGCTGGGGACACACGGAGGGCTGGGGGCACACGGGGCTGCTCTCCCTGCGGGAAGGAGGCGAAGGGTCCGGCACGGCTCCCGGGAGGCCGCGGCCCCGTCCGCGTTCGGTTCCCGGTGCGGACGCGGCTCCCGGAGCGCTCCCGGGCGGCGGGAGCTGTCCGCCCCGCGGTGCTGAGCTCTGCGCTCCGCCGGGCCCCGCCGCCGCTCCCGGTGCCGCTGCGCTTCCCCGCAATGCCAGAAGTTTCATCCCGGCCCGGGGTGCAGCAGAAGCGGGGGGGTGTCCCCGATCGGAGGCGGCACGGCCGGTTCCCGCAGCCCTTCCCTCTCCCACCGTCCCCTCCTCGGTCCCGGCTGCATCTCCCCTCTCCGGGCCGTGCCCCCTCTCCCCGGAGCCGGGAGGCGGCGGGCCCCGGGGAGCCCCCCAGCCCCGGCATCCCGCTCCGCCCCGCTCCGCCCCGCTTACCTGGGCGCGGGGCCGCGGGGGTGCCCAGCAGCAGCAGGGCGAGCAGGCACAGCCCTCGGGGCCCCGGCATCCTGCGGCGGGGCGAGCCGGGCGAGCGGAGCCGAACCGAGCCGAGCCGATGCGATCCGAAGCGCTCCGCGCCGAGCGGGGCCGGGCCGGGCGGGGGCGGGCGCTGCCGGCGGAGCGGAGCGGCGCGGGGGCGCGGCGGAGGGCGGACCGGAGCGGAGAGCGCGGGCAGCGCGGAGCGGCGCGGAGCGAGCGGCGGGGGAGGGCGCCGGCGGCCGCCCCGGCCCCCCGCGCAGCGCCCAGAGCTCCGGCCCCGCCCGCAGCTCCCCCCGCCCGCTCGCCCCGGCCCCACCGAGCAGCCCCGGTACGGCACCAGCGGCAGCACCGCGCACACGGTTGGCCGTGGTTTCCTCGGTTCTCCTCGGTTTTTTCCCGCTCCGCGAGTGCCGGTGTTCTCCCAGCCTGGGCAGTGCTCCCCCATCAGCCTGTGGCCGGTCTCTTGTCCCATCTCACTGCCCCTGGTCCCCGAGCTCCCTACAGCATCCAAAGCCCCTCTCGGCATCCCAGTTCTGCTCAGCATCCCACCCCTACACCCAAAGCCCCCCTCAGCACTCCAAGCCCTTCTCAGTCCCTCCTCAAGCCCAGATTAACCCTCCTTCCTTCTCCTCTGGCTCCTTCAAATCAGGGAATAGGGCAGAGGTGCAGTGGGGAGGCTGCCACAGGCCCCATGGCTCCCTTGGGATGCTCTGGGGCTTGTGGCCCGGCTGCTGGAGCCAGCAAAGCCTGCCTTGGAGGGAGCTGCAGCTGTGACCTGCCTGACCTCAGTGGGGTGGGAGCACTGGGTTTACAAAAGCTCACAGTTTGTGGGTGCTGCTTAGGGCCCTGTAACACTGGGCTGGCAGCGTGGCCGTGGGTGAGCACTGCGGTACCCTCAGTCTCTCAGGTGACCCCTGCTCAAGACGTGTCCCCAGAGCTCCTCAGCTTCTTTCCTGTACAGGAATTGTGGCCTGGATGTCTCTCAGGGTCCTCCTGACTGTCCCTCTGCCCAGGGCTCCCCGCAGGCCCCTCCTGAGCCCGTAGAGCACACGGTGCGATTACACCGACTTTGAGTGGAACAGAAACAGAGGCTTCGTTCTCTTACAATCCCAGCGCCTGCCCTGAAATGTTTACAGTGAAATCCCCTCCCGGCCGCGCTGCCTGTCAAGTCAAATCGCCAGAGCAATGTCACGAGTGCACAACACCGGTGCCAAACCAGCACGAGAGGCAGCCCAGCCTCTCCCCTAAAGAGCCGGTTTGTTGATGCTGCCATCTGAGAAGTCCCCTTGCCACCTTTGCGGGAGCGACTGCACCGATCCCGTTACCTCAGCAACAACCACCACACTCCGGTGTCACCGCCGGTGCCACCAGGCAGGACACACCGAGTCAAGGGACTGTCCAAACACGGGGACTGATCCTGCTGCCTTTTTCCCTGCCGGGCTCTGCTGAGCTCCCTCCTGCCCCGGCGCTGCTGGAAGCCGAGGAAGCAGCCCAGGGATGCTGAGGAGCTGGCGGCAGGTCATTTGCATTCCCGGTGTCACTCCGAGCCGCTGCCAGCTGGGAGCAGTTGGGCAGCCGGCTTGAGGAGAACAAAATAAGAAAGAGAGAGAAAAGCGGCGAGAGAGGTGCAGCGTGTTATTTAACACTGTCACTCTCATACCCAGTTGGGACTCGCCTGCTCAGAGGTTTAATTTGGGCGAACAAAGCTTCCTGTGGCACTGTGAGCGCAGGCTGCACCGCTCCCCCTCCAGCCTCGCTTCCCTCCCGACCTGCCTGCCGGTGCTAAAGATAAGAGTTGTCTCTCATTTAGCAGTTCTCCTCGAGTGATTTTTATTGTGCTCATCTGCATTGTAGTAAACTCCTCAGATAGCCAGATAATAACAGCAGCGCCATGGAAACAGGCAGGAAAAGAGACCAAACACTGTATTTGTGATGCAGAAATGCCCACGAAGTGGCAAAAGTTGTTAGTGATGGAGAGGGAACGGTGAGGCTCAAGCCTCGGCTGCTCAGCCAGGTTTAAGGGGTGCAGATGAGCCCAACTCCTGTGAGACTGCACCCCATGACTCCAGGGCATCACACCTGGGATCTGCTGCTGGGAATTGTGCTGCCTGGGGGTCTCACAGCACTGCTGGGGTCCTCCTGTCCCTCCAACAGCTTTGCTGGGGACTCAGGTGAGCTGGGAGGCAGGAGGGTGTGTAGGGAGATGGGCTGGGACGAACCGCAGGATGCACCGCGGCATGCACTCCCCAGAGCTGCTGCGATTTGAATCATTTCCCTCCCGCAGCTCTGCGCTGAGGCCTAATGGGCTGTGAAATCTCCCCCGGAGAAACAACGGGAGGTGTGTGGAGGGAGAGAGGCAGCCTCGGTGCTCCCGGGATCTCCGTGCTCCTGCTGCTCCCCGAAAAAAAAACAGGGTGCTGCCACCCTGAAACCCCCGCAGCTGGAGCAGCTCCTGCAGCCCTGGCACGGCTGGGCACGGCTGGGCACGGCTGCATGCTCAGCCCAGCTCCACACCAGGAGCAGCATCGACAGGAGTGAGAAAAACGTGGCCTCTTCATCTCCTTCAGCAGGGCCAGAGATGTCTGCGTGGTCAGAAACCTGAGGGATTCCGAGAAATAAGGCAAACATCTCCCGAGGCCACTTTATGGGCATTGCTCTAATTAGCACCGTGCTCATCGGCCATTACCTCAGACCTTTGATTAACAGTGGAGAAAATCAATAACTGCGCTAAAAAACTCAGATAACTTTCACAGCTAATTTTAATTTCACATTTTAATCTTGTATTAATGTCAATCTTAATTACCATAATTAAGTCAGATGTGACTTAGCAAGAGCAGCTTGGAGATAAGATGTTAAAGGCAGACGGTGCCTGTCTGGTGCTGCTCACTGCGGTTTGGGAAGGGGCTGGTGACAGGGAGTGGGGTAGTCCCACAGGGAGAACTTCCCTGTCCTTCCCAATGTCCCCAGCCTCGCCAGCTCCCTGCCCGGGGCCTGTCCCCTGCACTGCAGTGAGCTCCTGGCAGCGCTCAGAGTCGCTTTGCCTCTTGCCAAAGAGTTGCTTTAATTTTGGGTTGCTGAGCCCCTCACACCTGGGGAGGTGACAGGGAGGTGACAGCCCCACGGCGCCTGCCATGCCTGCACTCCACTTGTCACGGCAGCTGAGATCTATGAGATCCAAACTGCCCGGAAAATCAATCCCTCATTTATTTCCGCCGTGGTGCTGCTGCAGCCGCCGGTGCTGCCGCGTTTGCTCTGCAGTTGTGCCTATTGATCGTCGCCCACTCGCAGCTCCCTGTGCCCTCACGGGGCAGGGACAGCGCTGCCAGGGGCTCCAACCGGCCTGGGACAACGCTGGGATACAGCCACCCTGTGGGATCCTGCAGTGGGCTGAGATAGACCCTGGGACAGCTCCTGTCCCATCACAGAGGTGCAGAGGGGACAGAGCCCACCATCCTTAATTAACTCCTGGCTCCAGATCTCATCCCAAAACACGCTGGGGAACCCGCTGAGGATGCGCTGGGGCTCCTGCGAGGGCACAGAGGGCACGCACGGGGTGCCAGGCTGCTGCCTCTCCTGCCCTCTGCTCACACAGGGGACCAGCCTCCTCCCTGCGGCTTCCTTGGGAAGCTTTCACCCCTCCTCCACAGTGCCCGGGGGGGCTTCAATGGCACAAGGAAGTGGACAAATAACCTCAGCTTTAGACTTGGAAGCAGAGATGCCCCGTAGTGCAGCTGAAAGGCGGCTCTGAGGAGCCGTCCCCAGGCTCCGCCGGCTGGGGGGCACCGCTGGTGAGTGGCAATATTGTCCCAGGGCAGAAAAGGCCTTTGTCCCTCCGAGATGGCAGAGCCACTCCAGCCTTTGGCTTTGGGAACGGGGCTGATTCCCTGCTTTGCCTTCCAAACACGGCGCTGAATGGGGGGTTTGAGGCAGAGGCCAGGCTGGGATCCAGCCCCTTTGAGCCAGTGCCGGCGGGCACAGCTGGGGGCCCGCTCAGGAGGGAAGTCCTTGTTCCTTGTCAACACAAGAAGACTTTGCACAGCTCCAAAATAGGCTCCCTGTTGCCCACTGGGGCGTGGAGGAGGCTGAGGGAAACAAACCCGCTGAGGGGAAGGCAGGCAGCAGCATCTCTGTGGAACTGGAGGGAAGGGACGGGCTGCTGTGTCCCCAGCATCACCCCTGCACCCCTCAGTGTCCCCAGCATCACCCCTGCACCCCTCAGTGTCCCTGGGTGGGCCATGGGCCCCAGCACGGCTCCACATCCCCCCACGGAGAAAAAGCTCTCCTCGTGCAGCAGGATTGAAGCCTGGGAGCACCTACCTGAGCCCACAGCTCCTTAATTCCCCAGCCAGAAAGCAGGACATTGTTTTATGCTCCATGCATAATTCATAATTCAGGGCTTAATTAACTGAAGCTCCTCGTGGCAATGCCTGGAGAGGCTCCCACCAGCTCCAGGCATTTCCAGCCACTCCAGCCCAGGCTGCCAGGCTCCTTCCCAAGGCCATGGTGTTGCTCTGGTTGCTGTATCCCTGTCTCACTGCTGTGCTGTGATGTCCCAGAAGTTTTCAAGAGGTTTCTATTGTGATTTTCAGTTCTTTGCTCCAGCAGGATTTGCATCAGTCAAGGAGCAGCCAGTGGCTCCACAGTCCATCCTCACCATCCCCACAAATCCTGGAGAAATCTGCCTTCTACAAATCTGCCTTTCAGCTGGAAAATACCTGCTCTGGGGAGGCTTTCCTACCTTGTCCTCCATTCTCTGCATCCATTCCAGAGCCGGTATTCCTGCCAGGACTGCTGGTGTTTACTCATCGCATGCCATATAAATTGCAAGAGAGATTACACTGATACATAAAACAGCATTTGTAAATCCAGGAGTGCACAGAACTGTTGTCCTCTCCTGCAATTCCTCCTTGAGGAATAACAAGAAGTTTTTTATGAAGTGAGGCAGAGTGCAGCATGATTTTAGTGCTATCCCACTGCCTCTGGAGAGAGGGATTTCTTTGCCTCTGCATTATTCTACACTCGCCGTAATCCATTAATTGTCTTCAGGAAAATGCTCTGGCTTTCTCCCTCACACCGGTGCCTCCCCGTGCATTTCAGAGCCCCCTGATCCAGACAGGAGGGCTCAGAGCCAGTGCTCAGCACCCTGAGCCAGGCAGGAATGCCCGGGAAGGCTGGAGGTGTCTGCAGGACAGGACGAGCTGGATGCAGACCTTGGCCCTCAGAACTTAACCACAGGTAAATATTTTTCATTTGTCTGGCTCAAATAATTTCCCCGTGGGAATCATAAAAGCAGCCGGCGAGGAACTGATGCAATCAGCATTCCTCAGTGAGGCTGATTGGGAACAATCCCTGAGTTGTCGGAGACGATGGAGAGAGAGAGGGGGTGAGCACCAGCGGGTGGGAAGGGAGAGGAACAGGAAATAAGGGGAAAGAAGGAAATCACAGATTACAATCGGCACCAGTAACCATGGCACTGCGAACGCCAGGCTTTGTCCAACAGCTGATTGTGATCTTTGAGGGGATGATGCGTTTGAGGGAGGAGGGAGGAGGAGAGGGAGATATCCGATGGCTGCCGTGGGCTGTTGTGATGGATTGGATGTGGCGTCAGGCACATTCTCCTGGAATCAGAGTGATGCAGTATCAGCACAGCGCATCCTAAGTGGGAATGAACTGGCTCCTTGACAGATCCCCAGAACAGACAGATGAGGAGAATCATCCTCACAAGGAGGAATTAGTAATGAGCCCGCTCGGACCTGGCGTTTGCTCTGTCACTCCTCGGAGCTCCCACGGCCTGCAGGCAAACACCAAATCCCTGGAGACGCTGCACAAGCCGGGATCAGGGTCTGGTTACCGGGAGCAGGGACGTGCAGCCACACAACACAGCCCTGACCACAGCCCTGAGCCCATTATTCAGTCAAATCCAGTCCAACCACTCGTATCAATTCATTTCTGTGCCATCAAACGGGGGTTGGAGAGTCCCAGGGACAGGAATGTCCCTCTGCAGTGGCTAAAGCATCGCTCAAACCCCAGAAACCCCCTGCAGCTGGAGCAGAGCCGTTCTTTGCTCCCCCACAGCTCTGCAGAGGCAGTGGCAGCCCCACACAGCCCACTCGTGATGGTGTTTGTGGCCTGGCCAGCCAAGCCTTGGGCCAGCAGGGCCACACCTGCACCTCCCCTGCTTTGGGCACCACCCAGGGACCCCGAATCCATGAACTGGGTGGCACAAGGAGCACGACAGTGACACTAACTGTGGCTGTGCCTTACAGGGGAGGTGATAGCCCCCTCCCAGCCCACCCTTGTGTCCTCCCTGGTACCACAGGCTTGGCTCTCTCTGCAGAGGCTTCTTGCTCTCTTTGTGGGGGGAAAAAGGGATTTGTGTTAAAGCTCTTTGCATGAAAAAAATAAAATCCATACTGTGCTGCTTTGCTCTGCCCCGGCTCCCAAGCTGTGATGTTTCATTGATTAGCTTGTAAGAGCTTGGAGCAGAGCCCGTGCTTTGCTGGGAGCATTTCCGCAGCTCCCGCAGGTGGAAAGCCATTAACCGCCTCCAGCCTCGTCCCTCTGCCTCCTGGGAGACTTCGGGTGGAGGCTTCGGGGTTGTTTTAAGAGGAAAACCCCTAAAACACAGTCCCAGCACCATAGCTGGGGTCCTCACTCACCGCCCTGGGTGGGTGTCCCCACGCACAGTGTCACCCCCGGGGCAGAGCCACTGCCCATCTGTGAGCTCACGTGGATACGGGGACAATAATTCCCAGGGATCCCTGACAAAAGAACAACATTTCACTTGTGCAGAGCTATTAGGGAGCTCGCTGGAACTTCCTGCTGCTGCTGCTGCGTGTGTCAGCGTGATGAGAGGCCGGCAATAAACCCCCGGCACTCCCCGAGGGCTGCTGGATAAACTCCTCTTCTGGAATAACGGTGCCTTGGCTGCCAGCACCTGCTCAGCCTCCTGTGAGCAGGGATTTGTGGCTCCTGCTGCTCCATAGAGCCGGGCACAGCATCCAGCAGCTCCTGGAGGGGCTCATCCCTGGATGCCAGCTCTGAGCTCCGGGCAGGGTCCGGCCGTGCCTCTACCCAGGAGGTTGTTCTGAGCATTTTGGGAGGGTCGGGCAGAGATCCCGGCATGGTGCCACAGCAAGGCAGGGCTGGGGAGAGGAAGAGGAGGAGGGAGAGGAGGAGGAGCAGCAAGCAACATGTGTGGGGCGCTGGCAGAGCTCCAGCGTGTGCGTTCCTGCGGTGGGAGATGCAGCACAAGCTGCCGTGAGATTTCGGGAGTGCAAACACGAGCCAGGCGCCAGGGAAGCGCTCGCAGGGAGCATCGACCTCGCTGCTCAGGGCTGTGGGTGCTCCCTGTCCCCCTGCAGGGACTTTGGTGAGTGTGCCCGTCGGTGGGAGAAGCCAGGGGTTCCTGCAGCACTCCTGGGAAGGTCCTGCCTCTCCACGGGGTACAGAGCTGCCAGCCCTGCCCTGCTGGCCACACACCCTCTGTCCCATTGAGGCACCACCCCAGGATGGTTCTGAGCACGGTTCTCACCCCAGTTCCCATCCCAATTCCAGCCCCCGCGGGAGACATTTCCAGCTGCAGAAAACGAGTGTGTGAGGCACTGAGTTACTCTGTGTGTCAGCTGAGTGACACGAGCACGCTCCAGGGCAGCTCAGCTCTCTGTGACCCCCGGGGAGATGCCCCTGTCCCCATCCTGTCACCAGAGCTCAGAGCTGCTCAGGCTGTGGCTCAGGCGGGGCTGGGAGAGTGGGAAGGAGCCTTGTCTGCAGGTTAAAGGAGGTCACTTTATTGCAGTCAGCACTGCTGAGATCCCTGAGCAGCCACGGGGTTAATGGAATAAACCAGGGAAATTTGTAAATCTCTCCCCAGGACCCAGGAGATGGGTTTTTGTTTTGTGTTTGCCAGTGGAAGCAAATCCTGCTCCGCTGTCCCTGACCTGGCTGTTAGGATGACAGAGGGAGGACTGGTTTTGATTCCCAGGAGGGTTTTATGCACCTGGGAAAAGCTCTTTGGGAAAGGTGCTGCACCAGCCCCAGGTCCCCAAACTCTTGGTGGCCCTGAGCCCCACACGAGCCGGGCTGGAGGGACAAGGGACACACAGCCCAGCTGAGTGCAGGCAGGACACAACATCAGGGGCGATTTAATAGGGAAGAAGCCTCCTGGCAGCCCACACCTAGGCCTAATAATTTACTATAACTGCTTTTATGGCAGACCGTAAAAATCTAAAATAAGGCTGGGAATTGTCAGAGAATCCCACACGGAGCTGAATTTTTGCATAATCAGAAATTCCGGAGCCACAGGTTTTAGGCTCCAGTGCCTTGCTCTGGAAACTCTGAGGGCTCCCACAGTCCCGGTGATGGGTGATCTTCACTGCTGAGGATCTCCAGCGGTCCTGCCCAACCTCAGTGATTTTGGGAGCCAGAGGATCACTCTGGAGAGCAGCCCCTCACCCTGCACCCTCCTGAGCACCCTCCCCATGCCTCCACAGGGATCAGCATCCCAGGGAATGCACAGAGGGGTTTTGTTTCCCGGGCCCAAGCTCCGCAGTCCCCTCCAGGTGGCACAGGGAGGACAAGGTCTGTCCCTGAAGGGTGACATTAAGCACCGAGCTAATTCTGCCTCCGAGTGCTAACCCTTAGCCGTTATCACAATTACTCTCAGGGCCACTGGATGATACTTGGTAATTACGTGGCTCTTTCATCTGGGATCTCGGAGCACTTACTGATCAATTAATTACACTTTGCAGCAGGCTTTGGCCCCGGTGCCGGATGCAGATCAATAATCCCTCTCCTGAGATGGGGCTGGCTCTGAATGACACGGCCCTGCCAGCACAGGGCTCACCCAGCAGGATGCTGGCCAGGCTCTGGGGTGCCCAGGGAAGGTGCAGGATGAGGGCGTGGAAAGCTCATAGGGGTGACAATCGGAAAATTTCGGTTGGGTAAGATCTCTAAGATCTTTGAGTCCAAGCCTTAACCAAACCCAGGAGGGTCCTGGGCACTGCCAGCTCTTCCCCACCCTCCAAAGGCTTCGTTCCCCTGCTGTTGGGGACAGATGGGAGAAGGGAAGTGCCAACCAGCTCCTCCTGATCCTCAGAGCCCCAGGACAAGCTGTTGACTTGGAGCTTTGGACACAACACCATTGGGAGGAGTCCTGGCAGGAGCCACATCATGAGCACAGGCCATAAATCTCCTCCCAGAGGGGAGCCTGGCTGCACCCAAGTTGGGATTTATAAGTCTAAATGAGATGGAAAGCAGGAGTCCCCCTCAGGGCATGCAGGGGTGGAAAATACGAGGGCTCCTGCCAAAAACTCTTCAGGTTTTTCATTGGTTACTGCAAGAGGAGAAAACTCCCAGGGCTGGCGAGATGCTGGAAGAGGGAAGGATCTGCAGAAGGCTTTGGTGGGAGACCGGGAGGGCAGAGAGCTGCCAAAAGCTGCGGGTCCATGGCAGCCCCATCCCTCCTGGAGGCAGAGGAGGATGAGGTCAGGTGAGGACGTGGCAGGGTCGAGGATTAAGTCCAGCTGGATCGGGGGGTCTCTGTGGTCTCAGGAGCCAGCCAAGGGTAATTACAGCCCCTGGAGCTTCTCACCTCTCATTACAACGACCTTTTTCTCTCAGACTTGTCCTGCGTTGATCTAAATGATGCGGCTGGGGAGCGTTACTGTTCTTAAAAAAGATTTTCCATTGCATTTCCCCACTATCGACTCTCCAGAGATGCCAGAGTGGAAATCGAGGGTGTGGGGGCTGTCCCTGGGCACCGTGTCAGAGCCACCTCACAGCTTGGAGCAAAACTGCAGCGTTTGCAGCCCGTCCCTGCCAGAGAGCCGCAGGCTGCACCTTCCCTGTCCCAGCTCCTTGCTGAAAATCGCCAGTCGCAGGCGGAGAGACTCTTCCCCCTCCTCCTCCTCCTCCTCCCGCAGAGCCCCAGGGCTCAGCCGAGCTGCTCTCAGTCCTCTCCTGCTCGGCCAAAGAGCTGCGTCACTGCAGCCTGCCATCCTCTGCCTCCTTCTCCTGGCTGTGTGTCCGCGGTGTGTCCCCCCCGTGTCACCCTCTGGCAGGGCCGGGACTCGCAGCCCCTCTTGGCGACATCGGTGGGGACAGTGGCACATGGCAAAGGGGGCTGGGCTGGCAGCAGGACGGGTTTTGTCACGCTGGGACAGCGGTCTGCACTCTTGGCTGTCCTTCCTTCCTTCCAGGCAACCTTTCAGCCCAGATGGAGAGCGCCATACGGAGTTTTGTTCCCTTCCCAAAACACGCGACACGTTTCCCTGCCTGTCTAACAAGGTGTCTGTGCCAGGCTGGGTGACACGGGGAGAGCCACAACCAGGGACCAGCCACGTCCCCGAGCAGGGACTGAAGGGGACACAGGGGACCTCTGTCCCCTCCATGCCCCATGTCCACCACTGGGCCACCCGCTCCTTGTCACAGGGCAGGTTTGGGAGCTGAGGGCAGCTGTGGGACACAGCCAGGCTGGAGATTCTTGCTTCCACCTGGGCCTTGCTGCTGAGAGCTGCTAAAAAAAGCAGAGTTGCCCCTTCCAGGGCTGCTGCTGTGCAGGAGGATGAGGATGAGGAGGGTGTGTGCAGCCCTGGGGTAAGTGGGAACGGCTTTAAGCTAAAGGAGGGTATGTTTAGATTAAATATTAGGAATAAATTATTTTCTGTGACTGCTCTGGAAGCTGTGGGTGAGGGGGTGGCTGTGGGGATGTCCGGGCATTGGGATGAAGCGGTGCCAGCAGAGGGATAGAGGGATGAGCCATCAGCTGGGATTTCTCCAGTGCTTAAAAGCCTCCTTCGCATTCTGTGCCATGAAACACAGCCGTGATTTTTGCTTTACAAGTGTGATTGCTTATAACAGCATGAAATTACAGCCAGAGCTGGTCAGCCTGGCAGCAGATAAGCGGAGCTGGGAGGAAGAGTGGGTGGCAGCCCCTGAGGAGCCACATCTCTGGGCTGTCCCAGTGGGATGGCAATGGGGAGTCCAGAGGAGACGGAAGCTGCAGGGTAAGACCTGGTGGTGATGGAGGTGGGTGGGCAGAAATGATTAACCAAGGGGCTCAAATTGGGAATTAGCATGTGGCTGCCCTCAGGGCAGTCCAGGGCATCCTCAGGGACTCCAATTCTGAGCATCCTGGGTGCCACTTCAACCCTGCTCTGTCCAAGCTGCCTCTCCCTGCTCACAGCCCTGTCCCACACCCCCCCTAAATCCCTAAATCCCTGGCGTTTTCCCTAAATCCCTGTCATTCCTGGCGTTTTCCTCACTTTCATAAGCTTTTTTTCACCGCTCTGAGGAAAAAGGTCTCCAATTACTCCTCACTGCTCTAATTCCATTCGTGAGCTCTGGGTGTCAACCAGGGGTGGACCAGGGAAGGATTGCTGGCGGAACGAGCCTGTGTGTGCTGGGTGGGATTGATTTCACGGTGCAGAAGCCTCTCAGCAGCAGCCCCTGCCTGTCCTCCTGCCACGCACAGCACTGTGGAAAATGCACTTACTCGCATATTAGACCGATTCTCTGAAGTTCAAGCCTTCCAGGTATTTCTGGTCCCTCCCAGTCTTGCCATCTGCTTTCATCCCACTGCCCCTGCCCCTCCCTGCTTCTGCTCTGCTTCCCGTGTTTGTCAGAGGGCAAATAAAGCAGCTGAGGGATGGCCCAGGGCTGGCAGTGCTGGGAGAGTTTTCCTGGCGACTGTGCTCTGCCAGCCTGACCTTTTCCAGAGAACAGCCCTGGACTGCTGCACGCAGCTTTCCCTGTGCCACAGCAGCAGCACAGCCAGGAACCGGCCCCATCCCAGCGTCTGGGTCAGTGCTCTGTGCCCAGAAAGCCTCGAGCATCGTGGCGTGGCAGCAGAGGCCTTTGTGGGATCGGCAGTGCTGGTGGTGGGACAGGGCTCGGGAGCTCAGGGCAGTGCTGCTCTGGGAAGCAGTCGGTGCCTCTGCCTCTTCCTCAGGCCCTGACTGCTCCCTGTGACCGATGGCTGAGTCTTTCACCCTGAACCAAGCTGACAGCTCCCAAAAATCCTGTTGATGGATGATCTCATTAAGCAGGGGTGCACTTCGAGGGAGGGAGAGGGGAGCAGATGACTTATTGCCTTCACTGGGGGCTTTGCTGGCAGCCTGAGGACTGCTCATTGCCTCTTCTCCAAAGCCAGGGAAGCAGCAGGTGTGTTCATCACTGCAACACGGCCTGGGACGTCCCTGAGGCACTGGGAGCAGATGGCAGACAGAGATTGGGGTGCTCCTTCCTGGTCCCTATCCAATGACCCATTTCCAGCTCTCGTGCCCAGAAGGAGCCAGTGGGATGACCCAAAGCAGCCAAGGAAGTCACGGGGCTGGAAACGTGCCTGCAGCCAGGGAAGACACCTCAGTGTGCTCGAGAGCCATTGCCACGCTCACCACTCATGGTTAGCTCATCCCCGTGAGCTCACAGTGTGGGTACCCAACGGGGTGATGATCCAGCGCAGGAGTGGGAGGGATTTTGATTTTTCTTTCAGGGATCATGTTTATTTTCCTGACATGCCTCAAGGAGTTCTGTGCAGCAGTGTAGAGCATGACCAGGCTCTCCCCAGGGGTGCCTGGGCGCAGTTTTGGCAGGGGATCGGGGACACAGGGACTGAGTGGAGATGGACTCTGCCCTTCAGCACTGCTGAAGGTGCTGGGATTCTCGGGGGTTCACGATTTGGTTTACCCACGTTTGTTTGCTCTTGAAGGGAGAATGAGAGTTTGAGCAGGGGAAGGTTCCTGGCTGTATTAGAGGGGAGATTTGCAGAGCTGGCTGTGGGATCAAGGACTGCATTAGTATTGACTTCAGGAGCGGCGAGATTTCCTAACTCAGCACAAGGCTGTGCTGGCCTCTGAACCTCGCAGAGAGCTGGGCAGCGACAGCCCCGGCCTTGCAGGAGTGTTTGGGGTCTTGATTCATCAGTGTCTCCTCAACACCCCCATTCCCAGAGGGGAAGGATGCTCTGGCAGAGTGACCCACAATCCTGGCTGCTGGCTGTGCATCAGGCACCAAGGTGGCATCTGAAACCAAACGTTGTGCTGAGCAGGACCTGAGCTCCAGCCTCAGGGAGGGAGGGAGATGACTGAGGAAGGCTGGGGGAATAAAGCTCCCCTGTCCCCTCATCCTTCTGCAGCAGCTCTGCCCTGGCACAGAGGAAAGGCCTCGTGCTGGGCTTCAGGCAGAAAGAGCAGGTGATGGTTGTAAAGTCGCGTGTTGCTTGCAGGAATGAGTTATCCCAGGAAAAAAATGCAGGTTCTCTCCCCCTGTGTGGCCCCTGAAGCTTTGATATGCTCCTTCTGCAAGTGAGAGAGCCAAAGGGAACATGGAATCAGCACCATCTTCCCCCTGGAGTTGTTCTTCAGGCTTCACTTGGTGTCATAATGATCCAATCAATCCCAGGAGGCCCCAAATAATTATTAATTAAGGCAATGATTGGGTGATTTGGCCGTCATTGCAGCTGTCTTTCACAGGCAGAGAGAAAAGCCTGTTCCTTTCTTATTTTTCCCTAAAGCCTGACTCTGATGGCACGCGGCTGCTCTGCAGAACACAATGTAATAGCAGGGTGAGTCACAGCCAAGGATTTGTATTCAATATCGGTTCGGATTACATTAGCTTTGCCTAATGCCTGAGCAATAAAGTGCCTCTTCATTGTATAGCTGCAATTTATTTCGGTTCCTGGGTTGGTACAGAGCAAACATCCATCATGCAGCAACACGTGTGCCCTGCGAGGGGAGCAGGCTGGGGGATGCCGGCTCTGCCTCTCCTCCTGCTCCCGCCAGGAGCTCCTATTGTCCTGGAATCCTGGAACAGTTGGGGTTGGAAGGGAATTTATAGCCCATCTTGTCCCACCCTCTGCAGTGAGCAGGGGCATTTCACATTAGAGCACGTTGCTCCAAGGCCTGTCCAACCCGGCCTTGGACATTTCCAGGGATGGGGAATCATCCATTTGTTCAGCCAGAAAACCTGCTCAGGTGTCACACCAGAGCCCAGCTGAACGTGGTGGCCTGTTCCCCCGGCCGGGTGTTATCCTGGGTGTTTCACCCCAGGAGCAGATCCCTGAATCCCATGGAGCAATCCTGGAGCAGCATTCCAGCCTCCTGCCACGCTCCTGCAGCTGCACCAAGCAAGGCTCTGGAGCCATCCGATCCTTTGGGTGGACCCAGCATGTCCCCGAGCTGTTTTGGTCACCTCCCTGCCACACGCGCTGCTCTCCCCCCTGTGCCAGCCTCTCCTCGGTGCCTTTCCCACCCGTGCCGATGCTTTGGCAGAGGAAAGGAGATGCAGGAAAGCAGCAAAGGCTGCGAGAGCACAGCCCGGGCTCTGTTCTGCCGGCTGCAGCTGCTTGGCAAAGGCTCCGTGTGCCGGGCTCTGGCAGCTCAGCGCCGGCGGCACAGCCCAGAGCAAGGGCGAGGGGACAGCCAGGGCTGCGCTCATCAGCCTGCAGAAATCTGGGAAAACGGAGCCTTTTCCTCGGCTGCCCTACCGGGACCCAGCCACGACTCACGTGGGCAGCGGTGAGTAAGAGCCTTATCTTTATTTACTCGATGGTTTCGTGCTGTGGAAGACCTCGGAGGAGGAGGAGGAGGGGCAGGTCCACAAGGAACCTCCAGGAGCATTCCCAGCCCAGCGCTGGGGAGGGGAAGGCTGAGCAATTCCCTGATGATTTATGAACTCCTGTGCAGGGCAGAGGTCTCTTTTTGCCTCGCACAGAGGAACTGACTGGTTGAAGGAGAGAACTGGCCCCAGCCTCGCTCAGAGAATTCCTTTTTGCCGTGGAGACGCCCCCGCATCTCCTCCCCCCGGGTGTCGCCTGGTCCCTTCCTGTTTGTCACCCAGCCAGCGAGAAGGAGCGAGGCCACCGGGAGGGATCCGTGAGTGTTCCCAGCGAGCTCCCTGCAGTGTCCCCAGCGGGGAGGGACGGATCAAAAAGCCGCCACCAAGCAGGGCCCCGCTGCCGGGCACAGGTGACACAAAGTCCCACGCAACGTGGGCATGAAATGAAGGTAAAGACTCCAGGGCTGTGCTGGGAGAGAGGGGGATGAGGTGCCAGGGATGCCACCATCGTTAATTAGGCAGTGCAGCACCGACTGCAGCGCTGGAGGTGACCCCAGGGTACGGCCACTGCCGGTGTCAGAGCTGTGCTGGCTGTCCCCTCGCTGCACAGGGTGGCCATGCCGCTGCTGACATCGTTAGAGGTGACATCTGATGGCTGAGAACACCTCAGGGCTGGGCCAGTGCACCGCAGCCACCGTGGGCACACGCCTGGCCCAGGATGGGACATCACCTGCAGGGCACCCACAGCACCCTCTGCTCTCCCAGCTGCATTCCCCAGGAGACAACAGCTCTCCCCTGGCCTCTTTGGGACTGTTTGCTGCTGGGTAACCCAGGAGCAGCACCGAGCTTGTGGTCAGAGCCCTGCAGGGTGCATTGTCACCCTCTTCTTTCCACGTGCCAGGATGTGCCGGTGGCGCGGCTGTGGCAGCGGCTTTGGGAGAGCCACAAGGACTGAGCAGGGCAGGGAATTCCCTCAGTGCTTCCCAGGCTGCTGGGATGGTAAGGAGAGGATCCCTGAGCCCTGATCTTCCCACAAACCCAGCACTGCTCCCACTAAGGAGCTTAATCCGTGAGGCTGATGCTAAACCTGTTAGTGCTGGCAGCAGCGCCCAGGAGCCGATGGCCCCGTGCCAAGGGTGCTTCTCTGGGATTAAAAAACAGTTCCCATCCCACGAAGTTTGGGTAAAAAGCTCCGTTTTCTGGGACTGCTGGCGAGACGGTGTCCTGTGGGAGTGGGGCAGTCTGGATTCCTTGGTAAATCTACTGCCATCCAAGAAAAAACACATTTTAATCAAATCCAAGGCAATGCTGCCGTCGAGACACAGGAAATATAGGCCACGCTCACAAACTGGGAGGCTGCGTCCCAGAAAACATCAAATGGGAAAATAATTTAGAGGCTGGAAGAGCAAAAGCAGCTCCACAGTCATTCTTAGGGCTCTGACACCCTCCAAGGCTGGAGTCACTGGCCCCAGCACAGCCCTGGTGAGGTTGAGGGGTTTGCTGTGGTCCTGGCACAGTCCTGATTCACCTGTGGGACCAAGGGACCAAGGTGGCACCATATTCCGTGCAGGGCTGGGAAATGTGGGGGTTGGCAAACCAGAGAGGGCGAATAAAAGACGGAGGAAAATTCTTTGAAGACTGAAAAAAAGCCACTGAAAGGCGAGGAGGGAGTGAGGTCTCTGAGGTTTAGCCAAAGGAGGATCCAGAGGTGCCTTGAATCCGCTCTGCAAAACTGTTCCTGGGATACAGCAAGCTCTGAAAGGGCCTTTTAATCCAGCAGGGAAAGCACAAGAGAGCCAACAACTGGAAGCCTGAGCCAGACACATTTAAATTAGAACAAAAGACACATTTCTAATAGTGAGGTAATTAACCACTGGAACAAATTATCAAGGGGAAGTGGTGCTTTCTCAGTCTCTTGAAGTTTTCAAATTAAGTCAGGATGTTTTTTTCTTAGAAAAAGCTTCACTTGAGCAAGAAACAACTGGAGGAATTTACTGCCTGTGCTCAAAAGTCAGCCCAGACCTTGCAGAACACTCAGACCTCAAAATCAGCTTTTTGATAAAACTGGTGGAATTTTTAAGGCAAGCCCAAGTTCCGGTAATTGCCCTGGAATGGGAAGAAGAGACATTTCCCAGCATATTCCTATTCCCAGTGAAGCCAGGACTGCTGGCCCTACCACAAGCTGTGCTTTTACACTCGTCACCCTTGGGGCAATTCCTTTGCCCTTTGGTAAATGGTGTCTGTACAAAATCTGGAATTTGGAGAATGGTCTGGATACATCCCCAGGGATCTGCTCTGGGTCATGGGGCTGCAGCTGCCTGGTCCAAAACCACCCTGGAACCAGAGCCCTGTCTGAGCTGGGGCTCTCCTTGCAGGACACTGTAAATATGTGCACAGATACCTATATTTACATTTCTCTATTTACATTTCTATGGCACACTGACAGGCTTCCAGCAGCGGCACCGTTGCAGTGGCCATGCCTGGGGTGAGGTCGTCCCTGTGTGTTTGGTGTCAGACAGTTTGGCCCTTCCTGTGAGCTGGGGCTGAGCTGGGAAATCAATCACAGCTGTTCCATAGAGCTCTGGTCCTGTAATTACTCCGTGATTAAATAAAAACGTAATTCCTTCAACACCTCCGCACTCCTGCTTTATTGCAGGAGAGCCCACACAAGGAATTAATGTTTAAATAATGGCTCTCCTCCCCAGGAGCAGCCTCTGAGATAGGCGGGAATGTATTAATGCTCTGTCCCATGCGTGGAAGGAGCAGCACCGTGCTGGGGGCCACAGAGGTGACAGTGGAGCATCCCCTGGGATTTTCCCGGTGATCTCTGTCTTCTGGGCACAGCCCAGGCCTCCCTCGGGCAGAGCCTGAGGATGCAGCCCTCCCAAATCCCCACCCCAGCTGGCACAAGGAGCCTTCCTTGGTGCCATGCCAGGGCCTGGAAGCTGCCCGGTAATTCCAGCAATTGGGATAGAATTTTGGTGCCTGGAGGAGTGCAGAGAAATCCAGCCAGTGGCTGCACTGATTTCTGAGCCGTCCATCTTTCCCTATCGGCAGATGCCAGCTGGGACGTCAGTGCCTGCTGAAGAATTGTCTCTCCCTGCAAAGGGCGACGCGGTTTCAACCTCTTTATTAAACCAAGCACAATCCTGTGCGCCAGCAGAGATGAAGAAAAGCTCCTGATAAGTGGCACTGGCCATTCCCCGAGTTCCCAGTCTCCTTGGTTACAGTACGCCGCACAAACGCTTTTCTCGGAGAGCAGGCTGCGAGCAGAGAGTTTGAATCCCAGACTGGAGGGGTTCCCCTTCTCCCTGCCTCCTCCCTGGTGCTGCTGAGAGGATGCTCAGCACAGGAGGGGTGGGGAAGGGGCTCCTGCTGGTTTTGCAGAGGTGTCTGAGTGATGCAGTCAGAGCAGATCCAATAGGCTCTGTGCAATCCCAAAGCCCTGACAAGATGCTCCCAGCTATTAACAAGGCTGAATGGAGGATGTGCTGCATGCTGTAACTGGTGTGAGGATACAGGGACCAGTGTGGGGCTCAGAGAGCCTCAGCCCTCACCCAGCAGCTCCAGGGAGGGTGCTGGTCCCACACCCAGTGTCAGGAGGGTGCTGGTCCCATACGCAGTGACAGGAAGGTGCTGGTCCCATACCCAGTGACAGGAGGGTGCTGGTCCCATACCCAGTGACAGGAGGGTGCTGGTCCCATATCCAGTGACAGCAGGGTGCTGGTCCCACATCCAGTGACAGTAGGGTGCTGGTCCCACATCCAGTGACAGCAGGGTGCTGGTCCCACCTCTAGAGCACAGGCAGGAGTGGCTTCAACACAAGTTTGTCACGCTGACCCCACACCTGTGCTGTGCCTGTGGTGACACGTGCTGCAATGCCACCTCGGCGGTGTCACCGAGGGCACGGCAGTCCCAAGGGATTGCTGTCACCACAGCCAACCTGTGACAGCCATTAGTAACGTGATCCCCTGGCTGGTCAGAGCCTCCTGTAGCTATGGTAATGGGCTACCATAATTCACAATTATAATGTCAGATTTAAACCCAGGGCTTGTGCAAAGGGATAAAAATATCTCTTTGCTCGTGGGATCTCGGTATTATTTGCTTTGCTATATTGGAAGCTAAATGCTCTCATGAACATCAAGTGATTGTGCCGAGATTAAACACTTTTCTTCTGTTTATGCACGTTTCACCCTTTTATAGTTTTATTAAAACGCTGGCTGCACTCTCAATTAAGCAAAATCCTCCTGCAGTTGTAAGCACATTTCATAGGAATAAAGAATTTAATCTGAAGGGTGTTTTGGGCTCAAAACCACAATGCTAAGATATTGGGGGATGCAGAGCTGGGGCAGGGGAGTGAGCACTGCCATCTCACTGTGCTCCAGCAGGGATCAGGGACCTGAGCACGGAGCCCTCCAGGTGTGCCCTGGGTGTGCCCCCCTTACACATCTGGTTTGCACCTGCAGCTCATCCCATAACCCACAGAGGCAAACGGGGCTTGTGGTAGAGCCCACACTCCCATTCCTGCACCCCGTAACTCCTGTGCTGTCCTCACCTGCCTATCACAGCAATGCCACGGACACCTTTCATCTGAGGAGCCCAAAGCCCCCTGCAAATAAAAAATATTAATGAATTAATCACTGAAACTGCACAGCTTGGGCTCCGCCAGACTCGCAGTCGTCGTTTCTCTGAATTTCGCATGGAAAAATCTGTCTGTTTTCTGCCATTTCTTAACCTCCAAATGTTGCTTTCTTGGCACTTTCCAGAAAGCACATGTTCAGGTTTCCAGCACAGAGTCCTGTTTCCCTGGATCCCTGCCCACGCTCCCCGTGCTCGGCTGAGCTTCCACGTCCTGGTGCTGGTCCTGGTGCCTGCCCGGGGCGCCCCAGCACCGATCCCTGCGCCCCTTCCCTGGCACCTCTCCTGGGTGTGTTTGTACAGCACCAGGCAGACAAAAATCCCTGTGAAATCCCACCCACTACTGCTGGGGAAACTCTGGCAAAGCAGGATGGCTTTATTCTTCAGGATGGCAGCTGACAAAGGCGGTGCTGTTGGAGAGTGATTAAAATGGACAGGTACCAAACCTTTGTCTGAAAACCCCCGAGACCTTGAGCTATTTCTGACACATCAGCGGGAAGTGGCAGCAGCGTGACAAGCTCAGGGTCACGCCTGGCTCTGAGGGGCCCTTCTCCCAAGGCACAGCCATAGTGCCCTGGCTACTCCAGCCAGCAGATGAGAACATGAATATTCCTTAGGAAAAGCATTTTCAGCGGCACGGGTTTGCCCCAGTTTTGGATTTTTGCTGTAGGTGATGCCTGGGTGGGTTGCAGTCAGTGCCAGCCCAGAGCTCTGCAATGGGAATGCAAATGAGCCTCAGATCCAAGATTTGCTTCTGCTGGGTGGGTTTTATTCCCTTTAAAACCCTCCCTCTGCTCCAGGTACCCCAGTGCCAGCACGAGGCTCTGGGAGGGTTCCTGCAGCAGGAGCTCTCTCCCCAGCTGGTTTGCAATGTGCCACACGAGCACAAAGACCTTGCACTGTAATTAAGCTCTTGCTGTTCTTTCAGGACTTTGATTCAGAGAAATTCATCACTCAGAAAGAGCAGCTTGGCTGGGAATTGAGGGAAAAACAACACTTTTCCCCCCAAAGCCATGGCCAATGTGTGGAGGTTTATGCCCAGCAGTGGCACTGCTCCCTATTCATCACCTGGGTGAGCAAATGAGGAGCCATCTTCTGCCCTCAGTCCTCTTATAAATTATTTAGCACAATCCAAATTACTGGGAATGTTCACTGGCTGTCCACCTAAATGTAATTTGTATTAAGTTCATTTGGCAGCAATTTTCCTTAATGGCCAGGGTGGCCTCCTGTGGGTGTGTGGTAGAAGTGATCTCTTGGATATAGGTGGGAAAGGCCTGCGTGGGCCTTCACTCCAAAATAACAAACCAAAAATTAATTATAGCCATTATAACAGCTCAAAAGTACATTTAGTGAAAGTGGAAAATAGAATGAGGATAATTATAGTGTTTTTTCCCTACTGTATCAGTCATTTGATGACATAGCAAGCTCCTCTATAAATATAGAATGCATCAATAAAATACATCATACGGAGCACAGAATATTTAATATATAATGCATTATATAACATACAATGTAATTATAAGATGTATCCATATATAATATGTATCTACCCTGTGTTTATAACTAACAGTTTCTTTGTAATATATGTGCCAAATATATAACATTAGATATATATGATATATAATGTATTTATAATGCATATTCTGGACCTTTTGAATTGAGAGAGACCAGGAGGCACCCAGGGACATGCAGGGGTCCAGAGCAGGGCCAGGCCTGTCCCTGCTGCTCCTGGGCAGATCCCATCCTGGGGAGATGACTGAACAGCCCCACCACATCCCCCTTTTCCATCTGGATCTCAGCTTTCCCAGGCCCCCAGAGCAGCAGGATCAGTGTCAGCCTAAACCAAGCCCAGCAGAACTTCATCCCAGAGACCACAGCTCCTTCCTCTGACTCCTTGACCCAACTTCAGGGATTTTTCCCCCTCGGACAGGGTGAGGCGCTGGCACGTGTGTGTATGGGGTGGTTGATATTCCCCAGGGATGCCCTGGGATGCTCCAGGCTCTGCAGGGATTACCGGGAGCGTCGCTGGGGCGCGGCAGGAGGGTGTGAGCTGCCTGGCACTGAGGCAGGAATCCCAGCAGGACTTCAATAAGGATAAAGCTCAGCCTGATAACAACGAGCCCCAGCCTGACAGATGGCCCTGAGCGAGGGGGAAACGCGGGAGCTGGGCAGGGAGCACATCCTGCCTTCCTCCATCACACTGGGATGGGCCCTGGGCAGTGAGGGGACACCTTGGGCAGAGGTGAGATCCTGATTTTAATGGGGATGGGGGATTTCGGGTGACCCTCAGTGGTCCTGCACAGCACCAGGACACAATTCGTGCTCTCCATCCGCACAGGGATGAGGAAGATGGCCGAGGCAGCACTGCTTTGGCAAATCCAGCCCGTTTTCATTTTCCATCTACCCTGCAGTGCCACGCCACGCCAAACACTTGGTTCATCTCTTCACAGACCCATTTCCCCATTCCAAACCCATCTGGAAGTCACTGTGCTGGGGCTGGGCTTGGCCACTGCTGGAGCCCAGCCACACCAGAAAGGGTGGGCAGGGCAGGGAGGGGCTGCCACGCCTGCTGAACCACCCCAAGGGAGAATAATTTCAATTCTATCTCCCTTTTGGAAGGGACACATTTAATGGCAGAGAGGTTCCGTGCATGGCAGCAATCGGGAATTAACTCACTGCATCCAAGTGCCGTGAAATTGAATCCTGTCAGAGCGGGCAGGAGCTGAACATGGTGCAGGAAAGGTGGGGGTCCCAAGTCCCCATCCTTCTGCCAGAGCCACCAACCCGTCAGGACAACCCTGGCTGCTCTGCCAGGTGAGGATGTGCAGCTCTGGGTGCTTCCCACCCCCTGAGAACTGTTAGGAGTCAATGCCAAGGGTTCACAGATACAAGTGCTTACAGGGGAAAAAGCTTAATTGTTGGAAAAGAGGCTCACAGACTGAGCTAACCGTTCAGAAGTGCAGTAAATGGAGTCCCCTGATTGCTCTGAGAGCACTGGAGACCACAGGGCACCTCAGGCACATGGTGGGATTCTTGGGGTGGTCTGGTGCAGGACCAGGAGTTGGATCAATGATCCCTGTGGGTCCCTTCCAACTCAGGAATTCTATGATCTCCTTGACTCTCAGCTCCTGCTAAGGTGCCGTGGTTCAGGGAGGTGATGGGGAGACCAGGGAGGTCTCCAGCCCTGGTACCCACCTCAGCAGGGATTGGGAATTGCACCCGAGCCTGCCCAGCTCATCCACGCTGCTTCTGGATTCTCCATGAGAGATGGATGTGATGAGGCAGAGGAAGCTCTGCCAGCAGGAGAGCAGCTGGTCCTGGCTCCAGGAGTGCTGCAGGATGGCTCTGGACACTCAATCCTGAGTGATGGGCATCATGCAAAGAAGGAGCTCTTACAGAGATCACTCCTCTGAGGAAGGCGTTTCACAGGCACAGCCAGTAGAAGAAAAGAGCACGCTTTAATTATGCTAATTAGAGACTTGGCAGTCTCATTGCTTGATGCTTTTGCATTTGATGTGGAGATATTTCCCTTTGCCAGGGCCTGCCCCTCCTGGAGAGGGAGGGATGTGGGCACCAGAGGCTTTACCATCACATTCCTGCTGATCCCAGCTCCGAGGTGCACTCGGGTGAAGGATCCCAGCTGACTGACACTCCCTTCTCCAGGGGTGACATGGAGCCTCCACACTTCCCTCCCCACGAGCTCCATCCCTGATGGCAGCACAGGCCAAAGCTCTTGTGCTGAAAGCAGGTGAATGTGTTAAAACACGGGGGCAAAAGGAATAACTCCCGTCCTCCCACTCCAGGCTATAAATGGCCGTGATCCTGCTCCTGGCTGGCTCAGCCATCAGTTTTGTGTCTCCTGAGCATCCCGGGGGGAGCAGGGAGCCAGAGCTTTCCCTCCCATGCCGTGTTTTCCACCAGCCAGAGCTGACGGATGGCTCGGTCTCACCATCCATGAGCTTTGCTCTCTGGCTGCTCCAAGGGCAAACAATTCTCTGGACTCAGCCCGAAACGCTCCAGGCCAAGCATCGTTTTGTCCTGGTTTGTCATTAAAGGATGTGCACAGCCATTCCAAGTGACAGAGCAATTTCCTTTGTGTCCTGCAAAGCAAAAGGAAAAGAAAGAAGTCAGCGTATTACACACAAATCTGCTTTTCTCCTGCAAGTTGAAATAGGAACAGCTTAATTTCCAGCAAACCCAATGCTGTAGTAATTCCAAATCAAAGGCTTTGTGTCAAAAGAACCATTTTGCTACAGCCACAAATAATGAGCAATTTATGTCACCTTTGGAGGTTAGATTAAAAATGAGCTGTGAAGTGACGCCTTGGCCAGTGGTGGTTGTAGGTTGGATTTCAGAGGCCAAAGGTGGGGCAGCACTGGATGCCTGGTCCTGGGTGTCCCTCCTCCAGGTGCCACTGCTGTCCCTCCCCTCAGGTGCCACCAGTTTGCCTGGGGCAGACCAGAGTCCCGAGGGCTGGAGCCCCTCTGGAGCCAGGCTGGGGGATCTGGGGGTGTTCACCAAGAGAAGAGAAGGCTCCAGGGAGAGCTCAGAGCCCCTTCCAGTGCCTAAAGGGGCTCCAGGAGAGCTGGAGAGGGGCTGGGGACAAGGGCCTGGAGTGACAGGACAGAGGGAATGGCTTCCCACTGCCAGGGGACAGGGTTAGATGGAATATTGGGAGAGAATCCTTCTCTGGGAGGGTGGCAAGGCCCTGGTCACCCAGAGAAGCTGTGGCTACCCCTGGAAGTGCCCGAGGCCAGGTTGGATGGGGCTTGGAGCAACCTGGGATAGTGGAAGATGTCCCTGCCTGTGGCAGGGGATGAAACAGGATGATTTTGAAGGTCCCTTCCCACCCAAACCCTTCTGTGATTCCCTGGTTCTATGAAATCCCTCTGGGGAGCAATACTCACTTGCAAAGAGAAAACCACTTGCCTTTTTTTTTTTTTTTTTTCCTCCCAGAAATAGCAGAATCATTAAAAAAAAGAGACCAATTTAAAAGCTAATTAGAGGCAATTTCTTCATCTTGCTGCCTCCTCGCATGAGGCGCGCGTCGCGAGAGGGGACACGTGGGAGCACAGGGAATGTCACCCTGAGCAGAGCTGCCTCCTGCCAGGCTGCTGGCCCTGCGGAGCTGCCAGGACCCAGGAATTGCTGGGAATTGCTGACAGGCGGCCCAGCAAAGTGCTGATGTGAGCCCTCATCCCCAGGCTCCTCATCCATCGCTGACAAGGAAAATGCTGCTCGCTGCAAGGCTTTGCTTTGTGTTAGAAGCGAAGGTGAAGAATCCAACAGTCAAAACAAAATGCTGAACAGTGCCCAATCGGCCTTTTCAAGCTGCCATTGCCCTGTGGCTGTCCCAGGGGGTCCCGGGAGGTTGTGCAAATCGGTGCAAATTTCCAAGCCAAGAAAATGACTTGGAAATCCCTAATGGAGAGGATAGATTTGTGCATGGACTTAAATCCTTTCACCCCAAACCTCTGATCAAATTTGGATCTCTTCTAGGAAAGAAGGGTGAGGCTGAGAAAAGAGATTATCTTTGTGGAAGGACGTGCTCAGCTCTGCACCACTTCCTGCTCCCATCCTGAGGAAAGGAATAACAAGAAGGGACCTGTGTGTCAAAGAAGCAAATATTTTATTGTGTAAAAACCCAAGCAGACATTAAATAAAGCCCTCTGTTGCCCCCACACCTTGTGCCTTGCATGCCACTGGGATGTGCCCAGATGTCCCCCACAGGCTGGAGCCATGGGAGCACAGATGGATCCATCTTCAAACACCTGCGGAATTATAAAAGATTCGGAGCTCTGCTGTTGCTGGGTGTCACACTGAGACCCAAGAGCATCCTCGAAGATCAGCTCATTTTTGGGCAGTGCAATGTGGGATGAGACACCTGGGCTGCAGCTCTGGGTTACAAAGGAGGGGTTTGGTGTCCCTCCAGCTCCTCTCAGAGTGGCCTTTCCCGGGCCATGGCACATCCTCAGCATCTGTGGCAGCCGCTGGGTTTTAATTAAAGCACCAACTCCCAAGTCAAACAACTGCAGGAGAACAGGAAAGTCCTTGTCCCCGCGGCTGGCCCTGAGCAAAGCTGGGAAACGGGGCAGGAGCGTAAAGAAACCACGGTGTGTCCAAGACCAAAAAAGTTTGTAGAACCATTCCACGACTTTTGTGGAGCCATTTTCAGCCTCTGCTCACGTGAGGTGGTTCTGCCAGGAGCAGGGGAGCCGTGTGCCCAACGTGGCTCCTTGTCACTGCAGGTCAGGGCCAGCTGCTGAGCTTGATGGAAACAAATCCTGCAGAAAGTGGGACGTTGCATTATGCAAATTTGCTTCCTGGAAAGAAATGTTTTATTAACATGCGCTCCCTTCGTGTGTTGGCTTAGTCAATTTGGTCACAGCTTGACATCCAGTAAGTTACTCTAAAGGCAGTGGTTTTACAAAATGTTTTTCTAATCTATTTTAAACACTTAATTACAGTTGTGGCGGATTCATTAGGGACTCTGCTTTCAAACCTGGATTGCAGCAATAAATCCTAATTCTCCAAGTGTCAGTTGCAATCCTGACATGGCATCCAAGTGGGTGTTGGAGGCTGTTGATGACTGGGGGAAGGATGTCTGGGCCAGGCAGGAGCCCCATCCTCCAGAGAGAGAACCCCCAGCGTTCAGCCCAAGCTGATTTCTAATCAGCAAAAGAAACTTGGGCCCCTGAGGAGGGAGTGCTTGAGGGCCTTGAGGGGGTGAGTCTGCCAGGGGTGGGAGCTGAGGGATGCTGAGGGTTTCCCAAAACCTCAGTGAATTCTGAGCTGGTGCTGTGGACAGCTCTGGGGCTCCATTGCAGCAGCAAAGGCAAGGGGGGGACCAGTCCCAGTGCCACACACTCCAGACACACCCTGGCAGCGCTGGGATGCTCTGACATGGGGACTCCTGCTGTTCTGAGGTACCCTGTCCCCACACACTCCCCGGCATCAGCACAGGCAGAATCAGAATCATTAGGTTGGAAGAGACCCCCAGGATCATCAAGTCCAACCCAACCCTAACCTCAACTAAACCATGGCACCAAGTGCCACATCCAGTTTTTTCTTAAACACACCCAGAGATGGTGAATCTACCACCTCCCCAGGCAGACCATTCCAATACTTTATTACCCTTCCTATAAAAAACTTTTTCCTGATATCCAGCCTATATTTCCCTTGGTGCAGCATGAGGCACCAAGGAAGGGTGGTGGCTCAGGGCCAGCATCCCAAATGTGTCCCCACATCTCTGCGCCCGTGCCACTGGTGGCTCAGCAGCACAATTACCTTTTACTCTTTGCCCAGGTACTTCCTCATGATGCTGCTGACATCGTCCTCCTTGCCTTCGGCCTCGGCTCGGCGGCTCATCCCGCTGCCCTGGCTGCCGGCTCTGCCCTCCCCGTCCCCTCTGGGCGGCTGCGGCCGGCGCTTGATGCTGTCAGCGCTGCGGGAGGAGAGGTGGGAGCCGGAGGATGAGGAGGAGTCAGAGAGCTCCCCGCACTCTTCCCGGGGGGCCGGGCTGCCCTTGGCCGTGCCCTTGGTGTCAGAGGACTCCAGGCTGCCCGCCATGGCCTCATCCTCGAAGCGCACGGTGAGGGGCCGGTGGCCGTCCCTCCTGTCCCTGCGGGGCCTGGCCAGGCTGCTGGCCGAGCGGGACTTGCGGATGGCCGGCAGGAAATCGTCGAAGTCGACCTTGGTTTTCCTCTCGTAGTTGAGCGTGGGAATTCGCCAGCTGAAGGGGTCGCTTCCCTTCCCCTCGCCCGGCCCATCTCCGGACAGGGAGCTCAGGAATCCCTCCGGCTCCTTCCCCAGCTCCACGTCCTCCAGCGACGGCTCCAGGCAGCTCCTCCAGGAGCTCAGCCGTGGCACCTCCGTGCCAGCAGCCGGGGAGCTCGGCCGGCGGCCGGAGCCATCGAGAGCCGGCAGGAGCGAGTCGTAGGAGCCAAATTTCGACGCCTTTCTCAGCGCCGGGGAACGCGGCGGCTCGGCCGGCTCCGAGGCCATGCTCCGCAGGCTGGAGGAGCGTGTGAGGCTGGCACCTGCTCCTTCCCCTGCCTGATCCACCTCCAGCCTCCCCGGGGGCTCCTCGGCCGCTGGGACAGCCCTGGAGCGCCGCAGGGCAGCGGCACCCGTGGTGCGGTAGATGGGGAGGGGAGAGGTGTCCCCCAGCGCCGGCAGCCCTGGCTCCCGCTCCGCTCCCCGCTGCCTCCGCAGCTCCTCCACGTACTCCGAGAGGGCGGCAGAGCTGGGCACCGGCCCCGAGGCCACCGAGAGCCTCCTCCTGCTGGGCACTGGTGGGGACACCGCGCTGGGAAACCGCCCGTCAGCAGCCGGAGAGCTGCCCCGCCGCAGCACCGATGGGGACCTCTCTCCTGTCCTATCCACCGGCTTCTTGGGGCTCTCCAGCTCCTCTTCTGCTGCCAGAGGTTTTCCATATTCCTGTCTTCTGGCTGCCAGCAGGGGACTCACCGTCCTCCCCGGGTCCGCAGCCTCGCTGGGCCGGGCAGAGCTGCAGGAGGACAGCGGCCGGCTCAGGGCGGGCTCCGTGGTGTCTCTGCTCACCCTGAACGACAGAAACTGGCGTTAGTTTAGGCTCTGGGATTCCCAGTGAGCGGGATGTCATTCAGCAAGGATAAGGCTGGGAAAAGCCGGCACTGCCATGGGAGTCTCGGGATAAACCTCATTGCTGCATCCAGCAGTTGGGCAATGCCCAAGGATTTTATCTTAAATAAGCCCAGGTCAGCCAGCCCAGATAATTCCTGGTGTAGAGCGTGTGGTGTGACCAGCTTCAGCTCTGCCAAGCCAGCACTTGCCTCCAAATATCCTTTTTCTTGACAGATTACAGCAATATGTAGGATTTATTTTATTTCTGTCAAAGCCAAAGATTATTCACTAAAATTTTATGAAAGCAGCTCGCAGCGCACCCCCGACACATCTCACTGTTATTGCTGGGCATGTTTCACCCAGGCTGCTGCTCAAACAGTTCTGAGCCCTGCAACACCTGGGCAGGGGCTGCACAGCAAGGGGAGATGGCCAACAGGACCACATCCTGGTCAAGGGCTGGTGCAGGAAGGGGAAAAAAAAGGGGCAGAAATAAAGGGGGAAATGTATCAGTTGAGAAAACTCATATTATTGGGAAAACTGCACCACGGCTGGAGCTGAGGGGCTGAAAGGAGCATCCTCTGCTGTTAAAACCCTCTTGGCACCAGCATCTCTGGCTGTTTCCACCGAAGTTTCAGAAAACTTCTGAAGCTTTGGGATGGGATCCACCTCTGCTCAGCCCTGAGGATCCACACCAGAGCCCCAGCCAGGCTGTCCCTGTGCAGCTGATGCACAGAGGTGGGGGGACTGCAGTCAGCACTGGGTTTGGGGTCACTGGTGTCACTAAGCCCCTGATGGGACACTTTGTGACTCCCTCCAAGCACCTACATTCACTTGCTGGTACCTGTCTCCCAGGTACCCCATCACACAGGACCAACTCGACTGGAAAATCTGCTGGATTGTGAATTTGGGAAAGAAAGGAGGAAAGAAAAAAAGAGGGAACAGGGCAGAGCAAAGCAGCAGAACCCAAGCAAACAAACCCATCTCTGAGAGAGAGCAGCGCTCAAGTTATCTGTGGCCGTAATGAAGCTTCCTGCCCTGGGAATGCCGCTGTTGCCATGGGAATGGGGTGGGGGCGGATAATCCCAGCACAGAGCGGGAAGCTCGGAGCAGGCTCTGCTGACCCGTGAAATAATTTACATGCCGAGATGGGCTGGAGACAAACTCCAGAGCTGGGAAATGCGTGAGTGCAGAAGGGAAGAGGCAGTGGAGCAGCTCCAGCCTCCTGGCACCCACTGGCACAGCCCAGGGCACAGAGGTGCCCTCCTGTCCTGGTACCAGGAGCTTTTCCCTGCTCATTAAACCAGCCTAAATAAAAGGAATTAACCAGAGATTTCATCTCCCTGAATCACTGCACCCTTCAGGGCCATCCCGTGCTGATGCTGCTGAAGCCCTGCAGCTGATGAATAGTTTGAGACATTTCTAAAACGCTGGATGTTAGGATCCCGAATTGCATCTTACTTAAATGGCTGGTGTAATCCTTCGGTGAGTTTTTGTTGCTCCATTCATTCTGCACGTTTCCAAATAATATTGTAACCTGTGTGCTGCATGAATGGCTTTCATAAATTAAACACCGGCATCAGGGTTTTTATTTGGGTTTTAAGGCTGAGATAAAAGTGAGCGGAGAGGTGAGAACCACTAATGGGCTGTGAACAAGGACTGAACACGCTGTATTTATTGTCCTGTTCAGCATGACGGGCAGCTTTTATGAAAGCCTTCAGAGTCTGAAATGGAGTGAAAGCTGCAAAGGTGGGATTGTTCCAGCTTCCATGGCCACACAGCCTCGGAGTCCATGCAGGCACCTCACACTCCCCATGCTCTGGTTTCCAGTCAAACGCTAAGACTGCCCCATGCATCCTTGTCTTTCCCAACAGATCTCATTTTCTGCTCACATTAAACCACCAGAGGCAGGGTTGGATGGGATTTTGGGAAGGAATTCTTCTCTGGGAGGGTGGTGAGGTCTGGCACAGGGTGCCCAGAGAAGCTGTGGTTGCCCCTGGATCCCTGGAAGTGTCAAAGGCCAGACTGGACAGAGCTTGGAGCAACCTGGGATAGTGGAAGATGTCCCTTCCCATGGCACGGGGTGGGACTGGATGATTTTGAAGGTTCCTTCCCACCTCAACCACTCCATGATTTGTTTCTTTAACTGTTCCCTTATGCCTACCAAAATCCCCTCCAAAATCATGGCTAGTCTCTCTCATCCTCCTCCTCCTCACACGGTAGGACACAAGAGCCAGAGGGTCACACCCCACCCTGCAGCATCCTCTGCCCATCCATAATTCCCTGGCAAATGGCTGACGTGCCAGCACCAATTCCCAGGGCTTGGAATGCCCCCAGGAAGTCACAGGCAGCCCTAGAGGAAGATGATGCTGCAGGAGGAAGGACCATGAGCCCCTCGTGCCCTGGGCAGAGCCCTGCTCCTCCATCACCCTCAGGGAAGGTGATTTTCCCAGCAAAAGGCAAAAGATGCCGAGCCCGGCAGGCGCCTGGAAGCCAAGGGAGCTCTGCAATCTGCCATTCACACCAAACCAAATGACATACAACAATAATTAGTGAAGATTACATAGCAATTAGCATGATTACAATTATACCAGTTGAAACCATTTATACAATAAAATCCACACATGCTTTGCAACACATGACCAGGGCCGAAAGTGTGGCTGGGATGCTTTTCTTGGGAGCTCATAAATAAAGCCAAGACAGCTCCATTTCAGGGAGGGAAGAGACACTGGCCTCATTTCTGTCAGAAGAGGATTTTCTTGTCACACCATCATCTACACAAGAGCTCCCAGTTTCCCACGTAATGATTCGCTTTCGACACAAGCGTGGTTAAAAATAAACGTGTCGGATCCCCGGCAGCCTTGGGACCAGGGCTCTTGGTTTTGTGAACCAAAGTGGGAGGGGAATTGCTGCCAGGGTGACCCCGGGGTGATTCCAGGGCTGTGGGTGCCCACAATCCTGCAGGGTGCAGGATGGAGAGGCAGATCCTGGGGCGTGGATCCACTCCCTGACTGCACCTCTGGAAAACCTCCCTTCACAACACAACCCTGACCTGCCTGGAAAGGGGCAGACTAAATATACAAACTTTTAAATTGGCTTCTTCATAAAAAGAAAATCATATTTATTCCAACCCTGTTCTGTGTCATATTTATGGAGGCTTAGCTCTGCTGGCCAGCGTTTTGTACAGGCATTTAAATGGCAGAGAATTAAAGGAAACGTTAATCAAAGCTCTCCCTCCTGTAAGCACAAGGGTGATAAGAGCTCCTCGCTCTCCTCTGGCTCTTGGCAGCTGTTTGTTCAGCAAACACCCCAGATGTGGTGCTGAGCAGCCAACATGAGCAGGACTCGTTTTTCATTACTGGGAGCTTGTGTAAGACAAAGGAATCTTAATAAGGAAGAGCTCGTTTCCCTGATCTCATTTTTATTACCTCCACTCTCGTCTCCTGTTTGTTTGCATTTCATCCCCTCCTCGCTCTATTTCCATCTTAGATGAGCTGCAGCCAAACACAGTTCCCACACCAGCATTTGCAATTTGTCCCTCCACAATCCCAGGACAAAGGGTGATGGTCACACTGTGGCCAGGGCTCGGGACAATTCGCTTTTCACAAGGGCCACAGCAAATCCCAGAATCACTGAGGCTGGGAAGGAATCCAGTGAGTCCAACCTGTGACAAATCCCCACCTTGTCACCCAGCCCAGAGCACTGAGTGCCACCTTCCTTAGACACCTCCAGGGATGGGGACTCCAAACCTCTCTGGGCAACCCTTTCCAAGACCTGGCCACCCTTTCCATGAGGAAATTCCTCCCAATGTCAAACCTGAAACCCTGCATATCTTTTACTATAAATCCAAGGTGTTTAAGCTCAGAAATAAGATTATTAGCCACAATGTCAGTTTTTCTATCATTCACTAATTATCAGAACTGGGTCATTAGGAGCAAAGCCTCCTCAGCAGCACTTTAGAAGGACCTTATTCATTGTACAGGGTCCCAGTGAGCCCAGCCAACTGCTCTCAGGGCTCCCACTCATCACTGGCCTATGGAAGATGTTCCTGGAGTCAGAATGAGATGATCTTTAAGGTCCCTTCCAACCCAGACCATTCCAGGATTCTGTGATCTCCCCACACGTATCTGCCCTGCCTGACTGCTCTTAAACTCTGCCTTGTACCTCCCCAAACTGCTCCAGCCCACCCAGGGTGTCTCCTGGCAGGGAACTGCTCTTCAGAACTACAGTTCTGACAATGGTGACCCTCCTGTACAAGGCAGGTGGGGGCCTTGGGGACAGACCTTGGGAATCAGAGCAGGGAGATAATTACTAATTATCTGCAGTGAAACTGTGCTCCTCAATCCTGACAAATTCTGTCACCATGCAGCATCTACCTACACCTGCAGGGAGCAGGTGGGAGGTGTGGTGAGCTGTGCCCACCCTCAGCCTGGCACCTGCCCTGGTTATGAGGAGAAAAACTGGGAAAATAGTGATACACATCCTGAGACACCATTCCTGGGAAAGCAGAGGGGTGGAGAGGCCCCAAATCACAGAAACTGCAAGCAGGGGCACTGCCAGCCCTGCCCACCCTCACCTGGGGTGGTTGGCACCTTTTTCACCTGCCCTAGAGGGGGATGATGCTCTCTGGAGCCCACTCTGCTTCCTGCCCCATGACTCCATCCCTGCTCCATCTCTGCCCTCACTGACCTCCCAGGGGATCTGACACCATCCTAACCACCTCCCTCCACAATGCAGCCCCAACCCTGATTTACAGAGCTTTGCCAGACTCAAACCCATGGGATCGTTTCACACATGAAACACAAAGAACCCATTTCTCTGTGACCCAGAAATGGGGTTTTTCTCTGGACTGGGTGGTCCCTCTGATGGGCACCAATTCAGGATGGGCATCTAGGCACCCACAGAGCAAAGCAGGGACATTTGGGCTGTGCAGGTGCTCGGGCCCCTCGCCAGCTCTCTCCCAGCCCATCACCATCACAAATTAACATATTTGATATTGGAAGGGTAGACATGCATCCCTCTCCCTCAGCAGCGAGCAGCAAGCATATGGCACACAAATCCTCAAATAGGCAGCATTGCCTCTTTAAATTATCTCCAGAGAATACATCAAGGGATATTTTCCTGCTTGAAGCATGTTTTTGATGTGGCGACTTTCATCTGGTGTTTCACTGATCATGGCGTGGCAGCAACTGCCTTCCTTGATTTGATGTTTTGACCTTAAACACCACGGGTCCCTCTGAGCTCTGCTCTGCACATCCCAAGAGAGCCCAGAGGGAGCCCCCATATCTCAGCACCCCCCAGGACACCCAGGATGGGCTGGGGGTCCCTTACCTGAGGCTCTGGGTGCTGCGGCTGCCGATGGAAGGTGCTGCGATGCTCCCAGCCACGCTGGCACTGGCCAGGGATGTCCAGCCTGTGGAGGAACTCGGCCAGGACTTGACACTCTCTGCAGGTTCCAGGCTGAGCACGGAGCCAACACTGGAGCAGGCATCCCTGAGGGGACAGGAGAGACCTGTCAGCTCTGCAGGAGGGGTTGTGGGTCACTGTGATGGTGACACGGAGCAGGGAGTCCTCACACCTCCACCACAGCACCTCCAGCTGGTGGTGCTCAGGCTCTGCTCAGGCTGGTTTGTGACACCAGCACAGAGAAAAGAAACCTTTCCAGGCAGCCTGGTCCTTGTGCCATCGTTGCTGCCATTCATTATTTCCTCAAATATTTCCTATAGACCTTGGCCAGGAAAACCCCGCACTGTCTGCTGTGCCTGGGGCTGGAGCTGCAGTGACAGAGCCAGTGTGACCCCAGGCACCCCACAGAGCCCTACACACCCCAGGATTTCCCCAGGGCTAGAACTGCAGTGACCCTGGGTGCCCCACTGGGCCCTGTGCACCCCTGGGCTCCCCCAAAGCCACCCCAGCCCAGCCACCAGGAGCCCCCAGACCAAGTGTAGCGGAGGAAATCCTTTAGAATATCAGTTTTCCTTCAAAGCCATGGATCATCTCTCAAAGCACAGCCCAGAGAAGTGGAAGCATCCCTCGGGATAAGAGCCAGAGCTCCCAGAGAACAGGAGAGGGTCAGTGGGCATGGGGCACACAACGCCAGCACATCTGGACGCCAATGTGAGCCCTGCCCATGCAGCAGACACAGGTTTGTGGCCCCTCAGTGCAGCAGCTGGTGGCCCATGAGCTGTGGCAGTAGCAGGCACAGGCGCTGTCCTTTGGCAGCATCATCTCCTGGGCTCACTCACGTGTCTCTCCTGGAGCACAGCGACTCCCGCGCCGTCTGCACGCTGCAGGGAGCACAGCACAGGGTCAGCCACGGCTCGTGGGGACCCCAAACCCATCCCGGGCTGCAAAACTGCCCACAACCACTGCACCCACCCCGGAGTGGCCAGGGAACACTCCCCAAAACAGCGTCAGGGAATAAATAGGGCTGGAGACCCCTCCCTGCTCCCCACACGGGTCAAGCCTGGCCGCAAACGGGACCCCGGGGCAAAAGGAGGGAGAAAACTGTTGGAGAAGATGAATCAGGGAAACCTTATAAATATGATTGTTTAGCAAGAGATTCTGAAAATATGAAACCTATAATCGAAATAGAAATGAAAGCTTACTTTGAGTTGTAGGATACTGAGTCTTAGTTACTATAACCTGAAAACAATGGTCTAGCTAGCTGAAGGGGAATCCCTTTTTATTGAACAATCCCTTTCTGCTGGCTAAGGGATCCAAAGGTCAGTGTAGCAAAGCAGAAGTCTAAAGAGTAGTTTCTAGAGTTTAAAATATAACACAGTATGGTAATGTAGTAGTTCTTATAGGCTGTATGTGGATTCTATAGGATTTTGTGTCTTGGTTGGTCACTGTAAATTAGAATATTCATCACAAAAGGAGATATAATGTATTGTAACAAGGACCTCGCTCTCTTAACTCTCTTACCTCTTCTCTTAATTCTTAACTCTTACCTCTCCTCTTAACTCCTCTCTCTTACCCTTCCTCTTCCCCCTATTCTTGCTCTCTCTTGCTCTCTCCCCCCTGCCCTTTGCTCTCTCGCTCCCTTCTCTCTCAGCTCTCACCTGCTGTTCTCTCTCCCTCTCTCTTTGGGATTCCCTTCAGCCCAGGCTGGTGGCTGAAGGCAAGGCCCTTTTACCCATGACCCTTGCAATAAACCCACATGTTCTAGAATATGCAGGTCAGCAGAATTCCTCGTCCCAGCCATCCATGGATTCGCCTACAAAGAACACTCCAGCACGGGGCTGCTCCTGCTGCGGCAGCTGCTGATCCTGCCGGGAAACACTTCTCACCTCCACTGATGCATCAGCTGTATGGGAAATCACTCTTCTTTTGGGAAGCAGTGGTTGTCTAAGCTCACGGTTTCTATCTCACCCTTCCCTGGATTAATCACCACGCAGAGCAAGAGTAAGTGGTGACAAGCACACCTCCGCTTTTCTCTTTTTTGTTTTATTTTTTTCTTTTAAACTCATTTATCTGCTTTGTCTCCATTTGTCATGATGCCCCTTTAGCTGCGTGGCAGAGGGGAAAATTGAAGGGCTTTAGAAACAACACCTGAAAAATGCACTGGAATTCTTTCCTCATTTTTTTTCACCTAGTAAAACCCTCTACCCAATCTCCCAGTTTCACTGGCTCCTCCAGCTCCTGGGGATGATCAAAGCAGGATTTTCACTCCACAAACCCATCACTGGGTACAAACGGGGCTATTCTCATCCTTTTTGCTTACTTTAAGCTGAGCCACACAGGATGACTTCAAGGCTGACGCTTTCCAGGAAACCTTCCATTAACACAAAACTTTTTGCTCATACACACAGCACAAACACGCCACGATGAGGAGATGAAACTACCCCGGCATTGCCCAGTGCTGCCTCTTCCCCTCCCAGAGCAGCTGAGCCCCTCCAGCCCCCCTCAGCCCCTGTTTCTCACCTTTCAGCATCGCTGTCATCGCTGTCACGCAGCCCCTCCAGGGCCACCTGCAGGTCTGCGATGCGGCGGATGGAGGTGCCCAGGTCAGCCTGCAGCACCTGCCTCACCTCTGCCAGCTCTGCCAGCTGCTGCTCCTGCACAGGGGACACCAGGTGAGGGCCTGTCACCTGACATGGCACCGGAGCTGCCAGAGGGGTGAATGTTAAACCATCCCACTCTCGCCCCCAGGGCCTGTCGGGGCTGGTTACCTGCACCATGCCCTGTGACACCTGTGAACATAAACTGCATCTTCCACTCCTTCCAGTGCTTAAAGGGGCCCCAGGAGAGGTGGGGAGGAATTTTGGATAAGGGCACGGAGGGACAGGACACAGGGAATGACTGCCCACTGCCAGAGGACAGGGATAGATGGGATATTGGGAAGGAATTCTGCCCTGTGAGGGTGCTGAGACCCTGGCAGAGGTTGCCCAGAGAAGCTGTGGCTGCTCCATCCCTGGAAGTGTCCAAGGCCAGGCTGGACAGGTCTTGGAGCAACTTGGGATAGTGAAAGGTGCTCCCTGCCCGTGGCAGGATGAGTTTTGAGGTCCCTGCAAACCAAACCATCCGCGGATTTACAATCTGACACAACCCACGTGGCTCCATGGACCCAGCATCGCCCACCTTGCACACCGAGGACCCCAACTCTTCCCTGCACCCATGTTCAGCACATTCCAAGACCTTCCAGCTGGGAAGGAACCCTTCCTGCTGTTCCTAAGCCATCACAGGGCAGAGAGGAGGGAGCAGCAGAGCCCCGGTGATTGAAGCTGCCAGCTGTGAAATCGCCACGGCGGCGGTGACAAGGTGAGGGATGATTTGCGACAGGCCACGGCACAGGAGCTGGCACACTGTCACAGTAAATAATGGGAGGCCTGGAATCACCAGGCACATGGGCCCCAGGGGGAAGAGCATCTCAGTTCATCAAAACATGAAAAGAATCAGCCCCGTTTGGGTCGCACGGTGTCACGGCGGCTCCTGGGAACGAGCCGGTAGTGGTGAAAACCTCGGTGCTGCTGAGAAGTTTTTCTTAAACCTGGTGTTTCCAAGCCTTCCACTTCCCTCCTGGCTCGGGCAGAAGGTGGAAAGGAGCTGTTTCATCAAGGGAAGGGTTTCATTAAGGACCTCAGGGGCTCAGAACAGGGCAAATGGTGAAACACCAACCCCTGAGAGGAGAAAAGAGCCCCAAGCTCTGGGTGCCTACGTGCCTGCGTTCAGCTATTTGGGACTGCAGGAGCAGGGAGTGAAATCGCTGCCTGATAAAGAGCTGAGCCCTTCCACAGGCTGATAAGAGCCTCTCTTGACCCAGCTCCTCATCTGCAGGCTCTGGCACAAAATAAATATAGTTCAGTGGCTGCATTTAAGTCCATCCTCTGTTCTGCTGTTGTTGACAGGGATGAGCAGGGAGGCACTGAACAGTATCCCCAAGCCACAGACACAGAAATCCCCTGGGATGGCTGTGGGAACAGCAAACAGAGGAGTCCCCCTGGCTGGTGGGGTCCCATGCAGAAGCCTGACCCTGAGAGGAAAGGGACCTTCCCAGGTGATGCTGCTGAGTTGGGGCTCCACCTGCCACCGCCAGGACATCCCTGGGCACCCACACTTTGTGACACCCATGCTGGTGGCCTCAGTGAGGGGACCTGCAGGGCACAGGGGTGACACTGGGGGCTGTGGGTGACCCTCTGCCCACAGGCCACCCGAGGGGTTATTTAAATGTAATAGAGCTGAGAATAGAGCTGACACTGCTGGACCCCACATCCCAGCTGTCCCAAATCTCATCCACGGAGACAGCTCATGTTTTTCTCCGTACCCTACAATTGTCTCAAGGAAAGGAATAATTTTGCCAATACGATTCAATTTCAGATGGAAAAATGCTGTCTGCATAACACAAACTGACAGGGCCCATCCCAGCACCGGGCCCCTGGCACTCAAGGAGCTGTTGGACACCTTTGACACATGTTGTTTCTATCTAAATGTAAATGCAAGAAGCTTTTCTCTTTTCACACAGTCCCTGGGCTGAGAACTGACACCCTCACACTGGGCAGGGCTGGCTTTTTGTTTCCTCTGAGCAAAAAAATGGGCAGAAATAAAGGGGAAAATATATCAGTTGAGAAAACTCATATTATTGGGCAAACTGCAACACGGCTGGATCCAAGGGCCTGAAAGGAGCATCCTCTGCTGTTAAACCCCTCTTGGCTGCTTCCACCAAACCAGTCAGACATGCACACACAGCAGGACCAGCCTGACCAGCTCAGAACCTCTGGCTGTTGTATATTTTATCACCAATAAATAAAATATATGTTCTGCCTGGTTCTGAATACATTTCCAAACCGGGTTCTCCCATTCACACTGGGGGAGAGATTGCCCCAGAGCAAAGGGCTGGCTCTGCTGGTGGGTCAGAAATCACCATTTAAGGAGGCCGAGGTTGATTCCTGCTGACAGGGAGCCTGGATTAAAGGTTCCCCCAAGACAAGGGGACAGGAGCTCACTCAGGGATGGCTGGTACTGAGCAAACCCACAGGGAGCTGGGCTCCTGCCCTTGCCCAGGGAAGAGATTTTGTACATCACTCACGCCAGGGGATTTCTAAACCTTTTTTTTTCTTAACAACCTTTTTTTTTTTTTTTTTTCCCTTTTTTTTTTTCCCAGCTAATTTTGTCTCAGAATTATTTGAAGAGAAGTTGAAAAGGAGATAAACAAAACCAGCAGTGAAATGATCCGTGGGGACTCCAAAGGATTCCCAGGCCGGCTCCGCGGAGCATCCAGCGCCACGTCCTTGTCACCACCTTGTGTTGTTGTTTGTGGTTCTGCCGTGACAACACCGCCTTTGCTCGCTCCCATCCACCTCAAGTGAAGTGCAATCTAATTAGTCCAATTTGGATCACTTTTCTCCGAGTAACTTAGCGCGCACCTGCAGGATTCATCCATCATTATTATTTTTAATTAAGCCGTTAACTTAACTGGGTTTTCGGAAAGTTTGCGGCGACAAAATCCGCGCAGCTGAAGGCTCGGGTTGAGATGGGGCTAGCACCGCGTAATTGCTGTGCGAGAGCAGCGCTGATGGATTCCTGAGGAATTCACTCTTTTAATGGCAAAGCAGAACCACAACAGCCCTAATTAGCGCATCAAGCAGCCGAGCTTTCACTCCTGGCTCCTCCATCACCCACCCTCACCTCCAAGGACCCAATGCCTTTGATGATAATTGTCGCTACACTTCCTCAAAGACATTCTCTCTCGAAGGGAAGAGCAGCTGGAAAGGCCCAGGAGCAGGCGGGGATGGGGCCACAAGAGCTGCGGAGACATCACAGGGTTTGCTGGGACCCTGCTGGGAGCTGAGCCTTTGCCTGGGTGGGAGCGTGGCATTCCCGGCTGGAGGCACAAACAGCTCCCAGTTCGCTTCTCACGGTCACTGGAAGCACCAAAATATCCAAACGACAACAACAACAACAAAACAAAAAAATAATCCCAAAACAACCAAAAAAAACCCCCCAAAAAACCCCAAAACCAAACCAACCAAACAAAAAAATACCCCCAAAAAACCTCACCCAAAATACACACACACACGCACGGAAACAAAAAAGAAAAAAAAAAAAAAAACCCAACCCACCAAAGAAAACCACAAAAAAAAAAAAAAAAAAAAAAAAAAATAAAAAAAAAAAAAAAAAAAAACCCCACAAAAAAAAAACAATAAAAAAACCCCAAAAAAAACCCCTAACAAAATCTTTAAAGTTTGTAAACGACCAAAACCCCCTAATCCTGGAGTTCAGGCTGTGTTGCATTACACAACGTGGCCATAGCAGAGCCAGGGCACAAAGATCTGCCAGCAAAAGAACCAGAAAAAAAAAAAAAAAAAGTGTATTTACACTGAGGATTTTACAAAAAAGAAAAGGAAAAAAAAAAAAAAAAAAACAAACCAAAAACCTTGTGAAGAGTGTGTTCACACCTGTACTTCAGTTTTCTGTAAAATTAGTTAATTATTGTGCTGATGAATTTCACAGCTTCGTTAAAGAAACCTGATTTCAGGATAGCACCCGCCAGCCCCCGCGGTGTGCTCAGGGGGGTCACTGGAGCTGTGCTGGGGACAGAGGGGCAGGAGGAGACCCAGCAAATCCCTGCATTGTGCCTCAGTCAGCCACGGCTTCATCCCAGCGGGATCAGCATCTGGTTTTCCCTAAGTATTCCATCAAGAAAGCACCTGGTTCTCCGGGAGAAGAGACCAGCTCCTGCCTATGGCTGGACCCCATTTCACAGTTTTCATCTCAGAGCCCTCATCCAGATGCTTGAAATCTCCCAGGAAATCGAGGCTGTGTGGGCAGTTCAGCCAGCAGCAGCACAGGCAGCACCATCCTTCCCTAAGGGCAGCCTCAGGAGGGAAATCCCAGACAGTGCCTCATCCCAGACAATATGACAGTCACTCTTTGTCCTACATCCCTGTTCTCAGCCCTTCTCCATCCTTTCCAGCCTCTGCTCCCTCACCAGGGGACACACGTCGGGGACAAGCATGAGTGTTGGTGCACACGCCATGAACACAGAGAGTGTTCAATCCTGGGTTTGAGCTCCCCAGGATTAGCTCCAAGATGGAAATCATCCCTCACTCCTCACCGTGATGCAGTGTCTGCCGTGGCCTGAGGACACCAGGGGGCTGGGGCTGCCCTGTCAAGCTCTGGGTGTCAGCACAGCAGCTGAGAAACGAGGAGCTGCTGCAGGCTGGCATCCAGATTTTATTGGAAGAGGAGCTCCAGCTCCAGGGAGGAAACCCAGGATGTGCAGCCAGAGCAAAGGGAGTCCAGCAGGGCCAAGTCCTACCCCCATCATTACCCAACATGCTTGGAAAGTGTTCAAAACCCATCCTTCTTACAAAATTCATGAGGCAGAGCCATCTGCCTGGCAGCCAGCTCTTATCCCTGCTCCTCACTGGGTATTCCCTGCTGAATGGCACAAGGCTGCCTCCCAACTGCCCTGAACTGGGTGGGAAAAGAAGGAGGGGTGGAATAGATGCCCTAAGCCTGGCTGGGAATGGGGGCATGGGATTTTCCAGTGCATCCACCGCTGAGGAATATGAGGAATGAGAACAAAACACCTTCTATTTTATATATTGTGTATATATATGCTAAATATGTATCTACCTATACAGGCAGCAGCTCTGGAACAAGACAGGACTTTTAACCCAATCTCTGCCACAAATTTGTCCCTTTAACGCTTCCCTTCAGACCTTGACAGCGCGTGGTAAGTCCACAACCTCACCACCGTGTATTTAAATAAATTTGAAAAAAAAAAATAAAAATTGTTAGGAGCAGAGCACGACTTAAGTAATGTCAAGTGAATAATTCACGCTGGATTTATAATTGATGGGGGATTTAGCAGGAGCAGAGCCATAAGTGGCTTTCTATTAACTATTGATGCTCCCCACCAGGCTCCCAACAAGCTCGGCCGGGCTCCTCGATCACAGCTCTGCCCCATGTTTTATTTAAGTGCTCTTAAGAGGACACACAGGCTGGGGGATGCCTCTGCTCCCAGGAATGTCACGGCAGTCCTGTGCACGTGGAGCCAGTTCCCATGGAGCAATCCCCATGGGAAAGTTGGGATGGGGAGGTGTGTGGGGGGAACCCACCTGCTCCTTTCTCCTGTAGATGCCAGATAAGCCCAAATATCTGAGTGTCTGGATAAGCCCAGAGCCCTCAGTTCTGCCTTACAAGTTCAGCTGTTTACAGGGGTTTGTGTCTTATTTGAGAGAGGTGCCTCTAAAATCCCTTTCAGAGCTCTTTGCATACTTTATTTGGGAGAACACAAGAGTGCCAAGAAGTTCCTGCACCTTCCTTCACCCGTCACTCACATCCCCATATGAAACATTCAGAAAGCTTCTAAAAATATAGTCACAACCCCAAAAATGCAGTGAAAAGAGCCCATCCCTATCCCAACAGCCAGAGCATCCATGTTCCAGCAGAACTGCAAAAAGCACCCAATATCAAAGCAACCACGGCTCCCTCAATCCCACAGGGAAAGCAGCAGGATCAAGGAGCCCGGAATGCCCAGGGCACGTCTCACTCCACCATCCCATGGCTCTGCAGAGCATCAGATGCCCAGAGATCCAACCTCACTCCGTGCCCAGGGAAGGCTGCTCCGGCAGGGCTCAGCCTGGCCGAGCAAGGACAAAGCCTGACCGTGCTGCAGGGAGATATTTGGGAATCATTCACACCATTCCCCTCGGGAAGGCTGGCGGCCTCGGGGCAGGCTAAATCCTGAAATCTCCTTGGATTGCTAACTAAAAGATTATTGATAAAATAACTGCTCCTAATTCGGCCCTGCTGCCAGCAGAACTGCAATATCTTTCAATCACCGCTCGGGAGCGAGGCTTTCCCTTGGATTACTGGATGAAACAACATGAAAAGAGACTCTGGGAAAGGGCTGGAAAGTGAAGGTGAATCTATTTTTGCTGCTCTACAGACCCAGCTGGGGCTCTGCTCGCTCAGAGCAGGTTTAGCTGCTGGTTGGCACTGTCTGAGCTGCAGCCACGGGGGTGGTTTGGCAAAGCCAGGAGCTCCAGGAGGATCTGGTGCTTGGGCTGAGCCTGGCACACCCAGCCCTGGCACACCCAGCCCTGTGACCAGCACTCGGCACTCGGGGGCTGCTGCAGGGCCAGGGCACTTCCCACCCACTGTGGCTCTGCCTGACAGGAGGAGAACCAGCATGAGGAGCTGCAGGGAAGACCTAAACAACATGGAATCCAAGATTCATCTCGGATGGAAATACCTCCAAGATCATCCCGTCCAACTGTTACCCCAGCACTGCCAATTCCAGCACTAAACCACATCCCCAAGTGCCACATCCACACGTGAACTGCATTTCTACAAGCAGGGCAGGCAAAGCCACCTCCTTCCCACAAAAAACACATGGAGCAGAGTGACTGTCCAGGCTCCCAGGCCAGCCATGGAGAAAGGGAACATGAAGGTCCTCAAGGACAGTTTTGGTTCAATGGTTTGGGGCTGCAGAGAAATGCAAAGCAATTCCCTGCCCCTCCCAGAGGAGCAGCCCAGGAGCCGGTGGTTACCTGCATAGGGAACAGCTCCATCCCCAAACCCTGAGCACACAAAGGACCACACAGAAAATTACTTTTCTGGGGCCCTCAGACCAACCCAGAAGTTATGAGGGCTCACTTCCAGCTGCAGCAAACCCCCCGAGGTCATGGGACCACCCAAACCCCAGGAGGAGCATCCCCTCCTCACCAGCTCCATGCGCCGGCGGCTGGACTCCAGCTCCCTCTGCACCAGCTCGTCCATGTCAGCCTTCATCTCCTCCATCCTCCTCTGGTAGTACCTGGTGTTCTCCTTCTCCCGTGCCTCCGACTCGGCCGCCTTCTCCAGCTCCTCTCCCATCTGGATGATGCTGTCTCGAAGGCGCAGCACCAGCACCTGGGGTGTGAGGGGAAGGCGAGGGGTTGGAAAGTTCTGTGAGTACCAAGTTACTGCTGGCTGTCAGGAACCCTGCTGGGGGTTTGGTTTGTTCCTTTTTAAGTCTAAAGAATATTTTCTCCCCCATAAGTTACTAGGAGACTGAGTACTGGATACTTTAAGGGTGCTTGACCAAAACAAAGAGTTGGCCAAAAGTTCCTGCCCCTGCCCTGGGGGACATCCTGCCATTCCAGCCACCAGCCCGGGACTCTCCACTGTTCCAGCTTGGTGCTCTGAGGGTCCTGCAGGGGCACCAAACTGCCCTGGGTTTTTGTGAAGCAAACCCCTCAAGGTTCTTGGTACTGGTTTTGTTATTAATGTTGTAGTTGTTGCTTTGTTTGCTTTCTTACACATACTAGTAAAGAAATGCTATTCCTATCCCCCAAACCATTGCCTGAAAGCCTCTAACTGCAAATTTATAATTGCAAAAGGGGAGGAGGGGTGGTCTACCTTCTCCATCCCAAGGGAAACTCCAGCTTTCCCTGGCAGATACCTGTCTTCCCAAACCGAGACAACCCTCCACACAGAGATGACAGCAGTGCCACCAACCACCTGGGCTGCCCCATGTGTCCCCCCAGCCCTTCCCCAGGTGTTCCTCTCCCCACAGGCAGCAGCAGGGGTGAGCAGGGGGTACCTCAAAGCGTTTCATCTGCACGGCCTGGAAGTCCAGCTGGCTCTCCAGGTCCCGGATCCGCGCTTCCTGCCGGCTGACGATGGAGCGCTCGGCCGGGCTCTGCTCCAGCTGTGCTGCCCTGGCCTGGGCTGCCTGCAGCTGGGAGAGCAGGGGCTGGCTCAGCATCCCCTCAGCCCCTCTGCTGAATCCCTCTGCTGAACCCTTCCCCAGCCCCTCACACGCTCTCCTGGCCCCTGAGGTGACGGCCAAGCATTGCCCTCACTTCCCAAAGAATTCCCTGCTGTTCAAGCCACACAGCACAGGCCTGACACCGATGTGTGGATTTGAATGGAGAACCTGCTGGCCAGAGGGACACGTGTCTGGAGCTCCTTTGCTTTTCTCTTCTCAAAGAGTCTTTGAGGCGTAAAAATTCGCAGTCTTTGTGGAAAGCTGCCTGGGCCGAGCTGTTTCCTCAGTTCTTACACCGAGATCTCCAAAGGAAACTGCCCTTTTAGTGATCCCAGCACAGCTCGGGTTCAGATCTTGAATTTGACCTAGAACTAGGGGAATTTGTCTTCTTTTATCCAACCTATCTCCAAAGCACCACCCGCTCTGCCTCAAAGGGAGCGAGTCCCGCTTCTGATTCCTGGGCAGCTTAGCCACGCTCCAATAAAGCACTTTACTTAATGGGATTACTCATGTGTTTAAAATTAAATCCATCACTCCAGGAGGGTTGGCACAGCCACAGAGGCGAGGGGGTGCAGCCCCTGCTGGTGCCCACCCCAGGGCAGCCCCGGGGTCAGCCCATCCCAGGCAGTTCAGCAGGGGAGGAGGGAGAAGCCAGGCTGTGAATCCCAAGAACTCTGCCAGGAAAAGATTTCTCCAGCCTAAAGAGGTCCCACCCCTCAGCAGAGGTGTCACAGGCTGAGCAGGAATTACCTTCTCCTGCAGGAATTACCTTCTCCTGCAGGAATTACCTTCTCCTGCAGGCTCTGCTTTTCTTTCTTCACATCCTCCACCTGTGTCTGCAGCTCCCGGATCTGAGCGATGTCTGTGGCTGACTGCAGGAGCAGAAAATTTGGAGTGAGAGCAGCAGGATCAGAACCAAGGGCTCAGAGAAGAGGGCTGGTTCTTGCCTGCATCTCCTGCCACTGGGACAGTGAGCTGCTCCTGGACTGCCCTAATGGAGCTTAGTTCTTCCAGCTCACTGCAGCTTCCCTAATTTTTGATCCACAAGTTATTTGTGGATCAGGACAGAAACCAGGTTGCCATCTCTGTCCTCAGGACTCTTCCAAACACAGGCTCCTGGATCCCTATCACCTCTACAAGGGGCACCAGATGGTGAATTGTCAGCCTGGCCAGCCTGCCCCTATCCCATGGGAGTTTTGGGGTCTCTCAGCTCCCAGGACAATCCTTTGGGAGAGCCTGACATAGCTGGGATATGGCACTGAAAGCCCCAGGGCTGTCTGGCAGCACTTTTTAACCTCTGCATGAGAGAATGATGAAAGGAAGAATAAAAAATGACCCAGAGGGGCAGCTGTAGGATTCCCCTGAAATTAAAGGCAAAACACCCTTGAAAGAAGATACTCAAAACTGCAGGTGAGAGGAGCTGACACCCTGAGCCTTCCCTTCCTCATGGCAGCATCTGTGTCCTGGGGTCCTCACCCCCCTGCGCACCCCCAGGGGACACCACCTGCTCTGTGCCAGCCTGTAGGGCTTTCTGAGAGCCCTCCCAGGCTTGGAGATGCTGCCCCAGCTCCTACCTGAGCGATCAGAGCCTTGTGCTTTTCCATGAGCTCGTTCAGGTCTTCCTGGTCCTCATCGATGCGTTTCAGCAGGTCGGCTCTCTCATGCTGCAGCTGGAACAACTGCTCATCCACCTGCAGGAGGATCCCACATAGATCCCAAATCTCCTCTGGGATTGTGCTGCCAACAGCCTCCAACCCATCGGAGAGGCAGAGCAGGAGCAGGGACTGCTGCTCCCTTGCAGGAATTTTGTCCACTCGTTTCCAAACAGCCCAGGGTGATTTAGTGAACATCCTTGGAGGCTTAGTAAATACACTCTGGTGTAATTAACGCTCCGAGGTGATTTATTAAACCCTCTTTTGGTGGCTGATTTAGCAAAGCAGCTGCTGATTGCTGCCAAACCCCCCAGGGTGGCACTGTGTCCTCCCACCTGCCCTGGCCACATCTCCAGGAACCCACCAGGGTCTTGCTTCTGCTGAGGGTCTCCAGCTCCGTGTGCAAGTTCTCCAGCTCCAGGGCCGCTGTCTGCTGGGATCTCTGGGCCTCTGCACACTTTGCTTCACTCTCTTCCAGCTGGGAAAAGTTGCAGGGGATCATCGTTAAAGGAGCAGAAACCACGTGCTGATGGTGCTGCCCCTGTGCCACACAGCCACGTTCATTTCCACTTCCACAGAGCATTTTGTCCCTGCTAAAAAACACAGAATCTCCACCTTTTATATCGTGCTGCTCCTCAGCTGTGATAAATGTAATGGATAAATTCGTGTCTACAATATTGTATCAAAGGGTTGGTCTATTAAAAAGCTACTCCAGGGTGTCTCTGAGATTCCAAGGCCTTTTGTGCAAGTTGTGAAACCACAACATTTGCAACAGAAATGACATGGCCGGACTGGAGATGGCCCGTTCATCAGGGATGGGCCTCCACTTCACGGCTGCTCGACATCTGATATCAATCCTGGTAGAGGATCCGAAGGATGACCAAATCAGCACCCCAAAGGAGAAATCCGGGAAGATTATCAAATCATCTTTTCATACTTACCGGAATCCCTTTCAAAACCTCGCTTGGAAATAAAGAGATACACGAATATCAATGGACTTAGCCTCAGGATAAATAAACTGTATAAAAACCGCACACCAAGACCCAGTGGTGTGTGGTCGAGGTTGGATGGTACCGTTGTCACTGTCACTCTGCCCACCCAGCATTCGATCGATGTCGTCCGATTTTATTGTGGCTTTTTAACTGGATTTTGGAAAAATTGCTAAATAAATTCTTTTATTATGAATTGGCTTCTAATCGTTTATAACATCTGCTCCTGGTTTACAGGGCAAGCAAAGATTCCTTGGCATCTCCCAGCCCAGATCCCAACACCACCGACTTGTCCCGGTGAGTCCAGCAGCCTCGATGGCACATCCTCCCTCTTCCTCGGGTGAGGTAGAGAGCTGGGATCATTAATTTGCAAAATTATGTGAATTACATGTAATTCCTGATTAGAGCAATTCATGATTCGGGGGTTTGCAAATGGGCTTTTCACGTGGCGTAAATTGCATTTGCAAATACACGTGGAAGATCCCATTTATAAACGCTAATTTGCTCTCGGGGCTTTACAGCTCAGCCATTAAGATCACAACGATCTTCAATGGGCTGCAAACATCTGGAAGCTGCAGCATCATCCCGAAAACTCCCCCCTTGCCTGGGCGGAGGAGTTGTCGTAGGCTGTACCTGAACATCCAGTTCCTTCCCCTGCTCGTCGGGGTTTCTTTCTTTTCTTTACGGAAAAAAAAAATAAAACGAAACTCCTCTGTTCACTGCTCATTTCCTGGTGCTGGTTTCCCTCTGGAGTTCCCAGGAGCTCTGGGAAAAGCTGCACACCATGGTGAGAGTTGGAGAATTTGAGGCTGTTTTCGTAGGGCTTGCTTTCTTTTTTATCTCTCTCCCTCAAAAAAAAGACGGGGAGGATCATGGAATATTATAACTGGAGCAATCCTCGGCTCGCTTCCCTCCGCTGTTTGGGGAGATTGAGACTTTTCACTAGAGAAGGAAGAACTTTCTTCCATCAGCTGAAGAAAAACCTCCCTGTGCTTTGCTGGGATGAGCTGAAGATGTCACTCAGATCAGCTCCTGGTTTTATGGCTGAGGACTTTCCCACCTGTCCAGCTGCTCCAGAAACATCTGCATCCACAATCAGCCCTTGGAATGGCCTCTTCCCTGCCACAATTCCCACCAAACTCCTGCTGGTTCAGTCAGACAGAAAAGCATCTCCAGGACCCCTCATTAAACATCGGCTTCCAATTCACTTGGTGTAATGGAATTTTCCCACTTGGGAAGGATAAATTGAAATTCCCCCCCAAAAAATGCATAATGTATGAACTGTGGAACAACATTAGTTTGCTGTGAACACCATCTGTTAAATACCTGCATAAAATGGATGCCTCAGCCTTATTAAGAAACAATGCTGCGCTTCCAGCCATATGGATTTTGATTAACGGAAATGTAGCATTCTAGCAAAGTTTTTCTTCTCGTGCAGGTCCGTGGGCTGGTGGTAGGATGCATTGGCTTTTGAGAAAGTCGTCATGAATGCCATTAGAAGTTGTTTCAGTTTAAAGGACAGAATAATCATGTGGCATTTTAAACACATGCAGAGTCTCGGTGTTGGTGGCACAGCAAAAAAACGCCGCATCCCCAAAATCCAGGCTGTTTGCTCCAAACACAAGGGAACTGAGCAGAGGCCATGGAGTGAGGGAGCCAGGGATGGACTGAATGGATTCACAGGGAGAGAGAGTGACCTCCTGCCTTGCTGTGGGGACTGGAGTGTGCAGGGAGCAAGGATCCCAGAACTCCAGAGTCATTCAGGTTGGAAAAGGCTTCCAAGGTCATCAAATCCAGCCTGTGCCTGGTCCCCACCCTGTCCCCAGCCCAGAGCACTGAGTGCCATGTCCAGGCCTTCCTTGGACACCTCCAGGGATGGGGACTCCAAACCTCTCTGGGCAGCCCCTTCCAGTCTCTGACCAAACTTTCCATGAGAAAATTCCTCCTGTTGTCCAACCTGACCCTCCCCTGGTGCAGTCTGGTGCAGTTTCCTCTCATCCTGTCAGGGAGTTGTGCAGAGCCAGAAGGTCCCTCCTGAGCCTCCTCTTCTCCAGGCTGAGCTCCTGCAGACCCCTCAGCTGCTCTCACTATGACTTTACTCTCTAGAGTAAAAATCTGCTCTGTTCCCCAAGTGAGCTGGGCATAATTCCCCAGAGAGATGGGGCTGGACACTTTGGGATGGGCAGAGGAAGCACCTCAGCATCCATGCAGGTCCCTCAGATCAGCATCTGGAAAGGACCTGAGGGCAGGGCCCTGCCACATTTCCCTCCCACCAGGGACTGGGGGGGGGAAAAAAGAAAAAAAAGGGGCAGTGCAACCTCTCCAGGCCCAAAGTGGGATTTAGGAAGGATTGAGGGATTAATGAAGTGCAAAAACATGAGTGCAAAAAATGGCCATTCCCACTGCCTGTCCCTGCCCTGGACATCCAGGTAATGGACACAGGCAAGGGCACATGGGAACAAGCATGGACATCACTGGCTCCACCAGGCCCAGCTCAGCTTCCCCTTCTCCCTCAGCACAGGTGGGAACAGCTGCAGCTCACAGCTGTTATTTATGCACAACGACCCTCCCAATTATATTTGGATGTTGCTGGAATTGCTCCTGCCTCCAGATTCATTCGTTTGCAGGGGAAATGTGCAGAACAGATTATTTCCTGAGCGGTTTCAGAGGACCAGCATCTTTAGCTGAGCCCCTGCTTGGCACTTGGGAATACACAGCCCACAAGGGGATGGACAGCCCCCTGGTGTCCCTGTCCCGTGACAGGGCATCCCACAGGACTAAGAGTGATGCCCTAAGTTTTAGCTTTCATGTTTTTCAGATTCTGTGCTGCCCAGGTGTGTAGTTCTGAGCCTGGTATTAAGTGTTAGTCATCTCTCTGCACAGAGCAGGGAGACAAAACAAATCCTTTCCTGCTGAACACCAAGGATAACTGTTACAAGTTTTCAGGCCCAAAAGCATAAGCAAAGGTGGGCTGAAGAGAGAAAACAACAAGGATGGGACTTAATAACCTTAAACTGTAACTAACTGTAATTAAACCCCAATATACAAATGGACCAAAACTTATAAAAGTGTGAGACCTCATGACCATTTGTCCATTTTGTGACCATTTTGGGCCCACCTTGGGTGCAGCCCTGGCCAGGCTCTTGTCCTGCCCAAGGTGTACCTTAAAGGCCTTTTGATAAATACCTACTTTATTCTCTTAGCACTGTCCAGTCTCTGTTCCAGGTCACCTTCCCAAGGCATCAAGAGCTCACCCTGGGGCCGGAGTTGTCCCCAGGGTGGTGGCACAAGCTGGCACAGAGCTGGAGCAACACCCCAGGTCACTCAACACGGCAAATCCCCACCCCAATCCCTCTCCCCCATGCTTTCAGCATCCCTATGGCAACGCCGCCCCAGCCCGGCCGTAGGAGACACACAGAAACGCACCAAACAGAAGGTAATTAACACGGAAAAAGAAAAAAAAAAAAAAAAAGGGAAAAACACTCCACCAGCGTTGGCTTAATTACAGGGAAGCGCTCCTTCCAAGGATGCTCTCGGCGGCGCCCGCCGGGCTGGCAGCGCTCGGTCACACCGGGAATGTTCCCTGCAGCTCCCCCGCACGTCGCTCTCTCACCTGTTTGCGCAGGTTCTCCAGCTCCTGGGCGCTGTCTCCGGGCCCTGCCGGGGCCGCCAGCAGCAGCTGAACATCGGCCAGGAGGGCTCGGGTCCTCCGCAGGTCCCGCCGCAGCCGCTTCTCCACGTCGAAGTCGCGGTGACCGATCTGGGATGGGGACAAAAGGAGGTGTCCGAGCCCTGCTGCCCCCTGAAAGCTCCATCAGCCCCACCCCAAGGCGTTTTCCACGCAATTTAAGGATATTTTGGTCAACTACTGAGTGAGTGCCATGGTGAGTTGTTCCTTGAACAGGGTGTTCCTTTTTTTTTTTTTTTTTTTTCCCCCCACCAAAGAGCTGCTCCTCTTAAAACATTTGGCCACTCCTGGTCTTCCCATCCTTCCCTTCTCTGCGGCCAAAGGGACAGCCCGGCCTCACAACTGCAAGGAGTGCCTTTGAAAAACCCACCCTTCTGTGGTACCCTCCTGGAGAGAGGGAAAGAGCAACCATGGTTACAGGGATGAAGGAATTAGAAAAGCACCAAATAAAAACAGGCACATGGTTTCAGTGCTTGATTTCAGCATAACTGAAGTATAAGAGCATTTTCCATTTAGGTTGTTTTCCACAGCTCTCGTTTCAAACCCCTTTCCTTCTCCTATTTTCTGTTCACTGGCTAAAATCAGCTCTGTGGATTTGACCTTGTAGCCTGGCTGGAATTCGCTGGAACAAGAAATCACTGGCATCTCCATTTCCTTGATTAGTTCTCTGGGTTGGCTGTTTTCTTCCCATTTTTTATTGAACTGTCCTCTACAAACCAGAGGCTGTTTGCAGCAGCACCACTGCTGTCCTGCCATCCCTCCAGCTGGATCCTGGAAACTGCTCACATCATTTTCCTGTTGCTCGGGGTCTGTCCTCGACCACAGAGGATAAATTTGGTGCCATGGCCGGAACCAGCTGCCCCCTCCCACCACTGCAGCCCAAGATTTTTAAGTGATGAAGCCAGGGTTTGATTTAATAGCTGCTGCCAAACTGTGGCTGGGTCTCTCAGCAATCCCATCTCCCCTTCCCTTACACCAGGACTGCCCTTGGGGGGCTGGGGGCTGCCAGGGAAACACCTGGGGTCTGCCCTGGAGGGAGAAAGGGCCTTTCCTCCTGAGCCCCCCCAGCTCCTGCAGCCTCCTCATCCATCTCAGCTCCCCCCTACCCAACAAGCAGGATGTGTTGGACTGTTGTAATAATCCCCTGCTTTGATACAGCATTATTTATTGTGACAGTTCCCAAAACATTTTCTAAGCCAGGAGCAGGAGGGTTGTGCTGGATAAGCCTCATCAGAACATTTTGTGTCTGCTTGAAATATGCCCCCCATTCCTGTGCTGCAAAGATCCCAGATTCATCCCATTGAATGAACACACAGGACTGCCAGGCCTGGTGAAATCCAGAGGACACAGAGCTGAGTTTCTGTGCCAGGGTGAGTGGCACTGGGACAAGGCAGCGTGAGAGTGGGCAGGAGGCATTGGGACACATCCTCCAGGCTGAGCTTGGGGGTGTCCTGGAGTGCAGCACCACTGAGATGGTGACACTGAGGTGGTGCCACCCTCAGCCACCTCACTTCAGTCACCAGAGCTCTGGGATGGTCTCTGGGTGATGCCAAGGGATGCCCAAACTGATAAATGCTACCCAAGGAGGCTGCATCCAGCCCCTCAGCTGCTGACTGAGCAGGAGCAGAACTGGGTGTCGCTTTTTTTCAGTGGCTGCCTCAGACTCTTCAGAGAGAGAAAAAGGATTTGTTCACCAAATTTGCATGGGATATAATTCCTCTGCAATGAGCAGGATTGGATAAACTGCTTTTCTAGGCAGTTGGATGCACTCCAGGGCTAGACATGGCTAGTTTGACTCTCATGAAACACCAGGAAAAAGTAATGCCTTTTATCCCCTGCTTGGATAATTCTCCCATACAAAAGGGAATTGTTCCCCTCTGTGGGTCCTCAGTGGGACCATGTGGCTCCTGTGTGACCCCTGCAGTCCCAAGACCCCCAGATCCCAGTGCCTGCTGTGGCTGGGTGGCATCTGGGAGAGATGAGGGACAGAGCACCACGAGCAGCAGCACATGCACCAACACCAGCTGCACTTGTCTATCCCCATTCCTGCTTTTAGGGCAGGGCACGGCCCATGAAGCATCCCCTGGGAGGGCACTGTCCCCTTACCTGCTCACACAAGGTGCCAATGAGCCCTTCCAGGTCCTGCTTCTCGTGCAGCACCATCTGCTTCTGCTCATGCTCCTGCTCCAGCTGCATCTCCAGCTGCCGGAGCTGTGGGGGACAAACCCAGCCCTGCTCAGGGCCCAGCCACCCCTCCACGTCCCAGCAGGGCAGAGCCAATGCCAGTGTGGATTCGGCATTCCCCAAGGTCTCTGCAGCCAGCACTGGGGACCAGGAATGGGCCATGTCCCCTGGAGCACCTCCTACCCCCCAGCAGTGCCAATGCAGAAGAGAGGAGGCACTCCAGGGACCTGCAGGACGTTGGGGACAGGATGGGCTGTTTGAAGCACACCCAGTCATGCCCAAAGGCTGCCCCTGCAGCTCTGGAATCTGTGTTTGCACACACCAACCTCATGGCTTGGAGGAGAGGCTGTTTTCTGCAAATCAAACGTGAAACCCTGGAGCTGGTGCCCTTGGTGTGACTCTGGTGTTACTGGGAGCAGCAGGTCCATGTGCTGCATCACCTGTGGCTCTCACACTGTCCCCAACAGCCCCTGCAGCGTGGCAGGGGCTCACCCCAATCCCAAACCTGATCTGCACCCTCAGGCTGTGACTGAGGCTCACACTGGGGTGATGGTGGGAAAGCAGCACCCCAACACTTCCCTGGGAACATGAACCCCTGGAAGGCTCCTGGGGGCATGGAGAGCTTTGGGGAGCACCTAGCATCAAACCCACCCAGCGAGGACCTACCCTCTTCTGGCAGGACTTCTGTGTGTCCTCCAGCTCCTCGTCCTTGTCCTCCAGCTCCTTCTGGTGGATCTGCTTCATCCGCTCGATCTCCAGCTCCAGCCTCTCGTGGAGCTGAAACATCCAGAGGTGAGACACAGCCCCGAGGGGATGAGGATGGTGCTGGCCTGGGCTCGATGTGCCCAGTGGGGACAGACACCCCCAGCCCCACATTACCTGCTCCAGGTGATCCACAGCAGCTGTTTGACGCTCCAGCTCCTTCTTCTGCTCAGCAGCGCTGCCCTCCAGGTCCCAGAGCTTCTTCTTGAGCCCAGGCACCGTGTCCGTGGCCCCGGGGCTGCTGAGCTCCTGCACTCGGCCAGCCAGCACAGCCACCTGCTGCTCCAGCCTGGCCACCTCGGCCTCCTTGTGCTGGGCAGAGCAGGGGTCAGAGGCAGGACACTCACACCCCGCTCTCAGAACCCACAGAGGCATCATCCCAGCCCCCTGGAGCAGCAGCAGGGGTTGGGCAGCCCCCGCCCCACACCGAGAGCCTCATCCCTACCTTTCCCTCTTCACCCTGACCTCACCTTCCCACTCCCCTGGGGTATCCCCCGTGGGTTCCCCGCTGCCTGGGGGTGCTGGCAGCAGCTCTGGGGGTTCCCCCCAGCCCAGCAGCTGTGCTCCTGCCACCACGGTGGCATTTGATGCAGCACCAGCCCACCAGGACCAGGACCTCCCCCAAGGTGGGACTGGGGATAGGGATGTGAGGAAGAGCACAAGTGACCCCAGTGAAAATGGGGGTGGCCCTGATCAGCTGAATCATGGGGTGGGGATCATTGATATGTAGCAACAGCCCCTCTTCTGGAGGGAGAAAGTTTATTTAAACACGCTGAACTGTGCTAAGAGAAATTGAAATCAAGTTTCCTGATTGCTCTAATTGCAAAGGTAATGGCGCTGCTCCCAGAGCTGCTCCCAAAACCGGGTACAAACACAGCAAAGCAGGGTCTCCTCTTACCTCCAGGCTCTGCTGAAGTTTGCCCATCTCCCAGCGGATGCTCGTGTTCTCCTGGGACACCTTTTCCCGGAGGCTCTTCTCGAAGGCAGATTGCCCCAGGGCCTGGGCTAACTGCAGGTCAAACCTGCAGGGGAACACAGCAAGGTCAGGCTGGACCAGGCTTGGAGCAGTCCGGGATAGTGGAAGGAGAATATTCCCCCTCCGTGGCAAGAGATGGAACTGGATGAGCTTTTTTAAGGTCCCATCCAACCCAAACCAGTCTGGGATCAGACCACACACCAGTCATGCAGAACCAGGATGGAAGAATAACCGCAAGGAGCTGAAGCAGATGAAAACAGCCCCACCCTTTCAGCAGCTCCTCACCCACCCCAACCCTCCCCATCCCCTGGCTCCCTCTCCATCACCCCCAGCCCCTCCGCACGAGCCTTACTTCTTCTGCCTCTTCTCCAGCTCGTGGCTGCGGCTCTGCTGGTTCTCGGCCAGCACCCGGGCGTCCTCCAGCTCACACACCAGGCGGTGGCAACGCCGCCGCAGCCGCTGTGCCCCGTCCCGCGCCGCCTGGCACGCTGCCTGTGCCTCTCCCAGCTGTGGGAGGGGGACACGGAGGCTGTGGGGCCCAGGGAGGGACACACAGACCCCCGTGGGACCCCGCAGAAGATGCACTCCCAGCACATGCACCCCATGGAGGAGGGATGTCATAGATCCCACAGATCCCAAAGCACACGCAGCCCACAGAGGTGGGACATGGACCCCACACAGGAGAGACCCCATGGCATGTGCACCTCACAAAGGAGGGGCACAAGGACGCATGGATCCCATAGAAGAGGGGCCCCATGGCCCATACACCCCACAGAAGAGGGTCACATGCACCCCACACGGCCCACAGAGAAGGAATCCCACTGATCCCACAGCACACACACCCCTGGAGAAAACCCCCACCAGGACTCAGCCTCACTTCAGTCCCCAGGGTAGGCTCACCCACAGATTTTTCACTAAATAAGGACAAGCTGAGGTGCTGTGACCCCTCCAGCTCCAGGCACCTCCCAGCATCCCTGGGATGCTCCCCTGCAGCATCCCAGCCCCTCCTGCTGAGTCAGCAGAGCTGCCCCGGGGCCATGCCCGATCCTGTTCTTCTGCAAAAAGCAGCGTCTGGACTGGAATCCCCAAGGATTCACGTCGTGTTTGGGACAGACACGCAGAGCTCTCCCACGCCAGGGAATGGAGTCGTTAAGGAATGACTTTAAATAAGCAAAATCTCGCATTAATGAAGCCTGTAATTCCAAACTAACTGAGAGCAAATGGGCTGCTTCGCTTTACCCAAGCTCCTAAGACTCAGCTTCTTTCTTATTACTATTTAATGTACCATGAGAGGTCTCTATTTCTTTGTTTTATCCTTATGGGAAGTGACCTGGCTCCCAGGCACTGCACAGAGAATCACATTGGCTTTTTCTCTCCTAGGGGCAAAGCTTGGGAGCTGCCAGCTCTTTCCACCAGCAGCTCTTTATGTGACAGGGAGAACACAGCCCCGTACAGCTCCTAAAGCCAGAGCACCACCAAGACCCACCACTGAAAACCCCCTGCCCACAGCTCCTCACCCTCTGCCCATGCTCACACTTGACCATGGTGGAATTCTGCCATGCAAAAGGGATTTTTGGAGCTCAAACCAGAATAAAAAATATCTGGTTTTCCCTGGTCAGTGGAAGCAGCAGCAAGAAGCAGACGCAACGCTGAGCCTCAGCCCTGCAAAGCTCTGGGAGCAAGGAGAGGGATGGCCCTAGAATAGCCCTGCTGCCTTGAGTGCCCCTGACCCTCCTGGGCTGGCAGCACTTGCCTTTTGCTCCAGCCCTGTCCTGGTGCCCAGCTCTGCCTCCAGCCGCTCCTCCAGCTGCGCCAGCCGCTTCCGCAGGAAAACGATCTCGGTCTGGGCGCAGTCAAACCTCACCTGCCACTCGTCCTCTGCCAACGAGAGACACCCAGGGGTGCAGGATGGGTGCTGGGGCCTGACCAGCCCCCGTGGGCCTGCTGGGGCAGGGAGGGGGATGCACAAGGCCCTGACACCAGCACAGAGCTCATGGGGCACAGCTTTGTGTGCCCAGGGCTGCCCCACTCACATAGAACATGTGCCCTGCCTCAGGGACAGCGTGTGCGCCCATCCCACCCCGCCTCAGCAGCCTCCTCTTCACTCCACACACATTTCAGACACACCCTGAGGTGCTGGGGCTGCCAGGCAGTGCCAGCAGTGCCCTGGGGCACAGCACCACCAGCCCCATGTGAGACCCAGAATTGTGTGACCGAGCTGTCACTGCCAGCTCCCACTGGATGAGCAAAGCAAGGGTGACAGAACACTCTGGAGTGGCCAGGGGCTTGAGAGTGGCACTGACAAACCTCTGCCCTCTTCTCTGTGGCCCCACAGGTCAGGCTGGATGCCCAGAGCATTCACTGCCTCCGGAGAGACATCCCTACCTCCTCCAGAGCCGCTTATCTTCATCTCACGCAGCTGCACCAGCTGCTGAGCCTCTTCCAGCTGCTTCTCCACCGACTCCAGTTTCTTCTGCACTTGGTCGTGTTTGCTCTGGGGAAGGGAGGAAGGGAGCAGCTCTACCCAGCTCTGGGGCACTCAGGAGGGCTGTGCCAGGGGGAACTGCACAGCCACTGTCACCGCAGAGGGGCTCAGGGCTGTGGTACCTGCAGCTCCTGCAGCTCGCGGGTGCCCCGCAGCCGCTCCGCCCGCTCCCCGTCCAGGGCCTGGCAGGTGACATCGCCCTTGTACCGCTCATCCGACAGCTCCGTGGTCAGGTCGATGATCTGGGGGAGCAGAGGGTCAGCCTGGGCATGGCTGGGGGTGCTTCTGCCATCCCACATCCGTCCAGAGTCCTGACAGGGCTCAGGAGTGCACTGACCAGGCTCTCACTGCGCTGCAGGCAGGGCTGGTCACAGCTCTCCATTGTCCTACTTTATTACATTAAATTTAACTTTGAAAGCAGGAGCAGATGAATGAAGGGGAGAATTATTAATCCAGAAAATCAATTCCATTCTCCTCAGAGCAGATGGGCACATGGTCCTTCCTCCAGCCCAGCAAGGGGCTGCAGAGGCAGCAGGGCCACAGGAAAACACAGCACTCCAACAGTCCTTCCCTGTGTCTGACAGCATTTGAAGGCACCTCACATTGTGCAGGCACCAGCTCCTTAGGGAGTCCCACAAGTTTAACCCAGGAAGGAAATCCCACAGGATTTCTCTCCCTGGAGAGACGGTGTTTTCCTAGGTCTGCCCTGAGGCGGTTGCCTCGCTCAGCATTCCCAAAGACCTTAAACTAAATCATCTTTACCCCCTCCCCAGTGATGAGGAGGGTCCTGGCCTTGGGGGCTGTTGGCTCCATCAGGCAGAGCTGCAGCCTAGACCCAGCCCAACCCTGCTGCAGCCAAGGGAGCTGGGAAAACCCAGGGTATTTATAGAAACCTTGGGAGCTCCTTCTCCTCATGATGCTTGGCAAAATCCCAGGCACAATCACAAGGAGCTGCGCATCCGAGAGCAGAACCCACAGAGGACCAGCAGCCAGCTGGGAACATGAAATCCCACAATGGTTTGGGTTGGAAATGACCTTAAGACTCATCCAGCTCTCAGCCATGGGCAGGGACACCTTCCACTACCCCAGGAAAGCTCCCAGCCCCATCCAACCTGCCCTTGGATACTTTCAGGGATGGGGCAGCCACAGTTTCTCTGGGCAGCCTGGAGTGATGCCAGCCTGGAATTCTGCAACTGGACACTGCAGCCTGTCCAGAGCCCTGTCCAGAGGCCCATCCCTGGCAGCTGCCCCTGCTCTGATGGAACTGGTGCTCCTGTTCATCCCCATCAGCTCCTTCCCCAACCTGGCTGAACAGAGCTGTGGCAGAGGTTTTGGGCTCTATATCAGATGTTTTGGGGTCTGTACCAGAGGTTCTGGGGCTGTACCTTGCTCTCCAGACTCTCTGTATTCTGTCTGAGCTCGCTGCACGCCTGCTCGGATTTTTCCAGCTTCCTTCTCAGCGCCGCCAGCTCCTCCTAGGGAAGATTGGAAAAAAACACACCCAGAGAGTTCCAGCATCCTCGGTTTATTTATGAAAACCTTGTTTTCTGTTCAAAATAAGTGGAAGAGACACAGCTGCCTTATTAATAAAATTTACCAGGCAACTTTGAAGGCTGCTCACTGCAAATTGCTGGGACTACAGCTCCTGACATGAATTCCATCGGAGGGAATGTCAGCTTTGGTGTGTGTAGAGCATGTTTTATGAGAGAGCAGCAAACCTCAAAAGCCTGGGATGAACAGCCAGGGGCCTGATTCATGCTCAGGGAGGGTCCCAGGGCCCTGGCAGGTATCAGAGCACGGTGCAAAGGCACAGTGTTGGCTGTGATTCCTTCCCAGGCAGCAGGAGCTGCTCCATGCAGCCTTGTCCCGCTTTGATATCCAACACTGAGCAGGAGCAGAACGTGCAGAGTCGTGATAAAAACAAAGGTTAACAGATGATGGGGGCTGATGGATCCCAGGTGGGTTTGGAGACAAAAACAGAGGCTTGGGCAGCTTTTATTTCATCTGAGCCAGCCTGAAAACATCCTGTTAAAACCTCACTAAGGCGAGAGGAGGAGCGGGACTCCAGGGAAGATGGACTAGGAATTTAGCACAGGTCTCAAAGGGTGCAGAGGGGTGAAAGGAGCCTCTCCTGGGACAAAAAATGTCCATCAGCATCTCCAGTTACCCAGGGTAACACAGGTGGATGCCAGCACAGCACTGGGGACAGTACAGAGTGGAGTCCCCTCTGTCACAGGTGTGTTTGAATGCTCATCTTCCAGCACCCCACAGGCTGATGAGCCCATCCCCAGGGGTCTGGCTCAGGGGACACAGCCCCTGGAGCTTGCAGAGAGCACGAGGAGGGCAGTGGGGGAACCTTGGGATGAGGTTTGACTGTGGGGACACGGTCAGTGTTTGCTCACTGTCAGTGTTCTCCCTCCACAGCTCTGCAGAATGCGTGACACTGCGCTAAGAACAGATGGCAACTTCTGGATGGTGGCAAAAACCTCTTTCTTTGGGCAGGAGTGACTTCCAGCTTGGCCAATCCACCAGCCAGTGCCCCTAAATCACCCCAACCTGACCTGTCTTGTCCCACTCATCCCAGCCCAGCCCTTGGCACTCACCTCCTTAGCACGGAGCTGCTCCTCAGAGAGGTTAACACTGAGCAGGGGCCGCACGTGGCTCAGCAGCTGCCACCAGGGCCAGTGCCTGACTGCCTGGAACACCACCAGGTTCTTCTGGACACAGCGGATGGCGAGGCGCTGGATCTGTGGGGACACAGCAGCAGTGACCCTCACCCAGCTGGGAAGGAGAGGGAGAGGTGGCAGGAGAGCTCAGGGATGGCAGCACAGCATCTCATGGCTGCAGGGAAAAGCTGATACCCTTCCAAGGAGTTCAAAAAAGAGCTGTGGGCCATATCCCAGCAGCACTGACCGGGGTGGGCTCAGGAATCCCCAATACACAGGATGGGTACCTTCAATCTCTTGAACTTCTGGCGGCTGAGGAAGCCTTTGCAGGCAGCCTGGAGCAGAGTCATCTTCTGGGCTATCAGCTTGTCCCGCTGCTTCTCCAGCCTGGAGATGACCCCTGGCTTCAGGAACACCTGGCAGCAAGGAACAGGTTACACACCCCAGGTCGGGGCTGAGACCTCTCCCTCCTCCTGCTTGACAGAGGGATCAACCATCACAAGGGGCCATTCCTCAAAACCTTTCCTGTGGGATGCTGTCCTTTCCCTCCTCTGTGGGGATGGATGGAGGGATGGAGGGATGGAGGGATGGATGGAGGGATGGATGGAGGGATGGAGGGATGGAGGGATACCTCCACTGACAGTGGATTCTGACAGGTGACACACAGATGCACACAGGAAACAGCAATGATGCATTACAATAGCAAAACCCAAATAAACCAGGTTGTTTTCTTTCTCTGAACCGGTCAGAAACGCCTCAGAAGTGACACAGATTTGCTGAAGTCACCAAACCCAGGCCGTTATGGATCTCTGAGCGTCTGAAGTGTCTCTGGGTCACTGCTCTGGGAGAAGCTCTTGGAATCCAGTGTCAGGGGCTCCCAACCATTTTCACGGCCCAGCTTTAACAACCCCTGAGTGACACGGGCGAGGCCGGGATTGTGCTGAGAGAGCTGCATTTTAACGAGGTGCCAAATTGAATCGAAGCACAATCCCAAGGAAAGTGGCTCTCCCGAGCTGATGCCATGATTGCTCCACCACCCATTCGATTGCCTCATTAACGTCTGAATTAACTCCCCAACCCTGCAAGTTTCGCAGCTGGTACAAAATCAATGCTCAAAGCCACAGCAAAGAGAACTCGCCCCTAACGAAATGTGACCGGGGCTGCCACCGTGCTATTGATTAAGAACAAGGGTTCCAGAGAGGAGATAATTACAAACTGCACAGTGCAGGATAAAAGAAAGTCATTTTGCTCCACAGAAGCGTTCCATGAATTCTTTCTTTACAAACTCCGGAGCTGAAGGCGAGCACGCACGTGAAATTAATTTTTTCTTTGAGACCATCACATTGAAGTTCAAATGTTGCTGTGACAGTTCTTGCTCTGCAGCAAGCCCACGAGCTGCCCAGACCCCCTTCACTCCCAGGAGACATCCGCTGTAATTAGGAACTTAAATACCACCAGGGGCTGGCTGGATTTGGTAATTAGGTACAGGATTTACCCTGGGTACTGCTTTCAGATGAGAATTAGGAGCATTTTGCTCTGATAATTTAGCAAGTCTCAGTTTCCCAGCCCACCCAGTGCTACATGCAGCAGTGGAGGAGAGCTTTTCTCCCCGGTTTGGGGAGCTTTGGGCTGCTGGGGAGGCTGGCACGGGGCTGTGCCCACACACACCAGAGCAATGGCACAGTTATTGTACCTGGGTGCGACCTATGGCAACGCTCTTCTTCTCCAGATCCAGCGCCTGGAACAGCTCCTCGATAGCCTGTGGGGAAGGGGCACATGATGGGACAGCTCTGGAGACACCCACACCCTGCTATGAGCTGCCGAAATGGGGTGCAGACACCCCCAGTCCTCATGGGCACCCAGCGAGGGTTCATCCAGCTCTGCCCACCTTTCCTCCTCCCCTTGCCAAAGCCCATCTGCCCAGTCCCGAGTCCCAGGGCAAGGACTTTGCTCTCCCGAGGCTTTGAGCAGGATGAGGAGTAGAGATTTGCAGCTGCAGGCAAGATTTTCCTCCTTTTGCTGCCACCCCTGGTCCAGCAGAGCCTTGGGGCACGGGCAGGAGGTGACAGAGGGGACAGTGCCTGTCCCAGCACCATCCAACTGCCCCCAGTGCTCCCCTCCTGCCCACCAGGAGCCAGAATCGGGGAGAAGGGCTGAGTTCTCCCCTGAGCCCACCAGCGCAGCACAGAACTCCTGGAGGATTCCAGCAGGAGATTATCCCAAGGAGAAGCCTGAACTCAATTACTCCAGGCTTTGGACCAGAACATGAACATAACAGGCAGCAACTCCAGCCATTCCCCTGGGGCAGCCACGCTGTCTGGGTGGATGGATGGATGGTTTGAAAGCCCCAGGGCTACAGAAATTGTAACAAAAATCCTCTGCTAATACCTCACTCCACACACCACCATCTCACGCAGCTCCTCCCCGAAGGACAAACCCACGGAAGGAATATTCCACCATGCACCCAGGAGCAGCAGAATTGCACCCCTGGCCTCACCAGCAGCAGTGCAAAGAGGGGATGGAGCCCACCAAGGAATGAGGATATGGAGCACAGAGCCTGAAATGCTGTGCCAGGGTGAGGAAGCACCACTGCTGTGGCTGTGCCTGTTCTGGTGGCACTGCTGGGACCAGGACTGGCGTGGGGCTGTGCAGGACAGTCCCATCCCATCCCAGCACAAGGCCAGCTCTCGCTGCACTGTCCCCCCACAGCTGACAAGCCTCTCTCCTGCTCCAGCAGCTGGGTTAATGCCGTGTCCTGGGAAGCATTTCCCAGCTAACAAACCCTGGTGGCAGCAAGCTCCAGGGAGGATGGGATTTTCCAAATCCCCTGCTTACACGCTGCTGACAAGGCACCCTCTGCCTCCGACAGCATTTCATAGCAATATTGACCTTTCCCAATTGTCAGGCTTGTCTTATTAAATCCCGAGGTCTTAACTGCCTTTGCACATGCTGGCTGCAGTTTGCACAGCACAGCACGTGCCCAGCTTTAATTCAGCTCCTCTCAGCTCTTGGTGGCTCATCCTTAGCCTTATTCCAGGCATGGCTTTGAGCTGGTTTTGCTACAAATTTACTAGGAAACAAATAAAACTGGCACGTGTGGAGATTCCCTCCTGAGCTCTTTTGGCTTTGAGCATTGTGAGGTGAGGTGAGGAGTCACCCCGGGGCTGCAGGTGATGCCCAGAAGATTCCACAGTCCTTGCTCTCTTGGGTGCCTGGGAATGTTGCCTGGCTTGTCCTCAGTCCCAGATTTTGGGGGAGCCAGGGGGAGGATGCCCACATCCCAGCCTCAGTTCGTGCCCTGTCCTGCTGGAATAGCTCTGGCACCATCACAGCCCCACCGGGGGTCTCAGCTCGTGCCCCCCAGCCCAGCACACACCTTGCTCTCATCTGGCACCTCGTAGGCAGAGTTGTGCTTCTTCATCACCTCCGGAGCCAGCACCTGGAAGCGCCTGCGGAACTGCGTGAGGAGCAGCCGGTCCGAATACCCTGGGGACACACGGGGGGGTTGGGGGCTGCCCCAGGGCACTGCCACTCTGGGGAGGGACCTGCTGGGACATCCTGTGCACAGGAAAGGCCGCCCAGGGTGGAGAGAGAAACCCCTGCAGTGAGGGCAGGGAGAGGTGAGAGCACCGAGATGAGCTGGAGGTGGCCAGATGCCACCCCAGCACCTCGTGTCACACAGGACATGTCCCTGGACCTCCTGCACAGCTCCCTCTCCCCATGGCATGGGCTGTGGTTGTGCCTGATGCTCCAAGGGGAGCCCTGCTGGAGCTGCAGCCACAGAGCTCAGGCACGAGAGGGGCTCAGAACCCCCTGAGCAAGAAGCAGGAATGAAAACTGAACGGGGAATTTCTGAAGGAGGGGATTCCTTGCCTGCTGGTGAGAAGCAGGTGATGAGCAAAGGCTGGAGGGGCTGAGCCAGGGGCAGGTGGGACAGGCATGGGTGAGTCTGGACGTACCAACACGGTGGAGGCGCAGGGCGTCCATCAGCTGGGTCCCCTCTAGCTGTGTCCTCAGGGCCACCACATCCAGCTGTGGGGCTGCATCTGGTGGCGCTGGGGGTCGAGGGACTGGCCCTTCCTGGCCCATCCCTGGCAGGAGGCAGTGGACAAAGTGCAGCTGGGACCGTCGGAGAAGGTTGGTGAGGGCGTCCTGGAGGGCAGCAGAGGTCAGTGGGGATGGAGGGGACAATGGGTCTGCCCATGCTGCTGGTGGGAGATGCTCCCTGTGCACCTGCAGGGTGTCTGGGCAGGTGGAGGAGTTGGGAACAGCATCAGTCAGAGGGCTGAGCACAGGTGGTGAGCAGGACCCTTCCTCCTAAAGTTTTAAAGTTTCCAGAAAATTTACCAGGATTTGTAGAATCGTGGAGTTTTTCTGGATTGGAAGGTTTAAAGATCATGGTGGTTGACGGATGCTGGGGAGGGGGTTTGCCAGGGCAGGCAAGACCCTAAAACGGGCTGGTCAGGGAACCAGCAGAGCCTGAGCCTCATCTCCTCGAGAGAGTTTGGACACTTAATTAGGTGTGAGAGCAGCAGGAGCCTGGCACACGCCCAGCGCCGAGGGCTGGTTACTGTCTGAGCACTTAAGAGGATTAAAGCAGCGAGGTGCTCTGTAATCTGTGTGTGATCTGAGTGTGATCTGTGCTCGATCTGAGCCTGATCTCTTTGCCTGGGGGACTCTCCCTGAGTGACAGCAGCGCTGGACAGGCCAGCCCAGCACCCCAGGTGACCACAGCCACAGCGGGGACAGGCAGGAGGTCACTGCTGGGAGGTCACCGTGGGATAAAGGAGCCGTGTCCAATGCAAGGTCCCAGCTCTGTGCCACAACCCCCCCGACCCTCAGCGGCAGGGACCGGCACTCACCGCCTGCAGCTTGATCTGGGCGCACACCGACCTCTTCCTGACGGCGGCGAAGCTGCTGGCGAAGGTTTTCCTCAGGCAGGCGTTGCGGTGCAGGGCGGCCTGGGAGCGCCCCTCCAGCCCGGCCAGCGCTCGGCAGGACAGCGGAGCCCTCGCCCGCGGCTGCACCAGCTCCCGGATCGCTCCCCTGCCCGGACAGACACACGGCCGGCTCCATTTCCCGGCTTCTTCCACAGGGAGGCAACACCCAGGGCCCCAAATTCCAAGGTGGTGCTGCTCTGAGTGCACCAGGATGCTGGGACACCCCCACCCATTCCATCCTCTCCGGTTGGAGCATGGAGTTGTTGGCTGCTGTTAAAGCCCAAACCAAATGAGGCAGGAGTGTGCCGGGAGAAGGTTAAAATCCCCCAGTGTGCACAGACACCTGCAGCACTGCAGTTCCCTTTCAATTCCAATTTAGTTTACAAGGCTGCTCAAAGCGGTGGGGAAACCTGGGCTGCTGGTGGAGCCTCACAGCTCTGGCTTGTGCTGGACCCCCAAAGGCAGGGGCACTTTCCACCAGCCCAGGTTGCTCCAAGCCCCATCCAGCCTGGCTTTGGACACTTCCAGGGATGGGACAGCCACAGATTCTGTGTTCCAGAGCCTCACTAGACCCACAGAAACGAAATTCTTCCCAGTTTCCCACCCAACGCTGTCCTCTGGCAGTGGGAACCACTCCCGCTTGTTCACACAAGGGATGCCCCACACCACCCTCTGTCTCCGGTGCTGGGGCAGGTTTGCAGCTCAGGGCAGGAGCAACCCCAATCCTGTTCTCATGGGCACTGTGGCACCTCCTGGCACTTACACCGTGGAATTCTGCAGCACCTGGATGGCGTTCTGGGCCGAGAGGTTGAACTTGGCCTTGCTGACCCAGCCCGTGAGGTCGTAGCGCACGGGGGCCGTGCCCAGCTGGTGGCAGATCTCGAAGTGCAGGGTCTGCTCACACCTGCGCAGGTGCCCCTCACCTGTAAGGCCGGGACATCACCCCGGGACCAGCCCGGAGAAAAGCCCAGTGAGGCGTTTAATCATCCGCATCTCCCAAACTCCCAAAGCCAGATGGAGATGCCAGAGGGCGGGCGGCCAAGCCGAGCCCAACTCACCCTCCTCCTGGTCGGGTCCCCTGGTGGCGAAGTAGGAGCAGAGGCGCTCGAAGGCTGTGCCGTCCCCGGAGCCTGGGATCAGCACCTCCTCGTCCAGGATCCACAGCAGCCCCCGGCGAGCGGCCCCGGGGCTGCCCGGGAGCACCTGCGGCTGCCGAGGGACACCAGGGCTGCAGCCACCGCCACTCCAGCCTGCTCTGTCCCCTCCTCCCTGCTCTCACTGCCTAGCTGTGAGAGGTCTACCCCAGGGGCAGACCCTCCCCACCTGCTCCACCTCTGGACATCACCCTGAGCCCTCAGCAGTGTCCCAGAGGAGCCCAGCACTCCGGGCTGGAAGAGGTGATGGAGGGCAGAGCTTGGTCAGGGAGGGTCTTCACATTTTAAAAAGCCAAAAATGGTCCTGGTGGATGCTGAGCCCCTCACCCCTGCAACACCTCAGGTTGCCTTGGGATACCCCAGAGGGTCCCACTCTGCCTCTGGAGCCCTCACTGCTTGGAGCAGCAGGATGCAGAGGGGACAGGGTACCTGGGAGCAGCTCAGGTCGATGATGGACAGCGTGGCCAGTGGAGAGCGCTCTGGAAGATCAAAAGACACCTCAACATTTTCCTGGAAAACATCATTTAAAAGCTTGTTTCAGACGTGGAATGGCATCTGGAAGTCTTCATCACTGGGAAAGGGCACATCTATCCTTACTCCACGATGTGTGTATTAAACCATAGGAATTCAGCTGTTTTCCCAGGGCTAGAGGCATTATGGTAACTCCTTCAAGCCTATAATAAGTTCATCTCTGCCTGTAGGTTTCTCAGCAGCTTATTTCTGCAATAATTTATCATTTTCCTTTCTATTCTCTATTATTCATCCGCTGAAGAAAAAGTCAGCCGTGCCAACAGAAGAGCACAAAGTCTCCTGAGCTGGAGAAAATATATAACAGAATTCCAGGATGGTTTGAGTTGGGAGAGACCTTTAAATCATCTCATTCCACCCCCCAGCCATGGCAGCTTCCACAAAGATGCCAAGAGAGCATCTCTGGCACACCAGAAATAGCCAAGAGGATCCAGAACTGAGGCAGGGGTTGAAGAGAGAGGCAGCTCAAGCTTCCTGCTCCATGCAGACCCCCCACAGTTCTGCTGCAGCCCTCCCAGTAAAGCTCCTCAGTTACTCACTCACACCACAGCGGGGACACGGGGACACATGGGGACAAAGGCAGCCCCATTCCCGGCTGCTGGGAGCTGCTCCTCACCTCTCTGTACCTCTCCATCTCCCTCAGGAAGGTTTTCTCGTAGAAGAGCCCCTGCAGCCTCTCCTGGATGTAGTTGTGGCACAGCTCCTCGAAGGTGGCCGCGCGCTCGCTCCGCTGCTGCCGCGGGCTCTGGAAGCCAGGGCTGTCCACCACGGCGATGGAGGCCATGGAGAGGTGCTGGGAGGAGAAGGACCTGGGAAGAGCCACACAAACCACCAGGATTTACCCACAGGCAGCAGAGTGGTGCCAGCTGGGCTCCTCGCAGTGCCCGCGGGACACGGGAGTCCCAAGTGCCAGCGCCATCCCCACATAAAGGTTTGCACTCTGCCGCCTGTTTTTCCAGCAGGAATCAGTCACCTGCTCCATGCCCCTGGAGAAGGGGCTGCCACCCCCCAGCCCCAGCAGCTCTTTGGTACCTGTTGATGAGCGAGATCACAGCGGCAAAGAGCTCCTCGTAGAGCCCTGAGGCCATTCCCTCCACACACTCCACTCCCGTCATCTTGGGCCCTGGCACAGTGAAGGGAAGAGCAGGCAAGGTTATTTCCAGCCAAGTTCAGCCCATTCAGAGCTGAGGTGGGACCCTGGATTCTCCTGAATTCTCCTGGATTGCAGAACCCACATGGCTCCACAGCATCGCCCCTGCACGTTCCCTCAGCTGCCTTCAGCTCCTCTCCTGCCTCAGGTGGATTTAAGGAACACAGCTATTGCCATCTCAAAAGTCAATTCCTCAGGTTCTTGTTTTTATCAGGATAACTTGCAGGGCCCAGCTGGAGTTCTGCTGCTGAGCATCATGGAATCATCAAGGTTGGAAAAGACCTCCAAGATCATCAAGTCCAACCTTTCAGGAGTGCGGGAAGGCTGACCTGAAATCCAGGCAATATCTCACCCTCCCACCTCGCACATGCTGGATCTGCCTCCATGAATTAGATCCACACTATAATTTAAGGTTTGTAGTGGCTCAGCAGCACAATCCCTGATCCAGAGCTCCTTGCAGGAAACAGGTGCTCAGAGCACAGCACCAGCCCAGCTCCACTTGTGGAGTTTGGGGAATTCCCGTTTTTCCAGGCAAAGCTCTCACAGCCGCATCATTTATCTGAATTCACCTGATTCCATGTGTCCCTGAGGAGGGTCAGGCAGGGGCAGCTGCAGAGCTGAGGGCAGCGATGTGACACAGCGGAGTCGATGGTTTTATTAATATTAACAGACCCAACTGGTTCTCACAGCCTCACCGTTCCCTCTCCCCCAGAGATAAAGGGAAAAGGGCTGGGACATCCCGGTACCTGGTGGGCTCTCCTCTGCTTGGGGCCGGCCCCGTGCTGTCACCTGTGCCAGGATGTGCCTCAGGTGGTGCTTGAAGACGGCGGTGCCGAGCTCCTCCACGTCGCAGCCCAGCACCTCAGCAGCGCGGCTGGCACTCTCGAACTTCAGGAACTGCTTCCTGCCAACTGGGGAGGGGCACGGGGGGGCTCAGCCAGGGCCAGCTCTGCCTTAGCATCACCAGATTTCCCACGGCCCCCCCTTGGGCACCCCCAAAATCAAAACGGTCCGAGGCAAGTCGGGGACCAGGTGAACCGCGCGATATCAGAGTTTCAGCGGAGTAAAGCAGCAGATGTGCCCGTGGGAGCTGATGGGATTAGGAACCAATCCCTGGAAATCCGGGATCACCTTTCAGGGTCCCGGCGGTGTTTGCTGTCCCTGCAGCCGGGAGCTGCGGTTCAGACATCACTCCCATCCGGTGATAACAATTCCAGCTCAATGATTAAAATCAATAAGGGAGTAATCTGCAGGATTAATCCTTTTACAAATCCAGGGCAGGAAGGTGGGGCCGTGGAGGCAGCCGAGCAGCACAGCTCAGGAACACGAGGGGGAATGAGCACAAATGGGAGCAGCCAAAGTCACCCAGAGACCTCAGGGTGGCACTTTTGGGTGGTGGATGAGGAGCTGGGGGGGCTCGCAGCTAAAACGGGCCCTTTAAACACAGCTGGGGAGAGGGTGTGGGGTGGAGAGTGAGAGGTGGCCACATCCTGGGAAGCTCCGTGGGGAACCCACTCCCAGCCAAGGGGATGCACAAAGCAGGGCTCGAGGGCTGGGGGTGCTTCACAGCACACTCATGACAGTCAATCCCCTTCTCCCTTCCCCTTTGATCCTTTCCCAGTGTTTTCTATGCTGACTGAAGGACTCCAACATCAAGGGCTGTGCTGGAGCAGGCAGAGGAATTGCCTCAACACTCCAAGCTTTGATTTATTCTGTTTTCACTTGTTCTTGTGTGAGCTGGCTGGACAGATGCTGATTCCTGTCAGACACAAAAGCTCTGCCTGCCAGGGAGTTGGAGGGGCTGGAAGGCCTGCACAGACCTGGCTGGCATCCCACACTGGCTGCTCCAGCATCCCTGGGATAAACAAGAGGGTCCACTCAGCCCAGGCTCCCCCAGGCACCATTTTACCCTCCATAAGCTATAACCAGCAGCAGCTCCACGTGGCTCTCCTGAGTGTGATGTGACCATGGAAAATTCCCTGACTTTAACACCTGAAGGGAATTACTTTGGCCCAGGTAAATATTTAAGAGTGGCAGAAGGAAAACACAGGGTCAGCGCTCATGGGGACAGCTCAGCCTCTCTTGCTACAGCCCCAGCCCATTTCCAGACTGCTCAATGCCGTTTCCTGGGCTCCCAGGACATGATGCCACATAGATGGGTCTGTGCAGAACCCCCTGGGCCACAACAATCCCCATGAACCAACAACTCAGTCGCTCACTCTGGGCTATTGCTGCTGGTCTCACTGATCCCAAAATTCCCCCCTGACTCTGTGGGTGCTCCTGTCCCTCCTGCTGCCCTGGTGCCCCTGACCTCTGCAGGGTTTGGGGCAGCTCAGTGTCCTCCACCTGAGCAGCAGGTCCCAGCCCTTCTGCCCTGTCTTTTTCCTCCATCCAAAGGGTTTCAGGAGGTGAGATTTGCAGCAGCCTCGCTGTGCCAGGGGGTTTGGAGCGACTCCTGACACACCTGTGACAGCACCAGGATGGCTGGAGTGGCAGCCACCTCCATTACAGGTGCGTGGTGGGAAGCCCACAGGGAGCTGGGAGCCACAATGCTTTGTTCTGATATCAGGCAGCAAAAAGGCCAGCGTGAGAGCGAGCTGAGCGCCAGCCCCGCTGCGCCCCAAACCTCCCTTCCGCTTACAGGGGCAGCAAATAAATTAAACCAGGGGATTTTCTGCAGCCCACAAAGGGACTGGAGCACTCAGGTGAATGGTACCCAGGGTGCCCCGCTGGCCTCTGGCTGCCAGGCTGCTTTCCTAATAAAAGAGCTGCTCTAATACGTTTCAAAGGCAGCGGGAAGGGCTGACACCGGGATGGAGCAGAACGAGCTTTTGAAATTCAATCTTTTCTTCTCAGCGTTTCTCTAGCTGCAAATACATTTTCCACCCCCAGCCAGGGAGAGGTGGTGCTGCTCCCTCCTGGTTTATTCCTGCACAGACTGAAGGGGTGAGAAGAGAAAGGGAAAAGGAGCCTTTAGCCCACACCGGGGCCCGTTTAACACGTGCCGGGGCCGTGGCTGTGGATGGGGATGGAGGAGACACCCGGCTGAGCTCCTGAATGCCCTGGAAAACCAGTGCCGAGGCTCCCTTCGGGGAGATTTCAAGGAGAGGATTTGGAATACACAACATCAAAGGGCATGAAAGGGGAAGGGAAGAGATGGCTATCGGGAGACAGGTTTAACCACATTAAAAGAGTCGTCGCCCCCACTGAGACTTTTGCTCCATCCGCCTTTGATCCATTTTTTATCCATATTTCCTTTCATTTCTCCCCTTTTGTTGACACGCGGTGGGGGAATCAATACCAGAGTGAGCGACACTGAGACATGCTCTGCTTGTTAATCCCACACCAGAGTGTGCTCGGAGCTGCAGCCCTGCCTGAATCCGCTACTCCCATTCCTGTTCCTGCTCAAAGAATGGAGCAGGATTTGTTGGATACAGCATTTGATTCCCTCACAGACAGATTTATAGAGGGCTGAGGACAGAATGTGCAGGAAGTCTGAGCAAAGAAAAACTCCCTGTGACCATGCCTCCACCTGTCCTTGAGCTGGGCACTCCTGAAACGAGACACGTCTCCAAAATCTGCTCTCCCAAAAAACTCACAGGGCAGGAGGACTTTCAAATTTTTTGGCCAAGAGCCTTCTGACACTCATCAGCCTGAGAGCACAGGGTCATCTATAAAACTGGAAGGGCATTAAGGTAGATTGAGATGAGGAAAGAGAATACCAGAAAGAAGAAGAAAAGAGAACTCACTGTAAGTCACGACAGCATCTATCCTTTTAAAATAATTAATAAATGATTAATGGCATAAATTACCATAAGATGTGTTATGACATGGTGCAGAGACATTTATAAATGTCTGTGGCTTAATTCGTGGCAGCCTTTATGCAGCCCTCACAAATTGAAGTGTGTAAATCAATGTGCTGCCTCTAAAATGGGTTAGTGCACGTCCTAAAATAATTTGTAAGGGATAAGGCAATTCCTGCTCGCCCGTATTAACAAAGTCTCTATAAACACGATCTTCACCCAGACTCAGCCTATTATAATTCAGTTACTGTGGTAGACACTCAAGACATGATGAAATTAGTGCTACCTGAAGCTGTCCCTTCATGGTGTCATTGGGGACAACACGCCAACAAAGGAGTCACCCACCCCAGTCCTTCTTAAGGAGGTGACACCCAGCAGCTTCTGCCCTGCCCACATGTGGCAAGGACAGATCTGCTCCAGAATGGGAATGCATCCCACGGGGCAGAACACCAGCATCCCACATCCCACCACGGAGGAAGAGCATGGAAGAACTCGGAGCCACCACAAACGGAGCAGCCTTGGGATGAGAATCATCCCTGCACACCCCCAGACACTGATCCCTGCCAGGACACGCTCCAAGCGCGGAGACAACGTGTGAGGGAAGCAGAGGCAGGATTCCCCTTACCTTTGCAGGCTCCAGCAGCTCCCAGGTGGTAGATTCCAGCCAGGATGCGCCACACAGCTGCCTGCTCCTCTGGGGAGATGCCCAGCGTGCCCATGGCAGCCCGGAGCTGGGAGAAGGCCACCGAGGCTCTCTGCTTGTCCTCAGGCTGCAGGGGGACAGAGCCAGGGGATGTCACTGCCTCTGCTGGGAGGCACCCATAGAAGGGAGAGTGAAACCATCGGGACAGCAAGGAAACACAGCGAAGGACCCTCGGGAAATTTGGAGCAAGTGGAGAAGCCACTGGCAGGTTCCTCGGGTGTAAGGAGCAAGCTGGGTTCATCACCTTGTCAAACAGGGACATGTAATTCCCATTTCATGAGTGTCTACAGAGCAGCAGCTGGGGATGGATGCTTTGTATCATGGAATCATTGAGTGTTTTGGGTTGGAAGGGACCTTAAAGCTCGTGGCAGGGACACCTTCATCCAGCCTTGTCCCCTCACTCCTCACCAAACACACCTGGCCCAGAGCTGAGCAGCTCCTGGCCACCAGCAGGACCTCACCTGCCACCTCCCACCACAGACACCCCCTCCTGCAGTCCCTGAGCTGGGGCTGCTCTGTGGGACCAGGAGCCACCAGCTCCAGTGGGAAACATCCCACCTTGGGATCAGGGAAACCTCTCCATGCTGGGATTGCAAATTCCCAGAAACCAGAGCTGTGAAAAGAGGGCAAAACCCCACCTCTGAACCCGAGTCTGCTGCATCAGCAGGGTGAGGACCTCGCTGTGCCCTCCTCAGAGCTGCTGCTCCAGCAGCTGATTCCTTTGGCTCCTGAAGTGGAGCAGGAGCTCCTTAATGAAGATGGAATATTGGATTCATCAATAGATGATGTAACTGCAAATTGCTGCGATTCATCCCAGCACTTTGGCTCCTGGACAATCTGCTGGGGCTCTGCAGACAGCTCAGACTAATGAGGGGGCTGCGGGTGGGAATCAGCTGTGGAGCTTTAACTCCTAAAATTCACATTCTGGGCTGTCCAAAGGATGCTCTTGTCCCTGGGAGTTGCTGCTGCAGGGGAACACCAGGGGTTGGTGACCCTGGAGCAGCAGGATCTGGTCCCAAGGTGGCTGTGGCATGTGCAAAACCCAAGCAGACATCCCAGGCAGGGCAGCCCCAGTCCCAGCAGCCCCCCTGTGGCTGTCAGAGGGGTGCTGGGGGAACTGTTTGGGCAGACCCTTCCTCACATCCCAACATTCCCTCCCTCACATCCCAACATTCCCTCCTCCCCTCCAGGCTCCCAGTACAGTGGCATCATCAGCCAGGAGCCAGGGACTCCAAGCCACCCTCTAACTGCAGCATGCCCTGCAGCATCCCACTTCAGCTGGGCACAAGACTCCAGCATTTCCCTCTCCCTACCTTGGTGAACGGTTTGATCCCAAAGGAATTGCTCTCAGCCACCTGGTGCAGGTGCAGCATCGTCCTGGGAGTAGTCACAAAAAATGAGAGTCAAGCTCCCTCCTTTGCCTGCCCTCAGCACCCCCAGCCACCTTTACAGCGCCACCTGAGGGACCTGGATGGGACAGGCCACCACAGCACTGCCCCATGCAGGGACATGAGCTGGTGCACCAGGAGCCTTCTCCTGGGGACACACCCCGGGGGGAACTGCAGTGAGAGGGAAAGGGATCTCTGTCTCATTTATCCCCCCAATTTCAGCTTTAGTGGAGGGGTAAAATAGCACCAGGAAATGCCCTCATTTCATAGAAAATTTCTGTATGTGCAGAAAGATCCCTGCAGCCCCATTAATGTAATTGCTTTCACTATCTCTTATCGGGGGAGGGTCTCAAAACCCCATTGATGGAGGGAATTTGGGTATAAAGGAGGGGGAATCCCAGGACAGCCCGGGGCTGTTGGAGCCTCACACCCACCTCTCTGCCGCATCCAGCCCAGCCAGCAGCAGCGGGAAGATGTTGAAGCTGCTCTCTCCTTCGGGCTGCTGGGCAACACGGGCCCTCTCCAGCAGCAGGGTCTGGGGAGGGAAAAGGGGACAGAGAGATGGGGAGGGAAAAGGGGACAGAGAGATGAGGAGGGAAAAGGGGACAGAGAGATGAGGAGGGAAAAGGGGACAGGGAGATGGGGAGATGCTCCTGGGAGCTGCCAAGAAGGGACTGGATTTCTCCTTGCAGGGACTCAGTGGGTTTAGGGGCTGCTCCACCCACCCAGGGCTGTGCAAGCAAGAGCTGAATCTCGATCCAGGCATCAAGGGGCAACATTTCAGTGGAAGAAATCAACAGCCACGGTCCCTCCCCTCTGAGCTTCCAGAGGTTTGGGCAGTCTTGTGGCCTCAGCAAAGATGCTGCAGGTTTGGGGTAAGTCATTGCCTCAAGACAAGCCCAGCTCAGCTCCAGCCTTGCTAAAGGTGTTGAGTGCCAGCACTGAAGCCAGCAGTGCTGAGTGTCCCCGGGGGTCCCAGACTGTCCCACAGACATGCCAGGGTGGTTCTGGTGGTCCTAACGGGGACATTCCCCTTCCTGATCAAGGACAGTTCCACCAGGCCACCAGCTCCCCGTGTGTGCCCAGGGCAGAGCAGAGGCAGCAGCGGGAAGCCCTGGTGCTCCCCGGAGCAGACAAGGCTTCAGCCCTCTGATTCCTCAGACAAGGTCCAGGGGCACGGGCAGCGTTGATTAAAGAGCTTTTGATAAGAGCCCTGTCGGTGATAAAAGCCCTCCGAGGCTCAGCCCCAGGCGGCCGTGAGGTGTTGCTAATGAAACACTGAATTATGCATTTCCTCATCAACATTTCATCCCAGCACTGCTCCCAGCTCCCTGCCAGGGACAGGGACAGGCTGGGGGACCCTGCCATGCTGCTGACAGAGCTTCTGCTCAGGGGCCATTTGGGCACCTCTGGTTTTGGGGGAGCAGGGAGCAGAGCAGGGAGCAGAGCAGGGAGTGGAGCATCGCCCCTTGTGCCCGGCCTGGCTGGGAAGGGCAGCACAAGGATGGCTCATCCCCGCTCCAAAGAACCCCCTTTTCAGCCACAGGCCTCCTGTCTCAGCGGGTGACAGGTACCTGGAGGTGAGCAGCAGTGACCTGGCCAGTGGCACTGAAATCCAAGGACAGGACCATAGAGAAGCGTGTGGAGCTGCTGCTGTGGCCCGTGGTCACCGACCCAAAGGCTCCCAGGACTGTGAACATTGCCTGGATCTTCTCCACTGCAAAACGACCAGCAGAGCCCTCTGAGCCACCCCGCAGCTCTGGAGGAGGTGTCTCCTCCTGCCTCACCTCTGACTGCTCCTCCCGTGGTCTGTCCCAGCCCTGGGGGACTGCCTGGGGTCAGCGTGCCACACCGGGTGTGTGCTGGCAAGAAGGGGACGTGCCAGTCTGTCCAGCCTGTCCCAAGTCATCCCTCAGCCCTTTGCAAGAGCACGGTGTACCCAAGAGAGCTCCGAAATCTAACCACTGCCTGCCGAGCAGCGCTTCCTCCCGCGTCACCAGTAACCCGAGCGGGTGGGAAAGCGCTGCCCCAAGCACCGCAGTCATTCGAGTAATTCCCTCTGCGCTGCTCACGCTGGGTGTTTATCAAAGCAGCAAATCTGTTCAGTCTGGGCCGGGCACTCGAGGCCACACCGGCGGCTTAGGAGCCACCCCAGGGGACACAGAGCAGGTCGGGATTTGTGTGTCTGTGTGCCCCCAGCCCGCACGGGCTCTGTGCATCCAGTTCCAGCCTTGCCTATACCTGTGACCCCGCCTATACCTGTGACCCCGCCCGTACCTGTGACCCCGTCCATACCTGTGACCCCGCCTATATCTGTGACCCTGCCCGTACCTGTGACCCCGCCTATATCTGTGACCCTGCCCGTACCTGTGACCCCGCCTATATCTGTGACCCTGCCCGTACCTGTGACCCCGTCCATACCTGTGACCCTGTCAATACCTGTGACCCTGTCCATACCTGTGACCCCGCCCGTACCTGTGACCCTGTCCATACCTGTGACCCCGTCCATACCTGTGACCCTGTCAATACCTGTGACCCTGTCCATACCTGTGACCCCGCCCATACCTGTGACCCTGCCGTACCTGTGACCCCGTCCATACCTGTGCCCCCACCCGTACCTGTGACCCTGCCGTCCAGGCTGCCCGCCGTGCCCACCAGGTACTCCAGAGCGCTCTGGCAGCAGCGGGTCCTGCCGGCGCCGCTGTGCCCCAGGGGGATGATGGCCTGGTCCTGCCTCTGCATCAGCAGATTCCTGTAGGCTCTGTGTGCCAGCGAGCAGATGTGCGGGGGAAGGTTGTCCCGCTTCCCCCTGGGGACCTGCGGGCAGGGGGAGAGTGATAGAGCACGTCCCAAACGGGCTTCTCGTGGAGAAAACCCCGAAGATATTCACACTCAGGGTGATGATTTCTCCCCAAGGTGCAGAACCTCCCAAGAGTGAGTCCTCAGAGCACCCCCAGCCCCAAGACCAGCACCCCCAGAGCATTCCTGGCCATCAGTATCTTCAGAGCATCCCTCTCCCAAAACATCCCCGGTCCCGAATGTCCCCACAGCATCCCAAGTCCCGAACGTCCCCAGAGTATTCCCAGTCCCAAATATCCCCAGAGCATCCCCGGTCCTGAGTGTCCCTCCCAGTCCTGAATGTCCCCAGAGCAGCCCTGGTCCCAAATGTCCCCTGAGCATCCCCGGCCCCGACTGTCCCCGCGCTGTGACGGTCCCACGGTGCCACCTGCCGGCCCCGCCGCGCCCGGCGCTCTCCGCCACTGTCCCCAGGAGGGTTGGTGGCCGCTTCCCACGGGAGATCCCGCTGTCCCAGGGTCCCTTCTCTCACCTTCCCGGCTCCTCCGGCGGGCTCGGGGCCGGTGGCGATGGCCACCAGGTTGGGCCCCGCGTAGGTGCAGGGCAGGCGGGCGCGGAAGCGCTGCCGCAGCGTGTTCATGACGCTGCACTCGTTGAGGCTGATGAGCGCGGCCAAATCCTCGGCTTGGTCCAGGCTGGGGGGGTTGGTCTGCGGGAAGAGAGGCACACACACCCCTCGAGCTCTGCTCTCACGGCAGGGCTGTGCCAGACCCGCTGGCACCCCAACAGAGGGGTACAGGCACCCTGCGCCCATCCCTGCCCCAGCCCAGCCTCACCCTCTGCACGCTGTCCTCGTCCACCTCGGTGACGGTGCCATCCTCGTCCCGGCGCACCCTCACCCTCCCCGCCGGCAGCTCCGGGGTCCCCACGTCTGGCTTCAGCTGTGTGGCTGAACGAGAGGCTGGTGAGTGTCCCCAGCGTGGGGCAGCCCTGGGCGCAGCCGGCTGTGGGCTGGGGACAGGCCAAGGGAACAAAGCCAACCCCGGGGCAGAGCCGGGCACAGCACCCGGAGCCCCATCCAGGCTCATCCAGAGCAGAGGAGGGAGAGTTACCCAGTGTGAACCCGTCCTGCTGGATCAGCCAGACCTTCCCTGCCTCATACCAAACGTCCCTCGGAGCCTGTGGGGAGGACAGAGGGGAATTGGGCAGAGCAGGAGGAAAACTGAGCTGGACAAACTACCTTTGCCCCATGGACAGGGACATTTCCACACTCCTGTCCCTGTGCTGCCTGCCCATCCAGGCCCAGGGTCACCCTCCTGCCAGCCCAGCCCACGGAGAGGAGCTGCATGAAACCAGAAAAGTGCATCAGTGCCCCAAAACCCAGATAACACCCTGGCACTTTACCTGGTCCTTGTCCGTGCTCTCTCCCGATGCCTCTTTATCCTGGTCCTTTTCCATGCTCTTGCTCATCTCTTTGCTCCTTCCTGATGTTTCTTTAGCCCGGTCCTGCTCTGTGCTCTTGCCAATCCCTTCGCTCTCTTTCAGCATCTCTTTACCCTTTCCCAGCTCTTCCTTCACCTTGCCCACTTCTTTTCCAACATCTGTGGACTTCTCTTGGGTTCCTCCTGGCTCCCCCTTGACACGCTCTGACTTGTTTGTGGTTTTTTCAGGCTTTTTGATCTCTCTCGGCTCCTTCTTGCCACGTCCAACATCTTTCTTCATCTTCTCTGGCTCTTTCCTGGCTGACAACAGCTCCCTCTGGGCTTTCACCTTGGCTGGGGGCTCCTCGTGCCTCAGGGGTGCCCCCTTCTCCTTGGTGGTCTCAGGGACTGTCCCCTTCTCCTTCTTGGTGGTCTCAGGGAATGTCCCCTTCTCCTTTTTGGAGCTCTCAAGGACTGTCTCCTTGGGCACGTCCCCCTCCTTCACTGGGACTTTGCTGCCACGCTGGGGGCCCTGGCTGGGTGCGGGGGCTGGAGCTGGGGGGCTGCCCCCCAGAAAGGAGTCCTTGGGGCTCTTCCCAGGCCACAAGGGTTTTCCCACCTTGGGAGCCCCTGGGCGAGGGGTCTCTGCTGGTTTGGGGGTGGTCTCTGAGGGTTTGGAAGAAGCCTCTGCTGTTTTGGGGGATGTTTCTGCTGGTTTTGAGGATGCCTCTGCTGGTTTGCAGGGGGTCTCTGCTCTTTTTGAGGGCACCTCCACCGATTTGGGGGCAGGTGCTGCTGTTTTGGGGGATGTTTCTGCTTTTTTGGGGGATGTCTCTGCTGGTTTGGGGGCAGGTGCTGCTGTTTTGGGGGACGTTTCTGCTTTTTTGGGGGGTGTCTCAGCCGGTTTGGGGGCAGGTGCTGTGGGGCCGGGTGCAGGGGCCGGGGTTTTGCTGGGGACAGTCCCCAGCACCTCAGGGGACAGCTCCTTGTGCGGGGGGGCTGTGACCCGCTTGCCCCCCTGCCCCTCTGCCTTCAGCCCGTTCCTCAGTGGCCCCTCGCTGGTTCCTCCTCCTCGGGCCTCGCCGTCCTTCCCTGCGGGCTGCCAGGCAAAGGAGAGGAGAGCCTGGTGTGACACCCGAGGGGACACCTGAGGACACCCGGTGCTGGGTGAGGTCCCTCAGCTCTCACCTCCTCCTTGGTGCCCACCCTGCTCTCCTTCCTCCTCCGGGCCGCCTTGGCCTCCTGCTCCGTCTCCCTCACGAGCTGCTTGATGAACCCTCCGGGGATGACCGACAGCAGCAGGGGGGGAGCAGACGGCGGCGGCCCCCGGTCCTCGTCACGGATCTGCGTTTGGGAGCAGAGGTGGGTCACAGGGCAGGCACAGGGACAGCAGCCAGCTCAGCCTGGTAGTGGCAGCAGGGCTGAGCACCAGCACCCTGCTCGGGCTGAGGCACTGCCCAGGCTCCTGCTGAGACCACAGGGCACCAGGCTGGGTCAGGAGCAGAAGCACCGAAGAAAAAAGCCCAGATTGGTGCAGCCCCCCAAGGGCTGGCCCAGCAGGAGCCCAGGGGCACTGCCAGCTCTGCTCTGTGCCAGCAGCCCTGGTGCGGCCACAGGAGGAACCCTCCTGGCTGCAACCAGGCAAGAAGCAGCTCCAGCATCACCACAGCCACATGCAGCCCTGCAGGACCCTCCATGCCAGGCCTCAGGGCAAAACCAGCCCCACTTCCCGCAGCTTTTCCAGCAGCAGCACCAGCATCAAACACTGCATCCTCCTGCCAGGCTCAGGCAGGCAAAACCCACTCAAACCAAACACTCAGGCTGGGAAGGAGCCCAGAGCCAGGGGGGCGAGCACAGCACAAGGAGACCACAGGGACCTGTGGGGACGTGACCCCGGGGACTGCTACAGTGACACCCCCCAGCACTGAGCTCCCAGGCAGCCTGAGCACCCAGCCCCAAAACAGCACCAGTGCCAGCCCGGACAGAGACTTTCCTTCTGCTCCCAGAGCGCGAGGCGCGAGGAGATGGCCATGGTGGCGGCGAGGCAGGACGGTGCTGTGCGGAGACACGTGGGGACACGCCGGGCAGAGAGAGAGGAGAGAGTTAACCAGGGGCTGCTGCTGGCCCCGGAGCCGTGCCAGGCCGGCAGCACCGTGGCCTGGTATTGGTGCCGGGCATTGCCCACCTGAGCTGGCGGCAACAACTGGAGCAGGGCGGGGGCAGTGCTGGGGAGGGCGAGGACACCAGCGTGGGGAGGTGGTGGCACAGAGGGTTGGTGGCACGGGGGGGATGGCGGGACCCCACGGGCCCAGGCTGGGTGGCAGCAGGAGCCCGTCCGTGCCCCACTTGGGGCTGACCCCGGCTTCACCTGTCGGGATCATTCAGGCACGGAGCGCGCCGGGGCTCGCCCGGCCCTGCTGTGCCTCTCCGGCCGCAATATCCTTGTACAGTAAAGGGCAGGAGCGGCCAGGAGAGGGCTGGGAATGTCACTTGCCTTCCCGGGCGGCTGCTCCGAGCGCCACGTGCCCTCAGGGACCGGCGCTGCCCCCGCGCTGTCCCCGCAGCCGGGCTCTGCTGTCCCGGGAGAACCGGCCCCGATGGCACCGCAGAGCCCGGAGGTGGCCGGCGACACGGCATTGTCACCCCCCGGCCGGAGAGAGACCCTCCGCACACGGGGAAACCGAGGCACGGAGGGGACGTGCCGTGACCGAGCCCCCAGGGTGGCACCAGCGGTGCCCGGGACACCGACACCAGCACCGCGCTCCCTCCGCTGGGATGCAGCCCCGAGCGGGAGCGGGCGTTTGGATCTGGTCCTTACTTGGCACCCGCTCCTGCTGCCACCCCTGATGCTTGCCATCGAGGGGTCCCCCAGGCACGTCCCTGCAGCGGGCAGGGAGCAGCGTCCCCATCCCCGCTCCATCGCCGCCCTGCCGCGTTCCTTTCCGCAGCACAGCCCCGCGTCGGGAAGCCGCCTCCGGAGCCGGGGCTGCCGCTATCGCCGTCCATTCCCAACTAAAAATAACCCTTCCCTGCCGAGGGGCCCCGCGAACCCACAGAGGCCGGCCGGACCCCGATCCCCACCCCGGGGCCCCCCAGAGCCTGTACCTGCTGGGGGCGGTGGGTGCCGGGGGCTGATGTCCCGCACCAGCACCGGGCTCCGCGGGACCCCGGCGAGCCGAGAGCGGCGGCGGCGGCAGCGCGGGGAGCGCCGAGAGGGTCAGCACCCGCCTCCCCCCGCCCCCGCCGCGGTGGCAGCTGAGGTGACACATGTCACTGCTAAAAATACCCGCGGCCGTGGCACCGGGGCCTCGGCTGGGGAGAGGCTGTGGCACCGCGGGGCCCTCCTCGTCCTTTGGCCTCTGCAGCGTGTGGCACACGTGTGTCACCAGTGTCCTCCCCAACACTGTTTGTGTTTGTGCCCCCCTTGGTGCACACCTCTGCACCCCAAAGAATTGGGGGAATGGCTCTGGTTGAGTGTGAGCCCACCCAGAGCACTCTGGCGCTGCCCGAGGGGACAGCCTGGGCTGGGAGCCCAGCACGGGGCTCCCCAGAACACCCCAGTTCCTCACCCCAGCCCCGAGATGGGGCCGAGCTGGAGGAGGACCTGGGAGCAGAGCTCAAAATAGCCCCTGGCACCAACAGCAGCATGGTCAGCACCTGGCAGGGGCAGGTGGGAGGGGAGCAGCAGAGTGGACACGTGGTGAGCACATGGGGAAAAGGGTGACCCCTCGGGGCCCAGCAGGACCTGTGTCCCACATGGCCCAGCACCCAAGAGCCAGTCAGGGTGCAGGTCACCCACTCAGGCCAAGTCCTGCTGCAGAGGGGTAATGTCCCCCTACATCTGATCCAAAAGCTCCACGGACACACCCAGGGAATTGCCACCCACAGCCAGAATGGCTCTGGGTAATAAGAAAGGAAACAGGATTGTCTGGAGTCTCCTGGCAGGAGGCTGAGCATCTCACCACCCCCAATCTCACCTGGGAACAGCACACGGTTTCCATGATCCTTCCCAGGTGTCACTGCAGCCACGGGGCAGCCTGGCCACTGCAGGTGGAGAATCACCCTTGGTCACAATATCACACAGGACACAGCTGGCGTGTCCCTTAGAAAAACCAGGACAAACACCACGCACAGGGCTGAGGGGAGGGAAGGGACTTACCTGTGCACGGGGCAGTGGGGTGTGGGGTCCATCCAGCTGTGCCCTGCAGGCACCTGCTCATGCCAGCACAGCCACACCGTCAGCACGGGAAGGGACAGGTGACACGCAAAGAACGAGACACCAGCACACACGCAAAGGACGGTTTTTATTGGGGTCTGGTCGTAGGAGAGCAGTTGTACTGACCAACACACAGAAGCAGCTTAGCTGTGCCAAAATAATCCCTTAAAAAAATACTGGCGGCAAGAACCGAGTGTGGCACACCCGCCACGACGGGGCTGTAAACTCCGGGACAGTCCGTGAGGAGCGAGGCCACAGCTCACAGGCACCGGGACCCTCCTCCCCACAATAAATATGGAAAGAGCCAAGTACATAAAACAAGGAATGATCTCATTGATACAATATCTAAAGTTATTTACAGATCCTGGCTTTGCTTACCATTAATTACACAATTTAGGACAGGTTCTCTTTCGATCGTTTTCCTTCATCGCGAGTAGCTGTTCGTGTGAATCTGCTCCTTTTTGTTTTAAAGGACCTAGTGAGGCATTGGAAATGCTCACAAACCCCCTCTCCGAGGATGCTCCTGCTTTATTCTGTTTTTCACACGTATTTATTTGTGCCATCTCACCCACTGCCTGCTCTCTCCATTTCCCTGAGGAGAAGATGCCTGCTACCCAACAGGAAAGCCTCTTCCCAGCCCATCTCCTTTTCCAGCCTGGAAACACAGCGTGTCACACAAACCCAGACCAACCTGGCCCTGGACAAAGCCACCTTCCTGCAGCTGTCCTCAGGTTCTCTGCCAAATCCCTGCCTGGACACACCCCAGGCCAGCAGCACCAGTCTCATCACTGTCCCCACCAGGGCACCTTTCCAGGGGTGACACCAAGGAGCCACAAATGCCACTGGCACAGTCTCATCCACCACCAGCTCCCCCCTCCTTCCAGGAACAGCTTGGGCTACAGCTCACCCCAAAATCCAAAGGGATCAGAGAGGGAAATGGTAAAGGCGGCAAAGACTGCTCTGGGGAGCACAGCAGGGCTCCCTCCCTGCCCCTCAGCAAGGAGAGAACTTCAGCAGCAGGAAAATGCCACATTTCACCGCAGAAATGCCACGGGGATCAGCTCTGAGCAGCACAGACCCCCAACCCCACCGCGGTGGAAACTGAGAGCACACAAGTTATACTTTGAGTATTCCTCAAACCGCACAACTGGAATTATTTTTAGGAACTGAGCAACCTGATAAATTTAGGGCTATTTCTGTACCTCGCTGGGGAAGGAGGTGCTGGGGTTGGCTCTGCAGATGTGCCCAGATGTGCCCAGCAGAGGCAGCTCCTGGAGCAATGGCACCACAGGGGAATCCTGCCTGGGTGTCACCCCCCCCACACCCCCAGGGACAGTCCCCGCAGGGTCCTGGGGTGGCCACTCCCCTCCTGGGATGGGACACCAAGTAGGGTCTGGCTCTGGGATCTGCCAGATCAGGCACTGCTCCTGCCTCACGATCCTGTTTTTAAGGATCAAGAGATCTCCCTCACACACCAAACCCATCTTCAGTAAGGATGTTTTGGGTCCTACAGTCCAGTGCTCCAGGCTCTCCCTCCACTTGCTGCTTCCCCTTGGAATGACAGAGCTCTGCAATTCCCTGATGGCTGAGCTGGATCAAACACCACGCTGACTCCTTGCCTCAATTTAGGTCATTCATTCTCTTTAACTCAGCACAGACTCCTAGGAATAAACACTTGCTCTGGGAAAGCTGAAGGATAAAGGAGAAATTTGGAAATATCCCATGGAGGGGTGGATTTGCAGGAGTTTTCCTGGTGTTTCTGCCTTCAGGAGCCACCTGAGATGGTCCTTACAGAGCCTGGAGTCCCCGTGCTGGGAGAGAAGGGCTGCACAGCCTCAGGGAATCTAGCCCTACTTTGTCATGAAAAACAGAATAAAGCCGGCTGATCCTGCTTGAAAGGAGCTGCCACTTCCATACATATACGGAGCAGAAATTCTGTGGAATGTCAGAAGTTGGAGAAACATGTATTTAATAAATAATATAAAATGCTTTTTCTGTTAAAATAGAATTCTCGGGTTTATACCTACAGAGCATAGCAACCTTTACATAAACAAAATAAAGCTGAGTCTGTGATGATTAGTTTAACACAAAATAAAAATACAATTTAACAATAGTATTAAAACAGCCAATGTTCCATCCACACAATATGTACACCATGGAATAGAAACCAACAGGAAACAAAAGTAGATTATCTTGAAACTCCTCAGACATTTGGATATACATATTTTCTCTGTATATTTTAGATATTTTCCTTCTTTTTATTTTTACAATATTAAAATTAATACTATGCTTTGTCAAAATACCCTTCTCAGATTTCTTTTTTTTCCTTTAATTCGCAGAACTGACTCACTCCTTATATTAATCAACACAACTAGAATTATTTATTGTCTACTGTACACTTCAAACAGTCCTTCCTTTGGGGATATTTCGGGTGCAAACACCTCAGAGGCGGAGGAGCCGTGTCACTGCCACGTGCTGGGAGGTGACACCGCCGTGCCAACGGCTGTGGGACACGGATATGGACATGGAATCAAGGGACCTGGTCCTAAAGCTGACCAGCTGCCAGGGAAAGAGCCACTCAGAGCTCCAGGGATTTCATTCCTCGTGGGCTGATTCACTGCAAACCCAAGGAATGACGATGTCCCAGCGCTGGGGCCGCTCCTGCTCAGGGAATATCAACCCCAAGAGCTCCTCTGGCCACCAGCAGTGGCCACTATGGGCAGGATCACAACCAAAACAAGGCTTTTTTTTTTTTTTTAGCACAAACCACTGTTTCCAGCACCTCCACGCTGGGCTGCAAACACCTGATTTATCTCAAAGCCAAACCCCACCTCACAATTCAATTTCTGAGTTTTCCCCCCACCCTGTGATAGAAGTGGTAGAGGAAAATCTTCCACTGGGTTTCTAAAGGGGAGGTGCTGAATCACAGAATATCCTGAGCTGGAAGGGACCCACAAGGGTCATCAGGAGTCCAACTCTCGGCCCTGCTCAGGGCAGCCCCAAGAAATTAAGGAAAACTCGAATGTGACTAAGCCAAGGTCTATCCCCAGAGTTGCTCTCTCCCTACCTGCCAGGCTTCCCTTCCCAGACACACTTCCAGCTATTATTAGCCTGCTCCAAGATTTTTTGAAGCCTGCTGGGGGGGTGGGGAAACATACCAGGAATGTCAATCCCAGCTGGATCCACTCCAGCATTACTCCAGCTTCTCTCACAGCAGCACTTTGGGAAGAACCCGTGAGACTGCAGCCGAGGCTCCGCTGGACCAGGAACAAGAACACAAAAAGCTCAAACACAACAAAGATGAAGAAGATTTACACTTGGAGAAGTCGATGGCCAACACTTAGATGAAGGATTAAAAGAAAAAAAAAAAAAAAAAAAACACAAGAAAACACTCCACAGTAAATGTTCCTTTAACAGTTTCATGAATTTGCAAAATAATTAGCAAATAAATGAGGGATCCTAAACACACAGCCAAAGACCCTCCTGCAAATTAACATCACCAAGAATCTTTGTCCAAAAACTTCAGAGACTCTGGTTCCTACACCAGGAAGGAGCAGCATGGGGCAGTATCTGGGAGTTTTTGGTTTGGAGGGTGCAATTCCAGCTCTCCCTGCACGCCAGCATTTCCAGAGCCCCATTTCTTACTGGGATCCCAACTTCATTCAGGAGTTTATCACTGTGATAACCTCTCCTCTCCTGGCTGCACAGTTAGATACAAGTCATAAAAATAAAGCTATTTTCAACTGTCAATAAATCATCTGGCTAAAGAAATCCAAATCTTTTTCTGCCCCTCCCACTGGAGGTTGGATGGAGCAGCAAGGAACATGATAATGAGGATATTCCAAGGCCATCCCAACTCCATCGCATTCCAAAATAAATGTATTTCCATAAGTGAATATACAGCCTTCATTTCATATAAAATCTCTGGGTTTGAGGCACAATTTCCCAGCTGATGACCTGTTCCTCCCTCACTGCCATCGGCACCGGAATCTGCTGACAGGGAGCGAGAGTGAAATCCAGCCATGGAAAATAACTGAAGGAGAAGAATGGAACTGAGCAGGGACTAGGAAAGTGAAAACAAGTTACACAAGAACTGTGAGAAGGTTTTAACACCATTTGAGGGCTTTTTTCTAAATCAAGGGGAAAAATACGAGCGTTGCATGGTATTGTAGGGAAAGCTGAACCACAGCCAGCGGGATGAGACACTCTCTATCCCAAACACTTTTTAAATATCACACACAGAATCATGGAATCATTTTAGGTTGGAAAACACCTCCAAGATCATCAAGTCCAACCACTGACCAATCACCTCTGATACTGCTCCTTACAGAGGAGCTGAGATGCTCAACAGGAGTGACAGAGAGGCTGGCACTGTTTACACAGAATAATTTGGAAAATAAACGGGGGAGAAAAAAAATAACATCGAAAGAAACCACTTTCTCAGGGGGGATTTTCCAGAGTGCATTTTCCCTTTGGTGCAGCCCCAGGTGGTCAGGCAGGGTTTGCACAAGCTGTGCAGCAAAAGCAGCCCCCGTGCAGATGCAAATAGAGCCACTTTGACTACTCTTCTCCAAGGAACTCCGAGGTGATCTGACACGCTCAACAAACCACGCACAAATTCTGCTCTCACTTACACAGGCACAACTCCACTGTCTTCAGGGACTATGAGAGTTGTACCTCTGTCGCTGGGAAGAAAAACCTACTCCAAGCTGTTCACTGAATTGGAAAAAACAGCTTAAGTTCAGCCCTGACCTCTCTCTTACAAAAACACCACAACACCCAGGGCAAGGCCCAGCTTGAAGCTGTGGGACAGCTCAGGATTAGATCTTTCCTTCAGCATGACTTTCCACCCAACACACCTGATGCCTCGAGCTAGAATTAACATAAACCTGGTGTTTGATCAGCTCATTCTGTCAATTCCACACTCAGTTTGCTCACACTGCTTTCACTGTGGGCACCTTGAACCCTTCAGAACAGAAAATGAGAGATCCTTTCCCAAGCCGAGCTGTGATATGTGCACGAACCTCCTGGGCCGGGCTCCAGGGGGAACTGGGGATTTTTTGGGGAGATTCCTGGGGATTTCTATGCTATGGGAACACACCTGTGTACAGCAGAGGAGGATCCCGAGTCCCAGGACTGAGGAGTGATCCGGGATACGTACCGAGGTACCCACACACACCGGAACCCAGCACATGCTCTAGAATGCACTGGATTTGAATCATTTCTTTTTTTAATTTTTTAAAAAGTGCAGTTGACCTGAAATGGAAAAGAACTGTCTTTTATGTTCACTGTAAACTTGTCAAAAGGAATCTGCTCTTTAAAAACTGTGCTAAAATAGTCAATTTATACAACAGAGCACTAGATGAAGCTACCATAAATTCCTCTTCACCAATTATTACTCTATTGTGTCAGTTATAGTACTGCATATACGTAGAAGAAGCAAAAATGGTGGTAGCTACTATTAGTGAGTACAACAAACCCAGGGAATAATTCGAGTTCAACGCTCCCATGAAGTAGCAATTAACATTTAAACCACAGGACAGTTAGAATTCAGTACTTTGAAGTGCATCAGAGTCACACTGTTGATCATCAGCAGTATGGAGCAAGGTTATCAGAAGAGTTCAGCAGTAATGGTCGGGAAGGACACGGCAACACGACAGAGTGAGGGGCACCCACCACGGCCAAGGCGGCAGCTCCGGCTCCGTCAGTGTCACCACGGGAGTGTCACCCAGCCAGCAGCACCCGTGCCACCCCCAGCCCAGCACCACTGAGGGCATGGCAGGGAAAAAAAAAAAAAAAAAAAAAAAAGCCTCTTCCTTCCATCAGTAGTTCCAGAGGGACGGAGCCGGGCCGGGCCCCGCCGGGGGTGGGGACACGTGGGAGCAAGGAGCAGCCTCTCCGCTTGGTGACTTCCAGCGCTGCCAGGGAAGGGGCAGGGATCCACCCCCTGCCACCCTTCCAGTCCTCACAGCCTCCGGAGACAGAGTCCTGACGCGATCCCACGCTGTAAACATCGAATTCCTCCTCTCCCGAGCGCATCCCGCCTTCCAGGACTGCACAAAGTCATTCGTTCACAAGGATTCTGGGACACTCTGCAGGTTCACCAAGCAGCTCTCCCTGTGGGAACGTGGTCGGTGTCTCCTACAGCCCGTTGCTGTTCCTGTGGCTGAGCGGGGGCTTCGAGAGCTCTACCACTGTGGAGCGGGATTTATTGAGGAATTTCGGAGCCCGGCGCAGCAACCTCTGGGCCTCGGTGAAAGCCTCTGTCAGCTCTTTTTTCCACTGAACAAACTCAGGGTCACTCTGCAAGAGACACAGAAGCAGTTTGGCACTTCATCCTACGCGGCCAACAGCGTCTTCTCTCTCACACAGCACTTTAGAGAAGTTATTTTAATTTTCTGAAGGAATGAGCAACTTTGGGTATTGCCCACGTGCAGCCCTTAGCTTCTCCATCACCCCAACCAAGGCTGGTACAATGTTTTGAGGATTTGAGCACTTCCCCTTTCCACACATGAGCCCCAGCAGCTCCCCACGGTGAGACACGAGCCAACAAGGCCCTTGGAGCACACAGAGCTTGAGAAATTTGGGAGATTTTAGCAATTTAATAAACCAAACTCGTTCTATCCCAAATGCCACTGAAATCCATGACAGAAACTGGCACAGCTGCAAGTTTCATGCTTTCAAAACTGGAGTGTGATAAACACTCCAGCTCTGCTCCACCAAGTGCCTTAATTAACATGCAACAGGATGACCTGAAAAACTTGTCCATTGTTTATCATATGCAAAACAAACTGATCAAGTTATCAAAAATCAAGTCTTACCTCACACTGTAGGACAAACTGTTTTCCTCCTTTAATTCTCAGTAAGATGCATTTCTTATCTTTAATTTGTGTTTCTTCAACAGATACTATTTGTTCCATTGTCAGCAGGTTTTGCTGCAGCATTTGCAAAGGAACGGAGAATTATTTGCAAAAAAAGCCTCAAAAAAAACCCTTGTTGCCCATCAAATAAACCCACTATCTCGTTTTCCTGGACTATCCATATGAATTAAGTGATGAACATTAAGAGTCATTACACAAACATTTATTTCTGAAGGCTGGGTCATGAACTAAAGATAGATAGTAAGGTAAGAGAGAGATTTACAAGGGGCTTGGTTGCTTCAACAGTGACAATGAAATATCAGCTCTAAAAGCCAGTAATGACAGCATGAAATAAGAATCTACAAATAGGTGTGTCTGCAAACAGAATATTCACTATTTTCCCTCAAGAGTTGCATATCATTCGATACATTTTTCAAGCATTACTGTTATTACAAAAAAAAAAAAAAATAAGCCAATTTGACTACTTCAAAGAGCTGAAAGGGAATATTTCAGCACTGAATACTTACAAAGAGAACATACACAGCAGTGTGCAGGGAAACTCTCCCTATGGATTGCAGAGGACACAATGTCTTAAATGCCAAACGTTTCCTTAACTTAAATATACAAATTATCTGCCCTGCACATGAGCACAGCTGCGCTACACTACAACCACTATAGCATTTTCTTGGAAATAAAATGCTATAGTATTTGTCACCTTACCAGTTTGTGTTTTTTTGTATAAATAGTCCAGAGGTCCTAAATGAAAAACAACACCATCAACTACCAAAATCCTTTAAAAACACAACAAAACAGAGCAAACAGGTTTCTCAAGTCAACTTTATGTCTCCTCCGTGCAGTGTAAGCTACCCATTAATACAGTGAGACTCGAAAGAAGTTACTCAGATCCACTTGGCTTTTTGACTCAGAGGAAACTCCTTCCCCAGGAGAACTCCTGGGCACTCCAGGTGTGTCTCACCTCCACCACAGCTCCCCGGGGCCCCTCACTCACCCGGGACTCTCCTTCTCCTCGCCACTCCAGCCGGTTGGGGAAGAGGTAAAAGTAACGCCGCTGCCACTGAGTCAGGAAAGGGTTCCCCAGCTTGAGCATGTATCCATGCATGATACAGTCCTTCCCCAGGGCATAATCTAAACCAAGAGAAGATGTTAGCAAAGGGACAGGAGGTGCAGCTGAAAGCACTGTGAGTGAGCTCTGTGCCGAGGGGACGGAGCCCCGGACCCGCCGTGGCCTCAGCAGGTTCAGACCACACACACAGCCCCAGGTCTGCCCTAACTACACAGCTGCTGTGGCTGCACAGCAGGGACCAAGGACAGGAATTGGCTCTTAAAGAAGTTATCCCACTGGAGGAGGTTATTAAAAGCCCTGAATGTTGCTCTCCAAAGTTTGGGGGTTTGATGCAACCCCCTCTGTGCAAGCTGCAGTTTGCTGCGCAAAACTTCCTGGGGCCTTTCCCAGCTCCTGGGCAGGAAATCAAACCCCACAGACTGGGAAGGTGGGGAGGGCCTGGCACAGGGTGCCCAGAGAAGCTGTGGCTGCCCCTGGGTCCCTGGAAATGTCAAAAGCCAGGCTGGACAGGGGATGAAGCAAGTGGGACAGTGGAAGGTGCCCCTGCCCATGGCAGTGGGGTGGAACTGGATGGGCTTTAAGGTCCTTTCCAACCCAAACCATTCCAAGAGTCTATGATTCCATGAAACTCTTTCCAAAGCTTGATGTCATCATCCAGCATTTCAAAACATTAAGAAACATCTTAAGCAACACAACAGCGATTAAATGAATCCTAACGATTCCTGGGAATGACGGCAGTGGGAGTCTGTGGAACTCCAAACCCAGGAATTACTACCTAAGCAGCAAAAGATGAGAGAAGTGTAAGGACAGATTACCTTCCTCGTGGCCAAGCTGCTTATTTTTAGCCCTTTTTCTGGCCTCAATTTTATCTGTGTCTGCATTTACTGCGTCATAAACAGTTTCTGCTACTTCTTGCTGCCAACGCTCCGATATTACCAGAGGGAAGTTCTTATATAACTCCTGGTCACTATCAAGCAACTTGCAAGAGAAAAACAACAAAAAACCCAACATTTTAATAACTTTCACTATTCTTATCCCCAACAGTTAATAGTTACCCATGCAACAGTATTATTTTACAAGATGGATTGAACTCAAACCTTCACAAAACAGATGCAAGCAAGAGAAGCAACAGACACTAATTTAAGCGAAGTTATTAATTTATATGCAGAGAACAGGCCACCTGCTCAAAACTTGTTTGGTTTGATAGCTCCAAAATCCTCACTCAACACTGCCCCGTAACGCCCTCTAGGCATCTAATAATTACTCCAATGTAAGCAGCAACATTCCTAACTTTGTTGCCCAAACACTTCCTCAGCACAAAACCCCCATGAATAAGTGAAAGGAGACGTTTTCCACAGCAATGCCTTCCATGCTTCCACAGCCTGGCTTTATATCCTTAATAATTAACCCTCAGAATTCAGCAGCATGTGCTGCAGACCTCAATCTTCCTAGGACAAAGATTATTTTCTCCGCTAATCCTTTTGAGTACTTAAATTGAATTGCACTCAAGAAAATTAGGAAAAAATTCCTTCACCAGAAGGGCTTGTCCAGCACTGAGCAGGGCAGTGGTGGAGTGCCCATCCCTGGAGGGCTTTAAAGCTGTGTGGATGCAGCACCAACAGCTGCAGGAGCAGCTTAATTCTCCTACTGCAGTCAGGCCACACACTCCTGAAATGGATATTCTCCTCCTTTTGAGAGATCCATGCCACATCCTGGCAGGAAACACACAGCCAGAAGATCTTTCTGCTATTATGGGGATTTTCTGTGGCACCTGGGGAAGGGGGAACAGTCACAGGCTCCCCCCTTGTATCCCCAAAGCTCACATGCTCTTCTCAGGGCCACAGGACACTCTGCAGGATTAAACACAATCCCAGGGAGCGGGGAAAAGAGCAAGGGGTTCAAACTGTGGTGCCCAGGGCAGAGAGAGCTCCTGGCACTTTGCTGGCAGCTGACCCAGGCAGGAATGCTCCCTCTGCCTCTGGACACCTGTGACACCCAGGGAGGACACTGCTACCCCCCCCTGACTCACCCCCAAGGGGAAATTCATCCCTGAGCTATGAGATTCTGAGATCAATCTGGAGATGACACAGCACTGACCCGCTGGTGATTCACATTCCGTGATAGGACTTCCTCACTAAATCATGTTATTGAGAGTATCTGACCCCCTCATGAAATAAAAAGGCTGCCTGGTCCCTCCTTGCAAAATGTTCCTCTGAATTTTGGCATTGCAGGATTACAGGAGGCTGGAATCCTGCCAGGGTAACACTGATGCTGAAGATGTGGAATTTTCTGGGATAAAGAACATCCTGGGCTCTCTGCACTTTTCTGTGCCAACTTCTGTCACCACAGCAGGTGACACTGACAGACGAGCTCTCTTTTAGACTCAGTGAGTACTTAATGGGGCTTTTTGCTTATAAAGTTTAGAACAATTAATTTCCCTCCTGACTCATTTCTGTAAGAACAAGAACAAGGTTTGTTCTACTGCAGAAATAGGTGATGAAAACAATGAAGGGCACTGACCCAAGCCCTGCTGTCCTAAAGTCTCAGGGAAGCTTCAGAGAGGGTCATCCCCTTCATGTAAGTCCCAAAGAGGCTAGCAGCTCTAAGTTCTCTCCTTTTTAATATAATTTATATTATTTTCACTATATCTTAGATATTATCAGAACCTGGTAATTTCTTTTACCACTTTTCTAACTTGTGACATTGCTACTATTAACACAGCTTGTCATTTTTAAGAGTTCTCCCTGGCACTCTATGACCACTCAACGATTAAAATAAGGTTTAGCTCCATTTCTCCAAGCTACCAGAAATAAATCCCAACTTTTAAACACACAAACCACAAGGTATTCTTGAAAAATCTGAGGCATTCCCAGTTGTTTACTGACCATTTGAAACGCTTCCTTTGTCAAATAAAACTTTTGGTAAGGAAGTAGAGCTCAGTTAATCTAAAAACATAAGGACTTGGCAAGCAAGAAAGAACAGAGTAAACCCAACGTGGATGTTCCAGTTCTAGGTCTAGCTCTGGTTCTAGTTCCAGCTCTAATTCCAGGTCTTGCTCTAGTTCTAGTTCTGCTTCTAATACTCTGGCTGGAATCCAGTCCGGGCTTTCACTCCAACTGCGCAACTCCATTCTGGACTGGGGAGAAATCCAGTCTGGGTTTTCACTCAAACCAGCTGACTCCATTCCTAAATCCCATCCAGGTTTTCACTCCAACTGGGCAACTGGTTCTAATTCTGTTTCTGGTTCTAGTTCCAGGTCTAGTTCTGGTTCCAGGTCTGCCTCTGGTTCCAGGTCTACCTCTGGCTCTTGTTCAGGTTCTAGGTCTAGTTCTAGTTCTGGTGGAACCAGCACAGATTGATTTTCCCAGCCTGAAGGAATTCCTTGCACATCCAGAGCCCTGAAGCAAAGGAATGTCACACACACACACATGGAAAGCCAAGCACAGCAGCCCCACTGCCACCCTCCACCACTGAGAGTCGGGTACCTTAATGCCTTTAGTGTCCTCTTCATCAAACGAGCCAATATCAAAAGCATCTGCTGCATTGACTTCTCCCCGGGGAGGAATCAGGGGGGGAGGGTACTAGAAAGTGAAATCAGCATCATTAAAGACAAATTAATGGGCATTATTTAACTCCATTCTGCAGTCATGCACAACCTTTGTATTTCTGGAATAGATTACACCTGACCGTGCCAGAGTGTCCCTTCTGGAATTAAACTTCAGTGCAAAATTGTTGGCACTTCTTTTAATTAAAGCTCCTTCAAAAATGTGGGGATAAAACTCCCCATTTTAGAAACATCAAAGGAAAGGAAACCATGCAGTCATTTGACCCTGGAAATGTAATAACTCACTCCTAACAATCAGAGAGATCTGTAGTAATGAATATTCATCAACAACCCTCCCTGTATTTGTGTGAGTGAGCACTTGTGCTGGGCACTGTGACCCTCAAGTTTTCTGTTCAGCACCTGTTTGGGTTTATTTTCCTTTTACTGCTTTTAGCTTTTTAGTCAGCTAAAATTACAGTCTTCATCCTTTACCTTCTGTAAATAGACTTGCTGCCAATCAATGCCTTTGAAGAAAGGATGTTCCTTTACTTCTTGTGCGCTGCAAAACAGAAGTGACTGAAGTCAACAAATGAAGGGGCTTTTCAAGTGAATTCAAGGAATACAAAGCCTTCAAAGGTCACATTTCTATCACTTGAGAACATCGGGGAAATGCTTTTTTTTTTTTTTTTTTTTTTTTTTTTTTTTTTTTTCTTTGCAAGAAAAAAATAAGAATTCCTCAGTAAACATCAGGAGAGAGGATTGGCATGTGGAAACACTTGGAACAGAGCTCTAGGGCTGGCAGGCAAGAACTCCTGATAGCACTCCATCATTTCCAACAGCAAACAATGTTCCTCTGCTGTCAGATCCCAACACTGATCTGGGTCAGATCCCAAACACCAATCCTCTGGCAGATCCCAATCACTGCTTGTAAATAAACAGATTACTCCTCACTATTTCACATTATACAAATTTTACGGGAAAATAATCAACTACTCTTGTTATGACCCAGGGAAAAGCAGTCTCAGGTCATTATCAAAGAGGGCTCCAAGACAAAATCCCTCTGGTTCTCCCACTGGAATTGGAGCCAGCCCCAGGCTCAGGTGTGACCATCAGCTGCCTGTTATCACACATCCCAATGGTTTTGCAACAGTTGTTTACTCCTCTCCTTTTCTCTCTCAGTCTCACACTGGTTTTTAAAGCAGGAGATAACAATTTCATGAACAGGTACCAAGCAAGGTGAGCTTGGCAGGAGCAAGGAGTGTTTTGCAGCCAAGAAACAAACCAAAAGCTCTTTTCCTTTGTATAATGAAGTGACATAGGCAGCACCAGCAATACTCACAGCTTTTTGCTCAGTGTTTTTGGGATTGTGGGGGTTTTTTTTTGTATGTAATGTGCTCCTATGATAACAGGGACAATATAAACAATAAATTTTCCCTATCAGAATGTCTGAGTCAAGTCATATGATTTCAAGCCAAAACAGATTCAGGCAAAACCAGAAAAACAACCAAGGGATGAGAAATAGGAATACCACCCAATGCAAGCATGACAGCAGGGAACTCAGGGGAAGGCTTTAAGGACAGAGACTGTCCAAAAAAACACGTCCAAACTGAAGAAAGCCGAAAAGTAATTCAGTGCAGCGGCACTTTTTAATGCTTTCTTTCCAAAATTAAAACCCTCACAACAGGAAGCAGATTTTTACTTGAAATGAATTCACTCATTGACAGAGAAGTGGAAATTTTTCAAGGCAGAGGTCCAAGGAGGAGACAACACCTACCTTCTTCCTTGGCATCCAAGCCTCTTGCTCACATCCCGCTGCAGGAGCCCTTCCAGAAGGGACTTCAGCTCGGGAGAAAAGGAATCCGGGAGCTCCACGTTCTGCGGAGAAAGGAAGCACCAAGAGATTATTCCACGATGGAAGCGATGTGTTCTGCCTTCTTGTCTCTTGATGGTGTTTGCAAACAGCTCTCCCACGTGCAAATACAGGGAGCAGGGCGTGCACATCCAGTTTTAGGGGGAATGGGAGCTCAGGGAACAGGGGGATGTCACTGAAGCCAGGCCTTACCACGGTGAGCGTCATCCGGTCGATCTCGTGCTTATCTTTGGTTTTGTGCTGCCTGAAGGGACTGTGCCTGGGCAAAGAAGGAAAAAGACTCTAATAAATGTAAATCCACAGCATTATCAGGGTATTTCAGCTGTGGCAACGCCAGGAAAGAGTGGAGCATCCTGTTAGTTCCATCCTTCCCCCTCATCAGTCCTGTCCCGCAGAACAATCTGACCCACAGGAAGGTGAGTACAAAGTTGGGTAATTCTTAAACGGTGATCTGGCCTTAAAGATGTGCTTCAAATGCTTCATCGATTACATCTATCTCCCAAAAACCTGAGCAGTTTTCAGCTAACAAGGAAACCCCGAGCAGCCATCACCCACAGGGATTTAAATCCAAGGATTTCTATCAGGAAGGTGAGCATGACCCACTGAACTCACCACTCCCCATCGTGGAGAATAAGGAGATAAGGGATCACAGATCCCACAGCATCAGCCACTGAGAAGATATATGATGGTATCTTGTAAATTATCAGCTTCATCACTTTCCTGCTTTATAATTCTGGTTTGAATTTGAATTTTCCTCTAAGCTATGGAAGACTGTGGCACATTAGAGATTTATCACAGTCCTTGGTGAAAGAAAGCAGTATTGTAATAAGAGATATTTTGATTACATTTAGGCTATATTCCCTGCTTCTTTTCTTCAAAACCTTGAAGGGACGATGTTTTTCACAATCGAAATGTTATTCACTTATCAATTCCATTAATTAGCTATTCTAAAGCATTCTGGCTTACCACATGGCAGAGTGTACCAGCATGTTTCAACTGGAGACCTGCTACTCTCAAGCTATTTTCCTTTTATTCTCAAAAATGTGCTGATTGATGGATGCAATGGATGGACCAGGACTTCAATTTTTCTCTTTTTAGCATGACAGGTAAATGGTTCCCACACAGCCTCATGTACTCTGACAAGGAGGCTCTGAGTAGATCAAGGAAGAAAATGATTCACTGGCGACTTATGGGCAGATTCTGTGCCAGACTAAATCTACCAAATACCAAGAAATGGCACCATGTGCCCAGCCCTTGTTTTGGGATGTGTTTAATTTGCTTCAGAACAGATGAGGAATGAGAGTTCACCGTGAATAATGCTCTGGGCTTCTGGCTGAGCACTGATACCACCCTGAACATCTCTGCCAGGGAGAATCACAGCCCAAAGACTGGCAATTCAAACACCACTTCTTTCTTTATCTGCACCCTTACATGGTCTGATTTGTGCACAATTAATGTTAAATTGATGCAGTTCTAGAGTTCAATTCACAAGTCACACACTGACCTTCCTTTGTACAGTGTCTGGATGGAAATAAAAGCTTATAATTAATTATGTGTGAGGACACAGGATGACCTAATGACCAACCTTTACAGAGAAGCACTGTGAAAAGCCTCAAATTTCTTCTGGTTTGCCATTAACAGTGAGGATGCCATTTTCAACAAGCACTTGCCCATCAGTGCTTGTTGACTGCTCAGATAAATCCCATGGCATTAATCAATTCCAGACACGTAAGTTTAATGAGAAGGTAATTGCTGACAAAGCTGTCATTATCGTGTACCTTTGGACACTGATAAGGTAACAGGCCAGATTCAGCAAATGGAAGGATCCACACTTTGTACCTGGCCCAAACCCTGCAGGAGGGAAGGATGAGTAGCACAAAAAGTGGCACCAGTGAAGCCAAGAGCTTCTCCACAACACCAGGTCTCAGGCTAACACGAAGCCCACGATTTAACAGGGCTGCTAAGAGCACTCCAAGGAGCAACATCAGAGCATTTAAAACACTACCAGCTGCCAAGAGAGGATTAAACTGCTGCCAGCAGCAGTTCAAAGGGCAGATAGAGGACCTGCCTTCCTCAAGTCCCACACCTGTAGGTACTACAGGACTTAGGGCTTGGGTTTGTTTTGGAAGAAAAGCCTGGTTTTCTCTGACACGGGTCAGCACTGAGGGATCACTTCAGACAATCTGGGACACAGGATGTCCTGGTATTCCAAGGGACTCCCACAAAGGCCCCCAGGCTCCCAAGGGCAAGGCAGGAGCCCCACTCACCCCCTCAGCAGCTTGAAGAGCATGCAGCCCAGGGAGAACCAGTCAGCACTGCTGTCGTAGGCTGTGCCCTTCTGCAGCACCTCGGGGGCCATGTACCCGTGGGTTCCTCTGCAGAGCACAACAGCACAGAGCATTCATTACAACTAACATTATCACTGGGGAAAAAATTATTAAAAATCAGTATTCTCTCAATAAGGCAGCCCAGTTTGGAGAGAATTAATTTTAACAATTTTGTTTTGCTTCCAGTGGGTTTCGTGTGTCACCTGTGTGAGCACAGGACACTCCTCAACTCAGCCTGGGCACCACTAGAAGCAGCCACCAGGTATTGCTTTTACCTTTGACATACTCAAAACATATGGACTTTTTTCAAGAAGCTACTGAATTGAAAATCTCTTAAGGTGTGACAGGCTGGAGTTTCCCTTTTTGCATAAATTCCAAGACTAAATCAGGGCAATTGATGACCTAAGAACAAAACATGCCAGGTAAGATGTGAATCTACACACAACTCCAGGAATTCAGATCCTAGTTAAAACCTGATGGCAAGAGGCAGAAAGGAACATAATTTGCCTCCAGTTCCATGAAATCCAGAAAGAGAAAGACACAATAAATCCTGGATTTTAGTCAGTTTGGGAATACTTAATTACTAGGTTGGGACAATTAAAGCAATCTGGTACTTTAACTCAGTCAGGTTCTTCTCTGAGCAGTGAATCATCCCGAAATAATGTGTCATCTCCCAGCCATGCCTACACATCAGCTGCTACAACTGTGCAGGAAAACAGGGAGAGGAGCCCAAAAAACCTCATTAGAGCCTCCAGCTCAGCAAGCCTGGGCCACACAAGTGTCATTCCTCCCCTTCAGGCAAAGTTAAGTTATAAAGACAAATTCAGGATGTATTTAGGACTACCTGTATGTGCAGCAAAGCTCCCAGACATAATACTTACACACTGGCATGTGGCTTCTTTTTGGAGAAGTCACAAGCCAGCCCAAGGTCTGATATCCTCACGTGCCCATGTTCATCCAGCAGGATATTTGCAGGCTGGAAACCAACACAGGGAGGTGAGTGCTTGGTATTCCCCAGCTGGCAACTGCAAACTCTCCCAGCACAGCAACTCAAACATCAATACTCCCTGGTAATTGGTAATTGCCTTCTTTTATTTAACATCAATATACCAGGCATTTCCTAGATAAAAATCTGTGTTCTCAGAGTGCACTACCATCAGCTCCACAGGTTATGAAATACTGAATAACAGAAGGGAATAACCAGGCAAGGTTTGAAACACAAAGCAGGTAATAAATGAATAGTCCATTCTGGCCTCAAGTTGCTTTTGGTTTCTTCACAGCAGGGTCTGTGTGTGGCTCTTACACCTTTTATTCTCAGTCTCTGGGCAGACTTTTATCCCCTTGTGCTGTCACTTGGTCCAGGCACTCTTCTCTGGGATCTGTCAGTGAAACCCCCAGAATCTCTGGTGCTGTTGTCCCCCATCACACACACAGAGGCCTCTTTCAGGGCTCCCAGAAACACAGTATACCCTCTAAATAATTCCCATCAGGGAGATAAGTAACACTTCACAGGATTTACTGACCCCCAGGAAGCCTCTCCCAGGCTGGTTACACTGGATAATGGCACGGATTAGAACGACTTTGAAAACTTATTACAAAAATCAGGCAGATAAAGAAATAATCCTGCCAAGGAAAGGTTCAAGGAAAGGTAATCCATGGGAGTTATCTGAGGGCCCGTGTGGATGCAGGCACCCACCAACCATTACCTTCAGGTCTCTGTACACCACGAAGCGATTGTGCATGTGCTCTAACCCCAGGATGATTTCAGTAGCATAAAACCTCATCTCTTTTTCAGAAAACACTCCGTGCTGGGAGAGGTGGTAGTGCAAATCTCCTCCTGAAATGAGAATTGAGATGTAATTAGGTGAAGGGGAAAATCTTACCCTGCAGGCAGACAGGGTGACACTGTGGGGGAAAGCACAGCTTTTGTAGGTTTTTATCACCTGTGGAGCACACAGCCCCACCCTCTGCAAATCCGTGTGGTGACAAAACAGCTGAGAAAGTTCCTACAGAGATTTGATCAGCCTGAAACTCCATTTTAAAATGCATTTATTTCATAAACATTTGCATTCAGTGACTAATCCAGCAGAGGATTTCCACACAAGCAAATGCTGTACCACACATTGGTTTGTGGAGAGCTGAATAAATCAGCTCATAGAGCAGTCCAGGCTTGAGGGACCAACCATCTCGGCAATCCTCCTGCCAAAATTTCTGTAACATCATCTGAACAAGTCTTGCTTACCATTCATGAGGTCCAGAATGAAGCAGAGCTTGTCAGGGGTGTGGAAGGCATAGGTCATACAGACTATAAAAGGACAGTCCTGCAAGGGAAGAGCAAAGAGGTTCACCTCGGGCAAAAAGCAAAGTGTGACTTTAGGAAAGCTCAAAATACATCGGATATTTTTCCTGTGCTATTTGCCAGTATTCCCAAGTTCTCTCCTCACTCCTGAAATGCAGCTACAGTTGGAACCACCATCCCTCCCTGTGAGGACCCTGCCCAGGTGACAGGGAAGGTGTTTGGCCTCCCCCAGCAGCATTTCCAACAGAGGATTGAAGGAATGCAAACACACCATGCAGGAAGTTGGGATTCTGGAATGTTACAATGTTCAGGAAGCAGCAACAGCAACATCCAGATCTTGCAAAACCCACAAGACAAGGGCTGTGGGAGTAGGTTTAAGAGGCTAGAGCAGAGCAGCCAGTTTACCCCATGTTTAAGACAAGCAAACATAAAAACATTCCACTAGAAAAACACATCTTTGTTCCAATGACCTGTCCACGTGCTGGTACCTCCACTGGCACACAAGGTCTGGCAGACCTTCCCTCTGCACTGGGCCTGTGCTGGATGCAAGGGCTAATTCATAATTATGGAATTGCTGAGGTTGGAGAATCCTTCTGAGATCACTGAGTCCATCCCCCAAGCACTGCCAAGGCCACCAAGTGTCCCCAAGTGCCACATCCACACATCTGTTAAATCCTTCCTGGGATGTGACTCCACCACTGCCCTGGGCAGCTGTGCCGGGGCTGGAGAATCCTTTCCATGAAGAATGGACCTGCTCTGGTCCTGCTGGCCACACTATTGTTGATACAAGCCAGGAGGCTCTTGGCTAATGACCAGAGGATGGCTGTCACCCCATCAACTTCCTCTCCAAAGCCATATGGGATGGAATTTGGGTTGGGAGGGACCTTAAAGCTCATCTTGTTCCATGGGCAGGGACACATTGTGGTACAGAATCAGGGCTGTTTGGTGAGTGTGCAGTGATCCCTCTGGCCATGGCCATGCTCCTGGGCTGCCCCACTGCACATCCGATCCCACAGCACCGAGGCTGGCAGGGAGACAAGCCCAGAGGAGCCCAGGCCAGCCCTCAGGAAGCAGAGCATGGCCTCACGTGACTCCAACAATGCTCAGGATGGCCAAGGGAAAGCTCTGGGAATCTCTGACAGGAACTGGCTCCCTTTCCCAAATTAGAAACAGCAAAACACAGTGGCCTTGGGCAGCGCGGGGCCGGCCCCGGAGAGAGGAAAGGGAGGGACAGGGACACTCCAGAGCCCCTCCATCCTTCCATGAGGTTGGAATAAAGGTTTCTAGACCTGCCTGTAACCCCACGGTGCCTGGGTACATCCTGCCCTGCTCCAACCCAACTGCACTTGATGTTTTGCTCCCCACAAACGCTCCCTGCAGAGGGGAGGGATGGGTGTGAAACACCTGCACAACATCCAGGAAAAAAAGCTAAAATTCCTAAATGGCCCTAAAAATAAGGAGCCTGATGTGGTGTCTAACAGAAGATACCACCTCTGGTTATGAACTCTGTGTTGGGGATTATTGTAGCTGCCACTTAACTCCGCAACAGCAGCTTTAGCAGAATTATTAACTTAATTTCCTGCATCGACTGGGTAATTCAGAAGTGTTCCCAAGCAGGGCTCCTAAAATTTCAGAGCAATCTAATTACCCAGAAGGATTTAGTGGTAGAATTTAAACACCACACAAAGACAAATAAAAAGGTTTTTTCTACACTGGAACGTAGCTTGCTTAGATTTTTTATGGATTTTAAAAATAAAAGTTATCTGGAAGTGTAAATGTGATGCATAACTCCTTTCTGTGCAAGCATTCCTAATTTTGTCACTATCCTCTGCCTGCTTAACAGAGAGAAAAACTGTACTGCAGTATTTTCCTGACACAAAAACCACAGCAAAAGAGTACTCCACAGCATTAAATTAAAAAAAAAAACCACCCTACAGTTATTTTTTAAAGGACACATAAAGTAATAAAATCAATTTCCCAGGAGAGCAATTCTTCACTGCAGTCAAGTTTCTGCTCTGATGAAAATAAGCAACATTATGACATTAATGTGTGAATTAAGACCAGTTTGGAAAGAGCTCCTTACATCAAAACAGTTCTGGATTGAGTCCAGAGAACTGCTGAAGTCAAATTTGTAGCAATAAATCATGTGGAAAGAAAAAAAATATATTAGAGCAACCATAAAAAAAGTAGAAATACTGTATTTTAAGGACATTAGCACGTTAAAAAGTGCTCTAGGAGGAAACCTTTGGTTTTGACTCTTCACTGAAAGCCAAGCACTTGGCTTTGGGGCACAAAGTGACAGCAAACAGGGGACAAAAGTGTCCAGAGCACAGAGCAGCTGTGTCCCATTTTAACTGGAGGGCAGCTCTGTCCTGACATGTCACTCAATAATGTGGCAGTCACTGACTGAAACGTGTGAAAACCAACCAAAAGTACCTGTTCTGCTCCAAAAAACCCCAGATTATTGATCTGAGAGGGTTATTGCTCCCCCCTCATGTGGGTGGGATTCCTGGGGTGTCTTGGGCAGGAGCCTCTAACTGAGGATCTTCTGGGATTATGTTTATCATCCCTTGGAGAAAATCTTGAATTCAGCCTCTGGTAAAATTATCTCAAGGAGATCTGGGGAAGGCAGCTGAACTGCTGAGGTTTTTTGGAAAGAAAAAAAAACCTGGGAGCCACAACAGAGAGCCCTGCATGGCCCCTGGTGTCTTGCAACAGACACATGGAATGATCCCCTCCTGCCCTCAGGAAAAGATTCATGGAATAACCACTTCCACAAGCACCTTGGCACCTTGGGACTTGCTGGTTTCATAGGGCCCATCACCATCTTGATGATCTCCATGTTCCAGTTTTTGAACAGAAATCAGGCAAATATTGGCTACTACAGAAATAAAATCTATTTTTCTTTTAACAGAAAATAAAATCTTTTCCCTGCTCTGTGACCTTCCAAGGATTTCACAATGCCCTCCCAGCCTGAAGGTCTCTGTGGGGAGGGGAGGATGGGGCCTGTGCCTTGCAGAAGAGGAAACTCAAAGCTCAGTGACAGTTTGTCCCTGTTACACCAGAGTGACACAGCGAAGACACCAACGGAGACTGAGCCCTGCAGAGCCCAGTTTGGTGCCACCAGGCCCATCCAAGAGGCTCCAGATGCTCTGCAGAGCAGGGAAATGTGGAAACGTGGCCATGGGAAGCTGCTCTCAGCATGGAGAGCTCCCTGCTCCAGGAGTGCTGGGGAATGCCAGAGCTTGAGGTGGATTAACAGAACTGATTACACAACCAGCTGTGTCATCTGCACAGCTGTTATTATTATTATTATGATGCATTTTGCAGAGACATCTGGATTCCCAGTTAAATGACTAATTGTACTCTGATGGACTTCTCAGTTCCATTTCTGCTCCGGGCAGCACAGAACTGTCCCTGGGCACTCCATGTGCCACTGCAGCCTCCCAGCTTCTATTCAGGGATTGAAAGAATTCTCTTATTCCACCTCCTTCAAAGCTATCTCATTCTGCATATTCCAAGTGCTCCAGCCTCTCCTGCCCAGGTGTACCTGACCTAAATGAGCAGGTACAAAACCTCTCTTTAAAGTCTTTCCAATTTCGGAGACTCTGAAAGAAATGTCACTCTAATGAGCTGATAATCCTTAACAAAAGAAAACAAATGGTTCCCTCCTGCTGCTCCCCCTGCTCAAAGCCTCACTGTGTGCTGGCCTGTGAGAAAACTGCCTCCACCAGCAGCTCCTGAACTATTTTCTCTTCGAATCTCTAGGCATGCAAACTCACATTGAGTGCTGGAGCCACAGAATCACAAATTAAAGTTAATGGGACAATTATTACTCATTTGCCTCGATTTCTTGTCTAGCCTCCACTACAGACCTACTTCCCACTGGTTTTCAGGAATCCTGACACACGTGGACAAACCACAACTTATCTCTGGTGAAAACAGGTAACTTGATAAAAAAGTCTGTGATCCCAGAATGGTTTGGGTTGGAAAGGACCTTAAAGTTCATCCAGTTCCACCCTCACAAGGCAGGGACACCTTCCACTGCTCCAGGGTGCTCCAGGCTCCATCCAACCTGGCCTTGGACACTTCCAGGGATCCAGGGGCAGCCACAGCTTCTCTGGGGACCCTGTGCCAGGACCTCACCACCTTCACTGAGAAGGATTCCTTCCCAATATCCCATCTAACCCTGCCCTCTGGCAGTGAGAAACCATTCCCCCTTGTCCCAAGACCCTCTCCAGCTCTCCTGGAGCCCCTTTAGGCACTGGAAGGGGCTCTTAAGCTCTCCCTGGAGCCTTGGCTTAGTGCTGGCAGTGCAGGGATAATGTCAGGACTTGAGGATCTTCAAGCTCTGTCCCACAGAAAAGATGCTCTGAGCCCTGGTGCCTCAGAACAAAGCCCACTGCAGGGAATTCTGCTCTTTGCACAGCTCCGGCACAAACCTGGAACAAAACCACACACAATTCCTCCTCATCCCTGGGGTGTGTGCTGGGAACGGGGGCTGTGTTCCCACACTGTTTAATTCCTGCACCACAAGGTGAGGGAAGTGAACCTTGCTGCCAGCATCACTTGTAGCCATGGTAACTGTGGTGTCACTGCAATGAGGGCAGAGCCACCTCCAATCCTGCCGGAGATTTCTCTGAGCCCAACACACCTCAGCCACCACCCAGGGCTGGGGAGCCAACACCAGGCAGCTGCTGGCCTTTCTGCACACACCACTGATGGTTTCAACTTTGGATTTCAGTTAATCTGATTTTAAATAAATCTGATGAACTAAATTTTATTTTTAAATTTTATTTTTAAAATACATTCTGGTTTTATCTTATCTTTTTAAGATTATATTTTATATTTTAATTTGTTTATGTATTTTTTTAATATTTAAATTTTTAAATAGACTAGATGGGCAGACTGGCTTGGTACACCTTGACTCAGCTACAGTACATAGAAAACAAAAAAGGAAAAATTGGATATTGGAGTAACAGGAAAGGGAGGATGAACTGGAGTTTTGTCTGCAGTAGCACTTTAGATTCCACAGAAGTACTATCTAACTATAGTTAGAAAAAAAAAAAAAAAAGAATCTTTTTTACAAGACAGAATTATGTTTGGAAAAGTTTCAAACAAAATACTTTACAAAGGATATTTAAAAAGTCAGGAGGGTGGGAGGATGAATTACCTCAGAAATGGGCACCCCCTCAAGCCTCTGCAGCAAAGATGCTCATTCTGTAGGACCCAAACTGATCAAGCAAGTTTGGCTTTCCCTTCTCATTTCAGACACATTGCAAGAATCAGGGGGAGGCTCCAGTGGGGGTTAATTTTTGCATGTCACACAATGGAATGGGTAGAATATGCATTATATGTAACAGCTTTTACATTATACGGAAGAAAGAAAGAATAACATAGTGATACTTACTCCTGTACTGACAAGAGACAACATAATTCTTTCATTTAAGGCTAATGTTTCTCCTTGCTTCATCTTGATTCTCTTCTTATCTAAACATTTCATTGCATACCTGAAAAAAAAATAACCATTCAGAAAAAGCACCAAAAATCTCCTCTTTCAGGACTATTCACTGGCAGTCAGGTCATGCACATTTACAAGATCCTGTAAGAAGCTCTTGAAAGACTTAAACCCAGGACTAAAAACATCATTTCAGGCTAAATAGAAAACTTCCAAAATCTCCCAGAATTAACACATTTCCAGCAGAAGCCTCTTGACAGAGAAATGTGCTTTAACAAATAATTCCATGTCCAAACTATCACAGCGAGATAAGAATTACACAACATATTTTCATTTTCTCATACCTACAAGCAAGGATCTGCCATAGGAATTAAATAACAGAAACTCTGTTATGGATCCATTTAATTCCAACAGCTTCAGCTCTACCAGGAAAGCAATATCTTGAACACACGCTGAGTTTTATATATAAGTATTTTTTTCCCCCTTAATTTTCTTTCTACTCAGAAAAAGGTCAGATACACACAAGAAAGCTTTTTTAGTCTTCTACCATCTGTGCTACACAAATTAATAAAATTTTGCTCACAAAGGATGTTACCCTAACAACCACAGGAGGATATGATAGAGGCTGGGGATTTTTCCAAGACATTGGGTGAGTTCATTAACAGCCATCAGTGAGAAGGACACGTGTGTTCCTCCACAGAACACTCCCAGACATGGGCACCCATGGATTTTTAGGAAAACATCACATTACAGCAGGGCTTCAATGCCCATCCCCATCCAGCCCTGAGGCCTCACCTTGGCTCCAGCTCCCCAAAAAACAGCCACGTCATTCCTGACAGCAAAGTGTTGGGAGCGGGGGAGTGAGGGTGAATTTTAACTTTCCAGACTGGGAATATATTCATGTGTTCTTGCTGAGGAATCTGTGAAGGGTGAGTAAAAATGAGCCCTGACCCAGCCCTGACTGCAGAGTGGGACTGGGGATGTTCAAGGCTGATGGAAATCACAGAATGGTTTTAAAGGACCTAAAACCTAAAATGGTTTTAAAGGACCTAAAAGTGGGCAGGGACACCTTCCACTATCCCAGTTTGCTCCAAGCCCTGTCCAACCTGGCCTTGGACACTTCCAAGGACTCAGGGGCAGCCACAGCTTCTCTGGGCACCTGCCCCAAATCAAATCTGTCACTGCCCTGCTGTCCCTCTCCCTGGAATGCTGCATCTTGTCTCTGGCCCCTCTCTAGAGATGCTTGCAGGGCTGTGTGGGTGCTCAGTGAACACTGCTGGTGTTACCTGGGAGGGAGGGGAGGCTTCCCACGCTCCTTGCAGGCTCTAAGTGCAGCAGAGGCAGCCATCTAGAGGGGATGGGATCTGGGTTAGGGATGGGCACACAGGTCTGGATCAAGAAAGAACTAAACCAAACCTCTACCCAGAAGATGAACCTCAGCTTGAGTTTTGCTTCAAATTCGAAAAAGAAGGTTGCTTTTCCCACATTTTGCTTCCCTTTGCCCTATTTATATCTGATAAAACCTGTCCCTTGGTTCACTTTTCCTATCCTTCTCACTTCCCAAGGGTTTATCCACCTCCTGCCAGAGCCCTGCTCAGACAAAGAGATGGCTGGGACTCTGAGAACTGCCTGCTGAGTGTGCCTCAAGCTAAATAAAATGTTTATTTTTGTACATGGACAAATGAATGAAATGTAGATGGACAAAAAGTACCAAAGCAAGAATAAAGCCAGCATTGTAAGTAAGAGTATTAATATAAACACTTGAAGTCACTGCAGAAATAGTGAATATAATAATAGCAGCATTAAGACATCTTCCACTTGTTGAGAGTCAGAAGTTTATTATTAACAAGGATGTCAGGCACACAAAAGTGCCAGAGGAGCCAGCTGGAAGCAGACACAGGCACCTCACACATGCCCTGCTCACTTGGAAGGGAAATATTTAAGGATGGACTGTGGACTTAAAGTGTGAGGAGAAAAGCAAGATGAAAGGGTGAGGTGAAAATAAAGAAATGGATTGATATTGAGAACAATTGGTTCAATCCATGCCCAGATGTTCAGATCAGAACACAATGGGACAATGATGCCTAGAAATGGAAATCTGATGATCAGGGCAGGAGGTGTGTGAATGGTAAGATCTCAAGAAGAATTCAAAACCACCCAGGGCTGACCCTGGGGCCCCCACGAAGAGCTTTGGGAAGCAGAAGTTCAAGAGTGGAACATCCCCTTCCACATGGCAGCAGTGATCACAGGGATCATTGGCATTTTCCACTGGTTTTGACAGGACATTTCCATGTGCTCAGGAGTTGTGTGAGACTGAGCCCCTGCACAGCAAGGAAGAGGATCCAGGAGCAAACTGAGCCTGCAGTGAGCCAGGAATCAGTACCTCTGCGGATAAAACTTCATGTCAAAGAACTTTACAGCACTGTGACACTGCTTTCCAGTGATTCCCTAAGAAGTGATTGGAAGGATTTCCTCACTGGTCCAGAGTTTACAATCACCTCTGCCATAAAGTGTGTGATACTCACATTTTTCCAGTGTCTGCTTTTCTGCAGCCGTACACTTCACCAAATCCCCCTCTTCCTATTATTCTATGTACACTAAAATCATTCATGGTCAGCTGCAAATGGAAACAGAAACAACAAAACAAAACCTTCATTTTTCCCAGCATTAAAAAACTTACTGTGAAAACATCTAAATGATCCATGAATGTGTTGAGATCCTCAACTGTAATTCAACAGCATTTGTGGTGTTGGAAAAGGAGCCCCTTATTGTTGATATTTCCATGTACTTGGAAGCACTACAGTGTGAAGTAGCAACAAAGGGAAATGTTGTTCCCAAAAAACTGCCAGTCTCATTCAGGGCTATTTTTGCAGCTCAAGTTGTCACAGAGAAGTGCAGAGGGACAAAAGCAGAGGCAAGGGAAGGGGCTCAGGGGGTGCTGGGATCACGGCAGGACTGGAGTGGGAAAGGGAGATGGGCAGGGATTGGGGCTGATAAAGAGCAGCAATCCTGCCAGTTCAGCTCTTTCAGCCATTAAAAAAATCAAAATTCTATTAACTGAGGAAGGCAGAGGGGAGGTCCAGACAGGAATCATCAGGGCTGTGCCTAAGAATAGCAGAGCAGTGACATCCACCACCCTCCTTAATGAGGCCTTTGCAGAGCAGGATTCAAAACTGAACATTCTCTTTCCTGTATCAGCCTCTGACAAGATAAATATACTTGTAAGTACTTACATGAATATTTAGCTCTACATTTTTCCATTGACAAAATCTAGTAAACTTGTCACTGCAAAAAAAAAAAAAAAAAAGTTTAAAAGTTGTCTGAGACTATTGTGTAGAGTATTACAGGAAATGTCAAGACTCTGATATTTAAAATCTAGTCTGAGCTAGGGCGTGGGGTGGTATTTAATAAATGACAGCCTTCCTTTCACCAACTGTAATCTTACCCCCATCAAGAAAAACAATTCCTAGGCAGAGCACATTCCATGTTCTACATCCTTGGGAGAGAAAAGAGAGTAGATAACCTTATCCCTGGAAGTGCTCAGTGTGTCCCCACATTTCTCTTGCATGGTTTTCAACCACTCAAAGATGGTTTTCAATTTTTAAACAGCTACGTTTGGAACTAACAAACATTTAAATTACATCAAGAGAAAGATAATTATAAGAAAACACAGGCAGCTCGATTTATGTTAATGAACCTCCACATACTCCAAGGAACATTTTAAACTCATTTTATCTTAAAATAGGGAAGACATCAGCAATACCACAGGCTTTGGGAAAAAAATATAATAAAACAGTTGCTTATTCCTACATGAATAATTAAGTGTTTATTTTCCAAGTAAGAAATAACAGCTTTATGGAGGCATTTTTATAATTATCACAGAATGGCACCAAACCAGTTTAGAAAATCGATTTGGGTGTTTCTGGGTGGCAGACACAGGAGCAGGAAGGGGCTGCTCTGCGGAGCCAGACTTGTGCCTTCAATTCTTTATTTCGCCTTCATTTTGAGGAGACCAGCCCCAAACCACCAGGACTGGGTCTCCCAGTCCCACACCAGAGATACCCCCACAGAATATCCCCAAACCCCAGTTCTGCCTTTTCACAGCCCAAACTCCAAACTCTCTCTGCTGTGACTGAGAAATCCCTCAGCTTTCCAACTGTTCCACTCACACATCCTGACACTGCTCAGGATATTCCACCAAGCTGGGTATTTACAAAGCTTGCTGATAAACTCCATTTGATTAATCATGCATTAATACACATTTTTAGCCTTATTTACAGCAGTTCTGAATGAACCTGGCTTCCTACTACTACATTAGGCAGATAATTCAAGTAATATTCCATGATCATACCTTTCCATAAATTTTTGAAATATTTTTCCTCGGAGACTATCACAAATTTCTTCTATATATGGCTAAAAAGGGTGAGGAAACACAATTAGTATTTAAGCAGACAATAAATGGCTTTTTTCACTCCCATCCATTACACAGAACTCTTGTTGAGCCCACACAGCTCCTGGGTTGTCCTTAAAAAGCCTCAAGGAGGCATTTTAGCTTTATTTGGCTTTTGGAATCTAAGCAGGTGCCCTGAAGTCAAACACAAAATATTTTCATGAGCTAGAAAACCTTAGAGGGGATGTCAGGGCAAAAAAATTCTTGTTTTAAATGTATTTAAACAATAAATTGTCACCTCTGTGGAATCCAAATTTCCCAGAGCTGCTCTTTGTGGTGCTTCTCTCCTCTCTGTCCTTGCTGAGAGATCAGCACCTTGAAATCACAGTGCTTTTCCAGGGAAATCCCTCCCCTGGGTGTGTGATGGCCCAACCAGCCCCTAATTAGTGCTGAGACATCACCCACCACTGCAATCACCACTTTCCAGCTCATGGCAACAGCCAGAACAGCTCAGGAGCACAAGAGACACCAGGCAGGGGCAACCTCCACGTTTATTCAACAGATTTAGATAAAAGACATTTAAGCTTACAAACACCCCCCATGATGGATAAGGCAATTTCTCCACTGTTGCAGCTCAGTTCACCCTGACAGGATGAGCATCTACCTGATGGAAAGTGATTTACTCTAAATCATTTAATGGCTTAAAATTACACAACTATAAAAACTCTTCTGTTCACACACCAAGGTATAGTTTGCTTTTCTAAATGTACTCGAAAATATTAGAGATAAGAAGAGTAAATTGTAATTTTGACTTGGAAAAGCATTTCAATCCCACTTACAGCACAGAATATGTACCAGTCCCATTTATTCTGTCTCTTTAAATAATATCTAAAAAGTCACTTTCAGTCAGAGAAGCTGAATGTTCAGACTGTGAAAGCTCACCTGGAAAAGGCTGGCTGGCACTTGTTTCTTGGCTAAATGTGTTTGTACATGATCTACAGCTTGTTTTGAGAAAGGCTTTTGGAAAAGAAAAAAGAAGATTTCAAACAGTTGGAACTGTCAGGAGTTTCATTTCAGGTCACAGCACTGTTGTTCTTTTCCCCACATGGAAACACCAACCCCAAGGGGAATCAATAGGGCCTCCCACAGGTATATTAGAGTGAATATTGTGTGAAATGTGCAAAATGATCCAGAACAGGATTATTCCGCAGCAGAAAGGCAGGAGAGGGGAAGATGAAGAGGAGGAAGGTAAAATCAAAGGGGGTGATGATTCTCCTTGAATAAATCCATGAAAAATCCCATTTACAGGCACAGCTCCAGAGCCAGAAGCAGACATGGACTTTTTACTAATAAAATAATGCATTCTGGGGGAAAAAAAATAACAGCTTAAACCCTCCACCCAAAGCATGATACCACGAGGGTAGAACACCCGGCAAATCCTTCTTTTAAAGGAGATCATATAAAAACTGTGTAAGAACAGATCAATGGGCTCAAACTTGAGCTGGAGGAAATGTGTCTTTTCAGTGACTTCAGCCACATCACTACACACACCCCCTGCATTTATTTCATCCTTTTGGAAACAGGCATTTAGTCTAAAGAAACATAAACCAGACAAACCTCCTGATGCTTCCTTTGTGTATCACTAAGTTTAATAAAAACTCCAGCACGCTAACCTTTACACCTCAAAAAAAAAAAAAAAAACCCAAAAATAAAAAAAGCAACACTCTCAATTTGGCCAGACCCAGACCCTGGATTTCAAAGGGAAATTCTGGATGGAAGAGCAGATGTTCCTGCAGCCAGGCAGAGGGAAAAGGGCAGGATACCCACGTGGGAACAGGAGAGCAGCTCCTTCATGATGTAGGTGTCGTAGATCTGCCGGCTCCGCGACAGCCGCTCCTCCTCAGAGTCCAGCTTCTCGTACTCCTTGATCTGCAGCACAAGGGCAAGCACACACACACCACACGTTTCCCAGTGATTTCCCACTCACTGGGTCAAAACAGGACTTTGGCTGAAGTTTTATTCTATTGGGGTTTTTTTTATTGATGAAAAATCACCTGCGACAGCGCAGTTATAGCTGAGATTTCCCTTTAATATTGGGATTTTCCAGCCCCAGCAGAGCTGCCCAAGGCACTGGTGGAGTCCCCATTCCTGCAGGGATTTAACAGGCTGTGGCACTTGGGGACGTGCTCAGTGTGGCCTTGGCAGTGCTGAGTGAACAGTGGGACTTGATGGGCTGAGAGGGCTCTTCCAACCCCAAAATCCCCTGATTATTTGATCACAACACATCAGATACAGATGTCCAAAAAAACAATATAAAGCACATTTCAAAATGTTCACATAGTTCAGCTATACTGTGAATTTGAACCCTAAAGGTGGCTACAAGACAGTTTTACAATATACATCCAGTTTCCTCAGGTGTGCTGCAGGAGATCAGCGTGTTCCAGGGGAAACAACAGCAATCCCAGACGGTTCATTTACAGAACAAGACCCGACAATTAGTTCCAGAACAAAAAGTTCACTGAGTCCAAGGGTCCTCTGGAGCATATTTAGGGAAAGAGTAGGGGAAAGACTCAGCTCTGATTTCCTGGACCTTCCCAGCATCAGCCTGTGAAGTGCTGAGATCCAGATACCTGGCAGTGAGCAGATCTGTTCTGTGCCACAGAATCCCAGGATTGCTTAGGCTGGGAAAAAAACTCCAAGATCATTGAGTCCAATTATCAAGAGACAAACTGGAACCAACCTACCTCTGGAGGTGGAACATTAATTAAACTCAGTATCTTTCTATCTGTACTCCTCTTGTTTGCTGACATGATAAGGCACCAGTCCCACCCCAATTTACCATCTGTGCTGCTTCTCCCTTGATACCAATTTATAATTAAAATTACTCAAAACGTCTTTGCCCAAGAAACACTTTTAATTAATGCAATGACACAAAATAATTAGCAGTACAGGAGGAGGCCTGATGGATATCTGATTGTCTTATTTGAGCACAACCTCCTATTCCTCAATGTTCGGTTGTTAAAGGACTCAACTCCCCAGCCAGCGCTGAGGGATCTAAAAGAATCTCCTCAAAAACTGGGATCAGAACACATTTGTTTTCAAGTATTTAGAAGCTCTTTTTTTTTTTTTTCCTTTTTTCCCCCCTTTTTCTTTTTTAATTCCTTTTCTTTTCCTTCTGAAAGTGATCAGGATGAATCACTCATCCCGTTAAATGCCTGATCGTGACTCCAGCTGCAGTGATATGAAATCCCTGGAGTACGGAGCTCTTCTACATCAAGCGATTTTTAATGTAGCAATGTACTCAGATTATTCTATGTGTAATAAATGCAGCAAGTAAATCAAATATATAAAAAAAGGAAAAGCTCCTGGATCCGGTATGTCACAGAGGAAAACACAATGAACCTCTCTTTAAATATCTTTAATGGGATTTTTCCAGAAGTACATGACAAAGCACTGAAATTCTTTTGAGGCAACACTTTGCTAATAGCCTAAAAATACAATTTTGAATTGTTTCAGAGATAAAGAGGCAGCCAAAAATATCTTGCTAAATAATCTGGTACAACAGGCCTTTTCGGATTACTTATGACAGTGACATCTTCAGTGTATAAAGAGATGGAAATGATAGAAAAAGATTCTTTATTGACAGTGGGTATCTGATCTGAGTGGAGGAATGGAGTCTTGCTGAGGACTGATCACCAAACTGATACCAGCTGCTTGTGCTGATAGCAAGAAAAACGTTAAATTCTCAGCTTAAGAGTGAGGCAGCTAAGGCTCTCCCAACTCTAATTAACCCCGAGCATCAGCCATGGGCAAGTCTGCCCTGAAATCAGCACCTAGGAGAGGATTCACTCGGGGTTTATTCAGTGTCACAAACGTAACAGGGAACAAATGAATGGAGCCATGGAGCTCAGACCATGCAGCAGCAGAAGCTGCGGAGGACCAGGGTATTCCTTGGAATTATTCATCCTTTGGGATGTGCCCTGCCTCAGCCTCACCCCCTGCACAGCCCCAAACCTCCATCACCAGCACTTACCTCTTCATAGAACTTCAGCTGAGGGACAGCCTCATCGATCTCATTCATGCAATAGTCTTTAAAGAGCAAAAATCCTGGAAAGAAATACAGAAAAAAAAAATCAGAAAAACTTGTCTCATTGCGCTGATGACTTGTCAAAATGCTCATGAAACCACCCAAGCTCCACCACAGGCTGCATAAACCTGTGTGAGAATCCCCAGTTGCCAAAGTTTAGGATTCTGATTCCCATCCAGCTCTTCATTTCCAGCACAAAAGGATCCCAAGGCGGCTTCACCTCTCACAGGTGTATTAAGCCCATCACCACTTCCACCTGCTAAGGATTTTATGAGGCATTTCCATAATGCACCTAAATATTCTGTTCCTCTTCACAAACCACATTTTCTTCCCTCTTTTTCGCCCCACTGAAAACTAGACACTATTCACGTTTTGGGGTTTTTTGCAAGAGATTCACCTACATTTCACTGATGAAGCACAACCTCTTCTGCACTCCCATTTCAGAATTACCGGTTCATGTTACCTCTAATGGGTTTTATTGCTCAATAAATTACATCAGGGTCTTTAGAGTTCCTTTGCAAGTAATTTAGAGCATGACCCCAGCAGGCTGCAGATGAGAATCTTCCATTAGGAGCATTTTAATGCACTGTCACAAAGCCTCATCCCATGTCTTTCCCTGCCTGAGCTGGCACCTGCTACCCTGGAATTTCACACAGGGATCTGTGCCACCAATGTCCCCATCACTGCCAAACCCACCCAAAGTCCCCCATCTCCCCAGCCAGACCGTGCACCTCCACCTCTCCTTGCCAGTCTGGCTTTTTGAGGACAAAAAGTGAAATTTCGGGAGCTGACTCAAATTCCTAATTTCCCACATGACGGAACCAGCGGCAGCAGGGAGCAGAATCCTGCTGAATGGACTGAACTTTTCTAGGACAATGAACCAAAGAAGATTGGGTAATTAAGAGACTGAAGAGTGGCACAAACAGCACTGAATGCAGTGAAAGAAAAATCCCTGGCCTGGTCCCAGCTCCTGGCTGGGGCCCAAAAAAACCCACAAACAACAAAAAAACACAACAATAAACCACAAAGACAACTGTGGGAGGAGTGTGAAAATATACCAACACACATTTCCAGCACGGCCACGCCAAACATTCCAGCCCTGCTTAGTATTTTCCAAACTTTTTAAATTTAATTATGGCAGAGAAAGAAGAGGTTCCCAAGCCCATGGCACAGGGAACAATCAGAGGCTTATGCAGCCACAGGACACGGGCTGCTCCTCCCCGAGGCCCCTTGGCACTGCACTGCAAAAACCCAGATATACCCAAAATATACAGACTGAGAGCTGAGGCTGCTCAGCCTGGGGAAGAGAAGGTTGTGTGGAGACCTCACAGCGCCTTCCAGGATCTGAAAGGGCTACAAGGAAACCAGAGAGAGATTTTGCATCAGGAACTGGAGTGACAGGACAAGGGGGAATGGCTGCAGACTGAAAGGGAAATTTAGGTGACATACATGGAAGAAATCCTTCCCTGTGAGAGTGCTGAGGCTCCGGCACAGGTTGCCCAGAGAAGCTGTGGCTGTCCCAACCCTGGAAGTGTCCCAGGCCAGGTTGGACAGGGCTTGGAGCAACCTGGGATAGTAGAAGTTGTTTCTATCCATAGGACTGGATGATCTTTAAGGTCCCCTCCAATCCAAACCATTCTGTGATACTATGGTTCAGACAAATCTAATTAGAGCCTAACCTTCCCCAGACTGGAATTGTTTCTGTTTTGACCTCCCATTCAATCAACAGACCCTGCACTTCCCCTGCAGCACAAAGGAAATCTCCTCCTTTACTGCTGCTCTTGGATTGAGTGAAAAATGATCAGCCAGAAACTGCAGCTCTCACATAATGGCACAACCAAGTGACAGATGCAGCATTGAGTAAGTGACAGGAGTTTTAAGAAGTTCAGGGAGAGCTGACGAGGAGCACAATAAGCACAGTTAACAGCACACAGAAAAATAAGCCCAGGAACAGAAAGCAGGAATTAATAAAATGATAGCGTTAAGTAACAGCTAAAAAGAACCGGCAATTATTTATGAAATAAAGATGCTGACAGCTTTGGCTTTAAAGATTCCTTCTGCTATAACTATATAATTTCTGCAACAACCAGATCACTGGTTGTTAAGGGAAAGGAAAAATATTTTTTAAGAGCTTCTTCTGATAACACCAAAGTGATGGAAGATATCAATAATACACACACAGACTGGAGGCAGCACCCAGCTCCTCTGGGCTCCTCCTTCCCAGTCTCTGGACAATCCTCAGATGAATTTGCCAAGTGCCATGAATTGCACTGACTCTAATTACCAAGGCAAAATGTCTTCCAAGGAGGGATGAAGGCCACCTTTGGGGTTTGCAGTGTTCACCAGAGGCTCACTCAGAGCAGGCACGGATGGGGTGGTGGGGAGAGCAGATTCAGCTGAGGCAGCTCACCCATAACCAGGTATTCCCAGAGCTCATCCCAACTGGATAATGTCCCTGTCACAAGCTTGGAGGGTACAAGGAGGAGAACTAAGTTAACCCACCTCTTCAAAAGAGAATATGAATGTTTCCTTCAGTAGTTATTATTTCCAATAATTATGTTTTTCTGGCATGACCACAGGAATTTTGCAAGAAATCCTGACTCTAATCAACGGCATCCCTCCACCCTTGGATTTTGTCTCCAGAGTTCAGCCCTTCCCACAATCAAACACAAATGCTGCTGGTAACCAGCCACACACTCCAGACCCCCTCATCACGTTTGTGGTCTCCACTGGACCCTCTCCAGGAGCTCCTTGTCTTCCTTGAACAGTGGAGCCCAGAACTGAGCACCACAGCCCAGACGTGGCCTCACTAGGCTCACTCATCAGGATTAAAATCACCTTCTCATTTTCCATTTCCGTGGCATTTTCCTGCCCTGCTCCCAGTCTGTGCCTCTGCCAACATTCCCCCAGGACAGCAGCCACAGGGGCCAGCAGTGGCCTCTGCCTCCTCCAGCAGTCTAAAGGTCACCTGCAGCCACAACACCACCTCTTCATCCCTGTCAATTAGCTGAGAGCACGGACTCATAAATAAAATAAAATGGAACAACGAGCAGGAACTCCATCATAAAACACTTGGAGAAAATGACTTATCTAACTGGAATTTTATGACCATCCGACTCAAGTAACCTTTTAACAGGAGTAAATAAAAACCTTATTAAAGCAAACAGGAGCGACTAGGTGAGGGAGCAGAGCTAAAAATAGCCACGTTTAGCCCCGATACAAACGTTCACAATGTCACTGATTGAAAGGAAGCTGCATCTATTTACAGCAGGCCTGAACGTGGTCCAAAACGCTGATGTAGCCTCTTTCTAGTAGGCAAAATAGCAAATTAGAGAACAAAAATATCAAGCTGTTTCCAAATCCTCCCGAAACGTGCTGTGTATAAATACAGAATCCTGACAAACAAAGCAGCAGTGACATCTGCACCAGACACGGGCTCCTTTCCCGGCGCTCCGGCCAACAGCTCCCGGGCAGGAAAAGCTTTGGGAATGTGGGATGGTGCTCTGCAAAGTCTGCAACACAGGGTCTGTCCCTGCTTTAGGGCACTTCAAGGTCTCCAGTCCCAGTCACTCCAAGATGTCTCTCGTGATCTTTCTTGCTTGGTGAACTGGGACAACAGCAAGAAGCCACAGCCAGAGGGGAATTTCACATCCTGCTCTCTGCATCTCCCTGGCAGGACACTGCACCAAGGTGGGGATCAGGTTCTGCTGCCAGGGAGCAGGGACAGGAGGAGAGGAAACGGCCCCAAGCTGTGCCAGGGGAGGGTCAGGAGGACATCAGGAGGAATTTCTTGCCAGAAAGGGTGGTCAGGCCTTGGGAGGGGCTGCCCAGGGAGGTCTGGAGTCCCCATCCCTGGAGGTGTCCAAGAAATTCCTGGATGTGGCACTCTGTGCTCTGGGCTGGTGACAAGGTGAGGACTGGTCACAGGCTGGACTCGAAGCTCTTGGAGGGATTTCCTGACCCAAATGATTTTGGCATTCTGGGGCATCTCCTCCCCAGAAATGTGCCTTATGTAGAACTGCCACAGGACAGCAAAGCTCAGCCACCACACCATGGTGACATTACAGCACAGCTGTGTCTAAATCCAGCTGTGGGTGTGTTCAACCTCCTGAAATAGCCCTCAGTGATGACCTTCAGATCCATCGGCACCGGGAACAGATCTGGGTCACAGACACAAACATTGGGACAAAGTCTACTATGAAACTAAAACCACATTAAAAACTGTGACTCCCAGCAGCCTGCAATTGTCACAGAACACCAGGCCAGGCTCAGACTCCTGTTCTCTGCAGTGCCCACACAGAGCTGCCACAGCACAGAGTAATTTAGGCCACCTAAGAGCTCCAGAACTGAGAGAACCACCAATTTCCTTCTCCAGGAACAAAGATTACCAGGGAAAACTGTGTAGGAATCGTGCTCTGGCAAGGTCCAAAGCCACAAAAATCCTCCCAGCCCAGAAAGCACCACACATTCCACTACTTTTCTTTCCTAATTGAGCCTAATGTTCACTCACTTTGCATTAAAAATAATACATTATAACTGACTGAAACATATTCCTGTGCATAGAAAGCAGGAGAAAAGAACAAACTGTATTTCTTGAGGACGTGCATCCAATGGTGAGGAGCACAGAACAATTTCCCTAGAACAGAACCAAACTGAGCTCAAAATTAGGCTGCAAGTTGCCAGGTAGCTTGTTTAATGACGTCAATCATTATATGAAAATAAGCTTTGGCTAAAAGGTTTTAAGTGTTGTTAAAGAAAAACTTCTTATTTCCAGGCGTATTTTCTAATAGCTTTCACCCAGGGAAATCACTGTTCAAGCTTGGTCAGCCTTATTTCTAAACACCAGACTTGTGCATGCCTGGAATTCCTGCAGGGAGAGGAGCAGGAGAGCTGAGCTGCTCCTCCAGCACTGACACTGGAGACACAGAGGAGGGGTATTCACAAATTCTGTGTCAAACCATAAAAGCTTGAGCCTGACACTGGTAGAGCATCTCAAGGAGGGAATATAGAGACTTACTGAAAGCACTCAATTATCCTTCTTCAGGTTGCCCAGAGAAGCTGTGGCTGTCCCTGGATCCCTGAAAGTGTCCAAGGCCAGGCTGGACAGGGCTTGGAGCAACCTGGGATAGTGGAAGGTGGAACTGGATGAGCTATAAGCTCCCTTCCAGCCCAAAGCATTCAGGAGTCCTCTGAATATACTCATGAAATAGTAACTCTGAATACTGAATGTGTGATAAATCATTTTTAAAGCCATGGAGAGAAAATAATGGGGAAAACTTAGCTCTGAACCATATTTACTACATATCTTTCATATTCTGGTCTGCCTTAAAATGCAGATTCCAGCTGACTGAAGTCGAGTATCAAAGGCATTCAACATATCAAAGGTGAAAGAAAAAAGAGGGTTTTACACAAGAAAAAGCTCCTCTAAAAGATGGGGGAGTAAAAACACTAAACAGAAATACAGAAAAAGATTCTAATTTTTAAAAGGACCACTAAACACAGAACCGAAGCATTTAATTTCAATCAGTTGTTACAAAGAACGTGATTAAATTCCTTCACTAAATCCCATCAAGGAATACAGAGCACTTGAGGGTTTCTTTCTCCTTCACTTGTAAACAAAAGAAACTCCCACCCCTTTGCAACTGGTAATAGAAGGCACCAGCAAGCTATGAGCAAACTAACAACCAGGAGCAGCTTAAAAACCTCATGGTGGTGGATTGGGTTTTGTTGTCTCTGTTCTTCCCCCACATCACAATTCAGGCCTTACCAAAGACGTGAAAGTTGTTATTTTCCTGACCAGTAATTTTCCATTATACAACATTTTCAAATTAATTGCATAATACAAGCCAATATCCTTTTATTATCGAGAAACACACTTTTCTTGCTGCCCTGCTCCAAGCTATGAACTCCACTGTTACCAATTACTGAACACACAAATTCCACTGGGAGCTGCAGCTCTGCTCCTCAGGAAGGGCCCAGATCCAGGTGTGGTTTTTAGTGGGAGAGCAAGGTGACACGATCATTAGATGAAGACAAGGTTTAACTCCACAACAGAAGGATGTTCTCAAGCCCCTGGTGCCAGAATTTGCCTCAGCAAGTTCTGCTCAGTACCTGAACCACTGTGAAGAGCCAAACTGCTCAGCCAGAGCATCGAGGAACTGTTGTGCTTTGGTCAAAATCAAAACACAAAGCCAGCAGTATTCAGCTAGTAAATACACACAGCACTTAGGTAAAGAGCAGCAAAACCACTAAAACAACAGTGACAGAGCCCAGCTGATTCTCCTACAGGAATTTCTGAGTCTTCCTCTGGTTCTTTCTGGCGCTCTGAGAAAGCTGCTGTGAGCTGGAGCCTCAGAAAAAGATGGTTCTGCTGCTCTTCCTCTTTTAATCACAGAAACCATGGGCAGACGTACCTGGGCACATTAAGAAACTGGTTTGCATGGATTTGACCCCACTTATCCAACCTCCATGGACACAGGCGACAGCAGGATGTCACAGAGGCCGGACAGGGGGTTTGCCAGGTGCACTGCCCACGTTCTTTTATAGGATAGATGTTGGTATGGACCAATAAAAGCATCTGGAAATGGGGTCATTGACAGCCAGAGCTCTCGAGCTCCTCTGCTCTATCCCACTGCTGAAAGTGAGAACACTTAATAGCTCCAGTGATTCACATTCTACTGACTGGTGCTGGTTCTGAGCTGTTCTGTTACTGCTGAGTGATCCCACTGAGGGGAATGAGCAGCACTGGCAGCCCCAGAGAATCTGCTTTATTAGCAATACACAGCTATGCAGGTAAAACTCATTAAAGCTGTTACTATGCCACCTTACAGACATGGCAAACCAACATTTCCCTATTTCACAGTGGTGTTCAGAGGCTTAATTAGCCGTGAACTGTTTCAAGACACATTGATAAAAACTCCATGGGAGTGCAACTGTTTTGGATTGACTGAGGAATTGCTGGGTGGGAAGAAGTGGAAATCAGGATCCTGTGTGAACAGTGGCAATGCACAAGGAGAAGATTCCACCAGGAATGGGAGAAGAAATCCCAAGTGTGGACAAGCAGAGAGGAAACATCACCTTTGGGATGGAAGTCTCTTTGCACAGTATTAATCACAGAATATCCAGAATTGGCAAGGACCCAGAGGATCATCACCCAACCACTGGCCCTGCACAGACACCCCAACAATCCCACCCTGTGGACCCCTGGGAGTGTTGTCCAAATGCTCCTGGAGCTCTGGCAGCCTCAGGACCAGGACCATTCCCTGGGGAGCCTGGGCAGTGCCCAGCACCCTCTGGGGGAAGAACCTTTCCCTGATATCCAACCTAAATCCCCCTGACACAGTTTTAAGCCATGGCAAAAGAACTCAAGAGGCTGGAGAGGGCTGAACCAACCACCCAGGGCCCCTCTGATCCCAAAAGAATGAATTTGCCTACAAACACACCTCTGGCAGGTGCACAGCAGGGCAGGTATTTGTGTTTGTGTGTGTTCTCTGGAAGCTTCCCTGGAAACATCCAAGGGAAATGTCATGCAAATAATTTCTAATTTGTTCTATTATAGAGTGATACTCCTTAACACCGTCTTCTTCTCTCCTGTGATACTACTTCAGTTCAAAATTGCCAGTTTGCCTGGAATTCTTGATAACTTAACTCTAAAACCATATAATTGCACTGCTCTGCTGAGATAAAGACTTTCTCCCCATGCTTATATCTTCCAAGAACTGCACTGCATATAAATGCTAATCTACCAGGATGTGTACATTATCCATCATGGGACGTTCCAGATGACAGGGTATGTATTTTCCTATTTTAAAGCTCAGATTTAATCTGCAGCTCCCCTGGGAAATCATACAACTCACCATCTTCAACCCCCCACAAAGGCAGGCAGGAGGATCAGGCTGCAGCCCAACAAAGAAACGCTCAATTATTTATCATCAAAAGAAAATCCAAAACGAATACATGCATTTTGATAGTGCCTTTGGATACTCTTTATCCCTGACAGCAAGACAGGCAACTCCAATGCACATAAAATCTACAGCAGGAGCTTCAGCAACACCCCTCGAAATGATCTTCAATGTAATTCACGCCAAGTGTCACTTTATTTTACCACAAAATAAGAGGGTGTTGAAAGAAATGTAGCTTCCAGTAACACTGAAATTATGACACAATAAAGAGATCTTAAATCTAACACTCATTTAGTGAAACACATTGCAAACAGAAAAACAGACCAACTTTTAGAAGGCTCAGAGCACGGATTTTCTCTTTCACTGTCCTCCCCACCCCCATTTGGTACGAGCAGAGAACTGTGAGGAGCAGATCCCCTGTGAAATATCTCACATTAACGGTTTCTGTTTCAGTTTACAGCCACACAGTTTCCTCGTGGTTTGGATTCTGTGATGCTTTTAGCTAATCTCAGAACTGGGCAAGGACAGAAGGACTTCCACAGCCCCTGAGAACCTCCTGCAGCCTGTCCACAGCCCACACCCCAGGCTGACCTCGTACTGAAAATGAGAAATACCATGAGAAAGAAGATCAGTCTTCAAACAGCATTTCAAATGTCGTTTTTTTTGAATGTCGTTCAGAAGGCAACTTCCTAATTTTGATGGTGACTACTTCTGTGTGGTGGCTTGCCAGGTCAGAACCAGAACCTCAGAATAAAACCGCTTTGAACAAACAACCTGTGCCCCTGCTTTAACAGAAAACTCGCCAAATAACCGTGTCCCTGCTACTTGGCTGCACATTATTTAACATCAAGGCACCAGAACAGAGCAAAATTATCACAGTGCTCATGACACAGCTCAGAAAAGCCATCCCTGCTCACTTCACAGCCAAAAACTCAGGTGCTTTTCTTTACTCCCAACCAAGTTTTATAACCTTCATTGTTATTTCCTCAGAGGACTATTTAATTAGTCCAGAATGCCAACAGCACATAGATCTTCTGCTTAAATTAAACAATAGCTTAAATAATGCTCTAGGGAGTCACTTTTCCCAGCCTGTTATTTTTAGGCAGCTCAGGGAGCTCGGTGCCAGCAGAAAGAGGAAGAGCAAAAATGTTTTTCTCGACACATTTTAACTCCTATCTAATGATTAGCATCAAAGCTCTGAAATGATGAAATGCGAGTCCATAACTAGAGAAAGAAGCAACAGAAAGCACAATTCACTGCCCCAGAAAAAAAAAACCAACCCGTTGCAGCTGTTCACACCCTACTTTTGGTTGGGGGTTTTTGGTTTTTTTTTAACAGAAAGTTGTCCCTGACCAAGCTGGAGGAAACAGCAACCAGCAGGGTCAGCTTGAGCGCATTTCCCTCGAACTGAGCAGGGCAGGCACAAAAATCCCTGTGCAGAAGGAGCTACAGAACAGACCAAAAGCTCTGGAAGCTCAGCTGAGGAGCTACAGAACAAACAGGATCCATGCTGAGCTGGGTCAGGACAACGGGAGCAGGGAAGGAGCTGAGAGCCCCCACAAGCCCCCGTGGGTTGGAACCAGCACTGATGCAGATGGCAAAATCCTTCCCCCCCTGCTGGGAAAACCTCCAGCTTGGAGCTGCTTGAGGAGGATATGGAAGACAGTGGAATGAATCACCTCAGAAAGATCATCCCTCACTCTGCGAAAGTGGATGGTAAATAAGGAAAAAAAGAAAAAAAAAAAAAAAGAAAAAGATTTGTAACTTCTTACGTCAGCTCCAAGTTGTTTTAATTAGTTCTATTCCACGAAAATATAACTGAGCTACCTTCGGAGGGAGGAAATAAAATAAGGTTCCTTCCTAGGCAAAGTGAAAAATTTACACTGCAGCAAGACCAGCTGCTGAAACAGCTAAAATACGTCCTGTTCTCATCCTTCCCCCAGACCCAGACCCAACGGCTCCACAAGAGATGAGAAACTGAGAAGGGTGTGAAGGAACTGCCACATCCCACCAGCCTCAGGAGATGAGAGCAGCCTCTTTGCCTTCACGAGGGTCTCAAGCAGTCACAGAGAACCCAAGGCTGAACCTAAGCCAGGCATGGAGCTGTAGGATGGTTTAACATTAGGATGCTTTAACAGCACATCCCAGGATTTCTAACCCAGCTCCATCCCCTGCCTTGCAGTGTGGTTTGTCTGAAAGCCCAGAGTCAGACACAAGAGTCCCTGAACTGTAACTGGCAGTAAGTTTGCTCCAAAGTATTTAATAACCAGGATAATCCTGTTCTAAAGCCATATTATGATCTCATAGATTCCCCTGAAGGCCTTGGCTGCAGCAGCCCCTGAGCTGCTCATTTCCCACCTGCCCTTTGAGGGCAGGGTCTCTCCAAGTGTCCCCACCCCACAGGGCAAGGGAACCTGACAAGGACTCACAGGCAATTTTAATGCAGTTGTGAAGCAGAGTGGATTCCACATGTAAATTATGAATATTGGGATATCCGAGTCCTAGAATGGTTTGGTTTGAAGAGACCTTATAGACCATCTCATTCCAACCCCTGCCATGGGCAGGGACACCTTCCACTAGCCCAGGCAGCTCCTAGCCCTGCCCAACCTGACCTCGAACACTTCCAAAACCTCTTTTTGTTTCTGAAGAAACTCATAATCTGGTCTTGTAGCAAACAGGATGTGGTAAAAAGAAAACCAGCTAAGGTGGTTACGCACTCGGCTTCGAGACAGGCTGTACTTCCCCAAGAGGCTTCTGCTGTGGAGGAAGCAGCTTCTGAAGGAACAGCCAGCTGGGCTGGGCTGCCAGCACTGCCAGAGCACTCTTCTGGGTGCTTCTGTGAGCTCCATGTCCTCTGACTCACCCGGACATTCTTAGAGAGCTCTGGAGCATCACTCAGGGGGCCAAGAGCAGTGCCAGCACCAAGGGATGAGAGCAGCCTGTTTGCCTTCCCCAGGGAAGAGATGCAAAATAGGGGACAGACTTGTTTATGCAAATGTGATGGAGCCTCCGGGCCATTTTCATCCCTGATGAGCTTCCTGCTCTCAGCCCGATCCTAAAGGTTTTGGTTTCCAAGCCAGAGCTGTCCCTGTGACTCCCTGCAGTTGCACACCTGGCAGGAAGGGAATTTGGGCCAACCTTTGGCAGTGGGACCAGGAAAGCACTGACCCTAAAACGATTTTAGGGCTCACTAAGAATAAACACTTGCAGATGATGAGATCAGCACCATAATTAGACACGTTCATAGGGAAACATCCACAGGAACGACTCCACGCTGACATCAGAGCCCTTGTATCAGACAGCTGATCAAAGCCTGGGTTTACATTTGAAAGGATACTGAAAAATAGAAAAAAAGAAAAAAAAAATCCAAAACACCACAAAAACGGTGACCTGGAGCTGTGAGGAAAAATTTAGGTCTGAGAAAAAAAAAATAAAACAAGAACAGTTCTCATCCAGAGCAGTTGCCAAGGAAAAACTGGGGAGCTTGGAGCAGTTTTATAGTCTGTGTGCAAGGATAAAACAGGGAGTGCTGGATGGCTCCTCAGCTGAGGGAAAAAACAGGGATGATCCAGCAGAATGACTGCAGATGCAGGCTCCTGGAGACTCCACAGGAGCAGGAGGAGTCTCCCGTGGGTGTCCCCACCCCAGCACACCCAGACCTGCCCCACCTGTGGTCTCACCTCTCCCCCAGACAAAGAGACAACGAGGAGAACAAAAAAGTGATTAAGAGTTTTAATTACCTCCCCATACTTCTTCTCACAGCCCTTTGCACAACGCTTGCCTAAAACTGCAGGTACTTTACCACAAGCAATTATGCTAATTAATGTCTGGAAACAGAGCTAATTGAATGGCAAAGAACACGCTAGAAAATGCAATCAAATTTAAATGAACAACCACAGTAAGGAAATACTGTATTTTCCAGCGTGATGCAAAGTCTGCTGTTAAAAACAGTCGTGTTTAGCTTTAATCTTTTTTTAATTCCATTCTAAATCCTATTTCAGCTTCAGAATTAACTGAAACTCCTGCACAGCAGTCACAGAATTGCTCCTCATTTCCAGGTAATCCAGGGCAAATCCTGCTCTGACTGTGCCCGGGGAGAGGAGGAGGAAACCTCTCCTCTGTGCACAGAAACCAAAATGTTAATGAAACTGGGCTCTGAAATTCCAGGTTTAATGGCTACTACCAACATGGGGAAAAAAAAAAAAAAGAGATCTAATCCTTCCAAGGTTCCAGTTACCTAACTGTAATTGCTGTAACTTATCAAAATAACTGCAACAAGTCCTCGCTGTAACAGGTAATGAAAAGTATTCAATTACATAAATAGAAATATCCATTACATAGAAGATGGTCTGTTCGACTTCTCTTTTCATAGAGAAAAAAAAAAAAAAAAAAAAAAAAAAAAAAAAAAAAAAAAAAAAAAAAAAAAAAAGGACTTCTTCATTTCACTGCCCCCAAAGAGACTCAGTTGAAGTCAGGCTGTGTTTGGTTGCTTAAAATTCCACTTATTTTGCAACTGCCAGGCTAGAGCAAAATATTAATGATTCAGCACAGGCACTGGAGCTGCAGCACACACTGAGGTGTCAGTACAAGAAAACAAGGTATCTGTACATTTGAATGGCAAAAGTTTTGGCCACATTAATAAGTCATAGTTTTACACTGAAACAGCTCTCCAAGATTTCCAATGGCCCTGAGACTCACTAATGACACTCTGAGACACAGGAACACTGAGTATTTTAATCTGGCAATACATAAAATTCCCGCTCCAGTGAGCTGCACACTGCCAGGCAACCAGGAAGGTCTTGGGGTATTTGTGCTCCAGCCAGAAGGGAGGCCAGTGCAAACTCAACCAGCCCAAAGATGCCCCGTTGTGCCACTTCTCCTGGGAAACCAGGTACTTAATTCACTACCGTTCCATTTCAGACAGGAATAAAACCACTGACCTCTCAAGACTTTCCAGCCCATTCCCCATTTTCCAAGACACGAGCAGCTGTGCTATCCCAGCAAACTCCCTCCTCAAATGTGCTGGACAAAGATCCCAAGAACCCCTCATGAAATCCACTCCCTGCTTTATTACCCACAGCACCACTAAAATCTTAAATTTTATTCACATCAAGTTTTTTATTATTTTTTTTTCACTGACACATTAAAGCTCTGGCAAATGGACTAACCTCATCATCTCTGCAACAGCTTTTCTGGTTTTGAATCATGTTCAAGCTCACTTCTCTCTTCCACTGCCCACATCACACCCTATTTCAATACTTCCCTGTAGGTCAGCTTTAACAGACAGCTCAGCAAGGTCTGCACTCATTCCTGGACTCTTCCCAGCAGGTCCATGTATATTTTTTTAATCCACTGCCAGGATGGACACAACATTCTGCCAGAAAAGGATTATTTCACATGCCTCACTAGCTACAACACTGATTTTATATTTAGTCGTGTGATCCAGCTGAGCCAACACAGCCCAGGGCTGGCTGTCACAGCCAAGTCCCTGCCCCGAGGGTCCCCAAGCTGTGCCTGTGTGATTGCTCTGGCACAGGTGGAGAGGAAGGACACTGCTGGATTTCCCTGGGAGCTCTGCATTTTCCCCCTCCCCTGGCTGATGGAGTTTTTGTCCTTGTCCTCGGTGTGTCACAGCACAACACAGAGGCTCCTCACTGCAGCACTCAGTCAGCTGAACACTGATCCAGGGAATGTTCCCATTCCCTGGGTCCACCTTCCCATGGAATGCTGATTAACTGCTCCACAAGTCCATTTTCCCAGCACTTTCAGCCCCTGCACACAGCAGTTTCACCCAGGCTACATCCCCCCACGTTGTGAGCAAGAACACCATGTCAGAGGGTCAAGACAACACATCTGGCATCTTTTCTCCTGCTCCCTTATCAACAGGCTCATTACCTCTGCAAAGAAAAAAAAAAATGTTTAACTGATGTGACACATTACATTGTTGACAAGCCCATACCAAGTAATATAATTTTGTCCTCGATGTTTCCAAATAATTTAATTATTTTCCCTGTAGTTTTCCAGACCCTGAAGTTGACAGATTGCCTTGCCTCATCTTCTTCCCTTCCACAACATTTCATCTTCTTGAAGACCTTTGTTTCACTAAGTCCTGTCCACCCTCCAGTGTTCTTCAATCTACAGCACTGACCTCTCAGCAGGCACCACAGGGAAATGTAAAAACCAAACTGATCTTGAAAATACCTACACGAGTAACATTTTATTGAGACGTGACTTACCAATTCTCTGATGAAAGATCTTGTCGAAGGTTAATTCACCCCTTTCCTCGAGGTATTTCTGCATAACACTGCGGATACTGAAAGAAAAAAACAGGGAAAAAAGAAAAAAAAAAAAGAAGAGTTATTTGAAATTGCTTTTTTTAAACCTTTGAAGAAAAGTCAGGTGGAGCCCTGCCTGGCCTCAGGGGAGCTGATCCCTGGGGTCACTTCCCAGGGGACACCCTGGTCACTTTATTCCTGTCTCAGGTTTAGCTTGCAGAATAAAACAACTGCACAAGTCACCCCGAGCTGCCTGGGATCAGCCACACAAGGAGCCAACAGAAGCTCCATTAGGCCCTGCTTGGCTGCAGTGCACTTAACATCTACTTTGCCTAATTTATAATGGCACAATCACTCACTTAAACCACATTAACAAAGATTTCCTTTATTTGTCAAGTAACCTCAATATTCATTGTAATATAATGCCCATAAAAATTTCATATGGGCAACAATACAAGTACATAAATCTTAAAATCAATGCAGCAGCGCTGGGCCTTGGTAAAGCAACTCTATTGTCACAGTATCAAGTCAAAATTCCACCAGACTTTCTCTGTTTCCAATTTTAAAATCGATAATTTCCATACATGCTATTTATTACTATAATTATACTACTTATTATGATAATTATTCTATTTATTATCATAAAAATAACCTTGAACAAAGTACTCATGCCCTAAACAAGGCCATTAAATATCACTCATATTTCTGCAGTAGCAAGACCGAGCAGCTAAGCCTGCTGACCTCAGGGACATCCCCTCTCATGTGCTCACAGGATTTTAAAATCCAAGTTTCCAGAATTCCAACATCACCCCATCATTAAAATCCTGAAAAGCCTCCCAAATACTGACAAACATCTCCTCCATGGAGGGAGGAAAGTATCCACACTCCTCCTCAGAGGAGGACCTAAGGCATGAAGCCTGAATGACTTGACCAGAAAAAAGCCTGCAATAAAGCCAAGGACTTTGCTGGAAGGCCTTAAACTCCCATGTAGGAAAATATCCTATTAATAGTTTTCTGTGTATCTCCAAGTCCCACATGGAACACGGATCTCTGAACACTGTGATCCAAAGCGAGAGCTCTGGAGGCCAACCACCACATCAAGTCAGACAAGAACTGGGAGGGCTGAACACTGTTAATCAGGTTTGAGATTATAAATTATTCAGTGACGAACTTGCTGTTTATTTGTTCATTAAGAACTGGGTCTGCCCTCTGCGTATTTTAACAATCTAAACAAAATACTGATTTTAAATGAAGAGGGAGCAGTAAATAAGAGATTGTGGAATCACAGGATGTTTTAGATTGGAAGGGATCTTAAAGAATACCTTGCTCCATCCCTTGTCAGAAGTTGTGACATCTTCTACTAACTCAGGTTGCTCCAAGCCCCATCCAACCTGGCCTTGGACACTCTCAGGGATGGGGCGGCCTCTCCGTGCCAGCACCTCCTCACCCTCACAGGGAACAATTTCTCCCTAAAATCCAATCCAAATCTTTTGCCAACCAGACCTTCTCCTCTTCCCTCTGTGTTTACAGAGGCTCCACTGGAGATGAACAATCCTGGCACGAGTTCCCAGAGCCCACAGCTCCCCCTCCTCCCCGAGCCCCTCGGCGCTGCCATCTCCCCCTGGCGCCATCCCATTCCCACTGACCACCAGACCAGCAGTAACAGAGTAAGCCCTTTTTCATAGTAATGACATCGAGAAAGCTTTCCTCTGCTCCAAAGAGTGCGCCGCAAGAAATTACATCGACAGATCTTCCGTCTAGACAATGGGAGAAGATAATGAAAATTTAACGTGTGACTGAAGCGCCCAGGAAAACAGCGATTGTGTAAGGAGCAAACCTCTCCAGCGCCTCCTCCTCTGCCGACATCCCGTACTTCTGGTCTGATGGATAACGTCAAAGGAACAAAATGTCTTTTGCAGCCACAGAAACTGAACAAATCTGTAAAATGATCACAGGCTACGGGAGCCCGTGCTACATTCCAGCTCCTCAACGCTCGCGCTCCTTTAAAATCATGGCTACTTAGCCGCACGAATAAATAGGAATAAATTACATGGAGTGGATTATGACTATCCAGAATAATCACCTCGTAATTCTCACATGGAAGTTACAGGTAGAAACCCTCTGGAGTTCTAAGAATTGAAGCAGAGTCCACGTGTCCTTCAGAAGGACGGAAAATTTTAAAATGGGGCTTAGCACGTTCCCCAAACAGGAAGAAAGGTTCCCTCTCTGCTTTAGTCTTTTGACTCATTAGTTGCCCTACACGTAAACAATCTGGGATTAAAAGCTGCATTTCACAGAAACACAGCCATTTCTGAAAAGCTTTCCCTGGCCAGAGATGCCATCAGCACAAACCACGAGCTAATGCAAGAAGTGGCCGTTTTTGCACAAGTTCATCTCAGTTCACAGCATGATCCACCTTAATAGCAGCACTCACAAGGAGCAGAAACAAAAGTTGGCTAAAAACAAAATCCAGGGAGACTTCAGAAACAAAAGCACGTCCAACTGGACTGCAGCAAAACCTTTTGTTCATGTATTCTTTTCATTTCAAAGAGGAAGAAAACAGTAAACCAAAAAAAATAAAAATCAGAAATACTCCATTTACTCTCCACATACCACGAGTCAACTGAAGTATGTTTAGGGGAAACCAAAGTCAGGCCTAAAATTTGGTGAGAAATGCAGTTTGGATCCTGGGTACCTCTCTCTGGGCATCTTTATCTTCACTTAAAGCGTGGTCAAGCATTGGAAGGGGCTGCCCAGGGAGATGGTGGAGTCTGCATCCCTGGAGGTGTCCAAGGAACATCTGGACATGGCACTCAGAGCTCTGGGCTGAGTGACAAGGTGGGATCAGGCATGGGTTGAACTCTGTGGTCCTGGAGGGCTTTTCCAACCCCAGTGACTCTGGGATTCTGTAACTGCTGGTTTAACTGGGAGCACAGGGAAGCCCTTTGCCACCGGCCCTAGGGAGATGCCCAGCATGGGCAGCTGGGTGCTCTTGCACTTCTGAGATTCCCTGGGTGAAGCTGCCCTCAAAGAAGGAGCTGAACAAACCCCAGGCCTGCAGAGCAGGTTGGAGCACCTTGCCTGCCCCAAACAGGTAGAAGATGGCATATCTGCATCCTCATCAACTCTGCGAGCAGCACAGGTCGCTCTAACCTGGTCAGCTCCTCCTTCTGCCCAGAAAAGAGATTTATTTCAAGCATGAGCTGAACAGTCTGTTGAAAGGAGCTTCAAGCTGCATCTTGGAGCTCTAGCTACTCCAGCTTTGATCAAAGAAACCTGCTGAAAGGCAGCCTTCAAGGTTAAACTCCATTCTGGAATTAAAGAGCTCTCGCTGTCTGTGAGCAGCCTGGCAGGGCACAGGCAGCAGCCGCAGTGCCAAGGTCGGCACAGGCAGAAAATATCTACTTGCAAACACGTCTGAAAAGCTAAGAACAAAACACATTATGTCCTTTCTAACACAGAAAAGGCACGTAAGGCAAGAGCATCCACGATCCTCCCTCTCAGACGAGTTCCAGCAGGAGCAGCAAACCAGAAGGAGCCTTGGAGAGGAGCTCAGCCAAAGCCAGGACTTGTCCTTGGCTGCAGCACTGGACAACAACAGCCACTCGTCCTGCTGTTCCCCCGGAACAGAGCAGGGACAGGACTCCAAGAAGCATGCCAAGCAGGAGAAATGAAACTTCTGCTGGGTGTCTGAGTGTGTGTGCCCAAAGATGGCCACTGGAACTGAGGAACCATCCATAGGGCAGCTGGAGCACAACCCCAAAGGATGTGGGAATATGCCCAAACTAGGATTTACAGAGGACAGGAAAACAAACAGCACTCGTTCTGATACTTCCAAGAAAGATGGAGAGGAACTTTTTCCAAGAGCATGTAGCAACAGGACAAGGGGGAATGATTTCAAACTGGCAAAGAGGAGGTTTAAATTAGATATTAGGAAATATTTCTTCCCTGTGAGAGTGGAGAGGCCCCAGCACAGGTTGCCCAGAGAAGTTGTGGCTGTCCCATCCCTGGAAGTGTCCAAGGCCAAGCTGGACAGGGCTTGGAGCAACCTGGGAAGTAGAAGGTGTCCCTACCCACCGCAAGGGGTGGAACTGGATGGGCTTTAAAATCCTTTCCACCCGAACTATTCCACGATTCTATAAAAGTTCCACTATTCATTTCACACAGATTTTTGTCCCTGAAGTTCTTCTTCTGAAGCAACTCACACCACAGAAAAGGAAAGGGCACAGAATGAGGCAATGGGGTGTAGCCATATATACAATACTCCTACTATTGGAACTAGGTCAAGAAGCTCCTTACTACTGGCCTTCCTACTACTGGATCTTAAAGGAGCTTTGAATTATTTATCATCAAGACCAGATAATATTTCTTGTAAATCAATAAGCATTCAGATTTGTGGGATGTTATCCGGTATACAGGTGCATACATGCACACCACAGCTTGGAAAAACAATGGCCAGCATTAAAGAACCACACCTGCATCAAAAATGAGCAGTTCCAGTCATTAATATATTCTCCAATAGGCTGGAACAGAAACAGGAGAACAGGAAAGCAAAATAAGAATGAAACACAGCAGCTTCAAGAAGACTTTTAAGAGCTTAGTTCAGGATTTAACTCTATCAACATTTCCTGTATTGTCAAGAGCAGGTCATAAACTTTATCTGTTCAGACCCCCACTCGGTAAAATAAAGGTGGATTTATTTTTTCCCTCCTCTTTGTCATTAGAGCTGGTACCGTCCCTCTGTCACATGTGGCTCCTGTATCCAACAGCACACTAAGCTCCTGATGGCTCCTGGCACGTCCAAATTAATAATTATTTCAAGAAAATGCCAGATATTCATCAGGTCCATGGCCAGTGCTTTGACTGCCAAGGTTTAGCAGTGCCTGTCCACCCTCTGCACTCCTGACATCCCATCTCTACATCACAGCCACCTTCATTTATTCTTGTGTCAGGGGTAATAAACACTGAACACTCACAAACCACTGAACCCATTTCATCTTGCTTCCTCTCAGATTGCACTCAGCTCAAAGTTCAGCAGAAGTCAAGACTTCTCCAAATGACTCGCCTCTCAATGCTGTAAAAGCTGCTTCACACGTGGTGCCTGTGGCTCCAGCAGTCCGTGGGGCAAATTCTCAGCACAGAAAGACAGAAAAGATCATCACACCATCTAAACTGATGTATTTCTCTCTCTTCCTTGTAAACACACAGAGTCACACTCAATCCTGAAGGTCTTTCCCAACGCTAATCCTTCTGTGAGTCAGTTATTAATTAGTGCACGTGCTTGGCCTCATCAGCTGACAAAGCAACGAGTGACCCCAAACTTTGATTTCTCTCCACAAACGCATCACACCACAGGCACAACCACACCTCCACGGGGCTCTGCCCTTTTCTGGCCCAACTTCACCCCATTTCGTGCCTTCACACCCCCTGAAGTTCACACCAAGCCAAGTCGTTTCACTGTTGCGAAATAATGCTCTTAGAACTGTCGTGAGTGATTAGCAACATATTTCACCCCAGAGCCCTGTGGGATGGAAGGGATTAGAGCTCAGCAACACCTGCCCACACCCCCCTCCCCTCCCTGCATCAGCAGCTTCACTTATGCAAATTATTTTAATGGAGAAAGTTTACGAGGAGGGAGCCAGAAGCAGGAGCTGTGTAGCTCCAACTTCACAAAACACCAGCCCCAAGATCCTTGAGGCATTATCAGCGCTGAAATCTGAAACTAATATAAAAGCTTCTAAGTACATGAATTTTTCAGGAATAATTACGCCAAATTGCAGTGTCAAGGACTTGCCCTTCCACCAGATTGCTGCTGCTGAGAAATTACAAGAAAGGGAAATCAGAGCAAAATCACATCTCCTCGCTCTGACTGCAATTAAGGCATTCGCCAATCGTAAATTACTTTTTTTTTTTAAACAAACACAAAATTACTGAAGACGTGCCAATTTTTTCTAATCTTTCTCAATCTCAAATGTTTAGAACTTTCTTTGCAAGTAGCAAGTATAAACCTTGACTGAGAGACCGAGAACTACAGCCAACACTGACAAACGCATTTGATTTATTTATTCATTTATAGGCTCGGGATGCAATTTTACAGAGATTTCAAATGTTTATTTCCACTATCCAAATCCATCATAAAGTTGCTAAAATTGGACCAAAGATCCTGCCCCAAAGGCCTCTGAATTGAAAGCATGACAGGGTCAACAAGCACAATTCAAAGCACTGGCAGAATGGCCCAGAGCCATCACAGCCGAAAGTGGGTTGTTTTTTTCTCTTTGTACAAGTGCATTTAAAAGGTTTAGCAATGCAAGATTGATCAAAAGTGAGAACTGGGATGAAATATTTGGCCTAAGAATCAGATCTTTCAAAGCTCTTTTAAACAACAAGTTAAAACTACAGGAATGGTCCTGTATTTTTGAGCAATTAGGAAAATCTCGGGCAAGAAAAACAAACATCAAAACCCCCAATAAAAAAATCAGAGGGCTGATGCACAACACAGAATTGCTTCAAATATCAAAATGAACAGAACAGGATAGAGAAGAAATGGAGAAGCCAGACTGGAGACTGGAAAACAACAGCAAACGATGAGAAGGCACAAGAAGGAATGTCACTCTCAAATCTGTGTCCCATTCCCATGGCTGTCCCAGCCATCCCTACCTGAGACATCGAAAGTAACACATCGACAAAAAACCCTCTGATTTGTCTTCTTTTAACTGAGTTATGGGATTGCTTAGGTTGGAAAAGCCCTAAGAGATCATAAAGACCAACGATTCCTGTGGCAATGCCAAGGCCACCACTGACTCATGTCCCCCAGTGCCACATCCACATGGCTTTTAAATCCCTGCAGGGATGGAGACTCCACCACTGTCCTGCCAGAGCTGGACAGCGCTTTCCATGACGGAATCTTCCTTAATATCCATCTAAACCTCTCCTTATGCCTCCCCATTTCCTCCAGGTGTCAACCGGATCTAACCCCATTCACCACTGTCCTCTGGACCCACCACTCCTCTTCTCCACCTAAATCTCAGTTTCACAGAGCTGGTTTTCCCTGCTGAACTTGAGGCAGAAACACAACAAACAGCAGCAGCCAAGCCACATCCCCGGAGCTGTCACATGGAGGCTCATTCTGCCCCTCGGGACAGGGGTGTCTTTCTCCAAGGTGTGAAGCACTGAGTGTTTCATTTGGGCTCCCCGGAGCTTTTTAATTTCCCAGGAGGATGCAGAAGCTGCCTTTCCTCATGTGCACCTTGAGCAGAGGGAGAACTCCCCCGAGCACCCAGCAATTCCCAGCTCCCATGCTGACATCCTGGAGAGCTGCAGGAGCTGGGAGTGCAGCTGGTGCCCGTCTGCTGTCACACATCCCAGGCTCGATCCCTAATGATGGCTTTGATCTGCACAGCTCCACCAGATCCCCAGAAATCCGCCCTTTCCCGGCTCCCTCCTCAATAGGACACGACACGTGCTGACAGGACAAACTCCTGGCACGCTGGAAGGGGGCTGAGGGGCTTTATGATCCTTCAAATGCTTTCAAAAATTGTTAATTTATTTCTGCAAGGTGTATTTGTATAGGTGTTTAGTCAGTATTGGAATGAATTTTTTGGGGTAAGTATGGGGTGAAGCTCCTGTGGAAAAACAGCTGTATTTTCTAAGCTAGAAACTGCTGCTTTTGCACCAATTAAGTTCAATTAAATTCCGTTATTTGGTTTTATGCACCTGGCCCTGATGGCTCCTGATAGGCTTTTTACTAATTTTATTAATTACCGACAAAATAAAGCTATTACTGATAAGAAGATTAAACCAGGCCATTCCACATGATTTCACCAGAACAGAAACCAAGGGCTGCACACACTTGTGTCCTGATGTTATAGTTCCAGTGCTGGCTGAAACCATTTCACACAGGAAGGTCTGAAAAAGCCATCAGCCACTGAAAAGCCATCAGCTATAAAAGGAGTAAGAGCTATAAAGTTTATTAATTTTACTGAAAAAACACCTGGCAGGTCCCACAGCACCTGCAGCCCACCTGCGCCAGGCACCGGATCAAAGGAGTGTTTCACACCTGTAACACCACATCACATTTCCGAAGCTTTCTCCAAAAACACATCCAGAATCATCCCTCTGTTTCTAGCACAGGAACAGAAGGCTGCACACTGATCTCCCCCCCAGATCTCTGTGATTTAGCTTTTTTCTTATTTAAGGTAATGACGCCCGAGGGAAGGTCTATGCTGCAAAACATACGCTGCAATCCTACAGCATCCCCAGGGAGAAGTAACTGGAGCATCTCTCTGAAGGCCAGATCTCTCCTTCCTGTGCCCAGAGATGCTCCAAGCACCAGATGCTCAGGAGCTGAGACAGTCAAAGGCCTCCACTGAAGCTCAGAAAATTCAGCTTCAACTCCTGCACCTGCCCAAGGTGCTTCATGTGAACAAAGGTACATCAGGTGTTTTCTAACTGGCTCCTGATCTGTACAATACAGATATTAACAAGCTGTCCTTCATCCAGACCCTCATTCCTTGTCTTTTAAAGCTCTGCAAAGGACTTTCGTCCTCCTGTGCTCTCCTGCAGAGGCCTGTTTGTTATCAGGGCATGGGATACTGCAGGTAGAGTAAAAAGTGAATTCCCACCAGAGAGAGAGAGAGCACCCAAACAGAGCCAAGAGCAGCACCCACAGCAAGCAGGAGCCCTCCCATACAGCCTCCCACACTGACAGGCCATAATCCATCCCCAGGCATGCATTCTTCCCAAGAAAGTGCCGTAGTACAAAGCTGACTTGAGATAAAAAGCAAGTACACGTTGTTAGCAGCCCCAGCATTCTGTATGCACACCCAATTATTTTGAGAGAGCCATTTCTTACTGCCTTCACAACCACACACTTCTACTGACAGCAAAGCAGGGAGGCTGAACTTCCAATCAAAATTTCACTAGCCTGTCTCACCCTGAGCTAATCCACCAAAAAACACGAGTGTTCAGCCTTTCTTGTACTGTTAGCTCAGAAAAAAGCAAGTCTTTCCCCTTCCTCGAGCAGTTCCCAATGAACCTTCACACGTGCCTTTTCATACCAGCAGTGCTAGATGGCAAGATAAGCTTTGGTTTACTCATTTAAGCTTCAGATTTTAGACATCAGGAAGAATTTCTTCACGGAAAGGGTTGGCAGGCATTGATTGGAAGGAGCTGCCCAGGAAGGTGCCCAAAACGGAACAGTTTTCTTGCAGCAACAAAGAAGCACCTAGAGAGACACAGAGGGCTGACACGGGCGGAATAGCAACAAAAATGAAAATTACACAAGCAATTGTCAGGAAAATTTTCCCAGAGACAGCACGGTAAATGAATAAACACAACACGGAGGCGTTAAACAACAACAGGAAAAAAAACAACACCGAAGTCACCCAGACTGACAGCAGAGAGGGGAGTGTGAGCCTGCAACTTAAGAGATTTACAAAAGTTTCACAAGGTGCAAGAGCTCCCTGAAGGCCACCTCAAAGAAAGAACTGAAATCCACAGAAAGAGTAAAGTAAGGCCAAGAGCACCGAATTACGAAATCAGGAGCAAGAGAGAACAGAGCAATGGTGCTTAACCCTAAGCAGGAGATGTTGCTTGGATTTCAACAATATTCAGCACCAACAGAGGAGGAAAAGAAATCACAAACAGCTCAGGATAGAGTGGGGAAGGCAAATTAACCTCTGTGTTTTCAACAACTCTCAATGAGAGTTTTGACAAGCCAGTTTGAATACTGGGTAAGAAAGCAAAGGGCACAACCACCCTACAAGAAGCAGCTGGGTACCAGGGGCCAGAACTCACTTCTACAAGTGAAGCAAAGATGGGATGATAACTGAGGAAAAATGTCATGTTAAAAACATGATCTTTAAGAAAAAAGTGACTGCAACATGCTCTCTTTTCCCTCAGCAGAACAAGATTCAGAGGAACACAGCAGACCAAAGAAAAAGACTGGGAGAAAAATCAGAATTAACTTGAAACGGAGGTAATTAGTGAAAGCAGGTTAGAAAAGCAGAGATGAGAAATATCTACAGCCTCAGGGAGAGAAGCCTGGACAGATGGATGCTGTGTTTTGTTACCATGCCCGTGGTATTTGTATATCAAAAGCACCCAAAGCTTACGTGATGTTTATAGTAAGAAAGGTTTAATGTCAACTTTCCAGTGGTGCACACAAGAGGCTTCTGCAAGCCCTAAGCCTTCTCTCATTTGTTACCTGATTTCTTGGACCGTTTTTCTCAGCTTCACATTACGCAAAGCCCTTTACTCAAACCAGAACAAGCTGCTGGCAAATAAAAACAGCTGTTCTATAGTGCTCTTCCACTCCCTTTGACCAAAATAAGGGCAATTTAAAATGTACATGGAAAAGTAAAAAACCTCAGCAGCCTGCTGAATAGCTAAAAAAAAAAAATAAAATCAGAGTGCAGTTAATTAACTCCTTTCCCACCAAAATTTAAGGTATTTGAGAGCAATGCTGCAGAATAAGATTTAGGTTTCATATTTGCTCATACTTCCACAGGGCTGACTTCGTTCCCATTCCAGGCCTGATTTCAGCAGGATATTCTGCCTCTGACAGCCTTTCTGCCCACCCATGTGAATCTCCCTGAAAAACAGGCTTTTAGGAAACAATGTACAACAGAAAGATACCACAGCTCTCACAGCTCTTGGCAAGGCTCTTAGGAACCAAAGGAGGAAATGCAGAAGGGAAGGAAAAGCAGATGACAGAGGATGGAAGAAGGGTTGTTTTGTTTTGGTGCTTAAAAAAGCCAAAAACACACTAATCCTCTTCCTTAGGCACTCCCGGCTCATTAGTGTTTTCTGTCCTTCCTCCCCAAACTGTGATATTTAACGATTTCAGGACAAAACCAGTCTGAGGATAATTCACAAAAACTCAGCAATAATCAGCCCTACGGCCAATAAACTCTTCACCCTCATAGTTTATTTGCTGCTAAGCCTTGGCCTGCAGCCTTGGAATTCATTCTGCCGGCACTACAGCTATTTCCTTGTAAACAGGAAGCCCCCTCAAATTTGCATTACAGTAAACTCATTTGCTTCATTTAGCCTCAGCCTTATCTGGGAAAGATAAAAGGGTGCCGACAGGTGTACTGGGCTCCAGCAAAGAAACCAGGGGTAAAAGCTTTGTAATATTTCAAGAGGAGAGAACGCCAGCGAACAGGACCAGTCCCTGGGCTGTGGTTGCCCACCAGAGGTAAACCAACACGTACCTGTGAGCAGAGTGCTGCAATAATGCACAGACATTTATTGTCAAGCATGGATGTGATATTCCAGTGACCTTCCTGCCCTCTGTCCCAGTGACAGCCAGGACTGATGGCAGGGATGGCTGCACACCCAATGTTACAGAGCCGAGCCTGTGCTCCTCCAAGGAGCTGCTCACAAGCACAGAAATAATGAATATCTGGAAAAATTGTTTGATTTCAAACAAGAGAGGACTCTGTGTGTTGTATTTTTTTTACTGTTACTATATCAACCTGCCTTTAACCAGCCGATTTATGTCATTTTAAATGAATCACTTTGCCAGCGATACAGAATATTTCAGTATACCCGGCGCACCACGTCTGCTCTAATGAGAGGGATCAGAAAAACCAGCCAGAAGCCAGCACAAAGATATCTGACACCAGAATAACGGTCACAATTTCCTACTGTATGAGGAAATCCCTGGTTTCAGTTAGAAGCTGAGAGGTTCAGTCATTTCAGGCACCCCAGAGCCGTTTGTGGTCCCGGGCTGAGGTAAGTCCCTGTTCTCAGTCATGTCCGTGCTTCCTTCCGCTCTTGTGCCAAGGGCCTGGCACGTCCCCGTGCCACAGCACCACATCCAGCCCCAAACCTGTCCTCCCTGAAGGCTTCTCACCTCCTGCAGAGCACCACAGAGCAGGGAAGGTGGCAAGCCACGCTTCTGCTTTACTATCTCACGCCAACAGGTTCTCCCATAGGCAGCCCAAGGAGCGAGGCCACCAATCCCTGCACCTTCCCTCCTCCTCTGCAGAACTTCCTCTGGCACCTGGCTGCCGTTCCCAAACGCAGGTAAACCGCCTCTCCCAGCTCAGGGAAACCACCAAACACTGGCACCACGTAAATCCTGGGGCAGGAGAGCAAAGCACGGCAGGTTCCTCAGGCCTCGTGCTGTGCTCGCTGCGAGGCTTCCACCGCGCTGGGCACGAGGGATGTCGGTGCAGGCAGCAGCTTTGAGCCTCTCCACGAGCACCAACTGAGCTGATATTTCTCATGGTGTTAGCAGGACTCCTCCTGCCCTGCAACCCTCCACCTTCCACCTTTCACCTGCCCACAGGGGTCACGTCCCTGCTGGGAACAGGGAGCGGCACCGAGGACAGCACTGACATCACCAGAGCACCGAGACACATGAAGCCACCAGCATCCCCAGCAAAGCAGCACCTGGGGATAACAGGGCGAAATTTCACGGGTATTGTACTGTTTTTAAAGTGTAAACACGTATCAGGAGAAAAACAAGCACCTTCATCTATCCAGTAACACCATCCTCAAACAGACCTTAAACACAACAGCCAAACTTCATCACCTGAGGTCTCACTGCCACTGCAACGGGGATAAACACGGGCTGGGCACTCTCCACCTTCCCCAGCTCTGCAGCCTCCCGGCATTCCAGCAGAAAGGCAGGAAAACGAGTGAAGAAGTGGGAAGAGAGCTCCAGCGATCCCTGGCTCAGCAGACAGCTAGGCTAGGCCACCAGCAGGCTTCCAAACTGCCTACACATTCTGCAGTAAAATTTGGTTTAGATTTTTCCTGTTGCAGTATTTTGTTTGCTGGCTGCATCTTCATTTTTTAATATATAGACACACACAGAGCCATGAAGAAAAAAAAAAAAAAAAGGAAAAGCTTAATTTTAATTCCAGCAATAAATTAGCTACACTCAGGTGATTTTATAACAAACACATAACCACGGGAAAAAGCTGTTTTTGCAGAAGAAAAGCTGCTTTTAGCACCAAGCCCCGAGCAAACAAGCTCGGCTGTGCCAGGGCACGCGTCTGCTCCCGCGGTGGGACCGGGGACGGTCGGGGCGATGGAGCCCAGACCCGCACCAGCACCTCTGCTCCGTGAGCTGCCTGCTAAAGGCGAGCTCCGGCCCCGTCCTCCTCCCGCATCCCCTGTCAAACCCCATGAAGCATCACCAAAAAATCGCTCCGCAGAGCGGCACGGCCAGAGCGGCTCGGTTCGGTGCCACCGACCGCTCTGGACGGAATTCCTCACCGTCCGGACGGAGCACCGGGCTGGGGATCCACAAACCCCCGAGCTACCGGGGGGGGTTCGTCCCCGCGGGGACCGGCGTGCCCCCTTCAGCCGCCGAGGGACCCCGCACAAGTTGTGCCAAATAAACACACGCATTCAACACATCCGACACACGCAGCACAGCCAGCCCGGCCCCGAGCTGCCGAGGCCGGGCAGCCGGTGCCGGCGGAGGCCGCGGGACCGTTATGTCCGGCCCGCTGAGGGCGCCGGGGGCCGGGCCGCGGCCGCGGCGGGGCGGGCGGTACCTGGGCTCGGGCAGGGTGATCTTCTTGCTGGCCCTGGCCGCCGGGGTGCTCTTGCTCTTCTCCATCGCCATCAGGTAGCTGACATCGGCCAGCACCGCCTCCAGGTCCGCCATGTTCCCGCTCCGCCGCCGGGCTGCAGATGGAGGCTCCGCCGGGGCAGCCGCCCCCGGGGCGGGGGTTGGCGGCGGGCGGCGGCGGCTCCGCCGGTGCGGCCGAGCGGCTCCCGGTTGCGCGTGTGCGGAGCGCGGGGGGGCCGCTCCCGCCTCCCGCCCCGCGCCCCGCGCCCCGAGCGGGCGGCAGGAGGGACGGACGGACGGACGGACGGCCGGCCGGCGCGGAGGGAGGCAGGCAGGCAGACGGGCAGGGAAAAGGAAAAGAGGGAGCCCCCGCCGCGCCCCCCTCAGCGCCCGCCCGCCCCCGCCGGGCCCATGGCGGCGGCCGGTCCGCCCCCGCCGCTCGCAGCCTGCGCGGCCCCCGCGGCCCCGGGCCCGGCGCTCGCAGCGCGCGCGGCGGCCATGGGCGGGCGGACCGGGCTGCCCCGCGGCGCCGCCGAAAATCCGGACGTGGATCGGCGGCGGCCGGAGCGGGGACGGCGCCCGCGGGGTTCGGCGGCCCGGGAAGGGTCGGGGGGGACGCTTCTGACAGGAGGCTCTGGCACAGGGAAGCCGTGGCTGCCCCGTGCCTGGAAGCGTCCAAGGCTAAGCTGCGCGGGGCTCGGAGCGACCTGGGATCGTGGAAAGGTGTCCCTGCCCACGGCAGGGCGTGGGACGGGGATTTGAGGTTCTTTTCAAGGGGAACTAGTGTAGGATTCCGTGGTTCCGCAAAAGGGGAACGCCAGAGCTAACTCCAGCCCCGCGGAGCGCTGAGCTGCCTGCGAGCCTCAGCACCCAGTTGGAGGCATAAATTCAGAATTAATTTCCTCATAATTTATTAAAGCGCGTGCATAGCGAAAACAGGATACAAATAAATGCGTCTGTGTGACACCCCATCGTTGCTCGTTGAACCGCTTGCTGGCAAATAATGATGCAGAACAAGGCACCCAGGTGTCCTCGGGCTCTGAGCACAGCTCGTGTTCCTCCTTCAAGTAGTAGTAGCTTCTCTGCAGCCGAGCAGATATGCAGATTTCAAGTGCTTTCTTTTCTGAATTTCGTCAAATATGTCATAAATAATTGGCTCAATGAAAGGCTAAGTCAATGACAAGTCTGAAGTTTGAAACTCAGCGTGTTTTGAGCTCTTTTCAAGTGCCGCCACTCCTCCTGCCTACATCTTTATGAAAGTTAATGATCTGATTAAAGCGAGGTAGAGTATACAGCTGGGAGGATTTCTCCGTGTGTCTCATTATGAACCGTCTGAGAACCTGCTTTTTGTTGAAAATGTTAATTTAAGCCACCACTTTCCACCGGAACAGATCCACTGGGGAAGGTTTCTCCTCCACCAGTGGCCCCAGAGCAAAGCTGAGGCTCAGAGTGTCCAAGCAAGTGTGGAAGGGAGCGGAGGAAGAAGACGTGGGGCACGTCGCTCCTGGAGGTTCAGGGTAAATCTCTCACCAGCCCTGTTTAAAGGTTTTTATCTCCTGAAATCCTCTGAGCTGGCTCTGGGGGTTCCCTGGCTCCTGGGGTCTCCTGCTCCAAAGCTTCATCCAGAGCCTCCACATGGGCTCTCCTTTCCCAGCGATGTGATGGGAGAGAAAATTCCTCTCACCACATCCTCAGCCTGCTGATGTGACTGGACACATGCTTTGTGCTGACTCTTCCCAGGGGGCTCCCCAATTTTGGCTCCTGCAGCCCCTCTGCCCAACTCTTGCTGGTATTTCCACAGGTTTCATTTCCTAGAACGCAACTGTGCAGAAGCAACAGCGCACAGGGAGGATCTCGGCGCTGACCTGAGGGTGTTGCTAAACACCCCAAGCAAACAGAAACCATTGCCTGGGTGAGGAGAGCCCTGTGTTTGCTCAGACATTTGGATGGCTTTACAGCAGCGGTGACAGCAAAAGTGGCCACCAAGACACCCCTTGGGGTTCCTAAGACTCTCCTATTTATTTCTGTGCCACGTTTTCACCGTTATTAGCTGGATATTGTTGTGTAGACGTCAGAGGCATTCCTGGTGACAGTTTCTAGGAAGTGAGGTCTGGTGAGGGCCAAGTTAAGGAACTCCTTCTCTTCTTTCTGCTTTTGCTGCTGGTCAGGCAGCCATAGCAGCCACCACGGTGGTGGTGGGTGATAAGCAAAGGTTTTTTCTGCACTGCTGATTTCCCAAGTGTCACTGCAGTGCAGAGGTGGTGGCACGTCCCCATAGCCACCCCAGGCCCTGGGAGACAGCCCACACCAGGCTATTCATGCTCACCTCTAGCAGTGTGTAAAACACGTGCATCCTTCAGTGTTATATTTAAAGGTCACTGGGACGGGTGTTTTTTAATAACAGGGTGGAATCAAACCTGATTTTTTTTCCTGAAGTGAGTCGAAGAGGCAGTGGAGCCTCCTCCTTTTCAGGGAAGTTCAATTCCCCCAGTGCAAGCCTGCAGCTTTCCTCAGCCTGTGTTGTGTCCCAGGCCGAGTGTTTGCATTGTTCTTGTGTTGTTTTATGTCTCCTGTGTTGGGTTTGGTGTTTGTGAATGTTTATAAACTGTGCTCTGGGGATTCCCCCAGGTAAAGGAAACCCAGAGGTAATCGATGCCAGGGTGAGCAGAGGTCAGAACAGGATACACTCTGAATGCTTCAAAGTATCTCCTGACATTTCTGTGGATGATGATGGATGCTGCTCAATCAATTTAAACTTGTCTCGAGGCCTGGCTGGGCTGCAGGCTCGGCATCCACTGCGGAGCCAGGAAACCAACCTCGCCTCTGCTGCTCCTTCCTTCCGAGGAGCGAGTTCCTCCTACCATCTGTGTGAGATTGAAATGTTTAATTTTGCCCTGCTCTGCTTCGCAGCGTGACAGATGATATTACAGAGAGCTGTGAGGCTGTCGTAGATTTATTAGTGCGTCCCACACTGACACCATCCCATCAAGATAATGCTGCAACACATTACCCAGGACAGAACCACTTCCGTCCTGTTGCCCTCCCAAGCTGTGCCAAATCCCTTATCAAATAAGATCTCCACTCTATGCTGATGCCAACAACATCCCTTGAGGGGAATGTTCACATAAAAGATCGTTAAATATTATTTTTAATACGATTTTTACTAATATTTCTGATACACTGCCAGAAATGCACACAGGTGGAGATTAAGGGCATTAAGGAGTGTTTAGCTCAGTTCCCTCCATGGGCTGCTGCTCTCTAGAGAGAGGGCAAATCATTTGCTCTTCCTTGGCAGCCCTGGTGGAGGATAGTTTATTGGTGATGGATCCCCATGGGAATCTGACTCTCTGTGGCTTGTTTATAGGGAGGTTATGTTTTGCTGCAGTTCTGGCTGTACTTTTAGGGTGCCTGACTGAAGGGGATGGGGGCAGAACCGCTTTCCCCACACTCACCCCAATGTTCCCAAGGAGCTCCGAGCACAGGGTTACCTGGAGAGGAGGCAGCTCCTGCTTCATGAGGTTGTGTGAGGATTCGTCAGGCAGCAATGCTGCAGTGCCTGGAGGTCACAGGACAGGAAGAAATGCAAACCATTCCTGGGAAAAGCAGGACAATGCCAACGCTCCCCATCCCACAGCTTCACTGTTCCTGCAGCTTTAGCCCAGCATCCCGAAAAACCAGCCTCACTCCATCCCCTCTGCCTGTCACATTCTGCACTCTGCCAGGCCCTGGGGTGGCCCCTCTCCCCCCAGGGCCACATCCATGCCAATCCCACAGGAATTCATTCCTCTGCAGCATCTGCACCCAGGCTGGGGTTGCATCCCATCTCCTCAGTGCTGCACTAATCAGTGGTGAGAGGCAATGTGGAAAACAAATGGAGTAATTAATGGCCACGGCTTCTGCTGCTGCTTTTATTCACTGTCTGTTGCAGAAGGAGCAGTTTTACAGAAGGCAGCCTCTGCCCTCACAGCACCCTTGCATTTGGCATCCCAAATCCCGGGGTTGGGGGAGTTCCACAGCTCTGGCCTCCTGGAGAGGCAGGGTGGCTCCTCTGCATCTCTGTGGATCCCTCCAGCCTGCTCCTGAATACTCTTAACAAAGACACTTGAGCCACCTCAGCCAGGTAAAACCTCAAAGTAGCTTATCATCATCATGTTCCCTTTCGCAAATAGCTGACATGACGAGGAGGTTGAGTTTTAATTAGGAAACAAGTGGCAATTCAATTCTCAAAAATATTATTCACCATCAAACATTCGTACTGGCATAGTCAGACTAGCAATAATTATGTCCTCTGGGGGCAGAGATAAGAGCAGAGTTGAAAGTCATGCAACATCTATAAAGCCTTGCATGAGAAAACACAGGCACGAGAAGACCGGGGCCTCCCTTTCGCAATTGCATCACACCATTCCCTCTCACCATGTAATAAAAATACCTTACTGACATTTTCCTCTGCACATTTTCTTCCCCTGACATGGCACACAGCAATGTCCTCCCACCCCGGGCTGTGCCTTGCCAGCTGCAGCCCGGAGCCCTCGCTGTGACCCCTTGGTAGCACACACAGGGACATGGGGACATCGCTGATGGCACAGCTAGCCTCCTTTCCTCCCTCCATGCACACAGATAAATAAAGAAGCATCACCCCCTCACCTGTCCAGGGCAAGTTTTAAAAGCACAGGAGCAGCATCGGGACAAAGCTGGGTCACAAAGCCAGCATTGCCACACCAAAACCACCCCAGGTGACTCGTGGACACGGGGGTGACACTGGAGAGACAAAACACCCACTGCAGAAGGGAGAGCCAGGGATTTGCATTAACACCCAGCCCTGGTTCTGCTCCCTTAAGCAGCATCACCTGGTGTATCCTCACTGCACCCACCTGGGCTCCTCTGCAGGAGCTCACACGGGGCAGGAGGGGTGGGGAAATTTGAGCCATTTTCACTTGTAAATCTCCACCTGTGGTTGTTCTTACAGCTCAGTCATGACATGGACATGGATCTCGCTCAGTCCTTGCTGGAGGAGCTCATTCCAGCCCTGCCCATGGTGGTTAGAGGGGTGTAAGAACCAGGGGCAGTGACCCTCACAGACCCTCCCATCCTGGGTCACAGGGCACCTTCCCCATGTCCCCCAGCCTGTGACATCCCATACCCAGCTCAGAACTGACCTGTCTTCAAGAACTCCCTGATTTAAAAACAGTTGAGTGTGTTGTTACAAGCTAAAGCAAATAAACCAAATGAGAACTGGAACAGCAAACGTCTCAAAGCCCCACAAAGATTCAAAGTGTCCCTGTTCAGCACTGTGGTGGGATCAGACACTGCAGGAGCACTTTCCCTGCACAGATTGATCAGACAAACAGATGTCAAGGGGGACCCATTGAGCATTTGCTGTTCCACAGGATGGCTTGAATGTAACTTGATAAAGGGGAAAAAAAATCAATAATTGCCTAATTTGGCCATAAATTCTGAGGGACAGAAGGAGAAAAACCAACAACTGTGCAGATATTGAAATGGCAGAGGGTAATTCAGATTCTGTCATAGCATCTATGGAAGGTAAATTGTGCAGTGCTGGGAATGAGAGCCTTCCTCTCCTGAGAGGTTCTGCTGCCCATCACAGGGAGGATCAGGACAGGGTCAGTGCTGGAGGTGCTGGGAGGGCTCAGAGCTCACTCCAGCCACAGCAAGGCCAGACCAGGCACAGGGGGAGGGGGTCAGCAGCTGGAGAGTGTGGGGCTGAAATCCCCCCCAGAGCACCAGAGAGGCTGCCCCTGCTCCTTGGAAACAAGTCTGGTTGTGTGGGAAATGCTTTCTAGTTATTTGTCTTCCCTGGCTCTTTGTGCCTGTTTACACACAAATCGACGTTTACTGCCCTGGCTGATCATTCACCCGGATCCGATCTCACCCGTCTGGTCTCAGCACTGGCCCATGGTGCCTGATGTCACCGCAGACAGGGGCAGTGACAGCTGAAAGGGGCACCACAGGCTGCTCCTCCACCTTGGCTGCCTGGCCCCAGAGCACCCAGGAGCTGCTGGTCCAGCCCTCACACAGGCAGACCCAGCAGAAACATGGGAATGCGCTGCCTGCTTGGGAACGAAATGGCACGGGGTTTATTTGTACTTCTGTCACATCAAAGGGGCCCTTGTTTGAATTCTTCTGCCTTTAGCCTGGAGAAGAAGAAGGGGAAAGATTGGGTCCTATTAATAGCCTTGCATCCCACAAGATCCGAGCCGCGCAAGAAGCCATGAAAGACTGCGGCATCTGATTCCCTGAATAAATGAGGTAATTTAGGAAGAAGTGTGTGCTCAGCAGCCTTCATTACTGCCTTCTGCAGCTCGGTGGGAGATGACAGTGACAACTCACTTCGGTACCAGTACCACCCAGGTCCCAGAGGAGCTGTGCTGTGCCCAAAAGCATGGGCAGGGGTGCTGGGTGCTCCTTCTCCCACAGAATTCCTGTTCCTTCAGTAAAAATCTCTGGGACTGGCACAGAACGAGTGGAAGGAGCACCCCAGCAAGCTGAAGGGCCAGCAAAGGAGGAGCAGAGCTTTCAACATGGGTGCAAGAGACTGGTGCTGATGGCAGGACAAAAGGGGTGTTTGGGAAATTATCTGCACTGGGAAGGAGCCAGCAGGGAGCAGGGCTGTGGGTCGGGGCTCCAGTCCTGCATCCCCAGGGTCTGAGGAGGCAAAGCAGGGGACACCCCTGCTGTGGGGAAGGGCTGGGAGCTGTAGATGGGCTAACATGGCAGGGACATCTGCTGCAGGCCCCTGACATCATCCCACACCAGGATTTTTCACTCGTGGGCTCTGGGATGTCCCAGCTGTGGGTAACACCCACTGGGGCTCCAGCCTCAGATCAAGATAGAGTGCAGGGAGGGTTCTGACCCTGCTGCTCCACAGCACACATCCTGGCAGTGCTGAGGTTTGTGTCAGCTTTCCCTTAAGCAGATTTTCGGGCTCTAAGTGTCAAGTTTAATCCAGACACCGAAGGTCCGTGTGGCAGCCGGTGCCTCCAGCTGCATCATTGCCCCGCACGTAGGTGCTGGGGCCTGAGCTGCTCTTTGCAGGTCAGGCCTGAGGTCACCAGGGCCGTGCTGTCCCCAGGCTGCTGAATCTGCCCTTGTGACAGCACCCAAATCCATGGCCACCTGGTCTGGAGCAAGGCTGGGGGAAAGGAGCCCATGATCCCAGTGGAGCCGCGCTCCCGCAGTGCCTTCAAACAGCAGAACAGAAGGATTTGTAGGATCATAACCCATCCTGTCTGCAGCCCCATATGCCAAACAATTAATCTTCCCTCTCGGTGCCCTTGTAAAGCAGACCAGTAAATTGCCTTCATTTCACAGCTGAGGGAACGTGGTTGCAGTGAGGCCACTGCCCAGGGGAGTGGGGCTCTCTGGAGTGGGTCAGTGGGCACATCCACACGGGTGGCTGCAGCCCCCCCAGGAGGAACAGGGACTATTCTCAGAGAGATTTACACGTCAGAGAGCACAGTGAATAAACCCTCAGTGACCTCAAAAGCATCTTTCTGCTAAAATGCATCCCCGTGGCCTCAGCATCTGCAGCTCAGCTCGACCCTGTGGCTGGGAAGAGGCACCTCCAAAGGGAGGGTATAGCTCCCTACAGGCAACAGCCAGTGCCATGCATTCCATAAGGGAATTAGGGCAAATTCCGGCACCAAAATCCCATTACTGTAGGAGGGGACGTGCTTTGCTGATGCCGCCATCCCTGCAGCGGCCGCTGTCCCCACGGGAGCAGAGCCGTGTCCTTCGGAGAGCCGGCGGTGTCCAGAGGGATGAGGGTTAAAGCGTCCCATTTCCCGTTCCGCACGGCCTCTGCCTTGGGAGCTCATCTGGGCAGATAATGGACTTTGCCTTCTGACTTAATCTGCTGTAAATCTCTCCCTTAATTGCTCATCATCCGGAAACCTGGAGGGAACGCGGACGGACATTCCCGCCCTGTGAGACAGCCATCCTCTCCCTCCCTGCCCTCATCCTACTGCCCACCTATGCCCAGAGCCCCCAGCCAACCCAAAGCTCCCGGTACAGCCGGCACACCAGAGCGCCCAGTATTCCCAGTACAACATCAGGGCACCCAGTCCCCCCGCACGTCCAGCCAGGGGAAAAGCTCCCGATGGGAAATAAGCCGGACAACTCTCCCTTTCAGCCCTCCAAAACTAAAAGGCTCTGTCTCCCCATCCTGCCTCAGCTTCTTCCACCCCTAAAAGAGCGAGGGGCACCTTAGGGGCTCGCAGCACCCAAACCCCGCGCAGCACAAGGGGCACAAGCCCCTCTCAGGAGCTTGGTGAGAGCTGCTGGCAGTCCAAAGCGCCTCTCCCGGCAGCTGCGAGCAGCGTTTCGTTCTGCGGCTGCCGAAGGAGCAATCCCGTCCTGCAGAGGAGCACCAGACGTCACACGCGGGAAGGTTGCTAAGTGAGCTGGTCCCTCCTCAATGATGCACGACTTCATTACGCGGCTCCCTAAATGGATGTTACACACAAATGACATTTGCCTTGCAGCATATGAGCTCCCAAAATAGCGGGCGGCTCTCCGCGTTATTGCTTTGGTTTGCCGAACAATGTCCCCATTGTCTGCGGGGCTGCTGTGCCCCATGCCTGGCACGGCGCTCCGGCGCTGAGGAGTTGGGTACAAAGGGATGGGGACCCCCAAACCAGCCCGGCTGTGCCCGCGGTGGCAGCGATGAGGGACCCGCGGTGGCCCGGTGGCCAGGATGGGGCGAGTGGGCTGCGCTGTTCTAAGGGGGACCGTGGGGAACAATGAACGCGGGCCCCTCTCTCGGTTCATATCGTCTTCCTCTCCCAGCCTCAGATTTCTTTCCTGATGCTTCGCTCAGGGTTTTTCTGCGGGCTGGGTGTTTCTCCTGACGGGAAGAGCTCCAGGGATGCTCCAGACACAGCCCCGCTGCTGCACGAGCCTCCCACCACCCAACGCTCTGCTAAAGGGACCAAATCTAGCCCATGACACACCTCTCAACACCTACAGAGATGACAGAGGGGACAGGGCACAATGACATACTGCAGGCACCCAGCTGAGGCCACTTCTCCTGCCCTGCGGTCACGGCCACGGTGGCAGCGCCAGGGACTGGCCGCTCATGTGGCCATTCCATCTAAAATTGCTTAAACTCAGCCCTGGTTTGAGATGAACTGAACCACGCAGAGAGAAGGTCTGGCTCCAGCTCTGCACCGTGCATAAGGCATAAATAAAGAAGAAACATAAAGGTTATGTCCATGCTGAAGAGAAAAATTTGCTTTTCCTTTTATTTTTCTCCCCCCTCGATTTCCTAAGAACATCCACGGCAGCTGATCTGTGCAGCACTGCCGTAATCCGGTGATATATTTTAATCCCATTACGTTGCCATGCGCTCGCTCGCAGCCCGCCCGGCCTGGGAGGAACAGATGTTTCCTAATGGGCACTTGTGCTACCCAGGGGTTCCCAGCTCGGACAGCGTTCCTCTGCCTCCGCTGGCACGGACAGGAGTCCCTGCCGCTGGATTTGCAGCCTCAAAGGGTGGAACAGCTCTGGCTACTCCTGTGCCAGTGCCCCACCTGGAGCTGCTGTTCTCCGGCCCGTGGAGGGGTCACAGTGTCACTGCTGGTGAACGGGGGACAGTCGGGGCTGTCCTGGCCGCTCGCCCGGAGGGAAATGCAGTGATTGCTTTTTTTCCCATTTGTTGGCGGAAAGGCAGGAGGATGCGGAGGGAGCCCCGTCCCAGGACACCCGGGCGGCTGCCCATTTCCTCACTCCCACCACGCTCCCAGCACATCCCCTTGGCTCTCCGTGTGAGCGAGGAGTTTTGGGTTTGTCCCTGAGTGTTTCATCACCGAGGGAGAGAGCGTGGGGCCGCAGCGTCGCTGTCCTGGCCGGCTGCAATCCCCTGATACCCGGTAATCCCATTATGTCTCCACGAGGCTGCTTCCAATTCTGGCCTCTGTGATGTTTCTTAATTAGCTTTTCAACCGGACAGGGGTTTTACCGGCTGGAAGGAGCTGTGGAGGTTTCATTGCTTCCTTTCTCTGCCTCATCACACTGATGTCAGGAACAAAATCAAGGAGCAGAGAGCAAATGTGAACCTGGCATTGAGGACAAGAGGACAAGAATGCCCTTTCTCGGGGACAGCCAGAGCCCGGCGTTCCCCGCCAAAGCTTCTCTCTCTCTCCGGGATATTTCACTCCTTCCTCAGCCCTCGCATTAATCAGAGCAGAGATTACTTTTCCACATGCCAAAGCTGAACATTGATAAATCACAAATCTGCCCTGAAAACCACAAGGCTTTAATAATACATGCTGGGTTCCTGCCTGGTTTTCCTTCCTTCCTTAAACCTTCAGTGTTTGTGGCTGGGTCTGTGCGTGGAGGCACAAACATGAGGCTGGAGGCTCAATTTAATGCAAAGAAGAAGAAGAAGAAAAAAATCGAAGCTAGGAATCTCATTTAACCACGTGGCTCCTGAAGCTGGAGAATTCAACATAACAATAATTGTCATGGGATAAAAATCTGTGAAACCCACAGTAAGCCCCTCACAGCTGGCAAGGCACATTCGGTACCCAAAGCTCCCAGGCTGCGCGATTGAGCTCAGCCCACTGCACTTAAGAATAAACAATTCATATTTTTCAAGACTGTTGTTTTTTCAGCCTGTGATTCTCCATCCTGGGCTGTCCCGAGGGGGAATTCACCCGGCTGCCGCTGGCAAAGGCAAAGCAAAGCCAACGGGAGCCGACGGGCACATCTTCATCTCTTCACCGCTTTTGCCTACTCCTCCTCACCAGCCCATCCCGCATCCCTCACGGGGGCACCTCCCAAGAACACACAGCGGCTGCTGCTCCAGTTGGAAAAGAAAACAAGGAAGGGAAAGACACTTCAGTGTCGGATGTGATTTAGCCGGGGTTTGCATTAGTCTTACTCTTGCATTAATTACTCCCTGGCAAATTGCTGCTGTTCCGCTGCAGGCAGCCCCTCTCCTGTGGGGTTCACCGCCGGGGGTCGCGGGGATCCCCTCGCCCACCCCAGCCCGGTGGGCACCGCAGGAATCGGGGGGCTGGAACCAGCACGGCCGGCGGCGGTGGGGTCACATCCCCCGCCCATCCTTTTTGTTAGGTGAAAAAAAATATCAAAAAATCCTTTTCCCAGCCTGGAGAACAGCTTTAGCTCTGCCGGCTGTTGGCACGACGGTAAAACCACCCACCCATCCAATGGGACCGCTGACATCTCCCCAGCACCGGCAGCCCCGCCGGCAGCGGGGGACGATGGCCAGCGAGAGGGAGGGGACAGGGACACGGCTGCGGTGGCCGCGGGCTCCGAGCTGCTGAGGCGACGAGCGCGGTAGCGGCGAGCCAGATGGCAGCTCCGCAGCGGGCGTGGGACGGAGGCGATTTTCTGCTTTTGAATAAGATTTTTTTTAAAAAAAACCAAATTATTCTCTAGGCACATTTCCCCAGAGCCAGCGAGGGAAAAACCCTCCTCAACAGAGCTGAAGCTGCTTCTAGGTGACCCGAGGGCGCCCACCTGGGTGCACCCAGCCACCAGATGAGGAATTTCCCCCAATGGGTCCCACAGGAGCTGCTCTGGGCTCGTTCACATTTTCCACTTCTGCTTTCGGTGCTTTTTTCCCCCAGAACCCTCCCAGGCCACCCGGAGCCGGGCTCCGGCCCCGACTGTCAGATTGGACAGGGCTGGTGGAAGGTGGTCCTGCCCGGGTCAGGGGAGCCGAACGAGATGGGCTTTAAAGTCCCTTCCAACCCAAACCGTTCCAGGGTTCCATGGCTGGGAATCTCTGATTCCGTGATTTGGGGGTCTCTGCTCCCCAGGAGCCGCCGGTTCCCAGCAGTTCTCCCGGCACGCACAGAGCACCGCGGGCACTGCCGCTGCTACCGCTAAAATCCCACTCTTCACGGAAACATTCAGATCTGGGATGATCTTGGATCCTCCCTGGGGAAGGAAAGGCGCAGCTTTCCGCAGGGAAGCCAAAGCACGCCCCGCCGAGGAGCCGGCATTGCGCAGCAGCCTGTGGCGAGTGATGACTCGGGCTGGTCGCCCGTGGGCTGGGCTCTGCCGGGCTCAGGGAAAAGCCTCTGGCACACGGAGGATTCGGGGCAAACCCCATTCTGCCGCTGCGGCTGGGCCAGGGAGCTGACAAGGGGGGATTTGTTCATCCCAGGCTCCCTGAGATTCCCGGGTTTGGCGGGATTCACACCAGAACACCGCAGCCAGGAGGGTCCCTGCACGGGACAGGAGAGCCGCAGGAGCCACGGGGTGCCCGGGGTGCCCCTGACCTGTGCCCATCACCCCCTGCCCGTGCCCACACAGCGGCTGCCCCGGCCACGTCCTGCTGCCGGAGGGCACCGAGCCCAGCCGCCCCTGCCACCACCTCTGTCACCGCCACCACCTCTGTCACCGCCACCCCTTTGCCACCACACGGAGCCCCCGGCCAAGCAGGTGCGGCTGCGTTCCTCCACTTCCTTTGCCCGATTTATGACACGATCATAAAAGCACCCTCCAGCACCGTGACTGCTAAATTAAAGCATTATTACTAATTAAAGCTTTCAGAGCCTAATAGCTAATGCCATTATTCAGCTTGGAGGTGGCCTGACCGAGAGGGCAATCCCCTCCTCCCCCGCCCTCCTCCCAGCATTTGTAGCATCCTCCCCGGTGCTCTGGGGACATCTTTTGTCCCCGCAGCAGGGTGTGACCCACCTGTGCACCCCAAGACAGGACTGAGCTCCCAGCCAGGAGCACGGAGGGCGCAGGGTTGGCATCCCGACAAGGGAATGAAAAGGCAGAGCTGGGACTTTGAAACTCCAAGCTTTATTGAGTAGCTTCGGCAGCGCGTGCATCACACGGGGGGAGGCGGGAGGCGAGGCCGCGGGGGCTCAGCGGCGGCCGGGGGAACGCTTGCTCCGCTCCCCGCGCCCCGGCACGGGCCGGGGGCTTTAGTTGGTGGGGTGGTAGGCACCGCGCTGGTGCCACTGCATGTCCCGGATGCGCCTGACCGACTGGATCTGGGGGTGCTGAGCGCCGAAGTCTGAGCTGTCCTTGTAGTCCCCCTTTTCAAACAGGTACTGGTAGCCCCGGTAGCCAGGGTACTGGTATCCCACCCACCTGCCAAGGCAAGCCGGGGGTGGGGTGGGTCATCACGCAACGCACATCACCCGGCAGAGCGCAGCCCGGCCCCGCGGGGACGCTCCGGCAGCGCCCGGGACCCTCCCGGCCGCCCCCCGGGACTCACGTGCCGCTCTGCACCCGCACGGATGAGACCTTCTCCTGGTAGCCGTGTGCGTGGAAGCTGGGCACATCGTCGTCTATGATTTCGATCTTCTTGCCGGTGAAGCTGGGGTTTTCGTACAGCACGATCTTGTGCTCCTGGCTGTCCTGCAGCCGGGAGAGCAGAGACGGGCGTCGGCGGCTGCCGGCCCCGCGGGGCTGGGCAGGGGGGGCAGAGCCCAGGGCTATGGGGAAACCGAGGCCAGGGCCGGCACTTTGTGCCGCCGCTCCCACCGATGCCGGGGCTGCTCCGCATCCCTCCATCCGGCTCCGAGAGCCGCTGCCTGCGCGGGCACTGCCAGACTTACCAGCAGACGTCCTCCGCTCTGGGGTCACCTGCCACTGTCCCCGTCCCCGCGCCCCCTCCGACCCCCCCACGGCTCCCCGGGCCCCGAGGGCTGGGGCGAGGGTGCGCAGGAGGGGCTGCCCCTCCGCCCGCGGGGCTGGGGAGGGCGGGGGAAGGCTGGGGAAGACTTCTGGCTGCAGACCTTGGTCTGGCGGGTGGGTAGTGGCTGTCTGGGTGCTCTCACCACTTTGATGGGTCTCAGGGAAGTGATGCTGTCGCTTCTCCGGCTGTTGGTCCAGGAGTCCCAGCGGGGGTACTCCCCCTTCTCAAACACAAACTGCTCCCCTTTGCAGCTTGCCTGCTCGTAGCCCACCCAGCTGGAAGAGAGCAGGGGACGCGCTTCAGAGGGGGCAGCGGAGCGGGGATCGGCCCCTGGCACCGCCCCCGGCGAGCGCCCGGGCTGAGCCCCAGCCGTGTCCCCTGCTCCCTGCCGGGGACAGAGAGGTGCCAGGGAGGTGCCAGCGAGGAGCTGCGGAGCCTCCGGCCAGCGGTGACACCGCAGGGCTTCCCACTGGGGATGCTCCGACGTGGTGGCCACAAATCCTTAGTCCCTGGGGACTCACAGGATCCCTCAAAAGTCCCAGCTGGGGTTGTGCTCCGACCAGGGCGCTCTGCAGCTGCCCCGTTGTTCCGGGAGCAGCACTGCTGGGAACATTCCTGGAGCTGTTCAGAGGCTCTCCCTTCCCCAGAGCCTGTGGCTTGGAGAGCACACACAGGGCCAGCAGGTCGGGGGGTGGGCACCAAGAGGGTCCCAGCCTTACCTGTCCCTGCGCCCAAAGGGAAAGAAACCGAACTGGGGGTACCGCTGTGATCTGTGCCCGTGCCCACACTCCTCCACTCTCCCTGCCACTGAGCGGGGCTATCAGCCTGTCCGGGTGACAATGCCACCCTCTGCTCACACACTGTGTCCCCCTGCTCACCTGCTGGCAACCCTTGGCACCGGGCACTCACTGGGGCGAGGTGGGCGAGCAGCTCAGCGGTGTTGGCCACACGAAATCCGGGCTGCGGTGCGGGTGTGGCAGCGGGGGGAGCCCTCCTCCCCAGCCCTCTCCCTCCCAGCCCCGCCCGGCCCCCAGCCCCTCGCACGTACGGTCCGGAGTGCACCAGGATGGAGCCCACTTTGTCCACGCCGGCTTCCTTCAGGTTGGGGCAGGCCCCGCTGAGCTCATGGCAGCGGCCCTGGAAGTTCTCCTGCTCGAAGATGGCAATCTGCAAGAGAGCAGGAGCTCAGCGAGGGCATCACCCCACCCCTGCAGCCACTTCGGGGGCCACACGCTGTCCCCGGCCACTGGGGCAGCACATCTGCAGCAGCGAGACCTCTCGCTCTCCCAAAACTGCGCTCCAGAGGCTTTTAAGGAGCCTGCAAGTGCAAGCTGACATCCCTCTGAGGATGCAGGTGTCCCTCACGGGTGCCCTGCCAGCACTGCCCCAGTGCCCCTGGCAGAGGGATGCTCACAGCGGACATCAAACAGCTGAGGGGCTCGCGTTGTGGCTGGAGCACCGCAGCCACCAGAGGGACACGGCCACCCAGACACCCGGGCACAGCTCGGGGACAGCCCCGGGGCCGCCAGCTCAGCACGGATCTCAGGACTCAGCGGGTGGTGGGGACAGATCTGCTGTGTCTGCAGCGGAGGTGGGAGATCAGCTCTTGATCTGCTCCCAAACGCTCCATCTGAGGCTGCGGGATGCCGAAACATCCCCATTCCCCATCCCTTCCCCATCCCTTCGTCCTGCTGCAAACAGCTCAGCAGCACAGCCAGCCGTGCTTGGCACCAGCCGGGAGTGCTGGGGGTGCTGGCAAGGGGAGCTCAGCCACTCCCAGCATATCTCCGGGTATGATTTGGGCACCCAGAGAGGCCGAGGGTGCCCTGCAGGGCTGGGCAGCGTCCCACTGACCTTGGAGCTGGCTTGCTGCTGCTTGGAGGCTGGCATTTGGTGCTCGGAAGCCATCATCAGCTGGGTTGTCTGCTGCCTTGGGAGGGAAACTGAGCACGTTAAAATCTGCCACTGAGGACACACAGGGGACCGTGCTCACAGCCCCGTGCCCTGTGTCCATGTCCCCATCTGTACCCTGCAGTTTGCACGGGGAAGAGGCTGTTGGGACCAGGGTGGGCTCAGGCTGGGCTTGCCAGGGACAAACTCTGCTGAGGGCTGCTCAGCACCCCAAACCTGCCCAGGCTCAGAGCACAGGCAATAGTCCTTGGGACCTGCCCGGGGTCTCCAGTGAGCCCAGGGAATTCCTAAATCATTCCCAGCGGAGCCCAGGCCCTGTGCTCGAGGATTTCCTGCTGTCCCTATTCAGCAAGGAACATCTGAGCATCCCAGTCCCACGCGGTGCTTGAAGAGGTGATGGAGAGAAGCACCGGGGCTGCCCCCGCCTGCCCCAGCCCCGAGGAGCCCTCCCGGCCCGGCCTGGCACCGCCACTCCTTGGCAGGAGCCGCATCCTCAAGCCCAGAGGGACCCTCAGTATCTGAGCAGCTCCAAAAACAGGTGAAAACTCATTCCTGACAAAACAGGAAGGGAGCCGTGGCCGGGTGGCGATACCCTGCTTTGGGCTGCGGGGACGGGGCTGTCCCCGGCTCGGCCGCTGAGTGCCCACACCCCGCTGGCACCGAGGGACCCCGGCCCCGGGGCTCGGGAGGAGGCTACGGCAAAAGACAGGACAATAAATAGCAAAGTCTTACCAGTTATACCAGTACCCGCTTGAGCCAGTGACGGGCTGGGGCCGGGAGGTGGAATTTATACCGAGCTGCAGCAGAGAGGTGCCAAAACTATTTACAAAATAGTTAAAGCCCGATTCAAAGCGAGAATGCTGGATTAAACCCCAATGAAAACCAGGGTCAGCTGATCCGCCGCAGCCTTTGTCTGCCCGAGCACCAAGCCCGAGTTATTTCATTACCTGTCACATTCGAGTCACCCGCTTTGTCGGGTTGGTGGCGAGGAGATTTGGAGTTTGCAAGCATCAGCCGAACGCGTGCCAAGAGCCGGGGCGGCCCTGGCCAACAAAGCCCCGCCAGCCCCGCTTCAGGCGTTTCGGGGCCAGAGACTTGATCCCCCCGGCAGCCGCCGCCGGAGCTGCTGAGCTCGGCTCTTTCCATGCGCGATAAAACGCCTCCGAGCGCTGGTGAACCGTCTGGCTTTGCCCGTCTGCAGCCCGGCCGTGCCAGCGCCGGGGGGAACCGCGGGAGCCCCTTCCCGACAGCGGCTTCGGGCAGGGCCCGGGGCTGCCTGCGGCTGCAGCACCCTGGCTCTCAGCATGGGGCACTCAGGTGGTGGGTGTGGGGGCTCCTCCCGGGGTATTCCCACCCTTTTGGGGTCCCTGAGAGGCACCCCAGCCCCGCGGGGCAGTAGGAGCAGCAGCACAGGGTGACACTTGTGACGCCAGGACAAAGCTGAGGTCACAAGGGGCTCAGCCTGGGACGTGTCCCGTGGTGGGGATGTGCCTGGATGGGCAGCACAGCCCGGGCTGAGCTGGGGGTCCTGGGCAGCAGCAGAGGGGACCCTTTGCTGGCATTGTCCCACCAGCTGAGCCAGGAGGCTGCATAGAGCTGGGGGCTGCTGATGGCTGCAGTAAAAGAGGTTTCACAGAGGGGAGGAACACTGTCAGGCTCCCTGTGCAGCACCCACAGCCCCATTCACCCCACAGAGCAGCTGGAGTCCCCCTGCCACCCCAGCAAGTGTCACCCAGCATGAGCAGACCCCAGACCTGCTCCTTCCTGCATACAGCACCTCCCGAGGGTCCCACAGCTGGTGATGGGCTGCAGCCCCCCTCCAGGGTCACCTCTGCCCCATCCCCTGCCCCAGGGTGGCTGCAGACAGGGTGTTGTCACCAGAGCCTACCCTGGTAGGGACATGTGGGGGTGTGAGGTCAATCCCTGGGGTCTGCAGCTGCCCCAGCTCCAGGTGATGGGGTTTCCAGGGCCAGAGGGGCCAAAGTGACCGTACAGCTCTGCAAGGAGCCCATCATGCCATGGACAGGCCAGGGTGTGATCAAGAGTTTCCAGCATTCCCAGCTCTGGAGTCCTCCTTTCTTGCCTGTGCCTCCCGTTGTAGCCCCAGAGACAGACCCAGTATTGCCCTTCCCATCTCCTGGGTTAATCCATTCGGATCCTGAGCTCTGGACCCTCATGGACCTGTCCCAGTGCAGGGTCCTGCAGCCACATCCCACCCCCTCAGCACTTCAGCAAGGGGCTCAGCATGGCTCCTGTGATTCCCTGCCTTGGCTCTGCAGGATTTAGCTCATCCCAGCCCCGGGCAGTGATGGTGCTGCAGCCTCCCGGCTGTGGCAGCCCCATGGATTGTTCTGGAAGCAGCTTTTGACGCTTGGGGCTGAGCACTCCTGAGCTTTTCACAGCCACCAGCCTCTCCCGAAAGGGAAAAGCTCTGGAGGGGTTGCTCAAAGACCTGCACAAAGCCCTCAGGTGGACTCAAGCCCATCGCCCATCTCCCATCTCTGTCCCAGCCCAGTGTGTCCCCAAGCGTGGCCCCTGAGGAAGGGCAGTGCCAGGGCAGCTCAGTGTCCCACCAGCACTCTGTGACACTCCTCAATCCCCACCTGCACCCCCAGAACAGCCCCTTCCCCCATGTCAGAGCTCATCCCCCAGGCCAAACCACCCCAGGACTGTGGGAAACTTCCCTGGGGACATGCTGGGGACCCTGCAGGAGGCTGGGGTTGGGCACAGCCATCCCGCCACGGGATGAGCCCTGCTGAGAGCGCACAGGACCTGGCACAACCCAGGGCTGGCCGCTGTGCACATCCCCCCGGCCCCCTCCCTGCCCTGGGCCTGGCACCGGCCCTGGGAGCGGGCAGGAGATGCTGCGGAAAGGGACAGAGGCACTGGAAAAACCTTGACTCGGCAGCACCGAGGGGGGTTATTTTTTTGGGAAGCCGCAGCCTTTATGTAACACCGCTAACCCAGGCACTCGCCCCTCTGCCCTGTGCGCTGGGCACGGCCCCTTCCCCATCCCCTGTGCCCCCTGCCCGCCCTCCCCCAGCCCAGGACCAGGCAGGCCCCGGCAGCCTCCAGCTCAGAGCTTTATTGAGGTTTTTGCACAAAAAACACCACGGTCACGGCAGCAGCGGGGGGACCCCGCGGGCGGCCCCGGCGGGGGCGGGGGGTCCCTCAGCTGTTCTCGAAGCAGCCCCGCTGGTGCCACTGCTGGTCCCGCACTCGGCGCACCGACTGGATCAGGGGCTGGTTGGCGTCCCACTCGTTCCAGTGCCGGTACTCGCCCTTCTCGAAGACGTGCTGGCGGCCCCGGTAGCCGGGGTACTCGTAGCCCACCCACCTGCGGGGAGTGAGGCAGCGCTCAGCAGTGCCCACAGCACACCCTCACATCCCCTGGGGCAGTGTCCCCATCCCCATCCTCATCTCCATCCCAGTGCCCGTGTCTCTGCGTGCCACAGCCAGGCGATGCTGCCCAGGGCCACTCCCGTGTCACCAGGCTGCAGCCACGGCGCCCAGGTGGGAAAATCCGTGTGGCAGGAGGGGATGGAGAGTCCGTGGAGAAGAGGCCACAGCTCCACTGCTGGGGTGGTGGGTTAGGGCAAGCAGCCATCATCCAGCCCCAGGGACACTGCCACGGTCCCAATTACTCCCTGTGGGCCAGGGGAAAAGGTGACAGCAGGGAGGGAACAAAGGACACGATGGGCATGAGCAGCACCACGCAGCGGCTGCGCCAGGTGTCCCTGCCACCACCCTGGGGGGGACAAAACCACAGTGCCACGGACAGGAGCCTGGTGGGGTGTCCCCTGTGTGCCCATCCTTACGTTCCGTTCAGGGCCTTGACGCTGGCCACGCGGTCCTGGAAGCCGTGGGCCCACAGGCTGGGGACATCATCGTCCACGATCTCCATCTTCCGCCCGGCGTACCCCGCGTTCTCAAACAGGTGGATCTTGTGGTCGGCGCTGTCCTGGGGGAAAGGGCGGCTCAGGGGCTGTCCCCAAACCCCTGTGGTTCCTCCCCGGCGCTGTGGCCACCCCAGCACAGCCCTACTCACAATCTGGAGGGGCCGGATGGACATCAGGCTGTCGCTGCTGTGGCTGTTGGACCAGGAGTCCCAGCGGGGGTAGTCGCCCTTCTCCAGCACAAACTGCTCCCCGGCATAGGCCTGGCGTTCAAAGCCCAGCCACCTGCAGGAGCCCAGTGTCAGGGGGATGCTCTCCCTGCCACCCCCTGGGGCTGCTCCATCTCCCCCCACCCCGGACTTACGGGCCAGACTCCACCTGGATGGAGCCCACCTTCTCCATCTCCTTCTCGGTGATGTTGGGGAGCTCCTCTGTCAGCTCACACCTTTTCCCTTGGAAATTCTCCAGCTCATAGATCGTGATCTAAGGTGGGGAGGGAGAGATGCTGTCAGCCAGCACAGCAGGGGAACACCGCAGGGAATGGGGGCAGCAGTGGATCAAAGGGCTCTGGCCGTGTCCCTCCATCCCGTGTCGATGTCACTCCTCACCCTGACAGAGCTCTGGGCCGAGCTCCGGCCAAGGCGGTTGGTTTGGTAAAGCACAAGCTGGAATTTTGTCCGTGACAGGCTGAAAACCAGCTCAAACACAGCACTGCAAACACAGAAGGTTCGGGCTAAGAGAATTCCTGAACTCTGGGCTGCCTCTCCTACCCCAGCGTGGTCATTGCCCATCCTTTCCTTCTTATCACTGCCTCCCCCAGATCCAACCATTCACTTGTCCTGGCCCGGCACAAGCTCTTTATTCAGTGTTTCCTTCTAAGCCCTGCCAGGTGCCGAGACCCCAGAGACCCCGGCAGGCTGCTCTGCTCTCAGCAGAGCCTTGGGGCTGAGCTGCAGGGTAGGCTGGAGCCAGCTGGAGTGTGGCACAGAGCAGGGCCCAGGGTGTCCAGCACCATTCAGGGACCAGGAGGGTCAGTGGGGTGACCAGACACCCCCTGGCACTGTCCCCAAGGGGTCCCAGCTGCAACACCTGAGCCTGGGACAAGGGCAGAGCTTCCTGCATACACCATAATCGGGGGCTCAAGGGACAGAGGCTACACCCAAGTTGCTCAGGAGCCTCTGTGCATCCCACAGCAATAAACAGCCCCAGCTCCTGGCATCCCCTTCTCCCACTGGCAGGATCTGCTCCCACCTCCAGCCTTCCCTGTCCAGGAGCAGCTTTGTGGGAAGCTCTACACCTACCACATCCTCTCCAGCTGATTCACCTTCAACCAACCTACGAGCTGAATCCAACCTACAAACACACTCAGGGAGGTCTCAGTGCCTGGGCCCACAGCTGATCCCGCTGTGCTGGGATGCTTCATCTCCTGGATTAAATCCTTGGGCAGCTGCACACCAGCCTGGCCAGCCAATGTCCCTGGCAGCCAAGGGAGCAGTGTCCCTCCTGCCAGGCTGCAGCAGCAGATCCCCAGCCCCAGCTGCTTCCCAACCTGCAGCACCCCAGGGCCACCACCCACTGCTGCTGTGGGGGAGCTGGAGGCCACTCCTGTCCCCAGCATCACCTGCAGTGCTGGCACTGGCTCCAGCCTGGTGCCACATCCCACGGCTCCACCCAGCATCCAGCTGTCCCCAGTACAGCCCAGTATAGCCCAGTATACCTTGTAGTTGCCACCTCGCTCGCCAGCACCCTCCCCAGTCGCCATCTGCTCGGGGGGACTTTGCTGCTCGGTCATTGTGCCTGGAAAACCCAAATGGCAGGAGGTTAAGGCGGGAGGCACCGGGATCTACAGCCGGTGGTGAAAACACAAAGGATGAAGCTGGCACGGGAAGAGGCAGCACGGGTTAGCACAGACCCCGATGCAGCAGCTGGAAATCCCCGGGGATGTCGAGGCTAGGAGCAAGCTCCTTTATCCATGCTCCTCTCCCTCCTGCACACGGGCCCCAAATCCTCACCCCAGGCACCCGCAGGACTGAACCGAACCACGTCCCAAGTGGCACGGAGCCCTCTGCCCCGGGGCAGCTCGCCCAGTTGTCACTAAACTCCCATCTCACAGCCCGGCCTTTGTTCCCAGCAGGAATTTGTCAGCTTCCAGCTGCTGACATCCTTCCCCAGAACATAAACCCGACACCTCTCCCTCGCTCCAGCAGCATCCCGGGGGACACCAAACCCGGCAGCTGGAGCTGCTGCCGCCTCCTTGGCCAGAGGAGGAGGAGGACGGTGGTGAGATCCTCCTCCTCGCTCTCCAGGAACATCCACGAAACTCAACCATTGGAACACGCCACGCCGACCAGGGGGCTTTAAGAGACCGAAAAAGGAGTTGGATCAACATCCTCGACTCAAACCCCGCGGTTTCACTCCTCGCCAAACCCTTCGCGGGGGGGGGAACACCTCCACTCGGGCACACCAAAATTCACTGTGAGAAGAAGCCCCTTGCGCTGCGGTGCCGCCGCTACCTCTGCGTGTGGTTCCGCTGTGCCGGGGCGCCGCGGGCGGCCCCGCTATTTATGGGGCTCTTCTGAACAGAGCAGCAGAATTCCCCGAGCGCTGATACAGCAGCTGCGTCCACGGAATTCCAGCCATGAGATTTCATCTCAATAGCGCGGGCGCGCTGCGAGCTATTGGAAACGTCATGCACATTGCTCCCGGCCGGCCCTCGGCCACGGGCCACTCGATTTACAGAAGATTAACGTCGAAATTCACATCAGCACGTTCACGCTGCTTCTTGCCAGGTTCTCTGGAAAACTCTGCCATCAGCAGTTCGCGGCAGGGTTGAGCCTGGAAACGGAGCGCAGCGCGAAGCAAAAAACCGGGCAAAATGTCCCCGTTTGTTCGCGCTCCCGAGCGAGGTGAGACGCGGCGCCGGGGTCGGCTCCGGGAGCTCGGCGGGATGCTGGAGCAGCTCAGGAGTTTCAGACTGGCCTCTTTGCTTGAATTCTGGCCCCAAGCAGGTTCTCTCCATCGAGTGGCTTTTGTTTCTCTGCTCCCAGTGTGGCTCCCTCCCCGGAATTTCCCAGGAACATGCTGGGAACACATCCTGGGGCGTGTCACGAGGGGTTTCTGGAGCTTGGCACGAAGGTTTGTGCATCTTCACAGGCACAGGATGATGTCGGGGGGAGAGCAGCCCTTCCACACCAGGCACCAAACTGGGGGCATTGCACTCTGCTGGTGGCAGGCCTGACTCCCTCTTGACCTCTGAGAGTCCCTCCAGACCCAAACCACCCTGATTCTTCAGGGAACATTTTATTCATGCACAAATCTCCATTCACTACGGCCCTTAAAAGTTTTTCTACCAGCTCTGAGTGCGGCTCATCTTCAAACCAAGAACTACCCATGAAACCTTTACTGAAATTGCTGGAGAAGTGAATCCCCTGGGCCAGGCTGGACAAACTGAATGGGAGAGGGATGGAAACCGTGTTGGAATGAGGCCCTTCACCCCATCTCATCCCTGGCCCAGTGTGACAGGGATGACCCAGGAGGTGTCTCCACCTGACTCTTCCTCACTGCCCATCCATCCTGTGGTTCCTGATGAAGATTTGCTGTCCTACAGGCTGAGGAGGAATGGATTCATTTCTATCTTACCAAACACAACATCATCTGTCCTCAACAAATTAGAAACACAGAATTCCTCGTGCCAGTCCTTTCCTTCCCAGCATTTTCACACTGAGCTCTGCCACGGCTGCAGGGCCTGGATCTGCCTGTCCCAGCTCTCCACACTGACAAGGCAATTCCAACAACATGACAGAAGGGGTACTGGATGTCCTGGCTGCCTCTCCCAAACAGACCTCAATTTCCTCTTGCTGTCAGCCTCTTAAATCCCTTTGAAAAATGACCGTTAGAAAATAGGTATTTTTTGTTAATACCTGGCAAAGCTGAACTGGAACTGTAATGGTACAGAACAAAATACAGCAGCCAGAATATCCTTATTCCCTAGGAAACTGTGTAATACAAAATGCAGGATTTCTATCACACAATGTATTTATTGTGACCCAGACTGACAGACTCTAAGGCTATGTGGAGCAATATAAAAGCTTAATCTCCACAAGAGCTCCTTCAAAACCAGATTTGATCCCATTTTGTTTAATATGGAATGAGAAAAACGCATAAAACCGCCAGACCCTGGCTCTCCTCCTCTTCCAATCCCACCAGAAGCAGCAGAAGTTATGTATTTTTGCAATACATTTATACTTGCATGAACAGGAGAGCCACGGAACAGAGCCCACCACCAGCTCAGGAAGGATTCCCACCCTCTCCACCCCCAGGGTGAGCAGAACTAGGCCTGGACTCAGCAGCCCCTGCTACAACACTCCAAATCCCACTAAAGCTCCATGGAGGAGGTCTCATAGAATCACAAGATGGTTTGGGTGGAAGGGATTTTAAAGCTCATCTCATTCTGGCCCCCTGCTCCCCCAGCCTTCCACTAGAGCAGGTCGCTCCAAGCCCTGTCCAGCCTGGCCCCAAAAGCATTCACCTCCTAAAGTCCATCTTCCAAAGGAATTAAAGCAAATGCCTGTTTTTCCTTCCCAGCACTGGGCTGAAGGGATGGATCCAACACATCCCTCACTCTTGCAGCAGTGTCCGTCAGGGAGGAGCAGACAGTGACCTCGGTGTGACAGGGAGCACAGTTATGGTGACAGCTCTGCATTTCACTGCAATAGTTTGTTTTACCCCCAGAGCTGGCTCGGGGACAGCAGTGACAGCACTGGGAACTCACCCCAGAGGTTCTGTACCTGGATACACCTTGTGAGGCAGAGCTCCAGAACTGCCCATCTTCCCTGAAACACACAATCCCTGCAAGAAATCAGGGATTTGTGTTCCAAACCTTTTACAGGTCACACTTTGTATTCCCAAATCTGCCCCGCCTGCATTTCAGTTTGCAAATAATTTGTTTGCAAACAAGGAATAGGGTGAAACAAACTTCTGTGGGAGCGAAAAGGGGATGGTGTGTGGGGGTGAGTCCTATGGAAAGTCTTGGAATGTCAAAGGTTGGAGAACCAAACACTGCTTCTTTCTCTGCAGGAAGTGAAAGGCTCTGGCGGATGAGGACCAAACCAAAGATTCACAGATGTGAAAAAGGTGAAGTTGCTGACAGAAAAATAAAAAGGAAGAAATCCACCATTGGGAATTCCAATAAAAAGCAAGGGAACAGCCGTGCAAGTCCCTGACACGGCACCTGGAGCAGGGATCATGAGAGGAGGGCAGTCAGAAAGTGCTCCTGAATTCCACAAAACACAACATCCCACCTTTAAACCCCAATATTGATGTGGTTTTTTAAGCAAGGAGAAACAGCTGAGGAGCTGCGAGGGGAGAGACAAAGGAACTCCATCGCCTTCAGCATCACTTTTTGGACAAGGGCTGAACCTGACTCCAGGGCAGGATCCAGGAGTGAAGGAAGCAGCACATCTGAAGGAATCTTAAAGCTCACTTCCATCTCCAATAAACAGCAGGAAAAAGCACATGGCAACGAAAGTGAAAGCATAAAAAAAATTCCAAGAAGCATCATTTGGAATTAAAATAGAATTATATAAAGTGTATTACAGTCTGTTCTATCATTTCAGAAGTAATAACATATTTATATATCTTTTATTACAGAGTGGTAACCCGAAGAGAAGGAAGTCGATATTTAATCCATGTACAATATAAAGAAATAACAGAGCAGAAAAAAACACTTTCCCATTCAACAACATTCTAAAGATGCTCTTTAATTAGACATTTAAGCATTAAACATTTCTCAGTAGTAGGTTAAACTACTCAATACAGTAATTTCAGTGCATTGTCCAAGCAGACGTGGAAATGCAAACACATTCAAGGGCTTTGTGGAAACCTCGTGTCAATCCCCTCAGTTTCCTCAACACAAACAGTTATGGAATTTCTGGCCTAGACCGAGAACCAGTAAATCCTCCAACTGTTGGGAACGCAGCGCTGTCACCTGTGGAAGTGGAAAACCCAGCCTGTGTGAATGTTCCTGTGAGCAGGGACTTGCCTGATTGCCACTTGATGTGAGTGGGAACAGCCACCGTCGTCCTCCTCACCTGCACGTGCTGCTCAGGCTGGCCCAGGTGAGGACACACCCATGGAACCCTCGGGTGCTGCCACAGGAATAGACCCCAAAAAACAAGCCAAGAGTCACCTTTTCCACCATCATCTAAAGGAGAGGGAAGGGAATCTGTGCAAGGTTTTACAAGGAGCTGGTCAATGGCGGCGGCTGCGCTGACACGGCCCATCCCCAAATTCCATCGGAATCCTGGGGATCTCTGCTCCACGGGGAGCAGAGGGGCTGCCAAAATAACAGTGGCAACAGCTCCCCTGAGAAACAGGGCAAAGCAACAGGGAACAGACTTTTACATCAGACAGACGTCTCCATCTCATCTCCAGGGAGCACTGGGAGCTGCCACGGGAATAAAATCCGGGAGCGAGAGATGTGCAGATGGGACTTGTCTCCCTCCTGCCATCCTGCTGCTATTTCCTGCAGACTGGGGCTGCAAATCTCCTCCCACTGTGACTCCTCCAGGAGGTGAATTGGCACATGGTTTTGGCAGCTCCAAGCCTGACAGACAGCGGCGGGCAGGCCCCACGGGAGCCGCGCTCCCGAAACGCCGATTGGGAAAAAAAGACAAAAGGAAAAGGAGCTGAAGTGCTGGTGCTTTATGGTTTGTATCCAGAGGAGCCCCTCAGCAGGACGTGGGGAGTGCAGCCCAAGGAGCTGTGCCAGGTGAGGAGAGCTCTCCACTCTCCTTTTCCCTCTTCCTGGTGGAACACCTGGGATCACCTCGCTCCCTGGGCTACACAATCAAAGGTTACTGAAAGAGCACTTATCTGGGGCAAGAATTGAGTTTGTCTTCCATGGCCATGGTGGTTGGGGTTTCAGAATGAGTGTCCAGAGACAGGGAATATCTGAGAATTAGGGATACCCAAACACCCGTGTGGTCCAGGAGATCTGTACTCCGCTATCAGCACACCTCGCCAAAGGAAAGACAGGAAATCATCTGAGAAACTGAAGATCACATTTAGGTTATCCCACAAAAATCAGCATAAAAATAAAAACTTAAACCTGGTATTTACAGATTAACAAATAAAAATATGAAGTGGGACTATCTGAACTGCTATTAAAGTGACATTCAACAATTAACTGGAACCCTGATATGAGTGTAACATCCTCCCTCTTCCCTTCCTTTTTTTGTTATAAAAACAGTATTTACATATTTTTACTTTTTTTCTTTAAAGAGAACTGATTGACATTATTGCTTGATCCTTTTTAGGAAAGACATTCCAATGAAGCAATTATTCCACATGCTGACAAAACACAGAATATACCACTTCAAGAGTGACAAAAGTTAACATTTTGTTCATCTAAAAATTATCGCCATCTGCCAGGTCAGCAGATCACATGTAAATACAAGCCAATCAAAAATACATTTTACAAAAAATAATCAAGTTTCCTTTTTCAATATGGCAGTAAACATGATTTGTTCTTCCACTCTCACCTTCCACAAATTTCATTCTAAATAGGAGCTTACTATTTGTTCACAAAAAAAAAAAAAAAAGAAAAGAAAAAAAAAAGAAAAAAACCCAGATAAATTTGATTAAAATTATTATTTTCATAAACAAACACAAAGCCCAGCCAGACACATCTCCCAGAGGTGAACACCTACAGAGTCTGTTCCACAGAGACGGGAGTTCCCTGGATCACAGCACTCCCAAATCTGTTTTCCAAGACTTTCTGAAGTGCTAATGGTGACCCAGGGGGGTTCTCCTGGCAGGCAGGTCTGAAGTGCCACTGTCCCCCACAGCCTGACAGACACAGCTTTGTATTTGACTATGAATTGAAGCAGCTTTTCTCCACAAAACAGGAAGGCACCATGCACAGAGCAGTTGAGGCAGGAAGCAAACAGCAGCAACATGACATGGGGGTTTAGGTTCAGATGAGTTAAGGCTTCTGTTAAACTTCTTTATCTTCTCCTTGTTAGAATCACTGTCTGGAAAGGAAAACAGAAGGAAGGGTGTGATAAGGTCAGGCAGCTGGAAGAGGAACCCCTGAAAATGTGTTTTCTGTTGTAGTGCCACCTGGGTCTCTGCTGTTTAATGCAATAAATGTTTAAGAGCCACCCATAATTGTGGTGAAATCACACAAAGTTTTCAAACTTGGGGAAATCCCAGCCCAAACAGAGTGAGGGTTACAAAAAGCAAATTATGTGCAGAGAATCAGTGGAACTGTGACTGGGAGTGGAGGGGCACTGACACCCCTGGTGCACAGGGCAGGGTAAGGGCAGTGGTGACACCAACACATCGAAGGAAAGGAGAGTTTGTCACTGCACACCTGCACCCAGCAAACCCCCCCTTCCTACCCAAGTACCTTTTCAAACCTGATTCTCATAATGGCTCTGTCTCTTCTTTGATTTCAGCTCTTTCAGCCACTGAGGAGACTTTTCTTCTGACCTAAAATATATTAAAAAAATTACTCTTTATTCCTTTAATAGGAAAACTCCTGACAGAAACAAAAAAAAAAAAAAGGAAGGTACAGCTTGTGGCATTATTTTTTCCTGCCACCAAGAAGAGCATTAGCCTTTTCCTGACGCCGGGATTCTCTCACCTGTCCTCCTTTTCCACACTGGAGGGCAGCACTCTGCTGCCGGGAGTGCCGAGCTGTGCCTTGGGGGATTTGAAGAGCGGAGCAGAGCCGATGTCACCAGTGCTCTCAGACTCCTGTCTTTTCCGCAGTTGGGCCTAAATATAAAAATAAAGGGGTCCTTTTAAGCCAGCATCCAGGCTTTTTTTTTTTTTTAATGCAGAATGGATCACTCCAGATTTATAAAAACAAAAAAATTCCCTGAAATGACTGAGGAATTCCTTATAAAGCACCTGCAGCTACTGAACTGGTTTATCTCTCACTTACTGGGCTCTGCCTAAGCTCACCTTGAGAACAGAGTGATCCATCCCTGGGAACACAGGCAGTCTCTGGGCTTGCACAGAAGATGACCTCGGAGTGTGTTGGATCTTGTCTTCCTCCTCAGAATCTTCCTGTTGCATAGTTTTCTTCTCTTCTAATTAATTGTTTAAAGAAAAAAAAAAAAGAAAAAGCAGAGGGGGAAACCATGAGCCAGCTTTTCAATCTCTGCCTTGTTCGAGATCTCCTCCTGCACTCAAGCAGCAACGAAGGGCAGTATTTCAAAAACGCCTTTTTACAAACACCGGCCCTTCCACCCAGCCTGATCACAACCAACTCTCCCAGGCAGCTGAGGGGTTTACCTGTGGAATCTTTGAACATCCAGCCATTATCTTGCTCTTCTGTCAAGGAAAACCTGTTCTCCAGGTCTGGCCCTCTGCTCCTGCGCAGCGAGTGCGAGGCGGGCGCCCGGCACCGGCGCTTCTTGCTCAGCTGCACCCGAGTCTTGAGAGCACTGGAGTCCAGGACAGCAGTGTGCTGGAGAAACACACACCTGGCAATGAGCCCCACCTCCTCCACAGTGAAAGCCCAGCCCACTTGATTGCATCCACCAATTAAAAGATGTATTTGGATGATTATTATTATTATTGTAGTCACTTAAAATTATACTGAAGAGGGTGTATGATGAGGACGTGGTACTTCGTGGCTAACTGGGTGTAAGCCTTTGATTTCTCTAGGCTGTGGATACCCGAGTTGCATGAATAATTTGCATTAAATAAATATAAAAAATAACTGCAGTAACCAGGAGTTTGGTTCTTAAGAGTGTTTATGAATATAGGCTTGTCTAGCCAGTGGCAGCTGAAGGCAAATCTCGAGACTGGGATCTAAAAGAGCAACTACACAAAATTGCCTTGGAGTGCCGAGCTGCAACTTTCCTGTCAGCCACAAACACTTGAAGCCACTCACCAGGAACAAGGATGCTCCAAGTTTAGTGTCACAGCATTCAGAAAACTTCTGTGATCAGTCATTTCCAACACATCCCATAAGCAGTAACGTTTACAGAGCAAATCAAGGAGCTGTAATTTATTTACTTGCTTAAAGCAATTTGCTGTTACAGATTTGCCTGTAACCACCAAATATCCCTGAGTCTCCCCTTCTCCAGAAGATGTGGGTTTGCTCTTTTTTCCAAAAGATTTCAGGTCAGGAATAAACTACTAATCCCACAGTGTTTTCCAGCTGCACTTGGAACTAATAATGTTTTACAGAGACATCTTTAGTGGCCCAGGGACAAAACAGAACCTTCTGGAAGCATTCAAACACTGTGTGCATGTGGCACTTGGGGACATGTTAGTGGTGGCCTTGGCAGTGCTGGGGGAACAGTTGGACTCAATATCTTAAAGGGCTTTTCCAAACTAAACAAAGTTCTTGCAGCACTAGACCTCATTAACTGTCTGTGGCCTGAAACTCCTGGTCTTACACCGAGAGCAAGATTCTTCACTATTAAAAAATTCCTTTAAAATGTAACTGTGAGTTACTACAGGAAGAAACCAACTGTAAATAAGAAAAGCATTAGTGAAGGTCTTTACAGCCTTAAATCTGCACGGCTGACAGCACAGCAGTCACTGGCTGTTTGTTTGTGTTGTTTAATTATGCTTCCAATATTCATCCCTGGAAGTGTCCAAGGCCAGGCTGGATGGGGCTTGGAGAAATCTGGTCGAGTGGAAAGTGTCCCTGCCCCATGGCAGGGGGTGGAACTGAATGAGCTTTAAGATCCCTTCCAACCCAAACCAATCTGGGATTCCATGATTAATTATCCAAGGCCAGCAGCTTTATGGAATCTCTCAGAATCTGAACACTATAGACACTTAGAAGAACTCTGCAGTTTTGATCTTAAACTTCCCAGGCAGAAAAGCAGCTGAGAAAATTCAGTGTGGGAAAGGATGGGCAAAACTGGCTGTAAAGTTTCCAGAAGGAACTGCTTTGCAGGGATTAATTAACTCAGGGAACACACGATGGCAACTCACATCGATGAAGGAGAAATAACCCTTGTCCTCAGAGAGTGTGTCCCCTGGAGGAGGCAAATCAACCCCATCAGTGGAGTCCATGTCCGTGCTGGACCGGTCCAGGCTGGTGCTCCTTTGGTCTTTGGAGAAGTCATGGTGCTCAGCCAGGGAGGGTGGCTCTGTCTGAGAGGACAGTGAGGATGGGTGGCTGCCCGCGGGCTGCTTCCGTCCTGACACAACCTCATTGTCCAGGGAAGGAGATTCTCCCACAAAGCTGCAAAAGGAGCAGATGGAATCTGTGAGGCTTGGAGGCAAACGAAGACCTGCAAGGCCAGGCCGGGTCACACGTGGTCAGCAGGAGTTAAACAGAAGTGGCACAGAAAGTTTGAGTACCAGCAGCAGGGTGTGGATCCCTTCCACTGGCACAGCCTTCACCCCTTGGATTCAGTGTGTTGGGGATTGGGGTGTATTCCAGCCAGTCAGAGGATTTTTTTTCTTCAGGAATGCTGGAGCTGAAGAGATTTGGGCACCAGGTGGCACCCTAAGGCAGGGCTCCATGGGCAGAGCTCCTCCTGCCTCAGGAAGGAGGGCAGCAGCATCTGCTCCCCACTGCTGGGATGCTCCCAGTGTATTCCTACACTCCTCCCGTGGCCTGGACTGACAGGAATGAGCTACAGGGTCAGGAGAGAAAACTGGACACAATCGTGTCTGTCACAAAGGCTGGAGGATTCCTTGAAACAGGAAGACTCTATCATCAATAAAAACTGGGGTGTCTTGCTTCTAATTCCCATTTTGGAAAAAAACCAAACCTAAAGGCTTTAGTTCTGATTTTTTTTTTCCCTCTTCATATTAGTCTTTTGTCACTGAGCGCTATTTCTTGGGCACATATCTAGGAAAACTGTTCTAAATCTAAAAAACCCATGTATATATCAATATATGCACATATTTTAAGCAATAAACCTTAGTATTTGGCACAGCAATCCCAGGAGAACACCACTCACGAGTTTACTGCTGGATAACAGCATTCCATCAGCACCAGCACATGGTACAATGTCCAGTCTGGCAGAGAACACTGCCCAGAGAGTTTCTAGCACACGAGCAGAGGGAATGCTGCTTCCCTCCTTCACCAGTGGGCCCCAGGATAATTAAGAATGGCACTAATGAGCTCTGGGGGAAAGTCTTTGTCTAGGATTTTTGCTTCAAATGACATTTGGTATTGCAGCATTAGGCTTTAGAGGCACTGCAATATGGAAGAAATGAGAGAGGAGGGGAAAAAAAACTGCAGGACCTTTCATGGAAATTAAAGCCTGTGTTGAAAGGATCCTGTTGGATTTGCACGTCTCCAAAAAGTCTCTTCCCTGCTACATCCCAGGACTGCAGCTGATACAATGCACTGAGGTTTTAAAAAACTGAAATATCTGAAAGCAAGATGTGACAGAAATCCAGCTGACCTAGCACTGGTTGGTGGTTCCTCATTGCCAAACCTTCCCAATGGATTTTCCTTTGGAGTTCTTGCACAATTACAGCCCCAAACACCAATCCCTGTGGCACAGCTCGTCCCCAAACACGAGAAGGATGCCTAGAGTCCAAACCCTGTTATGTGCAGTGGATTCTTTCAGTGAACAGCAAATTAGGGGGAAAATTCCCTTCAGGAAAATGAAACTGAAAATGTATTTTCAGTTCTCATTACTGAGATAAATCATGCACCTCTTTCTATTACTTCATTAAGGTTTCAGGGTTTGTGAGCACATCCAGGAGCTGCCCCCAGTGTTCCACAGGTGCATTTATAGACAGTTCTCTGAGAAATCATCCCTCACGTGGAGCACACAAACCAGCAGGATGGTTATCACAATGGGCAATAAACTGACAGCAATCCTCACTTTCAGCTGCAATTAAATTTAATTAGTTTTAGCAAGACAGTGTATAGAGGGCATAAAGAAGGTGTTGCTTCAGCCTGTGAAATGAGGAGTCGGAGCTGTATGGATCCACCACCTAAAACCAATTCCTTTCCTGTAAAAAACAATTATTTTCCTTATGAAGACTGTTCTAACCTAGAAGGGTTTTCTACAGTGCCAACTTGGAAACGCTTATTAAAGCACTTGAGAAAACATTTACATAAAATCTTTTAAATAAACTAAGAAAAATCCAATTAACACCTCCAAATTGGAGGAAATGGTTTCAACTCTGTCCATCCCAAGGAGTTACTGGCCAAAGCCTCCTGGAACCTCCCAGAGGAGCTCCTTATACTAACTCAGCAGTTACTCAGTTCTAGAGATAATTACTCCTTCCTCCACCTTCCAAAAGCTCATCTAGAAAAAGAACCATGTTCATCCTGTTGCCATGAAGTTAGAGCTTTTGATTTCAAAACTCCCTTCCTCTCCCAGAGCAGCAGTGGAGTCCCCATCCCTGGAAGTGCTCGAATGCCAAGCAGAGGTGGCACTGCTTGCTTTAATGGCCACAGTGAGATTCAGGTGAAGGCTGGACTCTGATCTCAGAGGGATTTTCCAACCTTAAGGACTCTGTGGTTCCATGCAGATGAGGTCATTCACAGAAGCACTAATGGAACACTCCTAAAATAATCCCTCAGTGGCTCCAATACTGGGAAATGCCCCAGCCTGGAGGTTCCCCCAGCACAGCAGGAGCTGTGACACCGTTTGGTCCCTGCGGGGATGTGACACCGTGGGGCTGGCAGAGGAAATGCTCCGAGGGAAGCCAGCCAGGCCAAACAGGAAAAGTGAACCATCGACATCTCCTGTGAGTTCCTGCCTCCAGCTGAGGTGAGGAGGAGGCACCAAAGGCAGAGCCCTGCTCACAGCACCCACAGCAACATGAGGAGAACGTCTGCACTGCTCCCGGCAGGGACTTCATCCAAAATAAACTGCAGACAAAATGCACGTTCAATATATTCCAGGAAGACTTTCATTATTTAAAAGTACATTAATCTCATTTCTCTTCAAGTGCCTGAATTAATACAGCAGTAATTCCTCTGCCATGAGCGGTAAGTCAAAATAAAGCAGAGCAATGGGGTGGCAAAATGCTGGAGTCTCTACACTGTCACCATTATACTGTAAAAAAGGCAAAACCTAAACACTTCTTGCAGTGCAAACAAAATTCCAGCACATGGGATTGAGTTCAACCCTTCAGTGAACCGGAATGTTTAGGTGGAGCTGTTCTAATCAGGATGGATGGATTGAAATAACTCTCCAGTGCTGTCTGCTCTGAAGCTGAGACAAGCACCTTTGTTAAGAAACTGATCTCAGAAATGTCTGTACCATCCTGTAACCCAAGTTAATTTTACAGCAGCCTGGCTGTCACTGTTGGCAGTCACTCGGCTGCTGAACCTCAGAGCTGGTCGTTACCCTGATTTCATAAGCAATAAAATATTTATAACACACAGTTCTCAAGTGCAGAACAAACCAAACGTAATTGACATTAATGTCTGCTGTAAGATCCCAACAAGTATAGCATTAAAAACTAGATAAAATGCTATTTTCATACCACACCGAGCAGACGGGACACGAGTTCAGGGTAGATCAAGCTGTAATTTACACAACAGGTGTGAACTATAAAAAACCCTCACACTTTGCTGCTCAAGGTTTATTTCACTAAATCATTCTAAGAACAGAAAAAGCATCAGCAATACTCAGTGATATTCCATTTCATCCTCCACTTCACCACCAATAAAACACTTGTGAGTCTGAGATGTGGGCGTGGAGAGATGTACCCTGTGTCACCCCACCTGAGGCCCAGGATCCCTGTTCCAGAGGCATTTTGCCACTCTGCTATTCCAGAGAGATTTTTACCATTCAGCCCACCTGGTAGTACTGCTAAAGGAATGGCAATGACAGAAAAATCAGATTTAAAAGCAAAGACAACAAATAGAACTAAGAACAGGGCTTGGAGCACCCTGCCCTAGCGGAAGGTGTCCCACGGCCGAGGGCTGGAATGAGATTATCTTTCAGGGCCCTTCCAGCACGAAACCATTGTGGAATTCCAGCATTTCCCCTCTCCTTGGGCTGAGGAAAGGCCTCACCTGTCACCACTGTGCCTCTGCTCGTTCCAGGTGCCATACTGGCTGTCGGGCTCCTGCACCAGCGTGTCCGTGTCCTTCGCCCCCGGCGGCTGCCTGGAGAAGCATTGCCTCAGCTGGTCCTGCAACAAAACCTTCAGTCAGTGCTCCAGCCCCTGGCTGAGGGATTAACAGGTTTTATTGGCAATAAAAGGGTTGGAATCTGGCAATTAAACTTGGCCGACTGGGAAGGAACTGAAACACGAAGAACTGCTGTGAAGTCGGAGCGAACATTCTCTGTACAATAATTGCAATAATTGTTTTCCTGGGCAAATAATGGATTCCAGAGGTTGGAGCTGACTCCCTGGTTTCAGGAACTCCATGCTGCTTTAATATTGCTCATATCTCAGGTTGCACAGAACTTCTCAAAGCACCTATGCAAGCAGAAGGAATTCTGCTGGGAATGACATTTCATCTCCTCAAGCACAGCAGGCAAACATTGACTTCACTGCTCTTTTCCTGGGTTTAATAAAATGGTCCCTTTTTTTTTCCCTAAGCTTTCTTTGGAAGACATTCAAAATAAAATGCATAAATAAATAAATAAGCACAAGGCTAGACACAAAAAGCCTTCCACAAACTGATGTAATATCCAAACTCAATGCAGCACAGACCACGGCGATTTTGCTTTGTTTTACTCTGACCTCTCCTTTCCTGTTTTTATTCCATGGATCTGCTGCTTTCCTAAGAAAGACTGAGTGGATCCCAGGCCCCCACCTTTCCAGGGAGAGAAGTGGGTCAGTGCTGGCACCCCAGATTTGCAGCACACCAATGTCAACCCAGCCCTGCAGTTGTGCTCAGTTATTCAGGGAGCTTCAAGAGTTCCTGAAATCCTACACTGAGAGCAGACAATTAACTGTTGGTGCCTTTCACCTTCATTACCCTGAACAAATACAAACATGGCTTTCAGCTCCAGATCAGTTTTGCTTATCAAGATTTTATCTGACAGCAAATTACATGGTTTTCCACCTGCCCTTGGAAAAATCCAAGGATTTTTCTCTCTCTGTAAGTACCCCTTGCCTCTGACCCACTGAGCAGAACATATTGCTGGGACTAGAACACATCTCTCTCTCTTCAGGCAGCACACACAAAGTAGCAATAATTAAGAAATCCCGTATTTAATATGTAGAATTCCTTCATATTACTGGGGGGAGAAAAGAGAAGATCACATGTTTACTTGTTACATTAATTTTGTACAGCTAAAAAATGCTGCCTTAAGACTTCAAAACCATTAAGGATAATTCAGCAGTGCTGACACCTGGCTACTGAAGAAGTCCCACAACACTTCCAGCTCTCATAACCAGTTCTTATTTCCCAGTGGCCACAGCCACTCTCCAGCCCTGTCATGCTCTTTGCTGCTGACAAAGTGTGTTTTAATATAAAGAAAATACAAAAGGCTCCACTATTGACTCCAACTATCACCATGTACCTCAAAGCTAAAGACCAAGTTAAATTCTGTTTGCAACAGTCAAGTAAAAGGGGCTCAGTTTGTGAGTTACACGGAACAGACGTTTCCTGCTTTTCACACTCCAGATGTTCCTGCAGCCCCAGAATTCACTGGTTCTTACCATTTATACAATCATAGGATCTTTAAGGCTGGAAAAAAGCCTCAAAAAGATGGAGTCCAACCTATCCCACACAGATATCTAAAGAGAGATATGTACATGAATGCCTGGAGGCAAGTTAAGCTCTTACATTTCCCATGCCAGGTACAAGATTCCAAATGCAAGCCAGGCACACGCTGCTTCCAACACAGGAGATAGTCTGGTATTTCCTAGAAACCACAGGGCATCTCCTCCTGCTTGGCTTGGCTGTATGTTTTGCCTTCCACAAATTCCCTTTGCAGCTTCCCAATCCCGTTATTTGCTCCAGGGACTCCTGGGCTCAGCTCTCACCCAGTGGCTGCCCTTCTAGGAAAGGCACTAAGAAATACCAGTGGCTCTTCTCATTTTCCTCCCAACTGTCCACGCTTATTCACAGCTGGTTTTTTACTTTTTCCCACCTTAATGGTTATTATGAATTTTTTCAATGCCAATCCCACTCTTATAATCAATTTGTACAGTATTGTCCACTGGTTACGACTAAAGCCCATTGGCTCTACACGTGGCACCATTTTATTTGCAATCACTCACGCTGTTTTTACCCGGAATTAGACTAAAAAGCTTGGAAACAGGAGCAGGAGGAGGAGCAGCTTTTGTCGTGTTGCAGTGGGGAGCCCTTGTTGACACAGCACTGAGTTATCAGGGCTGTGGGGGCTGGACAGGAGGGGTGTGGACAGCCCAGATAAAAACGCCTCAGCAGCCACAGGGGTCAAGTTTAAGATGTAAAGACATCACTCCTGTGAAGGCTCAGTAATACCTAACAACATTTTGCAATGCTGGCCACAGAATGACACCATTAGGAGAGTTATTTCTCTGTGCTAAACCCAAAACAAGCCTGGAAAAGAAATAAAATTACTGCTTCTGAAGACACTGTGAAGTTCAGTTCAATACAACAAACCAAGTCTAAATGTCAGGAATCAAACGCTCCAAACTCTAGGAAATCTAGAGTTCTCTGCATTCTAAAGGTTTTGTTATATTCAGAATCACTATTTCATTTTGCTCCTGGAGGAAGCTGCTTATTTCAGGATGACTGTGTCCTTCCCCGACAGGCCCTTTCAACACGTACGTTTTAAGGTGCCAAATGATTAATTGGGAAAAAAAAAAAAAAAACAAAAAACAAAAAACAAAAAACAAAAAACCAAACCATTCTCTAAGTATCAAGCACAAAAATAAGGAGTGGGAAGAGGAGCTGATCCTCTCCTTGGCTGGTGGAGGAGGTGTTGGCTGGGGGCACTGAAGGTGGTGCAGAAAAGCAATTTATAGCCTGTGCAGCAGCTCGGAGGAGAGGGGTGCTGAGGAAGGAAATGACAACAAGCCAGGAAGATTTTCCTTGCCAGAAGGATTATTAGCAAGAATGAAGAGTTTTAGTTTTTATTTTTAAGATCTCTTTTCTATCATTGTCACCACACTCCTGAAAGACTCAAAGCAGTCAACAAAAGAAGGCAGGCAAGGTACAGACATTTCCTCCATAAACAGAACATTCAGGAAACTGGAAAACCAATCATTCCAAAGGAAAAAGCAGTAATGAGGGGTCTGGTGTGTTTTTAGCACACAAGATAAACCCAAATTAGAACTTTTCTCATTTATGATGACAGAAAAATCTCCCAAGTCAAATAAACGCCTGATCCAGGTTTCAAGTGCTGTAATTCTCCAATTCTTTGATCTTTAACTTCCCAATTCTCACACCAGCAGCCGGGGGAAAAAAAAATCTACTTAATTTTTCTATAAAATAAAGCAGCTGAGCTGTGTCCTGCTTTGCCTCTGGTTCTTCTTCTAAAATGAGCCATGATGATTATGCCTCTTTCAGTCCTCCCTTGGAATTAAGTTGGGCTTGGCTACAGTCCAGGGCTGATTACTCCTGCAATTTCCCGTTCCTGAAAACGATGCACACACAACATTGGTCCCAGCAGCCCCAGAATTACCCCTAACTCTGGGTCAATGCAGACATTTATGTGCAAAACCTTCCTGCACTGACGGGAAATGAAGACCTGGCACAGGAGGAGCACCAGCTCCGAGAGATCTCCTGAGTCAGAAGCTGCACAGACAGTTTCAAAAATATCTTTGTTTGTCAAGGAGCCCGAGACATCAGCCAGCCAAAGTGACAGCCCACAGCTTGAGTGTGAATGTTCAGAGCTAAATTCCACTGGCATGGATTGGGTATGAAGAGGAACTGCACAATGGAAGGAAGTTTTGACCATCTGCCTTGTTAATATACAAGTCAGAGAAAAAATGGTGCTGATTTCTTGAAAAGGGCTTCTTTTTCTTTTTTATTTTTCATTTTCCCCTCTCCTTATTTTAATTAAAGAAGTGAAAAATGTCATCAAATTGCCCTTTAAGTGTGACCTGCATTTCAGCAGAGCTCACAACTCCTTACAAATCCCAAAAAGTATTCCAGCTGCTTCCCTACAGCATCACAGGAAGACAGCCATAGACCCCCACCTATTCATATTTTAGGACATTATTTTGTAGTTGACTCTGCTTTGAATGGGATACTGAGTTCCAGAGGTCCTTTATAACCTAAATTATTTTACAATTATTCTAAGGACTAAGACGTGAACTATACGTTTTGGAGCACTAACAGAATTATCAGAACATAGCATCAGATTAAAACCAATCGAAACTGAAAACCCCAACACAATAACAGGGTCTATGGGTCACGGCCCCTGGATTTTAATTTGAAAGTACCCAAATGCCAAGACATCAAGTGGGAAGAGGATCCCAGGATTTCCATCTGTACTTACTATCCATCCAATGAATGCTGCCCATACGGAGTAAGTCATGGCTCCAGCTCCTCTTAATTCCCAGCAATCAGGTGGATTCAGACTGGTGAGATCTGCCAACTTGGTGCTTTTATTAATTGCTGAATGGAGTCAGTGCCTGGGGGAACGTTCCAGGCTGAGGCAGCACCTTCTGCCCCCACCCTCCCTGCTGCAGCCCCAGATAAAGAGTTCCAGGAACTGCCCAGCTGAGCTCAGGGATGATTTGCAGACCTCCAGCATGAGGGAGGGCTCCCCAGCCCTCCCCAACACCCCAGCCAGCACAACAGCCTCAAACAGGACAGCACTGCCCCATCCCTGCAGAGCTGCCCCAAGAGCAGGGACAGAATTAATGCAATTACCATCTCCAGGTACTCTACACCCCGACACAGTCACCTCCAGGGTGGTCAGCAGGTAAGGAGATGGCAGTGAGTGGCCAATGCTCAAGTGGAGCATTCCTCTGTGGCGTGTCCAGCTCTGGGGTCTCAGCACAGGGAGGACATGGAGATGTTGGAGTGAGTCCAGAGGAGGCCATGAAGATGACCAGAGGGATGGAGCAGCTCTCCCATAAGGAAAGGCTGAGAATTGGGGTTGTTCAGCCTGGAGAAGAGAAAGCTCCAGGGAGATCTTATTATGGCCTTTCGGTATCCAAAGAGCGCTGGGGAGGAACTTTGGACAAGGGGGAATGGCTTCCCACTGACAGACAGAAGGTTCAGAATGATGTCAGGAAAAAATGTTTCCCTGTGAACGTGGTGAGGCCTTGGCAGAGGTTGTCCAGAGCAGCCGTGGCTGCCCCATCCCTGGAAGTGTCCAAGGCCAGGTTGGATGGGGCTTGGAGCAACCTGGGATAGTAGAAAGTGTTCCTGCCCATGGCAGGGGCTGGAATAGGATGAGCTTTAAGGTCCCTCCCAACCCAGACCATTCCATGATCCCGCTGGCCCTGGTGCATCCTGGGCTGGGCAGGACAAGCTGGTTTTATGTGAAAAACTGGAGCTGCTGCTGCTGCTGAATGCACAAGCAACGCCTGGAGAAACACACGTGTGCCCCATGTGACTGCAAGCACTCACACACCACATTTAGCTCTCTTAGATCCTAAGGAGCTCCACTGCTCTGCTCAAAAATCCTTTAAATAATGGATGCTTCTCTCTCCCATGGGCAGTGGAGTACGTTCCAGTCCCACAGTACCGAGCATCTCATAAATGCCATCAGCCCTGACAGCCTCCCTGTTGCTATGCAACCCTGGGCTGCCTCTCCATATGAGTTTTCCCTGCCTCTTCCACAGGGATACGATACCCAACCACCAATTACATCCCTGATGCCAAAGCCTCACAGCGCTTCCCTTACGAAACAGGAGTTGTTTTTAGAGGGTGACTGGTCTAATTCTCCACCTTTCCACTGCTTCCCCATTGATGCACTGGACTGAATTCTAACCCTTTCTCCCCAAAAAGGCACAGAAAAAATTGCAGCAAGGCAGATGTACTAAAGGAGCTCCAAGAGAGCTAGAGAGGGACTTTGGACAAGGATGTGGAGGGGAATGGTTTTAAACTGGCATAGGGCAGGTTTAGATCAGATATTAGGATGAAATTCTTGCCTGTGAGGGTGGTAAAGCCCTGGCACAGGCTGCAGCACCAAAGAGAGACCCCAAGTCTACCCTGCATCGATTCTGGCCACAACAGAGAATGTGGTCAAATTAATGCAGATGAAGTTGGTTTTGCCAGGGATCTGGTTACGATCTTGCAGTGACATCAGCTCCCTGCTCCTGCAGTGACTCCTGGTGCTGTTAGCGTCCTCATTCCACAGAGGATTTTAAAGACATTTGAGAGTTTTTCATTTTTTTCTACCCTGCAAACTGAGCTGCTCTGCCCCGCTGTGAACACTCACCACACACACGTCAGGTGGTTCAGGGCAAGGCTGAAGGTGGAGCAGAGGTTGACTCAATGTGCAAAAAGCAGACGAAAATCTAATTCTAAATATAAGCCCTGCTAGGGCTGAGTGAGCCACAACAGCACTTCCTCTGAGAGGTGGGAATATACAACACAGCAGAGCAGAGGAACTAGTCTTTAAAACCTCTCCTATATCATCAGATTAAATTTCCTCTTCAGCCTCAGGCAGCCAGGCTGATAAGGAATGAACCCCTAAGAAAGCCAAGGCAGCAGGAAGGAGCCAGAGGCTCCACCAGGAAAATCCTGAGCAGTGACAGGGAATCCAGGCTCTCCCCAGGGCACGTGTAACTCCCATCAGCGTTAATAAAACCTGGCACCGAGCGTGGAACAGGATCCCTCGACTTCAACACTGCAGGAGGCAGAAGCCAGAACAAGGCAACTTCATACTGGGATGCCAAGGAGGGAATAGATTTGATTTTTTTTTTTTTTTGAAAAGCTGCATAGTTGAAATCAACACCTCCTACTTGAAAGGCTGCATTTCACAGCTCTTCTGCACAGTTATCGTCTCTCCACATGAGACACAAGCTAAACTTCAAACAAACATTCCTGGGGAAAAAAAAAAGCGCTCGTTAGCTTAAAGCCTGGAATTAAAGATGTACAGAAAGTGATAGAATTTCCTGACAACAAGTGAATAACTAACATGCTCGTTTCAACACACAGCTCAGATGTTTTAGGAGACAGCAGACAAAACACGCACACAGTCACCCCCCCAGTGAACGCCAGGAGTGTTTCCCAAAACTTTCACAATATTACCAATTTCAGTAAAAATGGATTGCTGGGATAGGGAGGCTGTGAGGCTGGGCACAAGTTGGCCAGAGAAGCTGTGGCTGCCTCTGGATCCCTGCAAGTTTCCAAAGCCAGGTTAGAGCAACCTGCAATCAAAATACCAGCTCTAAATTTATTTATGCTATTTTCTTCTTGTTTAAGAGCACGGTAAAAATCAACTCCTTGCAGTCAGCCTAAGTGAAATCACTGAGTAAAATCGTTTAAATAATTATTCCTGTCAAAATAACGAGAGAACAACAAAGGCAGCTACCAAATGCCCATCACTATGGGTTTCTGGCCCAGATTTATCTGCCAGCTACGTTCATGGCCTGTTAAACCAAAGAGAAGTTATTAAGAATGAAAAAGCAGGAACTCTTTCAGCACTGGCCCTTGTATCTTCATTAATTAAACTGAACAGCTTCACTCCTCCCCCCAGCTCCAAACAAGACAAACAACTCATTTTTAAAGCCTGCTTGCTGCAAACTTGCTTCCCCCTACCTTAAGAGCTCCCTGGGAAGTTAAAAGATGAAATTTCAAGATTAAAATTCCATTTACTGATAGTACCAAAGTATTATTTTTTGAGAACAATGCATTGTGTTCTCGGTGAATATTAGGGCAGCACAATTCAGCAACTATTCACCATAGGGCCTGTACCTATTCCAAGTTCAGAATCAAAGTGCCAACTTGTAGTAATTCCTCTTTACAAATCGTTTGTTGAAGGATGTTCACCACAAAGGACAAACATTTTGCAGACAGACTTGGGTACAACATAACAGGCACTGCAGATCAAAGCTCTTTTATAAGCAGGGACACAGTCCCAGGTGAATGCAGGTGTGGAACTCAAACCAGGACCCTCACCTGCTCCAGAAAAGGATCCTGTTCGATGGGAAAAGGCAGAGTCCACCAGTTTTCCCCAGCAACAAACTGTACAAGCGTAGAACAAAACACTTGGGAAGATTAATAAAAACTAGGGTGAGAATTTCAGCCTCTAGCAGGGAAAGGGCTGTAGGATGCAACAAAAACCCTAAAAGGATTAAGTGCCCTCCCAGCACACCTGGGACACATGCATCAAACAAATCACTCCACTTCCACCTTTATTTTGGAATTAAAAACTGAATCCAAACTAACGGTGATGATGCCAGCTGAATTTTGAATGAAAACACCATTTACTCTGACTGCCCAGCAGACCAAAAGCAAACCACTACTAAATGCATTGTGGTGTAATTTTTAGCATGTATGGGAGCAATTTAGGTAAAACACATCGACCACTCTCAGCCCCAGAATTCATCTTTCCTGTCCTGTGTGAAACACCTCTGAGGTTTTTCCATGACTTTTTTTAGCAGTGTAAGTGGAGCCAAGGGACTCAAACAGCCTGCCCTGGTTTTATTGTATGGCAACAAACCTCGAGACCTAGAACAGTGCTGGCTGTGAAACCAGATCTCACACCTATAATAGAACCATGACCGATAGACCCTGATTAAATCAGAGGCCATGTTTAATGCATGTATCTCTGCTCCTCTTACAAAGACACCAAGCTGATGACATGAGATGAAAACAGACAATTAACTCCATCAAAATACCTGAAAGAAAAAATCAGCTTCTATTTAAAAGGTCCCACTGCAAAGTAAAAAACTTCTGCAAGCTCAGCTATGGAGTCGCAGATGTGAGGCTGAAGAAGTTTACTCATACTGCCTTAAATTGTGCTGCCCGAGTTGAATTTGGACAGCTTTCTGTGCTTTGTATGTGCCAAGTTCTCCATCAGTAGCCACCAGTAGCAGCAGGGAAGGGAGCTGGAAGCCCCTGGCTGTGTCAGGCTGGAGTTCATGAGCATGGCTGCTCCTTGTTTAAAAACTCATCAGCCCCAAGTGATTGCTCTACACTACAGCCCTAAGGCAGCACAGAAGTCAAGTTTACATGAATAACACACTTTTTACTCATTCCATGATTTTTTGTAGCACAACGTCAGTAGTTCCAAGGACTAAGACAGGACCCCTGTTGCAATCAGGTAAAAAAGTACCAGCTTTGGGTCTGTATTCACCAGTCATTTGCCACAGACACAATGGCACCAACCACAAACTTCTTGGAGCGCTCAGACCTTAAGTTTGAGCCCAAGTGAAACCAAATTCACACATAAAGCCAAGCACAAGCAAAATTCCTGCTGAAACAGAGGAACAGCAGCTCCAGCACTGTCACCAGTGACTTAAGTGAAAAGGTCACCCCGTGTCTCCCAATTTCTGCTCTGTAAGCAGTGCTGTGTAGGACAGCAGAACACTTATCCTCTGCAGGTTTCACATTCCCATTTTTCAACCTTCTTCTACACAAGTCGTTCATTCAGATGATCCCAATAAATCTAAACCAGCAGCTTAAAAAAGAAGCCAAGAGAACTTCACCATGCTAACACTGTAACAGTGGTTACCAAATATTTTCTTCTTCATTCTTTTGTGCTTACTTGACGCTATTTTCTTTCCCAGTCTGTCCAAACAGGACATGGATAGCAAGCTGGGACAGAAATGCTCTCCCCAGTGCTGATAGAGAGCCCTGGAAAGGGCTGTATTCAAACACCACACCTGCCCAAGGAATGCAGCGTCACCTGCACTCATTCCCTGAGCAAACCCAGCCAGGCCACAGCAGAGCTGCTTGTGTTTACACTTCACAGTGAGTAACTGTTTTGTTTAATAATAAATAAAAAAAAAAAAAAAAAAAAGAAACCAAAACATTTTAGCCACTTCAGAGAGTTTGGATTTACCCACATGCTGGCACCAAGGTTTGGGGCCCCTTTCTTAACTCAGCTCAACCACAGTCACTGGTCAAACACTGAGCTTTAAATCACCAGTTTCAGGTACAACTCAAACCACTGGTTTCAGCTCCTCTCCATAAAATAAAACAGAATAAACCAGATTTGCTTCCCTTTCACTCCCTATCACCCCAGACCTTTGCTGCTTTGCAGGATGTGCTAAAACTAGAATTGGGGGTGTCAGTAATGTACAGGAGGATCGTGGCAGCAGCAGCCCTCAGGAAACCAGCCTTTCCTCCACCTCTCTGCCATGCCATGGCACACAGACACCTTCCTGAAAACAACCTGGAGACTAATGGAAAAGGGAGGGGAAAGGGCTCTGTCTGGAACAGAGCAACGGAGAACCAAGAGCTCTTCACCTTTCCTTTGCTGCCAAGAATTGCACCTTGGCTCTGCCACACCACAGCTTCCACAAGTCACACTGACCCTACTGCTGCTGTGGCATGACAAAGTAGGAAGCATTCTGAGAAAAAAACCACCTATTTTCCAATAAAAGAAGGAAATAATGATCATTTACGTTGCCTGCACAGTGACAGCACTTCGCTCTTATTCTCACAAATTTAGTTCCAGGCATTTTTTACTGGAAAAACACAAATACTGAAGCACACCCAAAGCCATGCTGGCCTGTGCAGGGGAACTGATCAATACCAGCCCAGTTTCAATTTAACTTTCTAATTTCAGACCCATACATGCCCTACCCTACTGCTTTACTTCAAAATCAACCACATTTTTCCCATTCCCCAAACCTTGATTCCCTGGCAAATGAAAACATCCACCTGCGCTGCAGGAAGAAAGCAGCTGGGAGCAGACAGACAGACAGCACTATCTGGAGGTGTTTTGGGGGCTGTTTTTAGACAGAAAAGCAGACAGCAGGGAGGTTTGGTTAGGAGATAAAAACGCTGCAACAAACCCGAGGGTTTGCACTGAATTCTCTCCCTTGAGGGTCTCAAAAAGGTGCATCGCTTACGAGCTCGGGTGGCTCTGAGCTGGGCTGCCTCTTCCTCAAAGAGGAAAACCTCTGCTGACTCCGCACTGAAAACCTTCGGAAGGACTCTCTGCTCCGGGATGCAAAGTGCCTGAAGGAAGAGGTTCTCTTGAAGGGAGTCCTGGTGCCACCTTCCCCTCCACTCCGCTCATGAGCCACCGCAGTAGTGACTAAATTTAGTGCTTCCTGCAAGGATCTCCGCACTGTGCCCATCCACTGGGTCATGTGAGTTTGTGCCACTGTCAGTTTGTCTCCAAGGTAATCCATTTTTTTTTTTTTCCTCCAGCAGAGATGAAATATCAATATTCAGTAGCAATTAAAATATATTCTCCTTAACAACCCTGATTTATTTTGTGGAAAGTGATTCCGTGTATAAAATATTTCCAGCTAAGGTAAACAGCATTGCACTATCAATCTCAGCATATTCCTAGAATTAAATAACCAAAGATGTGAGGTGGGAGATTGGTATTTGTCAAGTAGGAAAAAATAAAAGACTTTTCCTACTTACAATCGGCTTTGCAGAGTTCCATCAAATTATGTTTAATTCAGCCATGTTAAAGAGATAAATCAATGCTTAAATCCTGACACAGTCACTTGAAACGAGTCCATTTGCAAGCAGAGAATTAGGCTCTTACTCTCTCATTTCAGAGCAGGAAAAGCAACTCCGGTTTTAAGCCAAGTTTTTGTTTTGCTGTAAATATCAGAAGGATAAAACAAATCTTATTCTCCTGGCTCGGCCACTCGTCAGGTGAGAGTACATTGACCAAAGTTCTGGCGCTCCTATACAATCCATTTAGCAGCAAATCGATTAGATCTTCCAAACAATAAATCCAGATTCTCCTCAAAAAAAAAACAAACCCTCAGCAGAAGGGTGTCAGCAGCAGATTGCCCTCCTCAGCAGCCTCGCTGCCTTCAGGAACCATCCTGGAGCTCTCCCGTGGCAGAACTGCGGAGCGAAGCCGGGGAAGGGAAAAGCGTGTCCAGCCTTCCCCGCGGGACTCTGCCTGCTCACAGCCTGCCAAAAGAGCTGCTGGATGACATCAGCTCCTCCGCTTCCAGGGGGGCTCCCAGCCCAGGGACAACCGCAGGGACTGTCCCCACGCCTCCTCTCGTCCTCGCAGGGCCCCGGAGCAGCTGGGGATGCACAGCTGTCTGTAACCCAGGCGGGCTCTGCCGCGCTCCCGGCTAAGGCACCACGAGGTTACCAGCAGGAGAACGCTGCTGCTGCCTCTGGAATGCCGATCCCTCCTCTCCTTGCCTGCCTCGCCTGTGCTCCGGGGAGGAAACAATGAGGAGGTGACCAGCCGCAGAGGTCTGCCCAAGGAAGGATCTGGGCTGGGCTTTATTATAGTACAGGCAGGGTTCCCATGGCAACGCAGGGAACAGCATCTGCTGGCTCCGGAGCAGGCAGGAGTTGCACAGATCTATTGGAATGATTCATAGTTTGCACATGTCACGTGGACTCAGTGATTTTAACCCTTCCTGCGGAACGCGGCTTTGCCAGGGAACGTCTCACACCCACACCGGGAGATTCCCACCGGGATGGGGCCACAGCTACACCTCTGGACAACCCCCCTCGTGCTGCTGGATGGCACCTGAGCAGTGCCAGCACCCCCACCTGGATCACTGTGCCATTCGTGGCCTCAAACACGACACGTCCCAATCAGTGACTGCGCTATCAGCACAGGATAATGATTAAACCAGAGGCTCAAACCAAAGCTGAACAGGTCTGACCATCGGAAAGCCGTTTTTTATCACTTTTCTACACCGCTCCCTGTTGTGAGGAAGGGCTCCATGTGCTTCCCCAGCTCTGCTCTCTCTCTCTCTGGCTGCTGGGAGAACACGGGGTTGGTACCAGAAACCCAAAATGATTGAGGGGAATGAGAGGACCCCAGGTGTCACCAGCCATGGTCTGGGAACAGCCCACTTGGGAGGACAGCAGGAGTAAAAGCTATGGGTTTAATCAATAAATCTAAAATCATGACGTAAGTTTGGACTTAGAAGTCCAAAGTCAAGCTGTGACTAGTTCAGGACCAAGGGAAAAGAGGCAAGATAGGCAAGTTGGAAGTTGCTTGCTCTTTTGTTTGTTCAAGGGGATTTGTAGATGTTGCTTAATTTGCCATACAAAGTACCATGAACTTGCATCACCCTCTGCTCCTCTGAACTATCCAGGAAGAGATTCGATAGAACAAAGAATTTCTAGATAACATTTGATGCAACGGTTCTTGCGCAAGGTTTATCCTATCAGAAATGTGCCCTGCAGACACGCAGGAACCCAAGGTGCCCTGAGGAAACGGGGTGTCTTCCCTTTTAATCCCTGTTTTTAAGAGCTTAGCTCCACCAACCTGTAACTTATCTCCAGGAAAAACTTCAGTGATAACTATGTAGCATTTCCTAAACTTATTCTCATTTCTGAATGTTTTGAACATTCGCAAATTAGCAGCGTTATAAAAACCCCTCAGTAATCAAAGAAAATGCAGCCAACAGAGAAAATCCTTTTTCTTCCCCCCCTCACACAGCTCTTCTCCTAAAGAGCTGCAGGGTTATTTTTGTACAAAAATGGAAAGAGATAGTTTTGACCAGATTCCCCAAGAACAGAGTGTTTCTTAGATTTGTAAAGAAATAGGGAAAAAAATTAAATTTATCTACCAGAGTTATGGATAGCGCTTCACAAACGATGGAGGTCTTGCACCCAAAGCCTGGATTTTAAGACTTACTGCACATTTTTAGGCTGTTAAATTTAAGTGTGATATTTCAAACATCTGTGCCTTTGCAAGTGCAGCTCTGTGCCTGCTGCAGTGTGGGGACTCTGCACGGGGGCACTCTGCCATTCCAGAGGGTTTCAGGCTCCATCTGATGCAGGAGCCCTTGAAATAGCAGCCCAAGAGCTCTGCCTGGAGCTGCCATGTGAGTTAGTCAGCAGTTCCTTCACCTCACCAGGACAGGCAAAGCAGAACCCAAATTTAACTCCCCTTCTGGAATATCACCTGGGGCAAACAGGGGGAGAGGCACAGCCAGATGTCACCCAGGATGCACAGAGCGAGGCCTTCCTACAGCTCGCTGCAAGGACTCCTCACATGTGCATGGAACTTGAAGGATCTGAAAATGCTCTACAGAATATATTCACTTTTTTTTGGACCTCCCCTTAAAAAAATGTTATACCAAATATACCATTTTTGTCCTCAGAAGATTGGAAAACTGCTGATTTCAATCTTTCTGCAATACTAAATTTAGGATCTTCTGGCACCACGTGAACATACTGCTGGGTATTGAAGCATCTAAATTACTGCTTAGATTTACACCTCAATTAACATCAGGGCAAAACACTTTAGAGAACAATCCAGATCCACCTTCACCATCAAATTCAAATAGTTGGAGATTTTTCCAGCACTTCAGCTGAACTTCCAAGGGAGTGGAACAAGATAAGCTTTAAGCCCCTTCACTTGGAGGTCATGGGCACCTTCCACTAGACCAGCTCCAAGCCTCATCCAACCTGGCCTTGGACACTTCCAGGGATACAGGGGCAGCCACAGCTTCTCTGGACAACCTTTGCCAGGGCCTCACCACCCTCAAACTGGCCCCCAGCCCAGCAGTCCTGGCAGAGTGAGGGTTTGTTCCTGAACAAGAACAGCACAAGATGATCTTCTGCCCTCAACAAATCCGAGTGATTATCTCACCCTGGGTCTGTCAGGATCTGCGGCTCCAGAAAACAGAGCAAACACACACACAGCTACCCAAACTGCATGACTAATTACCTCGGTATAAATGGGACCTCGTTATTTAAACATCGCTGGATACTTCCATTATTAACATCTATTCCACCTACAGCTCAAAAACACAACCCTGCACAAAGACCTAACAACCCTTGTTTCTCCCCTTATTCAGTAGAAAACAAAATTCCATGGTTACATTATATTTTCCAAAAGCCTCTTCCAGCTCATTTGGAGCTCCACCTGCTCTCAAATACATGTAATTATGTTATAATGACTCTGTGGGATTGCAAGGTCAATTTAAAGAAGGCCTGCAAGCAGCAGAGCACAGAACACACAGCCCAGGAGGGGCAGATGGGACTTGCAGCCTCTCTATGGGGGTGAGTCCTTCCAGCCCATGGGGTTCCCCTGCCATCAGCTCCATCCCAGCACCATGGAACTGGGAAGGAAATCCAGCCGAAGACCCACCAAGACATCTGGGATTAGTTTTCACCTCAAGTGGGTCTCCTGAAGGATCCTTTGCCAGCAAGGACAATGGGACAGAAGGATGGGCAACCCTAGTCTGGACTAACTGTGACATTTTCTGATCTTCCCTTTTGGGAACCTCCATCAGGAATTCACTCTCTGATGGGTTCATCCTATCACCCCCTCTTTCCAATCACTCCACTCCAATTAGCAATTAGCATTAATTCAAGCATTTCCAAAGGGTTTCCTGTGAGGCATCATCCCATCTACAAGCAGCAGGACCCAGAACTTGTGAGGACCACGGGCAGCTCCACTCTGTGACACCCCCAGGAGCAGAGCCTGCCCTTGTAAGGCTGTCCTGGCCCTGCATTCCACACCAACTACCCTTCTGCTTCATTAGTAAGAGGACTTAATTTAACCTCTTGTGTTTGACATGATGGACTATTTAAAGATGCAGCACTGGGCTGGGCTCAGTTGCTCTTGGGCTTCTCAGACACGACAAACAACTCTCTGTTTTATGGTCTCCTTATTTTTGCCTCTGCATTCTCTGTTTTGCCAACTGAATTGTCACATTCCAAGTAGGAGCAGCGAACATTCCGAGCCTGAATTTCTCAAGTGCAACAACTCATCATGATTTTACCATGGGACCTTCAAATTCTCATTTAAAGTAAAAAAGAAATGTTTGGCTGCACCTCTGGCAGAGAGAGACCAAAGCTCAACAGCTGGAGCAGAGGATCTGCTCCATGGCAGATACCCAACTTGCCCACCATTCCAGTCCAGGAATTCCCATGACACTTAACACAGCCAAAGACAAAAGGCCTTGGTGGTTTTATCTGTTCTGTTTTGTGGGGTTTTGAAAATTTTCAAGGTGATGTAATAATGCAATTCACTGAGATGCCCAAACGGCCTCACCTGTAGACAGGCACTCTACAGTCAAAAGAAAAAAGGGAAAAAACCAAGAGAGAGAGAAAAGAGTGGAATGGATGAAAAGTAGTAACACAAGGACTTTGGACAGAGTCCATACTTAGAAATCTCTTTTGCAACCTGAAAGTCCAGGTATCTCAATATTTACACCAAATATTTGGTTTTGATTCCTACTTTCATTTTCTACTGAAAAGAAGCAAGTTACACTCACAGCCACAGCTCTAATTAGTGGTTATTCACGATCTTGGACACTTTGCAGAGACACCTTGGCATTAAAGGTGTTCCCCTTGCACACACCATCTACAAAAGGCTGAAATTCCATTTCCATACTTTTTTGTCCTATTAGGTAATTTTGAAAGCCCCCAGAGGCCTCACAAACCAGTGAACAAGGAGGGAAGCTGCAGAAGCAACAGGCTCTGTATCAATATTGGTGAAGTTTACACAAACACACGATGATACGAGAGGCTTTTAAAGAAAGGTGCAAAAGCATTTCAGAAAAGATCCCTTCAATGTAGAAGTAGTAGTACATGACTTCTTTAAAAAATCTTTATTTTAAACAGAACTGGTAAAAAGTCATAAAAACTATATAAATCTGCATTCCTTGTTTTCCTAATAGAAGCACCCTTGTGATCAAAAAAGCACATTAATAGTTTTCATGACTGAATGAATGCTCTACATACTTGTTTCTATCTGCCAGAGTAATTTTTCCATTCTACTGCCATGGTGATCCTTGATGGGATCAGTGAAAAACTGTATTTTCCCATTTTATTAATAATCAAAAGGTCAGCCATCTTTTCTCTGATTCTGGGCACTTCTGCAGTAGCACATCATTAAATCAAGATTAATAAAAATTGGTAAATAAAGGTAACTGTGAAATATAATTTTTACTCTAAGTTTTTAAACAATTTAAATACAACTACCAGTAATAATTGCAACAACTAAAGCACAAGAGTATTTCAGAAAATGCCAATTCTTTTGGTCCCCAAACTTCATTTCTCCTGAACCCAAGCAAGGCCCAGTTAAACATCCTGAACATACACAGCTTTTGTGCCTTGAATTGTTTCTGCCTAAAACAAAGCTATCAATGTTGAAGCTGAGGAAACCAGCTAAAAATATACGAGGTTGTTTGCATGCCCATGTCCATAATCCTGCAGCACTTCCCCTCCAGCTCAATGGAGGAGGAAAAACTGAAAAAACAGAAACAGGAAATTCCTACAACCCAAATACGCTGGAAAGGACTAAAACAATTTTCTTTACATTTGTTTACGTCTAAGAGATCAAGCCAAGCAGAAGATGGATGTTGTTACAGGTTGTTTTTAATTTGTACAAACAAAAGCCCAGGATGAAGATCTCTGCAATGGATCTCCCTGTACCAGATGGGAAAATAAAGTAATGCCACAGCCAGAACTCTCCTGGGAAGTCCAACACAGAACAGTGGCTGCTCCCTCACTTGACCCAATGGACATGTTAAGCACAGATAACCACAAAACATCTTCAAAAGAAACTTGTCGAGCGCAGAATACGGCCTAAAATACCTTCACCTGCTGAACTTTTCTCCCAGGGCACACAGGGTGAGTGGAGTGCACAGAAACAGGCAGGAGAACATGCTGATCCTGCTCCACACCACCTGCCTGAGATGTCAGAGCATTTGTTCTCCTCACTGAGGGTGCTCAGATCTGACTCACAAAATTCAGAGAACACTGAAGGAAGAGCTTTTTTTTTCATGCAAGGGATTTCCTTCTTCAAAGATCAGTAAAAAGGAGCTGCCTCTGAACCCATTCCAGGTGTTCCCAGTGTGATCACACACTGCCCAAGGCCTGTCTGAACACTGCTCTTCCACCTTCTCCCTAAAAAACACCATGCCACGTGTCTTCCACTCACATCAGGCACTGCTTGATGGCTCTAAATTGACCAAACAGCAGCTGTGAGTTAATACAGTAATTCCTTCACCCATTTTAAGTTTTACTGGATTTATTTGCAATGGCTGTATAACCTAAGTGCACTCACTTTCCTTTATTTCCAGGTCTCTCTGCTCTTACTGCCTTCTCCTCCTCCTGCCAGACGCAGCACAACAGCCCCATGCTCCCACATTCCCCAGGACATGGACAGCACAGAGTCCATCCCACCTTCCCTTAGGTGCCAGGGATTTATTAGTGTCCATCATGAGTCACTAAACCAAACACTACATTTTTCCAAGCTTCCAGCTATACCTGAAGTTACATTTTAAGAGCACCGGTGCCCTGCAGTATGAGTGCTGTGGTATCCTGAGGAAAGTCCTCTACAAAGAGCTACTTTCCCCAGGCTCAAGTCGCTCCCTAAAAATGCTGTTTCCTTTCAGCACAGTAAACACTGGCTGCATGTACAACTCACCACCGCTGAAAGGACAGGAACAATAGTGGGAACTTGGCTGTCTCCCAGCATCAGCAACACTGACAACAGCTTGGGAAAGCAGGAACTGAGTCAAAACAACTTTAGATCAAAATATTAGAAGGGAGGCAGTGAAGTTACCTCTGCTTTGCGTGTAAAAATGAAGTTTAACAATCCTCTTTAGTCTCATGTCACAGAATGGTTTGGGTTGGAAAGGACATTAAAGATCATCCAGTTCCAACCCTGTCATGGGCAGGGACACCTTCCACTATCCCAGGTTGCTCCAAGACCCCTCCAGCCTGCCCTTGGACACTTCCAGGGATGGGGAAGCCACAGCTTCTCTGGGCAACCTGTGGCAGGCTTCACCACCCTCACAGGCAAGAACTTTTTCAGAAGCATATTTACAATTCCAGACTTCAAATAAGGGGAAGGAGGGCAGGCACAGAGAGCCCCTACTTCCAGCTGCTCTGAGCCTGGAACAACACAGTCACTACAAAAAAATTACCAGGTCTATAAACGATTACATCTTACTCAATGAAACCCTTATTGCGACAAGTTAACCTAGAATGTGCCATTCCATGTGAGCATTTTATGGTAAATTAAACTTAATACCACACCTCATTAGAACAAAGTGCCTTGCACTGAGCACGTGTCCTTGGGCTGGGAGCTGGGATGTGGCTGTGGGCCAGCAGCACTGCGTGGTGGAACAGCACTCCCTCGTGTTCCCGCTGGGAATGGGGCTCCTCAGCCAGGCTGACCCTGCTTTCAGCAATGCCACAGACACCACAGTTCCTCTTCTACAGCAGCACCTGGGAACTGGGGAAATGCCTTTCCAGATTTTCCTGTGCAAGGGCGTCATTTACCCAGGTTATCCGAGAGGTAACCCAGGTTATCTGCTCCTGCTGACACCAGGAGAGCAGACAACCTGAGTGGGGAAGGGTTTTTAACTCTTTGGAAGAAACACCCCCACCACCAAAAATAAATCCCACAAGGGAAGAGCAGCACAGTCCAGAGGGACTTTCCAGATGTGCAGAGAGAGGGAAGGCACAGCACACCTGCACAGAGCCCCTTCCCTCCCTCAGAGCAGAGATAACCCCCTCAGAGCAGGATGACCATCACCCGTGGCTCCTGACTGATGATTTCAGTTTCCTTCCATCACCAGCCCCCTTCCTCTGGCAGTGACACGTCAGGACAGTGGTTATTAACCAGCTGCCGCTTCCTTCAGTCTCCTGACAAAACATATCAAAACTACTCTTTAAAGGTAGCAATCAAAATCTTGTCAAAACAAACTCTAAGTCTTACTCCTTCCTTAAACACCCCAATTTTCTTTTGATTTTGCAATTATTCAACTCATGACTATCAATAAAGAATAAGGTCTTTTTAAACCATCACAATGCTGCAGAGGAACGTTTTATTTCAAACAAGCCATTTGCTTTGAGTGCTTTCAGGATGTAGCATGCCTTTGCTGTTTGAAAAATTAAAAGTGCCAGACTGGGAAAAAACAACTCATCAGGACTGGTACCAGCATGGGCAGGAGACTCACCACTACATCCATTCCAGAAAGCCAAAGCTGAGCAGTGACCCAGAGCAAGAATTGCTGACAGCTGAGAAGGCCAAGGGCAGGAACAGAACTGCCAGAGCAGTCTAGTAGAGCCTGTGTCCACCAGAAAGCAAAAAAATCTAGTTCTTGGACAAAGGGCATTGAAACAGGAAATCCCAGTGCTGTGGCTGCACACCTGGTATGACCAGTCTGACCCTGTGACTGGTGAAAGACCATGGAGCTGCACCTACAGGACTTCCTGTGCCAGCCAGACCTGCAGATGTCTTGTACCAACTGCAGCAGAGCTCCTCACCAGCTGGAAAAGGTGATGGATACCCCATGCACAGCGGAAAATACTCAAATATATAGAAGCTGTAGAAAAAAAAAAACATTTCACTGGACACAAAGACACTTCTCAGAAACCCAGAGCTGTCACCTACCCACAGGACGTGTGGTGGTCACACTGTGGCATGTGGACTGGGGCAGACCACAGACCCAGCAGAGTCAGAAAATGCTGTTTGTCACAGTCAGATACATCCTGCCCAGAGATCAAGAGAGCAATCAGCAAGGAAATAGCTGAGAGCTGGCACTGAGTGGGTCCAGTGATATCTCACAACTGCATCACTGTAGGAGTAAAGCAAATACACAGCAGAGAAGATGCAACTCAACACTAACTTCACAGAGTAGCTTTAAAAGCAGATTTTAGTCCTAATATTTTTTAATTAAGAGTTGTAGCTTCTTCAGATATGTCTGCCTAATGAATAAAGCATCCTAGCTCCCCAAGACAGATTAAATAGCACTTGACAGTCAACCCAAACATCTCTGGTTACTCCTGACTGTAAGTAGAGAGAACAGATAAGTATCTCTTTAGTAGCCTCCAGCTGCAACAGCAGCACAGAAAGTGACAGAAGGCACAATTGTATATGTCCCTTAAATCTCTTTCCTTAAAAACATGAATATCAGAACTGTCATTCTGATATTTTCTTGCAGTAAATCAGGAAGTGTGCATGAATGAAAGTGCCTAAGGAATGCTCCAGGGCCTCTAAAAGGGAATGTACACCCAGGAAAGACAACATTCTGTTCTGTTATACCCTAGAACTACACAATACTGGAGCCCATCACTCAGGCACCTTCTGGACTGAACCAAAGTTTGGGTTGATTTGGGATTTTTCCCCATGCCTTATGGAAAATCCCATGTCAAAGCAAGAGCAGGGAGAGAGCTCTTTCTCACTTCTCACTCTGACAAACCATGAAGAACAACCACCCCCTTGTCACACTAATGACTAATTTTTTTAGTTTGCAATTTAAAGGAAGTTTGTCTCTTAAAAATACAGCTGGTCAAATAAAAAAAACTTAATTAATGTCCAAACACTTCCATGTTTTACACTACTACAGTCTCCAGCAGGAAAAGTTTTTTAATAAAATACCCAGTTCTTCAAGTACAGTTTTCTCGTCCAGCAGCAAGAAATTTGCAGGGACATTCTCACCTCACAACTGATCAAAGGAAATGATTGCAAAATTAAACTCAAAATGAGGGAAGGAAACTCTTTGCTACAGTTTTAAAACATAGTAGCAAACAGCTAACATGAAAAAGCTTGGTGTCAGTGCTGATTAATTACTGAATTGATAGCTGAAAAAATGAAGATCAATGCAAACTACAACAAGCAAATGAAAACTGAACTTTGATGAGTACAGGAGAAATTAAAACATTAAGTGATTAGATCAAAGCAACACAGTATTTATTTATAAATGCTTTTCAGCTCAAATACGTATTTTATAAATGCGAAAGTTCCAGACACACAGGAATCCCTGTGCAAAGCTGGCAGGGCAGCACAGCCAGAGACTGCTAAAAAGAGCTTTTCATGACAGACAGCCCTGAGGAGTGCTGGAAGAGGAAGTGCTCACCGAGACATCGAAACCCATGAAGAGTCAAATTAAAAAACAAGTGAGGAACTGTCAAATGACACACTCCTAAAGCCAGGAGCACGGCTGTTTTCCTGGAATAGCAGGCAGTGGCTGTAGGGTTCTGGGGCAGCAGCTCCAGAGCCAGGGAGAGCTTTTACACAAAGAGGGAAGAATATTCCTAACACACACTAAACTAAACCACAACTCCCATGGTTCTGCATAAACACAGAAGAAATGTTGATTCCTAAAGGAGTTTTCCAAGCCACATGCCGATAATCTACAGTTTTAAGTATTAGAGATAAAGCAGCTTTTCTCACCCAAAATAAATCCCAAGTTTAACGTTACTACTCAAAAAGGAACTGCTGAGGAAAGCCTCCAGCACATATGAACACTCCCAGGATTCCTGAAAAGAGCGGAAACAGCCAGCTCTGGGAGCACACTTACCCACAGATACTGCAGGAACTTCAGCAGACGTGGACAGTAATAATACTCCATTTTCCACAGCTCCGAGTTAACGCCAACCCATCTCCCTGTTCCAGGCAGCTCCCGGCTCTCCCCGCCTCCAGCACCAGTTAAAAGCAGAGTGGAGCAATTAAAAGCACCATGAATAATGTACTGAGTGTGCCTGGTCCCACGTCACCGAGCCGGGTGCCTTCACCACGGGCTCCTCAGGAGCAGTCGCTGAGCTACCGGCAGCACGTGACATAACCACTTGTTATTGAGCAGCCCACTGCTCCCAGCTCTGTAATCTGGAGTGGGTCAGGCTGGAATTAATGACAGTTTTAATACTGTTTGGCAGTAAAGGCCCTCCAGAAGGAAAGGGAAGCTCTAAACCCCCTCAGTTATGAAATGTTCTGAACACCGGCGGGGTCGCTCGCTGACCTTGTTTTGGGTGATGTACAGGAAAAGACAAAAAAACGCACACATGGAACAAGAGGAGCTGCTGTTTTTTATGTTCTTTGAATATAAAAATGTCTTTTGTGAAAGAAAAGAAATAGACATAACCGAGTGGCTTTTTATACACTCCTGGAATGTTCCCAGGGAATGAAAACTGCCAAAAAAGGAAGAAAGCCCAGGCAGAGTTTTACCCACCCCCGGGTCGTCCTCCTCGGGCTGGGTCTAAAATAGAGAGTGGTGGAGCTGCTGGACATCAGCAGTGGGTGGTTTGTGAAGAGCAAAAATGGGAATTGTAACACTGTTTTTTTGGTTGTTTTTTTTTTGACTTACGTCCTTTTTTTGATAGGAAAAGGAAAGATAAGTGGCAGAAGCCCATCCAAAGAGGGTCCCTGCAGCCTGTCCCCTCCCAGCATTGCTCTCACCCTTCCCAGGGAGGGACAAGGTTGAGGTGACACAAAACAACTTCCAGGATGCTGCAGCCTCTTTGCCTTGAAATTTTGGTACTTCAAGGGAACTACCCCTCACTTTTCTAATCATCACCTATGAATTCCTGTAGAGTTGACAAAGTATTTTGATTTTCTTCCAGGTTGAGTCAGTATTTGGGGTAACAGAATAACTCAAGATGGGTTTCAGAAGGAACAAAGCTCCAGTATTAGAGGCTTTACACAATCTAGAAAAAGAGAAGGTGTGGTTTTTAGTGGGTAGGAGACAGACCTGTCATGGGCAGAACTGAATACAACTGGTGAACTGTGACAAGCCAAACCATAAATTCATCTGCACATGTTTATAAAATATTTATCTTCTCTCCCTTGCACTTCATTTCCAAGATATTTTAGGAGTCAGCTCATGATTTTCTTCAATAAACCCTTCTCCACCCACACATCGCAGTCTCATATAAATGCATCTTTCTGTGGAGACCACTAGAGAGAGTTTCCTCCCTAAATGACAAAAAACCCCCAGAGTTTAATATAAAATAAATAAATAAATATGTTGAGAGGCTTCAAAATAATTCCTGCTTACACCAATTCTAGTAGCAGTGCTCTGCTCTAACTCCCCAAAGCAGCAGTTTGGGTTATAACCCACAGCTGCACTAAAGCTGCTCCATTTCCAACCAAAGCTGCAAATCCTCCAGCCCCACAGCACAACCACAGCTCCTTTTTTTGGAGGATGAGTCCCAGCACACATTCCTCAGGTTTTAATTCCTAACACTCTTATCAGGCTGGATGACTCAATCAGGAATCCAGGCTTGTGACCCAACGTCAGCTCTGATGGCATCACACAATTTATGGAAACACCTCCCGAGCTCCGTGGTTGCCCCTGGATGTGCAGGTGCAGCCCCACATCCAACCACAGCTACCAGCCCAGAGAGGGTTTGATTGCTCACTGCTCACACCTCTCCCTCCACCTGCATTCCAGGGCTAAAGGAAAAAATCCCTGCAAGAGCCCAAGGCCCTGAGCCTGCTGCAGGCTCTGAGATTTGCAGCTGAGTTGGTTAGGGAAACCCCTTCAAAGCACAAAACTTTGTTTTTATACCTACTTTTGTGCTGCAGCAGGGCTAAAAGAGAGGGAAGTACCAGCCATGGTAAAACCACAGATGATGACAGTCCAGCAGTGATGCTGGAATCTTCATAAAAGCCTTACTGCTTTTTAATCAATACAAACTCAAAATAGCTGAACACTGTGACCTAGATGAGCCTTAAATCTCCAAAGTATCATCCTTTGCAATTTCAAGCACCAATCCCATATTGCCACTTGTATTTTGCAACAGTTAATTTCAAAGCCATCCTATGTAATGTTCTAAAAGCCTAATTACAAGCAGATTCTCTGGAATATAATCACAAAGAAATGACTTCTCCAGAGGTAAAATGATAATACTGCACCTTGTTTCTACTTGGAATTGTGTTTACCCGTAAGAAACTAGCTCATCAGCTAGGAAACTATCCATAAGAACCTAGCTCATCATGGAAATGCCTTTCAAGCAGTTGGTTAGTATCACAGAAAGATGTGGAATAATTCAACAAATGGATATTCTTGTAAACTCGTTTGGCAAATATTTAACAGGGTATCAATATCAGTTCTTCACTACTCTAGTGGTGAATGTAAATCAAAAGAAACTGTTTCTTCTACAACAAGACTTGTCACTTGTCACTTGAGCACTCAGTCTCACTAGAATGATACCAATACCCTCACTGACCAGCAATATGGACTGGAGAATACATTTTGCCACTAAGCCACAAGGAAAAATAAGTAATTCCCAACTACACAGACCAGAAACTGCTCCAAGCAAACAGCAGCATGATGCTACTTTTCTATCTAATTCCCTGTCACAGCTGCACCATGGGAAATACAGACTGCACTTGGATTCCAGGGAAATAGGGGATTTAACTGTGACTCCCGTGGCTCTTTCCTGACCCCTCGTGTCTGTCCACCTCACACAGCTCACAAGTGTCTCCAGCAGAGGGGAGTGTTGGAACATGCTGATGGAGCTGCGACTCCGCACCCAAAATCTGTGTTTTCTCCAAAGAAAACAAAGGCATAACCTTGGTGCAGAAAAGAAATGGTTTGGTTTTACATCATCTTCTGCAGTACTTCTGTGGGGCTTTGGAAAACATCAGTGTGGTGAGTTTTCCAGCTCCCAAAAGCAAGTCAAAGCCCCTTTCCATGCACTCCCTTGCTCTTTACACCAGGAGGACCAGGCTGCCCTTTGGCTCTCATGGCACTGCACAACAAACACCCTGAGGAGCCTTTCCAAAGCAACACAAAGGAGCAAAGAACTCAGATCCTGCTGAATTCCAGAGGTGAGTTTCCCCTTTTCATGGAGCTGAGTCTCTCTTTCTCACTTTCCCTTCCTGTCTCAGGCTCCACTTGGTAAAGCTGAAGTATTCTGAGTAACCTCCCAATCAACAATGAAGCTGGAGAACAACTGTTTTATTTACCCGAGTACAGCACCTGAACAGTTCAGATATCCCAGCACTACTTCCACCAGCCCTTCTGTCCCACATGCTAAGAATGGGGGAAAAAAAGCGTTTAAGCTAAAGGCTAAAACATTAGCCATTGGATACCTTGCATGAAGCTTAAAGACTAGAACTGAAGAACAATCTGAGCCTATTTCCAAAAGTCCAATTAGGAAACTTGTTTATAAAATCCTTACAGGTTTAGGTGTTCTCTTATTCCTTGCTAGAAGGAAAGAAACCACTGAGTTTCTTCTCTTTTTTATATTTTTGTGTGCTCTCTGCTAAAGAGCTGCAAACAGCAGAGTAAGCCATGACAGAACAGATCAGTGCGGCACCTCACTGCAGTGTGCTGGCAGAGACATGGCAGGGGAGGTGTGACCATGGGACAACATCCTTCAGTCTCCACTTTCCAAATCCTTTACATTCCTCAGAAAAACGTTGATATTTCATTTACTGTACATCTTTTGGAATATCCAGACCTTTGTTTCATATTTCAGAACAACAGCTGGATGTAGGATGCTATTTCACAATGTAACATTTCTCTCAGGGCTAAAGTCAGGACATCCTTTCGAAACTGAGGAGAACAGCACTCAACAACATCAAGCAGGAATTCCCTCCAAGTTTGTGTGTTAGAGACAAATCAAACTGTTAGAGACAAACCACCCAAAATATCAGCCTTGATCCTTCACAGAAACACTTCCCTGTGTGTTGCCAACAGAAAGAAAATTAAACCATTATTTCTCAGGCTGGGACACGGTTCTATTTGTCTGCACAAGCTGAGAAAACAACAAAAACCATAATGCTCTAGAGCCATCTTGAGTTCAGGAGGAGAATTCTTCACACAGAAAACAAACTGAACAAGCTGCAAGGCTGAGGCTTCGTGCTGGAAGCTTTGGCAGGGAGCCGTGGGGTGGGATCCCAGGGAGGGGCAGCCTCACCAGTTCAACTCCTCCAGCAAATGCTTCCCTGCTTGGCAGCACATTCTTCTACCACAGTCCTTTGAAAAAAGGAAAACAGAGCTGCAGCTCCCTGATCCCACCCTAAACCCGTCCTCCAGGGTCACCTACCATCCCAAAATCTGCTCTTCTCTCCTTGTAGAAACTGTGGTGGCTCCTCTGTGCAGACACTGAGCAGAAGTCTGTTCCCTCTGTTTTCTCTGAGCTCTGTTTGCTCCACTCTTTCCTGGGAGCCTGTAAAATACAGTTATGAATGTAAATAAATATACATGCATATGCACATACATATATATACACGTTTTATATATATAAAAAAATGCCTTTTGGAAAAGAAAAAACCAAAACAGAGGAAACTCAAAGCTGAAAATGCAAAATGGAAAAACATGATAGCCATAAACACTCTACACTTTAATCACAGAATTATAGGACCATGAAGGTGTTTTCCATCCAAATCCAATCTCTGGATTTCATTCACATGTCACTGTGTGAAGAGAATCTCTTGCCTCTCACCAAAGTCAGGAAAGCAGTGGAATTTCACAGACAAATGAAGGCCATCCACCCAGCAAAAACAAAAATAAATTTTGCTTCCTTCAGATAAAGACAAAAAACAATGAGAGGTCCAAAAAGATCACTGCTGACAACTTGTAAAATAAACCCAAATTACTTCTTTTCAAGTAAATACAAAATTGCAGAGTTAACAATTTAACCTCCCAGGTTCACAGCATTACAAAAATAACAAGCACACGTTTAAAGCTTTTTCAAGCTCTCCACAGAAACATCAATAAGTATTTCTATACTTGAAGCAAAAAATGAGGTCATCTAGTGCAACAGCCGTTGCTTAAGAGAAGACAACCCAAAAAGAAATGGACTCCAGTGAAAAGTATGGATCTGCTACCTTGCTGCAGAGCGCTGAAAAGTGCTACAAGGACACAATAAAACCCTTAATAAAGAAAAGCTCAGTTACAGTTACATCAAACACTTGGCTACTATTTGAAAATACCTTTTTATCCTCATGGAAGAATGGTTCTGACTGAGCTGACACCTTGTGTTTCCAGGAGTTATCCACACTTTCCAAGGGGAAGCTTGGCCTGGATCGATGCAGGTCCTTCCTTGCCCTCATCTCCTGCATGAGGGGCAGGCTGTCCCTTCCCTGGCGGCATTTTTCCGAGTAGGATCGTCTGAGATCTGCAGGGACAGTCCCAAACCCAGACATGCAGCTCTTCCAGTCACCCTTACTTTTGAAAGAGTCACCCTCACACGTTTTATTTGTGCTGTCTTTGCTTCTCAGTGTAGAGCTCCTCACTACGTTTTTGCTCCAACTGGCCTCTGGAGACACCTCCAAGAACTGTTCTTTTGTCACCAACTTCTTCTGTGAGAGCCCATCATCAGCCTTTACAGACAACTTGGAGGCCAGATTGACTTCCAGCCTCTGCTCTGTGCTCACTACATTTATGGGCTGTACCTTCTCAATTACAAATTTTGCACCCTGATTTCTGGAGGTCAAGTTCACTTCCTCATCCTCATCAACAATGAAAGTTTTCTTCCTAGCAAACTCCACAGGTGAATTTACAAAGTTCTCTGGAAAAATGCTGCTGGGGTTTCCCCAGTAAGGAGGGCTGACCTTTCTGTCTTTGGACTTTTGCTTATCGAATTCAGGGCTCCGTAATTCCAGCTTCTCTTTGCTCTTTTCATTTATGATTAGTTTCTCTGGCCTGTGCTGCTCTTCTGCACGTTCACCTGGTTTGTTATTAACTGAATGGTGGTCTGATCCACTCTTCCACTCATTCCAACTGTAGGTAAAAGTCATTCTATCTGACACATTCCTTTTGTTCTTTGATTTCTCCCTACTCAGCGAGCCAAGATCTTCAGAGAGCTTCTCTTGAATTTTACTGGCCTTTGCTGATTCCTCTTTATATTCTGCCATAAGCGCATCAATATCCAGAATTTGGGATCTGTACCCATCCTCAGCCTTCCTTCCAGGAAAATCAGAATTATTGTCATTCCTTTTCTGGGGCCCCAGTTCACTGTCCTTACGCACCTGTGCGGAACGCGGCGGGGACCAGGGCTCATGGTAAGAGGACACTTTCCTCCTGCCACTCTTGAGATCAGCTTGAGCTGTATTTTCCTGATCTTGTTTTAACAGGAAAGCATCAACATCTATAATTTTCTCTTTAGAATGATCCAGACCTTTTTTGTGATGCTGTTGGTTATCTTTCCTAGACATATGAAAATTACCAAATGCAACATTTTTGGAGAAAACCGCATCTTTTTCATCTTCTTTGACCCAATCCTTGCTAATATTCGCTTCCCAGGAGTCTTCTCTACAAGTTGAACTTGTCACATTTTTATTTGGTTGCTGCAACAAAGGTTTGGACCTTCCAGGAAAAACAGGGTCCAGATTAATTGCTGCTCCCTCACTTGAACCAGAAACCGTATTAATTTCACTTGCACTGGGAGCACCAACAAAGCTTTTCTCTTTTTTCATACCAGGAATCTGATAAGTCACTGCAAAGTAAGTTGCCTTTGGCTCAAAGACAGAACTCTGATGTTTCATGTAATCATCAGGACTGCCAAGAACAGCTTGGTTTGCCTCACTCCCTTCCACCCCATCTTTGATTTTTTTGCTTCTCTTTTTAAGTGAACTTTCATTCAATTGCAATGAATCTGTCCGGCTCAGCTTCTTGATATTTTCGGGAGTGAGCCACACAACTTCTTCCACCTTGAGTGACTCCTGAGGCAATGTCCTCCTCCTCCACCTTTCAGAAAGCTTCAAGTCAGAAACGCTACTTTTGCTTCTCCTGACTTTCTCTTCTGGATCTGCTCCTCGGAGTTTCTCACTGTTTTCAGGAGCTGTAGAAGCCAAGTTAAAGTCTTGCTCTTTGCAACTGAAGTCCAGATTTTTTCTCAACCCAAAGGTCCCAGAGTCCTCTTTAGTGACGTTCAGTCCCTTTGTATCAGGGGGGTGGCTACTGGAAGATTTAAAATATTGCCCACCTGCAAGCACTGAAGCCTGAGCCCCGTGTTTACTGACACTTGTGGAAATCACTTCACGATCCAAGTTGGTTCGGAATTCCTGGATGTCTGTCCCACCTGCCCTGAAACTCCTTTTCTCAGAAGAGCATTTCACAACATGAATCCTCTCTGATTTCTCTACAGAAGGGACTTCACTCTTATCACCTTCAATTTCAGCATGTAGCTTGTTGACTTTTTCACTCATTCCCAAACCTTTATTTTTGTTTGTGGAATAAGGTATTTTCTCAGTTATGAACAGTGGCTCAGGATCAGTTTTATCAGAGTCTCTTTTCTGTTCAGGTAAAGTGCCTTCACTGGAGAGAAAACCAGCAGGTTCTCTCAACACAGCCTTGCTTGTGAGAACCTTTGTCTCTCTGGCTTCTGAAGTAACATTTTCTTCTTTCAAGTAAAGAGTATGACTACTTGCCTTAACTAACTGCCCTGTGGGTACAACGTCCTCATCAGTTTTATTCTCTTTCACAGATGATTTTCTAGCTCTGAGTGTCATGGCCTTTTTCTCAGGAGCCATTGTGATGGCTTCACTAAGAGCCCTTTCACCACACGTCTGAAAGATTTCATACCTGGGCTCTATTCTTTGGTAAATTTGAGAATCTTCTGTGCTTTTGGGAGCAGGTTTTTCACTTCTCTCAACCAAAGATTTTTCTAAGACAATTCCTGGACTCATTTTCTTGTCTTCACTTGAACAAGCTGGTTTTGGACTTTTCTCTACATGTGCTGGATGTTTTGATGGATCAGGCTGCTTGTGATGCTCCTTTGCAGTAGCGGCTTCCTCCCCTTCTCCCATCCACGAGCGTCTCCTGTGTCCCAAAACCACCAGATCCTGCTTTGCCTCAGGCTCCTGGTTCCTTTTTGGTGCAGGATCAGCCCCAGAATGCTCAGCAACAACGCTGTGTTTCTGGACATTGTGCTCAAACAGCGTGGCCCGGACAGTTTTAATGAAGGGCTTTTCCAGAAGTGCTGGGTTTAATTTCTTCTCAATGTTGCTTGTGAATGAGACAGAACTCTCAGTCTGCTGTGAGAAATGCTGACCATCTCCCAGGAAGCTTGCTTTCCTCTCCAGCTGATCAGGTTTGTTGGTTATCTTTAAAACCTGCCGGGATTTCCAAGGCTTCCCAGGAGCAAATGCCTCGGTGAAATCTGTGCCATGGGTGAGCTTCAGCTCCTTGCTCTGGAACAACAAAATCCAACAGTTATCTGAGTTTATTTTAAAAATGTGTAATAAAATTTGTTTTAAAACTTACTTGCATCTACTTTGTGCAACAGAGCCCGTACAAGTCAAACACATCCACGTTCCCTGAACACAAACTCCACTGAGACCAAGGTAACCTAAGGGAATGTGCAGTGCCAGCTCCTGAACCTTTATTTTAACAGAATTATCTCACTAATAACCATTTACATGGTCAAACTGCAAAAAACAGGAAGATCTGAGTAAATATCACAGCTGGAGCTGCTCAGCTACGTGAAACATTAAGCTGAGCAGAAGTAAAAAAGGAAAGATGGAAATTAATATTTATTACCAATGCTTCACTGTTATCTACTCACAGGAAATACAAACAGCATCCTAAAGAGGGTATTTTTAATAGCACTTGCTGAAAAAGCACAGCATGCAAATAATAAAAGGGAGTCAAAGAATACTAGAGGTCTTACAGGAATTCAATCTTTTATTCAAGTTTCAAAATTTAAAACTCAGAATTGACTTAAGATTGTCTTTAAAAAAAGCTAAAGAACATCAGAAAATTAACACTTAAGGCATTCATAAATAAATATTTTTAAGTCTGAGCTATATTCTTCAAGGAATTTCTTTACTTCTATTTTATTGTCAGATTCTGCAAACAGCACTTCCATTAATGAAAGATTTTCTTCTTAAAACAAATTGCTCTCCTTGAGAATAACACTGCACTACAGAAACTTTGCACCTGTAGCTTTTCCTTACCACATATTCCTATCTTGGACAGGAAAAAAAGCCATGAGAACTCACTACAAACATCCTTAAACTCCATTAAATCTCCTCTAGTAAGAACTGTCACCAGAGAAGTTCTGTTTTGCAACACTAAAGTGTTGCTTAGAAACAGAGCCTAAAGCTTCTACAGCAAATCCCCATTTTCCCTGGAACACTTTGTTGTCTAAACTGCTCAGGTAAATGTTCTTGAGGAGCCTGACAAAGGTCCAGGCTGGGATTTATCAGGAGCTGGGATGCAGGAAAGCACAATCCTAATGCTCTGCTTGGAGAAAAGAAAGAATAATCACTGCACAAACCCACCACAGCCCCAAGCGATTCACTGGGGTTTCATGCATTAGAAATCCCTTAAAAACAGTACATAAAATATTCTTCCCTCTCTACCACTCCTACACTGAACAGTGTGCACACCAAGCTTGACAAACTCAGCAGACACAACACTCCTGAACTCTTCCCTGCACATCCTAAAGACAAACTCACACCAGCAAATCCACTGGGACTGTGCCAGCCCTAATACTCCCCATACCCATTAAAAAGTCAATGATTGATAAAGCCACACACAGCAGCACCTTCTCCTTGCAAAGCCAGCTAGAGCCCACCAGCTGCTGCCAGTTCCTTACTTTTGGATTTTCCTGCAGGTCATGGATCGAGTCAGCTCCAGCCTCTCCAGGTTTCTCAGGCTTTGCCTCACCACCTGATGTTGGACTTGAAAACCTAAAAAAAAAGGACTGGAGTTAATTCTTTAGTCCAGCTGGTCAGTGAGCAGGGTTGCTTCCTACCAAAGTAGCCTGGGAGAAGTTATCCATCAAATTACACTTCCTAAAGGAGAAATATCATTATTTCATAGTAAATTACTGTATTTGGTGGTTAAATTGTATCTAGACCAAAGGAATTCCCAAAGAATTGTTAATTATGCATCTTATTTGATAATAGAGGATTTAGAGATGCATAACAAACTATAATAAACTCATTGACAGTTACATGCATAGGTCACAATATTGACAGCTTTATAATTTTTTTTAGCTGTTGTCAGACTATATTTAATTTTCTCTTTTTTGGATTAAAAAAAGGCAGGAAAGGAGCTTAAGGATAACAGTAAAAAAACCCCACATTAAGTGGAAGCAAAATGATCAAGCTTTTTTTACTGGACTGAGAGAACAAGTTTTACTGAACAACATGAAGCCAAGAGGATTAAGCAGAATTTCTCTGTAACCTACATCTTGGTTAAGTCTGCAGAGAGCGGCCGTGACTGCAGTGACCGGCGCAGATTTCCTCCCTTAACGTCAGGATTCTCTGTTGTCAGCTCCTTGATCCTCTGCTGGATGGTCACACACCTGTTCTCCTTCTCAGCAGCTGCTGGGAGAAGATCTGGATCCACTGTGGCACTGGGATTTTCTGAAGTAAACAAACTAATGTGTTTTTTAACACTACCTCTTAATATATTACTCTCTTTTTCCGAGGAAGCTGCAGGACTTTCACAGCCCAGGAACGGGTACGTATCCTTCTGATCTGGTCTTTTCCCCCCCTTATTAGTTCTGCTTTCACTGGTTGTTTCAGGGCTTCTTTCAGGACCATGCAAGTTAATTATTATCTCTGGTTTTGTCTCAGTTTGTTCACTTTTAGATTTAAGTTTTGTTTCCCAGGTGTATTTCCCATTATTCAGGACGCCGATGTCCTGACTACTGCATTTCAGATTTGTTTTAGAAGAACTGCTTTTATTAAATTCAGTTTCTTCATGTTTTGGCCCCGTTTCAGACTGATCACGAGTACCCACATCAGTATAAGCAATTATGGATACATTCTCCTTGCTTTCATGGGATGAACCAGCCTTCTTGCAAGAAGAAAGATCTTTATGTTCAAACTTAGCCGTCAGATCCATGGACAAAGGCCTTGGTTTTCTAACCCCGGATTTCTCTGTAGGAGATTTTTCCTCAGAAGCTTCCACATTGTGATGCTTTTGATCCCGCAATGATTCCAGAAAAATAGCAGACACTGGTCTATGTTTTGCCCTTTGCTGGACATCTACAGAGAAATCAATTTTATTGTTGAGATTATTTGCATCATCGTTGTTTTTCTCCCCCAGATGAACTTCACGAGCATCTTTCTTTTCACCGGTTTTGAGGGAGTTCCAAGAGTCTGGCCTGAGGCTGGAGGAAAACGACATCTGCCTATGGAGAGAGCCATCAGGATTCCTGGGGGTGTCTGCAGGTTTCACAGAGCCCTGGAGGTCCTTGGTTTGCAGAGCAGTAAATCCCCTGCGCTCCTGAGCCCTTTTCTCCTGGGCCAGGCTGACCTTGGTCTGCTCGGAGCCCGCTGGCTCGAACAGAATGACCGTGTTGGCACTGGGCCCCGTGTAGAAAGTCACGTTTGTCACCATGTCACTGTCAGCCTGGTTTTCAGCATCAATGGCTTTCTGATCCACTAAGGGAGGGACACTGCCACTCAACACCTTCACAGAGGACGTCTCCTCAGTGGTCTTTCTCACCATGCTGCTGGATCTGAGCGCTGGGATGGGCGGTTTGACATTTGCAAAAGTATCCGAGGGTTTCTCTTTACAAAAAGGCTTTGGGAAAAGCCTCGGCCTCGATCCCAGCGAAGGCATCGTTGCAGATCTCAAGGAATTCCCAAATTTCTTGTTCTCTTCGAGAGTCAGAGATGCTGAGGCCTCCTTTGCCTTGTTGCTGGCTTCTGAAAGCACACTGACATACACACGCTGTGCCTTCTCCTCAGCCCTGAGCTCAGCTAGGTCAGGGACTGTCGTCAAAGACGCCAAAGTAGAATTTATTTCTACTCTTGTTGCCATAGTTGGAATTACACACTCAACAGAACTGAAAAACTCCAGCGAGGAAAAAGAATCTGGAAAAAAAAAAAAAAAAAGAAGAGAAAAATGCAAGTATTGATGTAGAGTCAGCACGAACATCAAATAACATCATTCTCACATAAATTCACAAGGAAGCAAACTCAGATTAAGGTGCCTTTCAGATATGCTGATCCCAGAGTTTATCCCACTGAAAGACATAGTGTTCCTTTTCTAAAACACACCATTATTTACTGACTTGGCCCAACAACCAAATACAATGGAAATAAATATATCCTACAAACTTCCACACTCCTACTTACCATAATTTGCTGCTGCAACCAATCCATAGGGTCTGAATCTTTTCTCATAGCGACAAGAGCTTGGTCACCAAGGGCACATTAAGGACAGGGAATGTGATCACTACAGAGACACTGCCCAGACCTCACCTGCAAATAAACAAAATATTTCGATTCAGGTGTGGCACATACCCAGACTTACACCAGCAATGCCATGTGAGACAAAAATCCAGAGCATTCTAAAGAGAAGAAGCTGGTTTCCAAGCAAAAGGGACTTCACATAACTGTAAAAAGCAGAAGAATGTTTATTTTTCAAACAGCCATTAAAGAATCAACAAGAAATTACCACTTAAAGGTGCAACTGAAAGGTGACCAGGGAAGAACTCGGGACTGCAGGGACACACCAAATCTGAACAGTTAAAACCACATTTAGGTAAGACTGTTGACATACTCAAGTGCTGTCAATCACTGGGTTAAACACAGAGCTCTGCATTACTGTAATCTCAATTACTGTAATTTACTTTCTATTGTAAAGCTCTTTTCTGGGGCAGCAGTCTGTGAAGTGCTACCTGAGCAGCTGACCTGCAAAAGGCTGATTTTCCATCAAAACAGGACTTTTACCATGACAAAGCAGTTTTGTATTTCGCTAGCAAAGGCAGGAGAAGAGCTTTGGCTTTAATTATATTCTTACTGCAGAGAAGTGGGAAAACCAGCAGTAATTAGAATTTCAGCTACAAGAAGTAACCTGAATTTTCTCCTAACAGAAGTATATTTAAACTCGTAGCAGATGCAGGCAGCTATGTAAGGTTAGATGATTTTTTCTTTCAAAAGCTGTCATATTCTTCATTTTTAGAAAACTCAGATTGTACTTCATAACCAGGGGCCAAATTTGTGTTGCCACCCTCTTGTCTCTTTTGGGCAGCCTTTGAAGGGACAGTTTTGAACTCCTCTCCTATACTGGTGTGAATTTATCGTGCAAATAAACTTATTTGTAGATTCGGTGGAATATGGAGCTTCTTGTTCGTGATTATTAAAAAAATCCAACCAGGATCTTGCCTTCCTGAGTCTGCAGTCTGGAGAAGTGGTTATTTCTTTCACCTTCAGCTTCCCTTGACCAGACTTAGCCCACACTGGCACTGAAATTGCAGGGATTTATTTTTGTCCCTGCTTGAGCTCCCTCTCTCAGGCAGGAGAATGAACTCCACTCACCTTGTCAGTTCCCTTTCATCTTCCAATCCACTTGGAGTTCTGTCTCAACCACTTATCCCTGACGCCATTCCGTCCCTCCCAAGTCCGTGACCTCGTCTTTCCAAAATAGCCACTAACCCAATCAGCTTATCCACATCAATCTGCCCCTTCCACCATCTCACAGATCTCCATGAAATCTTCCTCCCTCTCCCACTGCTGGTTCTAAGAAACACCATCAAAATCCGATTAAAATGCTCTCACATTCCAAGGATGCAAAGGTTTGGGAGGTGCTCTAAAAGGAAACTTGCAGGAATGAGGCTGATGCTCACAGGCAACATTGCAAAGGGAAAAATTCAGCTGTGAAAACAGCACTAGTCTTGCAGTAGCTGAGAATAAATTCTCTCCTATCATTCTGTACTCTCGGTTTCTCTGGAAAAGAAGAAGGGGGCACAGAGCTTCTTAAACGGACTAAAACTTGATCCTCAATGGAACGCAGCGCAGTGAATTTACAGTGTGGGACCTAATCCCTGGTAACAGAGTACAACTGGCTTCTCCAGCCAATATTCCTAACACAAAATTTATGCCCTCTTTAGTTTGACTGCACTCTCCCTTTACATGACCCCATTTTCTCCTACATTAACTTTCAAAGTCAGTTTTTGTGTTCTAAATTCAGCTGCCCTACAACAAATATGTGGCCCCAAACAGACAAGTATTTAAAAAAGAGCAAAATATTTAGGAGAAAAAATAATCACTCAACTTTAAAAATGATAAAGCTCCTTGATACAAGTACACTTGATAAAGAGGAATCATGTAATCAATGCCAAGTGTAACATACACTAGACACTGTGTCTCAAGTTTTGAAACACATATCTTGGTTTAGATAAACCTGTTTCTTTCTTAATAAAATATTTCTAGTCCAGTTGGCAACGTACAAAATTTGGGGCAATTTATAAAGATCACTGTAAATTAAACTGCGGGAGGATTTCAGATGCTATTAATATTTAATAATACTACTGTAATCGTACTACTACAGTTGTAAATCCCTCACCATCAGCTACATCATGTTATTCCCTCCCTGACCTCCACTGCCCAGGGACAGTCAGCTGAGCTGCCCGTGCTGCCCCTGGATGTCCCCATCCTGTGTGGCAGAGTCTCAAAGCCACCTTGTCCCCATTTCTGGGCATTTTTGTCCCTAGTTCTGGGCACTGTACCTCTCTGTGCCTCCCAAGCAGTGCCCACACTCCCCTCGGCTGTGGCGGGTGCGTTCCGCACACAAATAAAATCATAAACGGCACTGAAGTGTCTCTTGAAATCCCTCCTGCTTTTATCAGAAAGGCTGGCACATGCTGCTCCTCTTCCTCAGCTTCCAAACACCTGCCACTGGGATTTTTATTTTTCCTGGGCCAAGCTGAGCCACCGCAGGGTGTCACAGAGATGCGCATGCCAACACCGCTCCAAGGTTCCTTCAAATCTTAATGCCCTCAGGTATTGCTTGCAATTTTAATTAAAGATCTATCATTACAAACACTGCTTATAAGAAATCAAAATGGGTTATTCACCTCACAGGGTTACTTTTGCAGAAAATCATTTGGGAAGGGCTTCACCCCAAACACGCCCTCGCTTTGGCACTTGCCCACCCACCACACACACAACTATTATTTACACCACTGCTAATTCCTTTAAGCCTATTAAGGCAACAGCCTGCAGATAATTTTTCCACCATGAATCACGTGACTATCGCCAACTTCCTTGCTCAGAAACAAGAATGTTTTAAAATGACACAAAGCAAAATCATCTATAATCTGGCCCTGAACCTCGCAGCAGATAAACAAGTCCATCTGTCTTCTCTAAGGGTGGAAAGCATAAAAATTCCACTAAGAAAAATCTCTCTGCTATTAAAAAAAAAAACCAAACAAAAAAAAAAAAAAAACCAAGCATGTTTATGACATGGAGATCAAGCAAAAAAGCCTGGCCCCAGCAGTGAACACCCACAAAAAATACACCATAGAAAATCATCTAATAAACATGAAGTTTTTCTTCTTTATATACAACTTTATCAGCAAATCTGCTTCCAGTATAAAAAAATAACTTCCTTATTGTGTAGATACAGGAAGAAGTTTGTATAACAACATATATTAGCAGCTTCTGAAAACATGGCTTTGTTTATCATTGTGGTTGGGAGGTTGGGACTGGATGATCTCTAAGAACTCTTCCAACCCAAACCAGTCTGGGATTCCATGATTCTGTACATTCCCCTGGCCTGCAGCTTTTCCCTGGTCCAACAAGCCACAGGAGCTACTGGGAACAGATGACCATAAACCAAGATTTATGTCATCCCTCCTAGAAAACATTGTCCCACTGTCTAAAATGATTCAGTCTTTACAAACATTTTTCTTCTCTCCTTTCTTCTTCCTGTCCTCACTGACCGAACACTGGGGTCAGTCTGCAGCAATCCCTGTCCCTTCTCCCCAGAAATCCTGTTTCTGCTGCTTCCTGCACTTGGAGAGGTGCTGATGAGATTAAATAAGAATTAACAGAGCAGATCCTATCACTTACTATGCACGTACCAGTGTGAGTGCTAACGAGAACACGACTTACTACAGCACAACAAAAATAACACAAAGAAGGAAAAAAAAAATCCCTATTCTGAAACTTTCATAACCAAGTAGATCACAAAACTAATTCAGTAAAAAGCAAGCTTTTTCTATTTTTGGGTTTAAGCCTGATTCGTGTTACTATTCACTGCAGTGGGATCCATCAGTTGTATTTAAGAGGACATTCAGGGCCTCTTAAAGGGAAAGGTTATCAAAAATACTTTCATAATGGCTCTAATTTTTAATTTGCCAGGACACGTTTATGCAGAAAGTAGAGACAGCTAATAAAATGCATTTAAATTATCTTTTCCCAGATTCACAGTTAATAAAAACTAGAAGGCTGAGAATTGAAACGACATATTTCAAATCTCACAAGCCAAATCATTAATATTAAAATTCCAAAGTATTGCAAATTTCAAAATATCCTTCCTCCATTTCTCATGTCCAAGTCTCTTGGAAACCTCTAGTTCTTTTCTTTTACAAAAAGAACTATGTGCTGTTCTTTTGGACACTAACTAGTCCAGGCCCAACCAAAGATGAAACACTTCACTCTGACCTTTCTTCCCGCTGCAGAAAAGATTAGCATTTTGTTAAATAAAGTGTCCATTCTATAAATAGCAGCATTTACAAGCACTTGTAAATCTCTAATTACTCCTGCCAGTACAATTGCATAACAATCATCACCTGCCAGAGCTTCACCCCCATGCAGCTGCACTAAAGAACTGCAATATTTTCAACCACCCTTTCCATTAAGTGCTGCCATCTCAGCACCATGGTGAGAACTTTACACCTTGTATTTTGATCTCCGTGCTGCAAAGATTGGGTAGTTAAAATGGTAACAAGTCATAGAGCAGCAGCTTCAGTAATTCAAGCTGGAGGCCATAACATTTATTTATTAAAGCAAAAATTCAGTGCTAAATACACTGGCATGATCAGCATGAATTTAAGATCACACCCCTGATGTAGCAGGACAATCAGCTGAGAGAGGGATTCAGGAAAACACCAAGAAGATGGTGAGGCCTTGGCACAGGGTGCCCAGAGAAGTTGTGGCTGCCCCTGGATCCCTGGAAGTGTCCAAGGCCAGGTTGGACAGGGCTTGGAGCAAACCTGGGACAGTGGAAGGTGCTCCCTGCCCACGGCAAGGGTGGCACTGGATGAGCTTTAAGGGCCCTCCCAACACAAACCAGTCTGAGATTCTATGATTAATCTATGGTAGAGTAGGATTCGACAGAAAAATTTTACTGTGTGTAACCAGGGAAGAATGCACTGCGATGGCTGTGGGGCACAGGGAGTCATCCCCTAAACCTCCTTGAATTTATGAGACAGAGATATGCCTGGAGAGAATGATTTGGGTAAAAAATTACATGTACTAATCTGCTTCCACAGCTGTCGATCCTAGTTGTCAGACCACTGCTATATTCATAACAATGTCTGTGTCACATATAAAACATAACCCAATAGGATTAATGTACAAAAGGGGCAGATTACCCCAGTTATTTCTAGAAAACAGCTTCAGAATATCACCCTTTAGAAAGGTCCAGTTTGTGACCATAGATTTACTATCAAGTACCCATTTTTTGAGTATTAAGCTCCAAAAAAATTCTGCACTGGGTTTTGGGGGTAATGACCACTGTTCCACAAACAATTCAGGCCAATTCTTTCACTGTCAAGATCCACTGTGGCCAAGCCAGGTCTTGGTTGGAAATTTTCCTCTTTGAACATCATGTTCTACTCAAGAGATCCCTCAAGAGCACAGGGACTGAGAGAGCATGCTTGGCATTTCCTCTGACCTGTACAACAGCCTCATTACACCCCAACCTTCCACAATTTCCTTCTCCCCAACCCTCTCATTGACAGTTTCAGAGGAAACTCTCTTCCCTTCCCAGTTTCACAGAAGGTGATTTGTTTTGGAACTCTCTTGAGTCTCAGGTAGAAAAAAAAAACGCAACCGCAGGAAAATTACATTAAATGTTGGTGAATCACCGTTTTTTGGTACCAGAAGTTGCATATCCTCACCCTCCTGGGTGAATCATCTTTTACTTCCAGCATTCCACATGAGAGATTCCACCCAGCTCATCAGTGGGTGGGTATTTTCAGAAAGTCCAATTCTTTTGGCAGTTTAGATAGGGAATGAAAGCAAAATCCTGATTTCTGCCAACTGAGGATGACATTCTGCAGAACAACATTAATTATGGGATAAGGCTAAAGTGAGGCTAAAAGTGTGTTTGTGCAGAAGGTGGGTATTCCCAGCAGGCCTCAGAGTGCTCTTCTGTTTGCTTCTCTCATCAAACCTTTGCTTTTGTGGTCAGCTTCAACTCCTGCTAATGTTCTTTCAGGTTTCATCCTTGCAAATGCTTTTAAACCACAAACAAGACCTGCAAATAACCTCCCCATGCAGTTTAGCAGCGAAAAAAGACATTCCAGAAACAACTGCATTGCGTGCCAGATGAAATATTAATGATCAGGTTTGGCTACAAGCAAGAAAAACGGACTGTGGAAATGAAAAAAGAAAAAAGAAGTCAAATTAAGGCTCTTCCAGGGTGATGTTTGGTTGTTTCAGGGAGGACTTTATTCATATCTGCTCCCAAAGGTCAACAGGGTCACGTCCTGGCCACAGCAGAGTATTTGAGTACTTGGGTACTTGAATTTGCAGCTTGGCAAATCTCTCCTCAAACCTTCTCAGAATTATCATGAAACTTCCTGCTGGTTAATTTTAACACAGTCTTTTTGCTGAAGGAAGCTTAACTTCACTTCTAACTATATTTAAAATACATTTTGGCTAGAGTTAAGTTTTTCTGCTCAGATTCTGAAGGAACGGGTTACATCTATGACCATCTTTTTCGTATCTTATGCTCCACGTCCTGAATATGATGGAATTAATCAAAAGCTAATTTATTTGTGTGTCCTTTGAGTGTATAATCTCCATGACCTTGCTTTAAAAAGGTGAAATTCGGCTCATTATAGTTTCAGAAATACATCAAGCAGCTACTGATCCCTCTGACCTCGAGCAGGCAGTGCTTTCCAAAACCCCCAGAACCGAGGCAGGGCTGTGTTTCTCCAGAGGCTCCAGCTTTGGGTGGGAATGCTCTCATTTGGCAGGCAAACCATGGACACAGCTGAAGGAGTGTAAGGAGATGGATGAGCCAGCTGCAGCATAGACAGAAATATGGGATTGAAAAACAACTTTGGCATTCTTCCATTTGATACTCCCCTACACGACACCACGCTCGGTACCATGTTTCAGCAGCAAAAGAGACCACCCACACCTGGAAATATTTACTGTAACTGTGCATATTTCTTGTCCTCCTGGCAGCAAGGGAAGACAAAGGACAATTGTCTGATCTCAGAGCTGACAGGACCTAGATACCACCACTGGATTTTGTTTTATTTGCTGCCTTCAGAGCCACCAGCTGCTCTGAATGCTTTAAAAGCATCAATGCTATAATTGGGACAGTTTCCTCCCAAAACAATGGTGGAAGCCACTTGGACACTGACATTGGAACATTCTTGATGGGCAAGGTACAATTAAAATAAGCCTGGCCACCAGTGTGGGGACACCAAAGCTCATGTGAAGCCCAGGAGATGCAGCACTCCCGTGGGAGATGGAGCTTGGCTGACCTGCTGAAGAATTCAAGTCAAAGGATTGAGAGAAGCAGATCCGTGGGCTTTGGTTTATTGAAAAAATCCACCTACTTGTTACAAAAATAGGCAAGTGCCTCCACAACACTTTGAAGCCTTCAGAAATAAAGCTGACCCATGGCCCTGTGCCCCCAGGCAGGAATCGGGGGACGGATCTTTTCACACAAACCCAGCCTCTGAAGGTCACTGTAACACAGAAATAGCACGAGGTGAGAAGACATTTCCTGCTTGCCTTCATGCACAGCAGGTGCTTTTGTGTCAGAAGGACAAAGCCCCTAATCCTCTGATCTGCCTCCTCAAATTCTAACAGGATTTCCAGCGCTGGAAAAGGCATTTGTGGCCTGGCACAGTAAACCACCTTCAGAAAGTACAACCAGCTCGAGCTGTCCTGTGATTGACATGGGGTCACCAGGACGAGTTTATAAATACTGAGCCTTTATACATTTATCAGAGTGCTGAAAAATTAATTAAGGTATTGCCATATGGAGAGAAAAAAAAAGTGGTTTCATCCAGACTTTCAGAAAACTTGAGGCTACTGGCGTTGGAGCACGACCTTGAACACGCTGAGAGATCACTTCAACAGTTTAACCATCTGCAGAAAAACTGAACCCACAAAACTGAAGGACAAGGGAAAAAGAGACGGGAGAGAAGACCAAAATCATGACATTAAAAATTATATATGTGTATACATAGCTATGGTGACTAATGTGTACCCGAGGGCTAAGAATTAACATTCCCTCGCTTCCGCAAAAACAAGAAAGCAGGTTTACAGCGCATTATTTTTATACCTGTACTTTTCCTGACAGACACATTTGGAAGCTGCAAAGACTCATTCACAAAGAGCACGTGGCAGATACTGATAAAACACCCAGAGAAGAGATGCTGCAATAGATTACTCTGCTCCTAAGCTTTCACCTGGACAAAAAAAGAAATCACACGATCACAGACTGGCTCAGGCTGGAAGGGACCACAGAGGGTCATCTGGCCCCATCTTCCTGCTCAAGCAGGGTCATCCCAGAGCACATGGCACAATTCTGGAATAACTCCACTGAGGGAGACACCACAACCTCTCTGGGTGATCTGGGGAAAACTGTCATTGCACATTTTTGATACCAATATTTATGTACTGCTTCAGCTCTCACAGCTCTGCCATCTGAAGTCTCTCTCACATGGCTGGTTTGCCACTTGTGATCTTAAAAAATCATATACAAAAAGCTCTGTGTTCAACAGCTTTTGATTTGGCTGCTAATGACACATTTTCTGTCAAAACAGAGAGACAATACTGTGTTGCAGCAATTTCTCCATTCACTCCATCATTTCACCTTTCAGATATTTGATTAGTCAGAGCATAAGCATGTAATCGAGTTCAGTCAACAAGCAAATACACTCGAGCCCAAAATACTCGTACCAGGCACTTCTCTAGAAATGAACTGCAGCTTCATGGGAGAAAGGCACTGATAAACTGGGGCTGGACCAGGTGGCTCCCAGGAACAAATGATTCTGTTCCATGTACAGAAATGAACAATTTCAAAGCCTGCTCCTCTGAGTCATAGCAACCTCTGCCCTGGAGATGAAGCCTGCAAAGCCACAGCATGGTGGTACCGAGCTGGAGATAAGATGTCCCTGGTACTGCTGCAAGAGTGACAAAACTGTGACAAAAGACTGGCAGAGCTGGCATCAAGAAACAACATAACTCCATCTCCCAGGCAGCACCTCCATCCCAAGCTCTACTGCACCAATTCAGGCACTTCACAGAAAGGATGATCCAACTTCGAACAGAAAATTATTAACGCTATTAAGCTGGATTAATTTTACTCCAGTTATGCCTTTCAGTATACAGATGGAGCCATTAAAACTCATTCAGATCAAATGGACATGACCCTGACTTCCAATCCCATCTCATAAATAGTGAAAAAAGCATTGGACTAAGGGGAGATGAGTGGATCTATTCTGAGTCAAATAAAATACTGTTATAAAAGTCAAATACTTGGTGGCATTTATCATTCCCTGGGCCAAAATCTCTTATGTCACCTTCTGCTCTACAACACACTGACATACTGAAACATGAATCTTTTTGCCTCTCCGGCTGTTCCCAGTGTTCCAACAGCTCTTTGATCTCTTCCTTGTGTACTAGCATTAAGTCAGTTAGGACACGGTGCTGCAGCAGGGTGCTGCCTCCTGCCAGCCATCAATAAACTGCTCTGAGCTGCACACCCAGAACAAACCTGCTCTGTCAACAACGTCTGACGTTGTGCCAGAGGAGCTGCTGCTGCTGCCTTGATGATAAGGCTCCTCTTTTTCCTTCGGTGGGCACATCTGGCTTCTCACATATGCAGGAAATGAGTTTTCTCCCCCCATTAATGCAAATGCCCACCTCAGCACCACTGGCTGGGTATTGCCAGCTTGTACAAGTGTTCCTTTGGTTGCCCTGTGAGCAGGGCATTGTTACCATAATCCACAAAGGAGCTTCCTCTTCCCCCAAAGCCCCACGAATGGAACAGAGCACAGAGGGGTTGTGTGTGACTGTGAGGAGCCAGAGCAGTGACACTGCATTTCTCCCCACTCCTGAACAAAAGGATGTTTAAGCCAAGAACTCTGACAGCAACAAGCCTGCACATGCATTGTACACTGCCTTGTTCTTCAGAAACACAACATTATTCAGCAAAATCAAGGCCTGTAATGAATTATTGATAACACGTACACTATCTAGAAGCTTTGTGAGTACAAAATCTCCTTCACCTCTCTACATGCTTGAGAAAGCACAGAAAGGGAAAAAATGCCTATTAATTGAAAGACAACAGTTCAGCCACAAAAAACATTAACATATTTATTGAGAGGGGTAAAAAAAAAAAAAAAAAAGGAAATAGCTGAAGTGGGAAAAACCAGCTCTGAAATCCCAAGGGTGGCAGTGGGGACCTGGCAGTGCCTGGATGTGCACAAGCACTTTTGTGTAACATCCCCACATCCAGCACATGGACAGAAAGGCACAGGGAACCCCAGGGGCTGCTCAAACCACATTTACAGCTTTGGCACAGAAGAGAGTTTTAACCATAAGTGAACCCCGGGGGCTTTTTAACTGTTTGGGAAGCTTTAAGCACAGAGAGCAGAGAGGCATTTTAACACATCAAAATAGAAGAGTAACATGAAAGCACTTGAAACTCATGGTCCAATGTAGAGATCACCTACATTTTAAGGCAGAGTAATAATAAATAGATGACACAGGCATATATTTTGCAGCTCACACAAAATCAGGAGGAGTGAAAGATCACAGGTTTGTTCTCACCAGACCTGAGCACCTCAGCACGAGCACTCACTTGCCCATGAGCAGCCAGACCATGAAGCTTCCCTCAAATCACCCCCAGCCAGCCATACTCACACCACAATTACAGCAGCCCTGGCACCCGATCCCAGTTTCTCAGGGCATTTCCAAGGGGTTTAGTAACCTGAGAATGATCTCACAGTGAAATTAGAAACACCTTTCCAAAGTTATTACAAAGAAGGATGCTTGGACTGAACTCTGACTCAAAACCAGCATACGCAGCGTTCTCCCAGCTCCCCACCTCTGTTCATGCCTGTTCCCCACAGTGAAACACAACCCACTGATCCCACTGTGATCACTGTTAGCCCCACTGGAGGCCTCTGGAAGGCATGAGACATTCATCAGCCTCAAGAGGCACAGCAAGTCCTGCAGCTACTGAGGAATCTGCTGAGCCAACTCCCTCGCTGGACTTTTGGTTACAGATCTGCGAGTTCAAAGGGTGGCAGAAAGTTGCCATAAAAACAGATAGCTGGCACTGCATCCAGAATTTCTGCAGGAGGAATCCCACCTGAGCCAAATCAGTTACAGAACAGGAGCAACGCCAAGCCAAGCAACTGAATGTGAAGTGGCAAAATGGGAAAGGAAATTAAAGATCCACATGTCCAAACATCTTTCATGAATCAGCAGCTGGTGCAGGATGCTTCAGAAGTGACTTAGGCACAAAATCTAATTTCTTTTCATTTTCTAGTAATCTGCACCTTTGAGATCTGATGAACCAACAGGAGACACCTGCCCAGTGAAGAAGATTGGGCAACTTTTTAATTTTGTTTCACCACATATGAATCAACGGGCAAACCACGGATAAAAGGTGGTTTGGACAGAGACACAAACTCTGCCCAGGAACTGCTCCGGTCAGCCTGATGAGTTCTCCTCCCCAAAATCATCAGATTTAAGGGCCAAAGTGATCAAAAATCAGGATTATCAAAAAGCAGACAGGCAGGATGGAAGAGCTGTGCCTGACCAAACCTGCCCAGTGCTCAGGCAACGTGTGGCCTCTTTGCTCTGTAGCAAAGTGATAAACGCCACAGATTCTGAAGTCTAATAAAAGCCAGTCCAACCTACTACAAACACTGTCTTGCACATTGGTTAAACAGTTATAAACAACCTTCTGTTAATTATATATTTTAAAATACACACTCATGCCTTAACAAGTTTTTCACTCCAGCCTTCTGTCCAGATGTGAGTGGGAGCAGAAGCATTGGATCAGCCAGAGGCACTGTCTGCAGACGAGCTGTGGTGCTGACTCTGTGAGCAGCTCCAACCCCAGGCTCTGGGATTTCACTTTTCCAGGATTATTAGACAAGACATGACAGAGAAGAGAGCACAACCACTTCTAGAGTCAAGGTGAACAAAGACGGAAAAAGCTTTAACCTTCAAGTAACCATTTTCAGCATTTTTGAAGTGTGCAAATCTGGCATAAAAGCTGTTAAATCAAAATTAAAATTAACTCAATGGAACTGAAACAAGAATTTTGGAGACCATTTGAAAAATACATGAACCTGCTCCCTACAGAGCCAAGCTTGTGAAAATACCATCTTAGCCAGCCAAAAATCTACAGTACAAAAAACCTGGATTTCAGATTAATTGCTTTCTACACTCTGTGCAACAGTCCAATATCAACAAAGACAATGCTCTGTGTGATCATAACTTTATATCACACACAGCACAAATAATCTCTGAAGATTCTACACGTGCTGGTGTGGGAGCAATACTAAAATACATTCCCAGAATTTAAGAACAAGTAAGAGAGAAAAAGCTCAATATTATTCATCAAACATGTCAGTACTGGAGCCTAAGTTATACAGGTGCTTCAGTAAAGTACCTTTGGGAGAGGAAAATACGTATTTCATCTTAAGGCTTCAGCCTCTCCATCATCCTCTTTGATTTCCTCCTCATGCATGAGCACCAACACAACAGTGACACCATTCAAGGAAATATGTCACACGAAGAACACACTGACACGGAGATCTACAGACACATTTCCTGTGTGTGACTACAACAACACAGGCTACAAGAAAACCCCTCCCTGCCCAAAACTAACCCTCTGCACTCCCAGCTCAGGGAAAAGGCTCCCATGGAATCTGCATGCGCTGCAGAAGCAAAAGGAAGCACAATTCCAATATGTTTAACGACTGAATTAGCATAATGCTCACGAGGCAAAAAGCAGCCTCCCTGACCTTCTTGAAATGCTGACCTGGAACTATTGATGAGCGTTTCCGATGGGCGCAGTGATTCACCCACTTGAGGAAGGAGGCAAGGAAACATCACTGCCCTGTCAACTGAGAGCAGGTCACACACGTGGAGACCTCTCCAGCAGCCTCACACATCTTCACAGGAACAGTGACTAAAACTGTACTTAGGAGAGAAATAAAGACCTGAAGTTGTACTGGAAACTCTGCTGTAATCAGAGTGATTCATTTAATTCATTCGCAGACAGCAGCCACAGAGCTGCAGCGATTTAATTATTTTTTTAAAATATTCCTTTTGTGAAGAAGATTAACTGAACATTTTGATGACTTGTAAGAATTACAATACATCCATAGGTTTTAGAAATACTTAATACTACTTGGATAAATGAATATATCTATTATAGAAGAACAGAAGTGTTAGAAGGGACCTTAAAACTCATCTCATTCCACCCCTTGCCACGGGCAGGGGCACAAGCCAAGGCTGCTCCAAGCCCTGTCCAACCTGGCCCTGAACACTTCCAAGGATGCGGCAGCCACAGCTTCTCTTGGACATAACTGTTACTGCTGCTCAAATGTGCAAAAACCTGCATCGTGTTTCCAGCAGGAACAGGATGGTATTTAGATAACTCTGCAGCCATCATGTTGCTGAAAACATTCTAATGACAGATTACACTAATATTTGACATTCAATAGTGCCAATACAGTAAGACACTGTTTGACAACAATAACAACAGTGACATTTCTGTAAGGTCCCTCAGTTAGGGAGCGAGCCAACCTTGCTGCTCAGCTTCAGCAGAAAGGCCTGTTGTGCTCGTTTGGGTCAATTTAGAATTCCCAGTGTTCTCATGAAATATCAAACAGCGACAGTGGCCAGGAATTCCAACTCTGTTTAAAACACATCCTGGCTTTGCTGGGCTCGTTACGGACGAGGCAGCTTTGTCCATGGAAAGCCTTGTATGGTTGAACATACTCCCAGCAGATAAACATCCCTCCTAAATGTTGGCACAACTCCCTCCCTGCGAGGAGCCGCCGGTGCTAGGGCTGCACTGAGACAGCCAAGCCTAGCATGGGCTGAAGGCTGAGCTCATTAAAGGAGTAAAATAAAGACAAACTTAAAATTCTGCTCCTGTTCATGCCTTTCAAGGTCTCACCAACACTGTAAAATAATGATGGTCCTCATTTTATGACACCAGGAATAACCTGCTTTAGAAGTTGACATTTATTAACATCACTTGTTGAAAGGCACTGAAAGCACATATTTAACCAATATTGTGATCACAAAAACAGTCACTACGAAAATATAAACAGAAGAGGCTGCTGTGTACGGCAACAATGTTGCAGCACTAAAAGCTCACACAAATCCTCCTGATTTCATGCATTTCACTAAAACACTGGCAGCTTCCTATCCATGGAAACTACAAAGGATAAAATATAACTACCAGAATCAAAGAAAAACTAAGAAGTACAGGTCAAGCATCATCTCTTCTTCACCTCCTCTTCAATGCACGTAGTTTAGATTCAAACAGAATGCAGTTAACTTTTTTCTCTCCTGTCTTTGCCATCCATCTCCTCGGTATCCGAGCTGGAATTGCCCCTTTGGAGCACAGGCGCTTCCCGGAGCTCTGCGCAGGAACTGGGTCAAGCCCGGAGCTGGAGCTCACAGCCCACTCGGCTCCTGGCAATTCCCAGCCCCCAGCCAAATGAAAGGGGTGTTCTGACCTGGAAACAAGGCTCAGATCTCCTCTCTCCCCACATTAAAACCCATTTAACCGCGTACTCCAAAGCTGCCCGTGCTGCGGCATCGCTGTTTGGAGGAGCTGCTGGAGCACACACGCCTCTTCTCTCCAAGGGAAAACTGGGGAGATACCAAACCTCCTGCAATGAATTGTTATCTTTTCCTGCTCATTACACCAGCCTAATGACCATCCTGGCTCGTGATTATTACAATAGTAAGAAGCTTTCAGTTCTCACACTGCTCCAAGACCAACACTATCTCCTTTCAGGCAAGCAGAGGCTTTACTCTAGCACGAAACTGGAAGGTTTGGCACTTAATTCTGATAAGAACTTTTAATGAACAGCTCTGTAAATCGCTTAAGAGGAGCCCAGATACCCCCACCCCCAGCGTTTAAGTATGTGCTCATTGGACATGACTCAACCACAAACAAGCAGTGTTTTGGATAATAACCCTCTGTGCCCTGCACTGCTCAAACTGCATCACCACAATCACACAACCCCCAGAAAACATTCATTTCCTCTCTTCAAGTGTGTTTTGTAGAGATGAACAGCATAAAAAGAAAACTCAACTCCCATTGTCTCAATGTAAGGCATTCAGGAACTGCAAAAATATGTATTAGTGATCTCTTATCTACACAGATGCACAGAAAAATATCCCCGAGCTGTTTAAAAGCTTCTTTGTTTGCAGAAGTTCCAGCATTACATATTCCCAGAACAAACCAAAGACAACAGGAACCAAGAAAATAAATCTCCTTGATTTGAGAAAAGAACCTAAAGATAAAGTATGCTCCCATAAACAGCTTAATTTTAAGAGTCTGAATTCTTTAAGCCTAGGCCTGAGGAAAATCATCACCCAGTAGACTTAAATATCCTTTTGTCATCAGATGTTCAGGTCATACCAATCACAAGAATAAAAGTGAAATATTACGGAGGGTGTTTTTTAAGCAATAGCTGCACATAGATAAAAGAGTCACCACACTAAATTTAGTGTGTTTTGGCAACGCTCAATATCCAGGTTTTCGTAAGAATTTGTTTTTCCTGCAAGTTAACAGAACCCAAGACATGGAAAGTCCACCTCACCCACAAAAGTCCTTTCAAGGCAAAGAGCAATTGACTTGCTCTGGCTTCGTTAGATGTTAATTTTTTAATTATTCCTGGAACACAGCTTGAAAAGAATGGCCTGAGAGGTCAGAAGTTCACATATGTCCTTCAATCTCACTTAGAGTCAATGGAGGGCAAGAGAACAGAGAACCAACTTCACTTCTTCTAACCCAGCAAGAAGAGCATCTCCTCAGAATCAGCAGTCACATCTCACTGGAAGCACATATCCAGGCAACCCAATAGCCAAGTCCTGGACATTTTTAGGAAAAGCCTGCACATCCAGCTGCCCAGGGCAGGTGCATCTCAAGTCTGTCAAGCACGAAGTGTTCCAGTTAAGCTGTTAAACCTACCAAGCCTGTGGTCACTCTGAGGACGGTGATTAGGATTCAAGGCTGGTTGCTGTGGAGAGAATTCCACAGCTCTCCTGATTATTCCAGTCTCTTTGGCTGCGAGCTCAAGACAACCACGCAGTGGTTTACACTGCAAAGCCTACTACCACAACCAGGGACTCTTCATTAAAAGAGATTTCTGAAGCAAAAGCAAAAAATCCGTGGCTTTTGCCCTACAATGCCTTTGGGCAATTCCTACACACAAAACTGAAAACACACCTAAAAAACATTGCAACATTCTCGGGTTCCAGTCACCCCTGTGCACCAAACACAGTGATACAGACTGGGCTCACAGCATCACCACAAGCCTCATGCCTGGGCTTGCAGGATTGAACATTTATTTCAGTCTCGCTTTTCCAAGCAGCCGACGGCACACAGCAGGATCTCCTGCTCCATAAACGATTCACTGGAACGGTCCTTTCCTCTCCAAATGCTGCCTGCTACTTGAGAATTGAGCAAGCTGCTTCTAGCCTAAGAAATGAATTTATAAAAATCAACGAGTAGAAAGGCTGCAGCACTGCTCACCTCCCTATGATCAACAGCATCATGGACATTCACCCAGCTCGGGAAGTGAAAGACTTCAAACCTCATGCAAGAAAATATCTCATTAAAAGAAACAGCTTGAGACTAAGGAAAGAACAGCAACATTGCACATAAATGCATGCAGAACACTCCAACCTGCATTTAGACACACCCTTCTACTAGGCAGATTTTTCACTAAGTACCCGGCACACAAGTCAGCATGACCAATGCACTGCCAAAGGACACTTCCCCTGGAGAGGGAACAGTGCCAAGTTATCAACTTCTGTGGAGTATCAATTTGAGAAAACACACCATGGCTTAGAGAAATATCTTGATCCGTGAAAGTCCCTGATAAGAAACCAGCACAATTTTTAAACACACGAGCAGCCAGCAGAGGAAGTCACAACTGTAAGGTGTCCCTAACTGACACACTCAGGGAAATCCTCTTTGACATGATCCCAAGTCCTTCCCTGATCTGCACAGCACTCCCCACAAGCAACAATACACTGGAATTTTCTCTCAGGACTATGGGAAGTTTCCTTATCTCTGTTTACAAACTCAAGGATAGACAAATCATATCAATTTGATTCTCGTGTTACTTGGAAAACCTGCCAGAAGGGAGGAAGCTCCACGAGCAACAATCAAACACGGAGTAACTCCAGGGCAAGGAGCAGGGAGTAAAGAACAACACATTCCTCACCACGGAGACTGAGCTCCTTTCTTACGCTGCAGTAACCAAACACGTGCCAAAGAGAGGGCAGGTGACAGGACTGGTTTCAAAATTATCTAATAGCCAGAGAAACATGAGTGCTGAATGGAGCAGAGTCCAGGGCAACACCCAAGCAAAATCACAGAGCTGTGCAAAGAATCCCAGGAGAGGGAATAGCTGAGCTCTCCATCCACCTGGGACCTGCTGGTCAGGACTTGCTTCTTTCCTATGTGGTCTGAATGTCACCTTGAGCACATGGGGCAGGAAGGGCTGGTAAACTTATGAAACACAAAGTCTGAAATTCCTGCTTTCAGCAAAGCCTATTTTCAAGTTGTAACTGTTGTTTTTTTTTCCCCTTTGGTAAAAACCAAGCATTTGGGAAGCCTCTTGCCACCGCCAGAGGAGTTCTGCACACACGAGGGGCTCAATTAACACCCAAAGTGATGGTGCTGCGCATGGCTGAAAATGGAATTAAAATAAAAAAAAAAAAAAAGAAAAACCATAAAACACCAAACCCAAAAAAAAAAATCCTGCAGCTACACAAAGCCTCAGTATGGCAGAGGGGAAAAAACTGCTTCATCATCAGCCATGGAAATTTTCCGAATCCCTGGTTATCTTTCAGGCCAGAGCCGCGTGAGGAGGAGCACAGATGGGTACTGTGCCCTTTCTCCTGCCATAAGAGCAGCAGCTCCAGAACTGCAGCGTGAGCACAACCCTGGGGCTGGGGCCGTGCACGTCCTTTACTGCCACATATAAAATGAGACAGCAAAAAAAAAAATGACAAACCAAAGTATTCCAGTTGGAAACAGTCCTAGACTTTGCCTCCTTTTAGGGACTTTCCATACTGTGGCACTCCAGAGTGACTTGGTTCTGTGTCTTCTATACGTTGGGAAGGAAACATTTAGCTTAGAATTAGCCCAGGGCATTGTCTGAAACAGAGGAAAAGTTTACACACCCATTTTCAATAAACTCTACACCTATCAAAAGGGAATTACAGGCTACAACATCTATTTAAATAGGATTCCAGCCTCCTTAACTACTCTGAAGCACAAAGGCTTTATAGCTTTACTTACTAACAAAAATGCCTGATAATTTTTACAGGAAAAGGCAGAGCACACTGTGAAGAAATTCCTAAAAAAAAAAAAAAAAAAAAAAAAAAACAACAACAAAAAAAAAACCAAGAGGGGGAAAGTTTATAAATTCTTAAAAGATTTTTTATTTTTCTCGAGAAAGTCTTTACCTGGATTAAGCTGCCAGGCAACTTTATTAGCATTTCTGCCACAGAACTGTCTGCTTCCCTACCACACCCTGCAAACGTCACAGGAAAACAAAGAAAACTCCCATTTTCATGTGGTCGTTAGAAAGATGCAAATCCTTCTGGTTTGTGGAGGAGAGACAAGGAAAAGAAAATGCCAACAACCTTCAGCTCTGGCAAAAAAAGTACCTCAGAAGCAGCTGAACAACTTCCCAGTTACCCTGGAAACAGAGTTTACCCCTCAGCAGACAGGGAAAATTGCCTGCAATTATCACCCTGGAGCAAAGCACCAGTTTGGACAAAACATCAATTTCTGTTTGCTGCAGCTCCTTTAATGCGATCCCGGTAATTTAACATGAGCAATATTTGATCTTGAATGGAATTCTTTTACCAAAACCTCGAAGAGCCTGAGCTCTATTAGCAGAGCTGCAGGTATAATCAAAGGTTACACTATCTCCTAATGGCACAGAGGAGCTCCGCCATCTGCCAAGTGTGATTTCCCTTAATCCCATTCCCCGCGCACAAATCACAATCACCCGGATTACGGCACAGAAATAGAAGTCAAGTCAATACCTGAATCCAGGGGATTAATCTCCCACCTCCAGACGGGAGAAAGGCAAGAACAGCAACAATGCTGCAGGAAGGAGAAGCTTTCCACCCGGCTCCGCGCAGCACCACACAGGAAATTCTGGGATTTCACTGATTAGCTTCACCCCGTCCAGAATCCCAGCGCTGCTCCCTCCCAAAGCCGAGCGCGGAACTCCGTGCACATTCAGGGAACTGATCTCCACGTGATTTTTGGGAGCAGCTATTTCCACCCAGAAGCAGCGCTCCGCGTCTCTCCGTGCGCGTATAAACCGCTTGGGTTTGGAGTTAGGAGGAAAAATTAAACGAATGAGCTGCGTTATCACCAGAGCAACACAAATCTGTCCACCCAAGTGGTTCCAAAACAAAAATATATATATACCCCTAGCAGGTGGGCTGGAATGAGATGAGCTTTAAGATGCTTTCCAGCCCAAACTATCCTGAGATTCTACGTACACACGATGCCAACAAACAAAGCGATGTGCACCTCCAATTAAAATGAAGCAGCATGATGACTTTAAACTGGCACTTCAAAGTAATTTGAACGAGCAGATAATATATTTCCTGAAAGCCAAGGCATTAAGGAGTCACATACCACCCTTGGGAATGCCTGAGTCCCTCCTGCTCTGCCCAAGGAGCCATCGCCCGGCTGTAAACCAGGGCGAGAAAGGGGGAGCATCTTTATTTGTCCATTTAAGACCTCCAAGCACATTACCATCCCTAATCCAGCGAGGAACAGATAATTGCAGCCCTCGTGGATTACAAAATTACGCTCTAATCCTCAGAACCACCAGCAAACAACACCATCCATCAAAAACCACCTACAAGCCCTCCCCACCTCCAGCAGCCGAACGAGAACCACGGCACGGGGTGGGTTTTTTGGAGAGGGGCTTTTCCCCTCTATCCAACACACGAGGACACGACCCCTCGGCTCTGACGCAGCGAGAACGAAGCAGCGAGCAGGTCCGGCAGCACGGCGAGGGAGCGCCGAGCACACCCTCGGTTCCCCCGGAGCCGGCCAGGAGGGCGAGGCAGCCCCGGGGAACCGGGGAAAGGGCTCTCCGTGCCGGCCCTAAGGGTGAGCGAGCACCGACCGCTTTTGTCCCCCTGCCTCGCCCCTCACCGTGGCCTCGCCGGCGGCACTCACCCAGCCAAACCACCGGCCGCTCTCTCCGCAAAAACGGGCGCCGGCTCCGCCGCAACCGGGGAAGTTGCTTGAAGTGAAGTTGGGCGCGCAGCGGCCTTTCCCTCGAGGCGGCGGCGAGCGGCGGCCGGGCACGGCCGGAGGCGGGGCGGGCAGGGGGCCGTCCCTCGGCGCTTCCCCGGAGCGAGGGGCTGCGGGAAGGCGGCGGGAGGGCGGCGGGAGGGCGGCGAGAGGCGGGAATGTCCCGCCCCGGTGCCGGTCCGGCCCCTTCGCCCCGGCGGCCGCGGGGCCCCGCGGGAAGCGCCGCTGTTGCCATGGTGACGGCGCGGTGCGGCCCGTGGGCGGGGCTTCCCCCGCGCAGCGCGGCCGCCATTGGCTCCGCCCCGCTCCACCTGCTCCTCCGGGGCCGCGGGTTCGAGTCCCGGCCCCTCCCGCGGGACAGCGGTTGGGTGCGGGTAGTGTTGGAAAATGTGGGATGTGTCAAGGTTATCTGATTGTGTCCAGTTGTGGATAAGGACAAGTAAAAAAGGGAGCTACCGAGCAGGGTCCAGTAGAAGCCCCAGGGATAATGAGGGGTCTGGAGCGTCTCTGTGATGAGGAGAGACTGCGGGAGCTGGGCCTGGTCAGTCTGGAGGGAATCTCATCAATCCATACAAACATCTCAAACCGTGTGCCAAGAGGATGGTGCCAGGCTCTGTTCAGTGGTGCCCGGTGACAAGGAGCACTAAACACGAGTTCCACCTTGATATGAGGAAGAAGCTCTTTCCATGGAGGCTGGCCGAGCACTGGGACAGCTGCCCAGGGAAGGAGTTTCCCTTTCCCGACACATTCCAAAGCCACCTGGATGCAATCCTGTGTCACCTGCTCCAGGTGACCCGCCTTGACGGAGGGGTTGGACTGGATCATCTCCAGAGGGCCCTTCCCACCACAACTGCTCTGGGATTCCATGATTCTTATCAGTGGAACAGCAACAACTGCATCCCTTAGTCAAGGACACCCTAAAACTAACAGGCTTTAAGGACCTGAATTCAGATGTTAATGTATGTTGGTGTAAATATTGGTAACTTTCAAAGCCGGTACATTCTATAGCTGAACTATGTTTGTTTTAACAATAAAAATCACACCGAAGTTAGAAAAACCCTGCCCAGGTAAAGACCCTTCCCTGGGCATGTGGAGAAGCATCCTGTATGGAAATTACTGACAAATCCTGATAAAGGGTAGTGCTTGGAAAGTTACTCACTCTGACTTTCTGTGTATAAATAATAGCAGGAAAATCCGGTGGGGTGGGCTGGATTTGTGGAATACACTGAGCACCCAGGCTGCACAACCCCCAAAGAAATAATGTCTCTCTCAAGTGTGTCATTATTGGCTTGTCGCACACCAGGTAAATATCCAATTTTGAGACGGCCAGTGGCAGCCCCTTGGCCACCACTGTCCTTCTGTCACCCTCAGGGCAGCCCAGTGCAGGGAACATTGCCTCAGAGCAGAGAGAATCAGAAAGGGAACATTGCTCTTCAGACCAGGGAGTGTTCCTCCTCAGTGCCCTCCCCAGGAATGGCACCGGAGTCATGGGATCTGCCCACTGGCACCCTCTCCATGCCACAGCTGTCACAGTTCAAAAGCTCCAAATGCTGCTTTTTGTCATTACCAAAGGTGTGGTTCCTGCCGAGGAGGCCAAAGTCGGCTCCTAGACGAGGCCATGACTCACGGCAGGAGGAAGGAGACTGTGAATGATGATGGGCTGGCCACGGGCCAGGGTGATGCCATGGCACAAGGAAAATGCATCTCCATGTCCTCATACCAGCTCTTGGCAGGAGAAGGGAAGACCAGGCAGCACAGGAAAGTCCTGTGTCCCTGCCCTCCATGGGGAACTCATGAATATCTGCTTTTAACCAGCCCAAATCTCCTCCTGTGGCAGGCACAGGGGTCCCAAGGATCTCTCCGTGATCCATTCCAAGAGAGCCATACAGAGTCACTGTAACCGCCTCCTGGCAGGTGGATGGATGGGAGCAAGAGGAAAAGTTTCAGCAGCAAAACCATCCAGCCCTGTAACAGCAGCAGGAATATGGAGCTTGCCTCGCCTCCTCTGTTCCCACCCACATCCCATTTAAATTAAGATCGCTTTCCCACAGCTTCCCCCCTTGCTCCCAAACCAGGATAATATAGGTGTTTTCCCCACCTTAGCAACCCTTTTATCTTCACCACACAAAGGGATCCCAATTCCATGACTCATTTGCCTTTTCCCTTTTCCAGAAGCCAAGCCATAACCCATCCCCTCAGCCACCTTTCCCTGCCAGCATCCTCCCTGCAGCTCCGTCGTGGATGAAGGCCATCCATGGTTTGGATCAGTGCCTCTGCAAGGAGGGTGTTCCTGCCTCTCACACCTCTTTGAAGCAGTTCTTGTCCCACCCATGGCTGAGAACCCCTGCTGCAGCACACGGGGCTCTCAGCAAGTCATGGGGAACGAGGAAAGCTCCTGATAGTTATTCAGGAGCCGCTTAATGGCAGCTCCCTCCACAAAAACACCTTCACAGCACAGAGCCAGAGAGAACTGGGCACGCCAGGAGGCTCCATAGCCCTGGGAGCTGCATTCAAATGGAGACACTTCAAGAGAGCAGAGCCCTGTTCCCAAGGAGCTGCTGCCTTGTTTCCCACTGTGCAAGGAGGAGCCTCAGCCCGGTGCCTTTGTGAATGCCTGGGGAGATGAGACCTGGGAGCTTCAAAGTGGCCACAGAAACTCGGGCTGGTTCAAGCTGCAGCAGGCCTGGGGCAGGAGCTGATCCGGAGGGATGGCAGCACTGCAGTGCCAGGCATGGAGCAGGCCTGGGACCAACCTGTGTGGGGTTACAGGGGCCAGATCCTCACCCTCTCCCAGCCCTTCTTACCCCAAACCTGTGGGAAAGGGAATGGCTGTAGTGTGCGCAGGGCAGGGAACTGTGGAACCAGCAGTGGAACCCCCTGGGCCATCACAGCCAGCCCTGGTACCCCAGCTCTGGCACCTCACTGCCACCCCAGTGACACCCCACAGCTGCCCTCTAAAACCATCGAGTCCAACCCCAGCACTGCCCAAGCCACCCATGTCCCCAGGCTCCACACTGACACATCCATTAAATCCCTTCAGGGATGGAACTCCAAACCTCCCTGGGCAGTCTGTTCCAATCCTTTCTATGAAGAAATTTCCACAATATCCAACCCTGGCACAGCCTGAAGCCATTTCCTCTGGTTTTGTCCCTTGTTCTCTGGGAGCAGAGCTACTGACCCCCACCTGGCTGCACCCTCCTGTCAGGGAGTGGTGCAGAGCCAGAAGGTTCCCTCTGAGCCTCCTTTTCTCCAGGCTGAGCCCCTTTCCCAGCTCCCTCAGCCTCTCCTGGGGCTCCAGACCCTTTCCCAGCTCTGTTCCCTTCCCTGGACATGCTCCAACACCACAGTCCTGCAGCGTGTCCTGCAGTGAGCAGAGGACAAGGGCAGGACCTGGCATGTGGCACAGCCCTGGCTGCTGGAAAGGTTCTTTGCCTGTGCTCTGTCCCCACCTGAAACCCTGAGTGAATCTTTCTCCCACAGCGTTTATCAGCCCTCAGCAGAGCAGAGGTGACTCCAATAGGGGCAGAGTTAAATGCAGAGCCCTGGCCTCTCACCCCATGTATATGAATTAGGGCTGTAATTCCACCCTGTGGTGTGGATGGCAATAGTGAACAGACACTGCCAGACCCACCTCGCAGACATCTGAGCTTTGACCCTCTGTTTTATGACTTCACTGGAGCCGTCAGAGGGGTGACAAGCAGCAATACACACTGGAGGAGTGCCTGCACTCAGAAAAGAATGACAGGTCCCTTTATCTATGAAGTTTCCATTCTTCAGACACAGTTTTCAAACAAAGGGTTCCACTCCTCAGATGAGTAATGCCACTGTTTCTCCTCTCCACCGTACAATTAACTTCCAGGCTGCGATCTCTTCAGAACTGAGCTAAGAATGGCATAAACCAGGGAATACCAGTGAATGTTCCCTGCACCAGCCGGGCTGCTCGGGTGATTTAGCTCCTCTCACACAGTCTGTCAGTGCCCTGCAGTGGAGAAATGGGTTAATTGCAAATGGCACATGGACACTGCCCATGACACAGCCGCACACCTGAGGGCAGGGATAAACACCGGAGGGGCCCAGACAGCCCCCAGCTCCTGCCCTGTCCCACTCCTGCCTCACTCCTGCTTGGCTTCGGCGAGTGCGACAAAATCCCCTCCTTTGTTCCAGCCAGGAACAGTCTCCATCTCTCTTCCTGCTGAGCCAGTTGCTCCTGTTATGTGAAGAGGTGGAGGTGTATGCAAAAACAGCCCGTCTGGGTCAGGGGAACACTGATCTTCCAGAATTCCCTTGCCACCTTTCCCAGGCCCATGTGGCATTGAAATGCTCTGGCCTTCAGCAGGGAAGCTCTTCAGTGTCCTGCCGTGCAACCTTCCACCAGGTAACTGCTCCCACAAAAGCCAGAAGTATTGGTGACAGCTCAGGAAAGAGGCAGGAGGAGCTCCCCACACTCCTCAGGCACTGAGCCCTGCAGGAAGGTGCTCCACTGCCCACTACATAGAATCTGCGTAAAGGAAAGCAGGAAATCCTCCCACTCGCCATCACCACCACGGCAGCTGTCCTTAAAAGCTCCTTTCCCACCTCTTCTTGCTCATCCACCATGGAAATCAGTGCAGAGCTCCACAGAGAGCAAGTGCCTGGCTCAGAGCACAGGGAGGGCACAGCCCTGCCACTGCCTTCCCAATCCCACTGGCCATGGAGCCCTGTTGTTGCCTCTCCCATCCTCAAGTTTGACTTGAGAACAGGTCTGGGAGAAGGAAGGCAGGAGTCAGAGTCCTGTTTTAAACGGAATAGTTGGTTAAACACACAATCCAATGTTCTTGTGAAGGCTGAGCTCTGCCAGGCCCTAGAAAGGACATCACCCGTCCAAGGGGACGTGGGGACCTGTGGGATTACACTGTGGGGTCCACACAATATTTCTTCCTCCAGAAAGGAGAGGTTTTGGGAAGACAGAAACTGTCAAACCTCAGCTGCTGAAAGCAGCCATAGCCAAGAAATCCTTGACTAAAAAACAAGGATAATTGAGCGTCAAATCTGTATGTATAATGCTCTCCAGTAGGAAGGAGTTGTTAGATTGCACCGTCACGGAGGTTTCAGTGCAACAGAGGGAAGAACCGGTGGGTGTGGGATTGTTGCCAGTTACATAATCCCTGGTGGTTTTGCCTGCACTGGTTTGGGTGAGGACATGGCCCCATCCTGATCCCTGGTGCTATCAGCCAACAGCACATGGCCAGACTTGAGGGGCTGTGGGGAGAACAAAGGGATGCAGATTTCCTGGGAGTCTGCTTTTGTTTTCCCAAGCAGAGGAGTGACTCAGATTTCAGCGCACTCCTGTAACTCAGCCAACAACAACACGTCCTTAGTCACGGCGATAAAGCCGAGGATCTGTGTTCCATTTGTTGAACTAAAAAAAGCTCAAACTCATCCACCCAAGGGCCAGGTCAGTCACTAAACCAGAGAGTGAACCCCGAGGTGTGCACAGTGACAGCAGCATCTTCCTCCCCAACAACCTCTCTGAACTCCTGGAAACCACTCAGAAAATCCACTGGACCAGCACAGACAATCTTGGTGCTGTGCTATCACCGAGCTCTCTGATAACTCCTAAGCACTCACATGCCATTCCAACACGGCTGCCAAAGCCCTGCAGAAACGCTTTCACTTCCTGAGAAATGCTCCAGGAAAAAGCACCATACTTCCTTTTGCTTAAGGACTGGCTTAACACATCCCTGTGCTGTTGTCTGCTGGATCTGAGCTGGTTTTTCATGGCTGTGAGGTACATCCACAACTCATTGGAAATGCCAGAGCATGGATTGCTCCACCTCAGTCCTTGCACTCAAAGCAAGCAAAAGGAGAACTTGAACTGACAAAGGGGAGGTTTAGATTTGAGTTTAGAAAGAAATCCTTCCCTGTGAGGGTGCTGAGGCCCTGGCACAGGTTGCCCAGAGAAGCTGTGGCTGCCCCCGGATCCCTGGAAGTGTCCAAGGACAAGTTGGCTACGGCTTCGAGCAACCTGGGCTAGTGGAAGGTGTCCCTGTGAACGAGATGGGCTTTAAGGTTCCTTCCATCCCAACCCCCTCTGTGTTCCCCTGAGACTCCCAATCCCAGAAAAATCCCTGTTGTACCATCCTCCAGCCCCCAGTGCTGCTGGGCTGGGACCCAAGGCTGTCATCCCTTACCCTGCATCAGTCAGGTGATGGTACCTGTACAAACTGTGCCTCACTCCAGGATTTGCCCAGGGACTGCTACAGCTGTGGATCAGCCTTTGGATTTTCAGCTTCGTTTTCCTTTGGAAAAGGCCTCTCTGAAACAGGTGCTGGAGCACCTTAAGGCAGCAGAGGGAGCCAGGACAGGGCCCACCTGGGCAGATGTTTGTGCCAGGACTCAGCGTGTCCATTCATGCATGTTAACGAGGGCTATAAATACTCCAGGTCCTTCCTGGCTTCAGTGCCACGTGTCTGAGGTGGCAGGAGAGTGTGTGAGGACGAGCAGTCATAGCTGGGCTCACCAGCACAGCCCCCAGTGTCCCCATCACACCCAGCCCTGTGCCACAGCCGAACTGGTTCATCTGCCACGGCCACCCAAAGGACTGGGCTTGTGCAGCAGAGGATGAAAAGATGGCATGGAAAGTCCTGGGGCTGCCACCACCCCTCAGAGGAGCTCCAAGCCCAGGTGATGGTGAGCATCTCCTGAAGAGCCTCTGTTGGCAAGGGGTTGGAATGGTTTCTCTTCCTGCACAGGACAGAGCTGCCACCTCTCCGGAGCTGCTGCACCAGCTGCTGTCTCCTGCACTGCGCAGAGGTGGCAACTGACGGAATTTTCCATGCACTTCAAAGCACAACCTCAGGATAGCTGCTTTTGTGAGAAACTATCCCAAGTTAAAAATTAATGACATTCACTTTTAGGATCATTTACTTTTCTCCATCCGAACGGTAGGATTTTTGCCAGCCTCTTTGCACCAGAACACAGAGCATTCCTGCCTTGGCACCTTGGGAATGTGGCCTCTGGTGGTTAGGTTGCCAATTAATATCAGGTAATTAACACATTTGCAAGGGCTGGTTGAATCCCACCCTGACATTTTGCAAACTCTGTGTGTTCGGGGAGTGTCTTCAGCAGCTTTTGAAGTTCTGAGCTGTGAGCTCCCTGCAAACCTCAGCCTGCACTGGAAACTGGGGCTGCGCCATTAGAGCAAACATGCCTCAAGAAGCAAACATATTAAGGATTAATTAAATACCAGGATTTATTTAATTAAGCCTCTTCTCATAAGTAGGTAGAGGCAGGAATCTGGAGTGAGCATCCAGCCTTCCGTGCATTCCCATTTTTAGAAATGCAGTTAAATTCTGTGCTGCTTAAAACACGACTTTGGGGTGATGTGGACCCTGCTCCTGCCTCCAACAGCAGTGCAGGACCTGACACCCCAAAAAGGAGCTTGGGGCACCTTTTCCCTGTTCCCACACACGGCATCCCCCCATGGAACAGCTGGAAGACCCACAGGCACATAAGGATTTGTGGAGTCCAGAGGGGTGACAAGTGCCAGCTCTTGGCAGGGAACACAGGCAGCTTGTCCTCCTCACGTTTTTGACAAAAATCCTGCCCCTCCTTCTCCCTGCAAGAAAGGCACCGCAGCCCATCCCATCACTGGGGGTTTAAAGGTCTGGAGACTGATCCAGGAAATATGGAGGCGAGCAAACGAGATCAAGTCCAAGGTCGTTTTGAGCAGCGCTGCAGAATGCACTCCCTCACCTCCCGCACAGCTCAGCTGGCGGCACAGGATCACACACAGGTACAAACCATCAGCACACTGCCCAGCTCTGGGCTGCCACCACGCCAGGGCCCTGTGTCACCTCCCCATCTGCTCCGACTGGGGCAGCTCACTCCAAGCAGCACCAAGGACTTGGCCCAGCCCTTCCCTGGTGCTTTCCCTCCTCTTCAACTTCACCATCAGTTTAAATCCTCCACTTTACAGGGGAGGGTCCAGCAAGAGAAAGGACAGAGGTGACAGTGCCACACATCTGCCCAGAGGGACAGGGTCAGCAAAGCCGGATTGAGCAGGCAAAGGGATGGGGATGGGGAAATCGAGGACTATGAGGGCAAGGGGGTGCAAAAAGGAGCCCAGGTGACAGCAGGGCCCCCAGCACAGGGGACACTCACCATGAGCAACAGGAGGGCTCTGGAATCTGGGAGCAGTGTGGAAATACAGAACATTTGGGGCACTCCCAGCTCAGGGTATCCCCCCACTCGCTGCCTCCCCACGCAGCCAGAAAGAACCACCAGGATCTGATTGATTTGAAAATACATTAACCATAGAGAATAGAGCTTTAATTTTTCTTTCTCAACAACAATAAGAGGAACGGTTTACATTTAAAAAAAAAAACCAACCAAAAGCATGAATAAAATAATATAAAACAGATTATTATACCACAGTGTGGAATTCAGATAATCGAAGAACATTAGCAGCACTTCTACAAATAGATTAAAAGCTGTTAAGTGCTCGTTAAGCTCGAGCAACTCCCAGAGACCAAAATGGCATCCAACAGAGAAAAGCAGCAATTCTGTGTAGGGCAACAGAAAAGTCTAACGCCAGGACACCAGATACATTCAAATCCCTGTGCTGAGGGGTAATTCCCTGTCCCACAGAGCCCCCACGATGGCTGTCACATCCTGTCACCCTGCCCGGCTCTCCAGAACACTCCTGGAAACAAGGGAAGTGACAATCGTGGGTCTGAGGTTACATCCACGTTGCATTTTCAAAGCTTTTCATTTAATTCTGTTTGGGAAAACAATTTCTTCCCTGGCTTCTGGGAATGACTCTCCAGAGAGAATGAATTTCTGAGAATTTAAGTCAATCTTACATAGTCAAAACAATGACATTTTTAGGCTCTCGGTATCCAGGATCAGGATTTTCAGTTTTTTATGGTCCTTAGCAGCAAAACCATACTCGTTCCTAAAACTTCCACGTATTTAAGATCTTGTGCATAGTTTAATCTTTAGCATTATTTTGTAAAAAAAAAAAAAAAAAAAAAAAAAAAAAAAAGGAAGTTTTAAAAAAAGGATAAATGCTGTTTTTTCCTCCTCATCCAAGCACTGATGCAAAGTGCCCTTGCTCCTGGTCATGTCCCACTGCCAGTGGCTCAGGAGCCACCGTGGAGAAGGGACTGTCCCCTGCAGCCCCATCCATGGGCCCTGCTCAGCCCCCACGTGCAAAATCCATCTACAAAAGGAAGCTATTAAACTACTGAACAGGAATTTGAGGTGGAATATGCTTATCACCAATCTAAAATTAAATTAGAATTCAGATTAGATTAGACACATTAAAAGGCTTCCACAGCTATTCCGACTGTGGGAAGTTCTCCAGGAAGTTCAGGATTTGGGCAAAATTGGGAAGGAATCCACACAATGAGCTGTGTGAATGTGTGACTGTGGCACCAAATGGCCCCAGCCGTGGCTCACGTGGCCACCAGAGGACAGAAATGTGGTCCCACTGAGGACCACAATTGTTTAGATGCCTTAATCAATGAAACATTGCTTATCTGGGGCAATGAGGATGCTGAGCTTGAGTGGAAAAGCAGGACACAATCAGTGGCATTTGATCTACTTGAGGGTAGAAAAAACATTTATAGGAATTTCTGACACAAGTTCTGGTGAGTTCCAACCTTTCCATAGTGCTTGGCAGGGTTGGAACTCCATCTCTACATTGTGCTCTATCAATTTGTGCTCACACAAGAGTAAAATGGTGAAGACAAGCCCAGAACTGCTCAGGACTCGGGGAAATTCTCAAATGGGATGAGAAATAAGACAGAAGTTTTGATGACGTGACCATCACTTTGGTCCTACTGATCAAAGGCTCAGAGGCTCCCACTGTGCCTCTAGAGAAAAGTGGTTTAGATGTTGTAAGATATTTCAAAAGCAAACTTAGGGGATGAGAATCCCAAAACTGGTCCCATCCCTGGTCAGAGGTCCAGTGGCTCCCAGTGCAGGGGACCAACCTCAGGATAATCCAGGAAAGAGATGGGAGAATAGTCAGGCAAAGTAAGTAATAAATAAATAAAGAACAAAGAATAAGAAGAACTTCATCCCATAAACTGCTCTTGGCCACAAGACTTGTGTGTCCAGGGATTTTGGGACCCCAACCCACCTCTTCAATAGCTCCTCAGCCTTTTTTTCACCTGTCAGTGACAAGGGCTGACACCTGCAGTCCCATTGCTGGCTCACCTCGCACTTGGATGAGTTCAGGGATGTTCCCCATGCCAGGGGTTGGATGAGAGCAGGACAGGGAGGCAGCAGGAAGTTCCCACACAAAAAAAAAAACCCTCTCAGTCTTCATAAAAAATGTTCACAGCAAAGCGATTCAGGGATTCAACACGGCAAGAGGAAAAACTCCTAGAAAAATCACACATTTAGGAACAAACACAACTTCTAAAGGGTCTGCACACCGAAAGAGATGAGTACCAGGAGCTCGTTGGAAGGTTGCATGAGCAGAAAGCTCAATTGCAAGGAAAGAGAATCCATTTGTCACTCCCTCAGGGGAACACAGGACACAAACACTCAGTGGATTTACAGACGCCGAGATTATCTGAGCTCAGCAGCTCGAGAATAAGACAAACCCCACAGCAATGTGGGTGCTCAGGGAGGGTGTGATGGGAGCTGAACTCAGCCCACGGAGCCCATCCCTCCTCAGGCTCAGCTCTGGAGTGCCTGGAGCAGAGAACACGGGCTGGCAGCTCATGCAGCCCTTGCTGCACCCAGGGGAGAAGGCAGCAGTCTCTCAGAAAGTGTGGAGTCATGGAATGATTGGGGCTGGAAGGAAACTTAGAGATCACCTCACTCCAACCCCTGCCATGGGCAGGGACACCTTCAACTATCCCAGGTTGCTCCAAGCCCCATCCAAACTGGCCTTGGACACTTCCAGGGATGGGGTAGCCACAGCTCCTCTGGGCAACCTGTGCTGGGGCCTTATAGTGAGGAATTTCTCCCTAAAATCCAATCTGACCCTGCCCACTGTCAGCTTAAGGCACAGAGCTCCAGTCCCTGTTCCCACAGAGCAAACAACAGGCTAAAATAATCCTGGGCTGGCAGTGCCATTGTGGGGGGGATTTCAGCTGCACAGAGCAGCTGGGATGAGACATTCCTCTTCCCCAAGGGGCCAGACAAGATTACTGTATATGGACAAGGCTGGTGACAGGCCTCTCCTGCGTGGCAAACAGGCCATCCTTGGCTGCACAGCTGGGAGAGATCCCTGCTGGCCTCCAGGGCCACGATTTCCCCCGTCAGAATTCCAGAAAAAGGCTTTATCTCATGGGGATGCAGCAGGGGGGACAGAGCCAGGCAGGAGTGGCTGAGGCCAGAGAAGACCTACAAACAGCTGCACAGCAAAACTTTTTCTTTTCAGCTTCTCAGCAGCTTTTCACCATCAGAGAGAGCCCCAGGGCCCTGGTGAGGTCTCACTGTGGGTCCTCACAAGCACAAGACCTTGCCTAGCAACACAGCTGAAACAAAGCTTTTTAACATTATTTTTCCCTCCTTTATTTTTTTTTTCCTCTTGCCCAGTCTTAAAGTCAGACCCAAGATGAAGCCAAACTGAGGTTGTGATGGTGGCTGTGCTCAGAGCTTCCTGTTGCCCCACCAGAACAACTCTCCCAGCACAGGGACAGTGACAGATTGGCACATCATGGAATAGGTGCTATAGAAACCACACAGTTCTTAGAAGCAAAAAGATTTCTCACCCCCCCCACAACCCTTTCAAAAAATAACCCACTTAGTTCACATATTTTCTCTCTATACTGTATATATATTATATATAGACACAATTCTCTGGTAAACATTTACAAGATATGGTAAATAACATTGAAAATTTCTATCTCCATTTGCACAACAGCGCGCACTCACGCCAGCACACAAGGACACACAGTCAGGTAAAATCAATAAATAAATACTTTTTTTTTCCCTTTCCCCAGAAATTATTCAAAAAAACACTGCTATTGAGCGGCCCAAAGACACTCTCAGTTAATACAGACAGCAAATATTGTGCAGAATTTCTTGGCTGTTTTTGTTTAAAAACCAAGGAAAGCTTGAAAAGTTTAGTGTCAGCAACGTTGCTTGGTCAGGTGACATTTCAGGTGACCTGTGGGTCCCTGTCCCTCAGGAAGGGGAAAACAGAGCACATCCCTTTCCCTCCAGACAGGTGACAGATCTGTCCTAGAATCAGATCAACAGGACAAATCTGTCCTGTTCCTTGAGGGAACAGGAGCAGCCTGGGAAGGAGGGAGGAGGACACATCTTTCCATTTGCCTGGTGGAAAGATGAAAGGTTCTCACAGGAACTGGCAGATCTCAAGCTCTTTCTTTCCTGTGTTACTGCAGCCCGGGATTCTTTGGGATTTTACTGCTCCAGGGGATTTCCCAGATTGTTGTACACTGCTGGGATTGTGAGGAGTGAAGGGATGGCCACTTCTCTCCCCACTGCCCCTTCCCCAAAAGAGTTCAGGATGTGTCACTGCCTTTCCCAGCTGCGACCTCCACCTCCCAGAATACAGAAATTGCTGATTTGCTCAGAAACAGCAAACCACTCTATCAGGCTCCTCACTCCTTCCCTGAAGCAGCAGATTTCTCTGGTGCAGACTGACAACCACCTTTTTTTTCTGCCAGCCACATCTGACACACGCCACAAGCCAAACACAAACCAGCACAGACAGATGTTCCATGGGAGGAGGAAGGGCCCCTTTCCCTCCCGTGGGAGCACTCCAGCAGCAAGGCAGGAGCAGGGCCAGAGGAGAGCACACACACAACACACTTTGCACCAGGGGAGAAACACAAATTTTTGCAGCAAAACTTGAGAGAAAGTACCCTCAGAGAGAGCTCCAGCCCAGCAGCCCCAGCACTGCCCTCTCCAGCTGGGCTGGACCCTCCAGCCACCCACCCCTCTCCTTTTCCTGTATTGTTTTTTTACCTGAGTTGAAAAATGACTCCCAAGCCTCTGCAGGGCAGCCTGTGTGGGACACAGCAGCTGGAGAGGCACTTCATGCACTGGGCTCCAGGCTGTGCAGGAAAAGTGGCCACACAAGTGCATCTTCCCAAAGAAAAGACCACTCAGGGACCCTGGGCTGTTTTCCTCTCACAGGCCTGTGGGAGAAGCCCACCAAGACCTAACTGGAGATGCTCAGTGGGTTTAGGGGACTCGACAGCCAGCCCTGAAGCTGTCAGAGGAAAAGTCAGGATAATCAGGAGCTCTGACTTGCCTTCTGAGGAGCCCTTCCCTCACAAGAGCTCAGAGGAACAACAAGGAGACCAGAGTCCTACCACAAGCAGCTAAAGTAAGGCAGGTAAGAAAACCTCCAGCCTGGAGCTCCCAGAGGAGGCCAGGACCAGATTTCCCAGCGTTCAGAGAACATTACAGAGGCTGGATTTTGAAAAATAACCCCAATGCTGAATTTGGAGCTGTTCTGAAAATCCATCCAGACACGAACCTCTACGTGTGCTCAGATATTGTAGGAACAATGTAAAATCCCAGGGAGAAAACAGAGCCCTGAAAAAAGAAAATACTGAAGGGAAAGCAATGCATTGAGAGACAGGATCAAAGGAAGAATTTCTGCGATCAAAGTCCCCCCCATTACTGGCAGAACCTCATTGTGTTGGTGAGGAGCTGAGGACTGGCAGCATCCCTGTGCTGCCTGGGCTCGCAGGGCTGGCTGCTTTCCCACAGCACAGGGAAGGGCTGCCCAAGGAAGCAGCTTTCCCTCTGTGCCACCAAGCTCTGCTCCCCCAGCCCCTGAGCTCCACCCTGGGATGAGGCAATGCCTGGGCAGTTTTGGTGGCCACGGGCAGCTGCTGCCCCTCCAAGGCTCTGCCTGGTCCTGCTCCCGGCACAGGAACACACCTGGAGGGATCTTTGGTTGAGTCACTGCAGAAGGTCTGAGCCAGGGCCCGTGCTGAGCCCAAGGGACTCCCAGCTCACATGGCAGCACGTGTCCCACCACCTGAGTCCCACAGGTGTGGCACTTGGAGAGACAGGAGAAGGGAGGAAGCATCCGAGGGGAGTCCTGGCTCTTTGGGTGCCTGGTCTGCCCCGGGTCCTTCATTTGTTCTCGATCAGAGTCTGCACTTTATAGACCAGGTCCCGAGCCAGCTTCAGGATCTGTTTGGTGTTGTGGCGCTCGGCCATTTCTGCAAAGAGACAGAGGGACAGGTCAGGCCTGAGCAGTCCCACCCCACAGCTCTGCTGCCCACATCCCCACCCTCCCCTCACAGGGACTCCTGGCTCTGCAGAGCCATCCTTAACCACCCCCTCGGGATGGGGAAAGCAGCAGGCAGCACAGCCCAAACCTCCACTCCCTTCAACACGTCCATTTGGGCACTGCTGAGGAGAGCAGGTGGATTCCAGTCCCACCAGACCCCTCAGAGCTCCGGGTGTGTTAAACACATCCAGCATTCCCCAGATGTGACTGTCCAGAGCCAGCCACGTGCTGCCCACACCTGAGCAGCTGCCCCAAACTCAGCCCAACACGAGCACGGGCTGTACCATTGAAAAACTTGATGATGTCTGTAAAATCCATGTTGTTCTCCAGGATGATGTCCCGGTACATCTCCACCAGGGCCAGGGCTATGAAGAGCACGTAGTGAGCAGAGGAGACGTGAGCAGCAGCCCAGATGGTCTCCCAGACAGCGAAGACGTCGTCGTACACCAGCTCTGTGAGCAGAGAACAACAGTCACCACCCCACACTCAGCCCACCCTGGCTCACAGCAGCTCTGGGGAGATGCTCTGGGTGCTTCTTTCCCACAGCAACCTGCTCCAGCTGGGAGCAGTAAGTCAGTCATCTGTAGGGAGAAACATTCTGCCCAGCAGCAGGTGACAGGCCCCAGGACACGCTTGTGGAGAGGCTCAGCAGCAGCTCTGGAACAACAGGTTCTGTATCTAGACAGAGCAATCAGCCAGACATAAACCAGGGAAAAGTGCAAAGGAATTAAAAGTAAGTTTAAGCCTGCTGGGAAGCCTGGAGGCAGACCCTGCCCCACCCTTGGGTGGTCTCAGCACACACCTCTCTTGAAGTCCAGGAGAAACCATCGGTAGCAGAAGTAGAAATGAGTGTAATCCCCATTCTGGTGCATCAGCTCAAAGAGCTCAGAGTCCAGAATCTGCCAAGAGAAGCAAAAGGAAGCTCAGGAATGAACACACAAGGCACCAGCCATCCCTCTGCCTATTCCCTCCATCCCACTGCTCTCCTGCTGCACCAGCTCCCACCAGCTCCTCCCTCCCTTTCCTGCTCCAGGTTGTCCTTAGAGCCCCTGCTGTCCCTCCTGCTTCCTCAGGACCAGCTTTCCCCCTTGGAAGTGAGGAGCTGCCATCCCTGTGCCAGGAACTCTCACCTGGATCAGCGACCTCATGTTGGCAAAGTGGGTGTCCATGGCTCCTCCGTGGGGGAAGTTCTGGTTCATCCTCTTCATCAGCTCGGTGAAGCAGCTGAAAGCCAGAGCCTCTGTGCAGGGAGGAGAGACATCACTGCTGCTGCAAGGGCTTCAAGTGCTGCTCCTGCAGCAGCAACCTCCCTCCAGAAAGGTCACCCTGGTCCCAGGGTGGGCTCCTGGGAGCCAGGCAGCATCAAATGGGACAAATGGGATCCTGCTCCACACCTCCAGGCACTCCACTGCAAAGGGCCACCACCCACTTGGCACTTCCCCCACAGATCCCCACACAGGGAAAGCAGAGCAAAGCCACCCACTCACCATCATCCAGGATGACAAGGAGAGGGGCCAGCAGGTCACACATCCCCTGCACGTAGCCAATCTCAATGTGCTGCCAGATGTAGCTGTGTGAGAGAGCAGGAGAGGTGACCCGGGGCTTGAATGCCACCACCTGCCACCTCCCTTGCCCATGCCCTGTCTCCCTTCCAAGGATGCTGGGGTGAATCACACCTGTTCATTCTGTTATCCCTGTGCTGCAAATGATCAAATTCTTGTGGTGTCTCCCAGATAAGGCACGTATGGCACAGTCCTGGATCAACACCCTGCCATGGCCACATCCAGGGTCAATCCAGGGCTGTGCCATGGCCACTGCAGGGAAAATCAGCGCAGGGAAAAGCAAAATGGGAGAGCACAACACAGAGGGGTTACTGATTACAGGGCAGAGGCTGATAGAATTTGTTCATCTCTCATTCTCAGCCTCCTCCCTCCATCCATCCCGTTGGCTCTCTCTGCAGACACTGCCTGCCTCGCCTGCCCATTCCCAGTGTCCCGGGAAGTACCCAGCCCTGCAGGGATATCTTCCCTTTTTTGGTAGCAAAAGGCAAAATGTGCTCGGAGAGGACTCAGATCTGCTGCTGGCACAAGGGAAGGATCTTTTCCATCCTGCCCACTGGTTTTCCAAAATGAAGGTCTAATCTGAGCAGAGATCTCCAGCTCTGGCTGTCGGGTGAAGTGACAGCACCGATGGAACTGCAGCTTCTCCTCATGTTTGCAAGATGAGTAATAATATTTTATCCTTCACTGCCTGTGAAGCAGCAGCTGAGCTGGAGCTGGTCTGAGTCTGTGAGTGTCACTAGGCAAGCTCTGAGTCACAGGGACTCAGAAATGCAACCAGCTTTGGCTCTCTCCTGGGATTTTGGGCAGGCACAAACCATTCCGGTGCTTCAGGCACTTTCTCATTAAGCACTACGGCTCTGTGGGCTGATCCTCATTAAAACATTTCCCAGGCATGCTCCAGGAAGCAGGTGGGCTTCACAAGGCCCAGGGAACCTCTGCCTTGGCCCAAACCCCAGGACACAGCAGTGATGAGGAGGGACAGCCGGACACCTCAATCTGGGAACCGCCACATACTTGGAGCTGTGACCCCAGTGCCGGGATGATGTGGGGAGCAAGGCAAGGAGCAAAACTCCATAACCACAGCAAAGATTGAGCCTCCAGCCTGCAGGTGAATCCCAGGAAGCCCTCCCACAGCCCCCACCTGCACATGACGTTGCGGAGCTTCTCCAGGTTGGCGGGGGTGAAGTACCAGTAGTTGCGGTCGCAGCGCTGCACGTCCTTCTCGATGCGATGCAGGTTCACCGTGTACATGTCCAGCAGCTCTGGCTGCCCAAAACAAGAGCAGAGTTTGATTTTTTTTTTCCAGTAGAAAAATCAGGAAGAGAGTTGTAAAGCCAGTGGGGAGACAGGGCAGAGTTTGGGGGGAAGGTGGGAGCTCCTCTCTGCCCAACTGCGGGATCAACACTGGGCAAATACAGGTAAATCCCCAGTGAGGCACATCTGGAGTGTGTGCTTCAATTCTGGGCTCCACAGCTCAAGAAAGACAAGGAGCTGCCAGAGAGGGTCAAGCAGAGGCCAGAGAGATTATTTGGGGTCTGAAGCATCTCTCTGATGAGGAGAGACTGCAGGAGCTGGGCCTGGTCAGTCTGGAGAAGAAAAGACTGAGAGGAAATCTCATCAATCCATACAAACATCTCAAATCATGTGCCAAAAGGAGAGTCCCAGACTCTTTTCAGTGGTGCTGAGGGACAGGACAAGGAGCCATGGCCATAAACTGAAACACAAGTTCCACCTCAACATGAGGAAAAACTTCTTGCCATGCAGGGCGGCAGAGCCCTGGAACAGCTGCCCAAGGGAGAGCATGGAATCCCCGTCTCTGGAGACATCCCAAACCCACCTGGACATGTCCCACCTACCCCAGGTGAGCCTCCCTTGGCAGGAGGGCCCTTCCCATCCCAGCTGTTCTGGGATTCTGTGGTCCTGTGAGGCAGCCAGGAAGGAAGCCCACCTGGGCCAGGTGTGTACTTACAGAGTAGGTGACACCCGTGGAGGAGAGAGCAGCTGGTTCACTGCTGGTCAGATCGGTCACAGTCAGAGAGGCCAGCTGTGGGTACAGACTCTCCATCTCTGGCTCCTCAGAGAGGTTGTCCTCACTCTCCACCAGGCTCTGCTTCTCAGCCTCGCTGTCTGCCCAGCTCTCCACCACAGTCAGGGCCACAGTGTCACTGTCACGAAGGAGCCTCGCCGAGCCCTCACCCATGGGGACAAAGTCCACGCTCCCACCAGTGGGAAATTCACTTTCCAGGCTGTCTTGGCCTTCCAGCTTCTCCTGCTGAGCACCTTCTGTGTCCGGTGGGGCTGGCACATCCCCAGGGGCAGCCTTTCCCTGGGAGCTGGATGAGGATTTGGTGGTTTCCAGGGCACTGTCCTCGTTGCTGAAGCTGCGCTCCGAGAACCCCGAGGTGATGGAGAAGTTTTGGGAAGAGGGGTGCCCAGAATCAGGGGAACACGTGCCGTTGGGGACTGTCCCATTGGGGATCTTGCTTTGTTTGCCATCTTCCAACTGAGAATCGACCTCAGTCTGTTCCACCTCATCCACAGATTCAAACACCTGCAAAGTGGGAAGACATCCCAGGCATTCAGCCAGTGTTGGGAACAGACACTACGTCCCCAAGAGGTGTGTACTCATAGTGCCCATGTTCCCAGCAGTGGAGAGGGAGGAAAATCCCCCCTTTAGCTTCTTCTCCCTGGATTTGAGTCAGCACTCGGTCGTTTGCACAACTCCAAGCCCACAAATCCCTTCTCCAAAGGATTGTGCTTTGCTTGGCATTATATACTGGGCAGAAATTTCAACAGGTGTTAAAAACCTGGCCATGAACAGAGGGAGCAGCCATGGGCCCTTCAGGTGTGAGTCCACAGGGCAGAGCTGGGAGTGGAACATTGAACACCACAAGCAGAGCACAGTTCTGACATCCAAAGCAGGTTTGGGGGCTCATTTACCTCTTCCAACCCTGGTTCTGTTTGCCAGAAATCATTGTGGTTGTGGTGAAGGGTCGGCCCAAGCCAAGGCAGAGGGGACAGGGGCTGGAGGGACAAGGTGCTCACCTGGGTGCTGGAGCTGGAGTCACTCTGCAGCCGGGCGTGGTTCTGCCGGCCGGAGCTGCAGCTCTGCGAGGACTGCAGGGGACAGGGAAAAGGGCAGTGAGAAGGAAAAGAAAAAAGGGTCAGGGTGAGGGAGTCCAAGCAGAGGTGACACTTCTGCAGGTGAAGAACAAGCAGAAAGTGCATCCAGTAAATATCTGACCCGCAGAGGACGCTCCTGTCACATCAATGCTGCCGTGTCACCCAGCACAGTGCCCTGCCTCAGCCCCTGGCACTGCTGGGAAGGTGACAAAGCCACAGCCCCGGGTCAGTGCACTTGTTCAAGTGCTGTGTGTTGGGTCTGAAGGAGCTGCTCCCCTCTGGCCTGCACGGAGGTCACGCTGCCTCCCTGGAGTGCAAATTTCTACAAATCTCTGTCCTAATTTGGCAGCAGTGCAGCTCAGCCCAGCTCAGTTTACATAAACGATGAAGTCAGGCTATAAAACAGTCCCTCCAAGCATATTCATGCCTTTTTTCCTTTTCTTCAAGGACAAATATTGATGTTTTAAGCCAGACTCAGTGGAAGCAGCTCCCCTCAAAGTCACGAGCACTCTGTTCTGGCTTCCAGCTGAAGCACAGAGGGAAGGGCTGGGCTTTGGAGACACCAGCTCCATGCTCAGCTCTGTGGAGTCCCTCTGAGCAACCAGCCCTCAATGAGAGCAAGCCCTCCCCATCAGCTGAGCAGAGGTGCAGAGCATGGCCATGACATCACACACAAACAATAGGATTTTAAGAAAATACAGCACATTCAGAACAGCACTTGTCCCCACCCTGGTATTGTGGGTGTTTGCTGGGCAGGGCTCTGGTGGGGAGAGGAAGGGCGACAGTTTTCCTCCATCACCATGGGAGCACTTAAAACAGGAAGTTTCAGGTTGAGATGGGAAAATTGGGAAACTTTGCGTGTGTTCACTCTGTCAGGTCCCTTCGCAGTGCCTGTTCCCAGAACAGAGACACGTGGCCACAGAGGAAGAGCCACGGTGGAGATGCTGAGGGGATGGGAATGATTCCCAGGGCTTCAGCCAATGGAGCAGCACCTCTGCTCCCCCTGAGAGCTGGATCATTCAGTCCCACCCTGCCCCTGGCTCAGACCTGCCTCTCTCCCTCTCTGGGCACACACGTAGTCTGCAGGACTGGGGCTGAGCTCATCTCCTTCCCAAAGCACCCACACAAACTTCCCGGAGGAAAGCAGATCAAGTCTCCAGCACTCACCTCCCCTTGCCTCTGGGCCAGCAGCCTGAGGTCAGGGAAGGCTCTGCCATGCTGGGCTCTTCTCTTTCAAGGACAAAACCCTCATGGAAACACTCCCTGGACTCTGTTCCCAGGGCTGCCTTTCCTGTCACAGGCTTTTCCCTCCACACCCTTTGATTTGGGCAGTGGATCTCATTCCTCACTGCACTGCTAAAAGCCAGTCCCAAGGTTCTGGGTACCCCCTCGGATGACACAGTTTACTGAGGGTGTGCTGAGGCTTCTTCTCCCACGTTGGAAAAGGGAGCCATGAAACCCAGTGCCCTGCTTCACAGCCCCTTAGTGCCAGGAGCATGCTCTTCCTCCTCACCCCCACTTCAAACCATCTTCCATGGAGCTAATCCTGATGTGTCCCAGGAGTGCATCAGGCAATGAGTATTTCACTTCCACAGAATACAGCAAGACACACAAGTGGGCACAGGTCAGGGGAGGAGGGTGGGCAGGACCTGTGTCCTCACTCCACGGGACTCTGGGTGGGCACTGCCCAAGCCCTGTACACGCCCCTCACCTCATTGCTGATGGTGGAGTCCCTGTGCATCATCCTCTGGATGTGTGAGTCCAGGCTGGCCCCCGAGGAGCACTTGGCCAGGGCTGCGGCGTGGGACTCCTTCTCGCGCTGCCGGACGATGGCCTCGCAGCCCAGCCACTCTGCCATGGTGTGCTCGTAGCACGCCCTGGTCTGCTCATCAGCCTGGGACACAGGGGGACACAGGGGCTGGGAAGGGCTGTGCCTGGAGAGCCCCAAACCAGCCCCTCCTGAGCCCCACACAGGGGGCTGCGCATTGGTGTCAAGTGTGGCTCACGGGACACGGCCACCCTCACCCTGCACGGTGCCTGAGCCACAAAACGTGGCCAAAATTTGGCTGGAAAAATGCCCACCCATCTCCTCCCTGCCCTCCCAAGGTGCACAAGGCACTGAACAGGAGGAGCTGCACGGGCCAGTGGCAAGCTTGGCCCTGCCAATTCCTGCTGATCCAAGTGTTTGTCCCAGTCCCACATCCCAGCCCAGACTGGGCACGAGGCCCAGTGGGCACACAGGGTGGGCTCTGCTGACAGACCCTCCCACTGGGCAGGACCAGGGCACAGCAGTGAGCACAGCAGGCTGCTGAGCTGGCAGCACACCCTCACCGACCTCCTTCCTCTCTGCTTCTGTCATCCCAAACTGGTAATGGCCCAGCAGGAAGGGCCACACAGCCTTCCTGATCTCGTGCTGGATCCCGCCGTAGTAGATCAGCCGCAGCAGCTCCTGGTCCTCGTAGCTCTGTGGGAAGAGCCTGGGTCAGGGCACAGCCACAGCCAGGACATCGGCTGTGTGGGTGTCCCCAGCCTGGCTGTGCCACCCTTCAGCACCCAGAGCACTCCCAGAGCCCGACCCCAGCCCCGCTGCCATCTGCTGCAGATGATCCCTCAGAACCCTGCTGAGGCTGCTGTGGCTGGAGACATTTTGGCTCTCCACACCAACGAGTGGCCCACCGAAGTCACCAAGGGCCACTGCTGTGCCTCTGACCTGCCAGCACATCAGGACCCCAGTCAGGACAGCAGTGACAGACACTGCTGCAGGCAGGCTCTGAGCAGAAGCACTTTAAGAAGAGCACTGTTCACTCCCCAACTCCAACACAGTGGTTAGGAGCCTCAGGTTCTGTCCAGCTTGGTTGACTTCCCTCCTTGAGGAACTCCTTGATGCTTTTCACCACCTTCCCCAGGCTACACCCACCGCCCTGGGCTTCAGCAGAGCTGGCTGTGTCCCCAGGCGTGGCCCTACCGAGCTGTCCTGCAGGTATCTGTGCCAGATGTCCACGGTGAGCCCCGCGGTGGCGCTGCAGGGGACATCGGGGGACACGATGCTGTGGTTCACCAGCGCTGACAGGTGGGTCCTCACCGTGGACAGGTGTCTGCAGTAGGCCAGCCCTGCAGCAGGAATGCGAGGAATGGCATTGGTAGAGAATCCTTACGGGTTTCGAATGATGACCTCGCAAATAGACTAGATACTTTAGAGAAATAGAATTACAGAAGAATGTGTTGTGGTAGAAGCCATGAGGGGTTATTTTGAGGTGATTGGCTTAAAAACTGGCTTGCAAATAGACTAGGTATTTTAGTGAAATAGAACTACGAAAAATAGACTTGTGAAAAATGTATTATAGTAGGATTCACGAGGCGTATTTTTAGATGATTGTCTTAAAGGCATTAGCAGCATTGTGTAGCAAAAGCTGACAGGGCAAAAAAAAAAGCTTATAATGTACTGTAATTAAGAAATAGTTTAGCTTCTGATTTTGGTGGTGTGAATTGTAACACCTGTACCATCTCACCCTTCACATGAGACTGAAAATGGAATAAAAATCCTTAAAACGCCTCTCAAGAGCTCCGTCTCTAGGTCAAAAAAAAAAAAGGATAATCTGACACAGGAACACCACACCTCAGCTGGGGAACTCTGGGAAACACGAGGATGAAGAGCAGGAGAAGGCTCTGGTCAGGCTGGGCCCTGGGGCAGACCCTCTGCAGGTACACCCAGCCCTCAGAGCAGGGATTCTGCTGGGACAGGTCCCTTATACCCCTTGTCCCTTGTCATCTTGTACCCCAGTGCTGCTGCTCAGGGGCTCCAGGCTGAGAGGCAGAGTCCAGCTGTTTGTTCCCCTCCCTGAGCACATGCAGCAGGCTGATCCCAGCTCCTGCAGCCACTGGCAGCTGCCCCAGCCCAGAGCCCAGGATCACCCCTCACACATCCCAAGGCAGCCTGATGAGTACTCACATCCATAGAAAGCCCGGGACAGGATCTGGTACTTCATGTTGTCACACAGCAGCTTCAGAGGAGCTCTGCCAACAAAACCACACGGGATGTGAGGGGAGAAAACGCTCCTGTTTATCCCCCTTCAGCCTGGCTTTGATCTCACTGATCCAGCTTGGTCAGGGATGCTGCCCGGGCTCAGAGCAGCAATTCCTGCTGCCAGGCTGTGGAGCAGCTGAGACGTGCCAGATGCAGGGACGAGGCTGAACTCAACCACATCCCATGAGCCTGCCATGGCTCCTGGGCACTGAGCCCTGGCCCTGCTGTCCCCCCGTGTCCCTGTACCTCTCGTGGCTGCAGCCATTGGCCGGGCCCCCGTCGGAGGAGCCGCTCTGGGAGCAGGAGGAGCAGGAGGATTTTCGGGTGCTGGGCTGCCACATGGGGGGCAGGACGGCCCCTGGAGCATCCATCAGGTCCTGGGGCACTGCAGGAGGGCAGAGAGGAGCATCAGCTACAGCCTGGCACTGCCCTGGGGTCAGGGAGCTACAGGGGCCCAACAGAGAGAGAGAGAGAGCTTTCATTGGCAAATGCAGCATCCCACTCTTCCCAAGCAGGACCCACCACAGGGAATCACTGGTGAGCTCAGGAGAAAGGAAAGAGCACTGATGAGAGAGAACCATCACTAATTAACCAGTTAATTCAGAAAGCTGATCTTAAACTGCTCCGTGCTGACCAAGGCAGAAACCCAACACCCAGAGAAGGGGCTGCAGAGAGAAAACTGAAATCAGCTGCTGTCCCAGCAAGAGTGGATTACTGGAAAAGAAAAGGCCCATCCCTCAAAAGATCCCATCCAAAGTTCAGGGAAAGAAGGGAGCACCCAAATCACAAGAGAGGAGGTGAAGACTTGGATGAAGAGGTGGAGAGGGACAGCAGGAGCTCTGCATGCTGTCACTTGTTAATCCCTGCTTAAACTCAAAGTGCTACTGCAAAGGCCTCGGGTCCTGCTCAGGTACCACCCACACACAGCCCAGGCCACGGGAATAATCATTTTTACTCCTCCTTGGGCATTTAATTGTGGTAGAAATTTCATCTTCTGGCTGGGCAAAGGTGTCCTCGCTCTCCCTTGGTCTTACTGACTTCTCCCTGCTTGTGATAAGGAATAAATGACATTGGCAGGAAAAATACTGAATTATTCCCACAAAAGTCCCTTCCCCTCCCACTGAACTGATGGGGCAGTGACAGTCAGTGGTGACAGGGACAGCTCTGCAGGGCCTCTCAAGTGACAACACAGGCGAGCTGAGCACCAGACCCAACCAAGAGCTCATTACACTGATGCCAAGAGGTGCCCAGAGCAGCATGGAGAGCTCGGGATGTGCCAGGGAGACTCAGACACCATTTAGGGATCACCACCATCCTGCTTCCAGCTGGAATCTTCATCATCTTCCCTCTCCCAGCAGTCACAGGTGCAAGGAATGGGTGAAAAGCACCATTAATGGCAACTGGAGACACAGAGAGAGGACAAAGGCACCAGTGAAAGGGGAGAAAGGAAGAATCTGTGGAGAAGAGAGAATGATGAGGTTCCACCCCTGGCTGGGGAGGTGCAGAGGAACAGCACAGGCTCTGATGATGCCAGCTGAGGAGATGGCAGCAATTCACTTCCCAGAAAATGTGGCCCCCAGCATGGAATTTTAAAGGGGTAGATCAAAAGGCAGCCACAGAAAGGCACATCTCTATCTGCTGGTTTAGCTTCAATCAGGTTTTTATCTGACTCACTGAATGATGTTAGTCAGCTGAAGGCAGGGAGGACCAGGTACAATCTCAACTGACGTTATGGAGGAGTCACAGCAGATGTAATTTCTCCCTCACAGCCTCCAAAATGCAGGAAAAAGGTTTCCATCAGATTTCAGAGCTTTTTTTTTTTTAAAAAAAAACACTCCACAAGCCTTCTACCTAAAACTGATGCTTTTCCCCTTATGAAATCAGCTCTGATGCCCCCAGAGGTCAGAAAACAGCTCTTGGCATCTCACAGAAGAGCGAGGACAAATGTACAGACATTTCAGCCAGACATTAAGAGGCATTTCTGGTTTGGAAAATCCAGCAGCATCCCGTCCCTCGAGTCAGGGACTGAAGACAGGTGGGTGCAGCCTGGCAGCACCCAGAGCAGGGTGCTGTGACCTTTGTGCTGCAGGAGCCACACTGAAGGAACATCACTGGATTTAGTGCAGCCTGGGGGCAGCAAAGGAACAATCAGCCCTGGAGGCTTGTGATGACAGAAGGTGGCCCCCAAGACACCAAAGTGAATCTTTTCACTGAAATTATGTGTAAGAGGGTTTTTTTATGACCATTAACACTGTTGTGCAGCTGCAGAAACAAAAGATTCAGTAGCAAGTGGAAGGTTAAAACAAAACAAAACACCAAACCATGGAATCATGGAAAGATTTGGGTTGGAAGTGAATTTAGAGACCATTTAATTCTGCCCCCTGCCATGAGCAGAGGCACATTCCATGATCCCAGATTGCTCCAAACCCCATCCAGCTTGGCCTTGGACCCTTTCAGGGATGGGGCAGCCACCATTTCTCTGTGCCAGCACCTCCCACCCTCCCAGGGAGGAATGATGACATTTAAGAGCAGACAGCACTGGCACAACCAGAGCTCCTGCCCTGGAGCCACCTCCTGGTTTGCCCCGTGCCCATCAGCTCCTACAACCCTCCCAAAGCCTGCCCTGCACTCACCAAACTCTGCCTGTGTCCCGGGGTAGATGATCCTGAAGACATAATCCGTGGCTTCATCATCTTCCTTGTCGGAGGCGGACTCGGAGGAGCCCTGGGGGCTTCTTTTCCTCAGTTTGGGAAACACCTTTCCCTGGGGGAGCAGAACATACACCTCATGAGCCACCCACTCCCTTCCCGAGCTCGTGCCCCACATGCTTTGCCATGTCTGCACATTCCCTGGGCTGCAGCAGCCCCTGGATGGAGTTTCCAGCTGCAGTTCAATCCATAACCCTGCTGGGCACAGGGTAAGCACAGCCCAGAGAACCAAACCCTCATGGGCAGCCCTCCCACTGCCACCACCCCAGAGCTTTCCAGAAGGGTCTGTCCAGCATGAGCTAAACCCAACCACCACATTTTAAGCCCCACCTTCCTTATAAATGTTGGGAGGGGATCGTTTAAAACACAGCAGCCACTAATGGCAGGCAGAGGGTCCAGCAGGAGCAGACACCCACCTTTCCCCGCTGTGACCAGAGGGGTGGATCCAGCTGCCCGTGGGGCAGGAGGCCGTTCTCCAGGCAGGACAGGAACTGCAGCAAGTGTCCCCCACGGGGGAAGCGCAGAGGTGGCCTCTGGATGCCATCCTGGCTCACCAGGACAACCGTGCCACCGCTGTCCACTGTTGGTGACAGACACGGCCATCAGGGAGGGAAACGGCACAGGCAGAAAGGCAGAGGGCAGGAAAGCTCAGGGGATGGAAAATAAGGACTTTCTCCCTTGTGTGGATTCTTCTCTAAGTCCATGATGAGACTCAGAAGGTCCTGGAAAAGGCTTGCTGGGATGGCCCCCTTGGAAATCAGAGCCCTGCTCTGCAGGGAGCACTCCCAGCCAAGCACCACAGCCAGGAGCTGGGGAAAGACTTTCCCAAAGTACTGAAATCACAGTGACCACCCAGAGCTCTGGAGCCAAAGCAGAACCACATCCCAGAGGCAGGATCAAGTGCAGGGTGACACAGCCCCCGGCAGCCAAGCTCTGGCCTTACCTTGCTGGTGACAGTGCAGATACACGATCTCCTCCAGGCGAATGGTCATGGCATAGTCCCAGTACACGCTGGAACAGAGGGACAAGGGAAGCTGTGAGCCTCAAGGGTGTGAGAGGCTCCCAATCCTGCTCCAGATCCCCTGGCACCAGGCAAAGCCACAGAAAGGATGAGATCCCAGAGCAGTGATGCCAGCCTGATGAGTGACAACATCCCTCCAGGACCAGGAACTGTCCCTGCCACCTCAGCTCAGCCTCAGTCCTGACCCTCCTGCCCTGTGTGGTTTCTCTGCCCTCACTGATCCCAGACACAGGAAATGTGTCCATGGATCCTGGCAACTGCAGGGAGGGACTGGAGCCCTGCAGAGCTGAGCACTCTCCTGTGAGCACCCCAAGAATCTCTCAGGAGCAGCCCTGGAGCCCCAAGACAATGTGCAGTGAGGTCCAAGCCTGGGCTGCTGCTCTACCCCAGGGAGGGGAAAAAAACCCTCACAATTGGTGGGGTTTTCTCAGAGCTCACAACAGATTTGGTCTCAGCTGCTCCTGTTCAAGAACAGTCTCAGCACAGGCACCTCGAGGTGTCTGAGCAGATCTAGAACACACTGGAGAGCTGGTGGCCAGCAGACAGAGAAGAGAGGCAGGGTTTCATTCCAGTGGAGAGTCCAGCACTGCTGTCCAAGGGTGTCAGCACTCAATCACATCCCACTTCTATGCAACAAATTGAATTTCCAGATTCTGAGCAGCAGCAGCATCTGCCACTTCACAAAAATAGTGCTTAAATAACATTAAAAACAGCTCGTGAAGGACAGGAAGGTGTGCAAGAGTCACTCCTTGTACAGTCATACTTACTGTGCCATCTGCCTCCACTCTTCCTTGGTCACGTCTTGACACTGGGAATTTTTAGAGCTTAGGCTGATGCCCAAGGCAAGAACTCAGAAAAGGGGTGTAGAGATGAAAACAGATTTTAGGGGAGGGTACCAGGCACAACTGAACAGCCCAGGGGCCAAGAAGAAAGGGGAGATGAAAAGAACACAAGTAAACAAAACCCAAAATACTACATCTGACAATGAATGAAACTGAGATCAAGTTTTGCTGAAGAAGATCCCTACTCCAGGTCATCAGCGTCCTAAAAACACTCCCACTTTCCTGGAGCCAGGAGAAACCCAGGAGCACAGTGCTCCTGGAGGGAGAGGAGGGCATTCCCGTCAGAAAATCCCCCAGGGCAACAAATGAAACCACTTTGTTTTGGAACAAGCCCCGTTCCTTCACTGAGCCCCTCCCAGCAGAGACACACCTCACCCCACCTCCTGCCACCCTCTCCCTGCCTCCTTCCCATGACGGGCTCAAGGACGATGGTTCTGCTCTGGGAAAACAGTGATGCCTTTTTGCATCCCAGATCCAAACTCTGACCCAGGGGAACATTTCCCCCCACCCTGTTTTGGCACACTCAGAGCCAGTCACCTCTTCTCATAGTCCAGGTCCCCCACGGAGCCATTCATCAGTTGGTTGGGGGTCCACTTCAGGGCCATGATGTCAGCAGTCTGGTGAAGGGACAGATATCCTGGGATTGCCTCCATGTCATCTCGCTTGGGAAGAGAAACACAGCGACACAGTGAGCTGGAAGATGTCAGAAGCACACAGCCCTGGAGCCCCAGTTGTGGCCCCTCACACGGCCCTGCCAGTCACAAACAGGGAGAAACTCTCTGTGTCCATGGAAAACCTCCCAGCAGAGACTCCAGGACACCTCGAGGCCTTGGAAAAGGGCTGAGAGCAACTGCCCAGCAAGGAAAACTTAATAGCTCCACCTAAAAGCAGTTTGCACTTCATTTATTTGACTGCAAGAAGCAGGAGAAGGAGTTTTGTGGTCAAGAATGGGCAGGGAGAGGAGCCTGTGTTTCTGCCCAGACTGGAGCAGAGCTCTTCCATCCCACTGGCAGGATCCCTATCACCAAGACCTCCACAGTCACATTCCATTCACTGTCTTCCCAGACAAAAAATGTGGTTTTCTCCACCCAAGAGCAATTTGAGATAGAAGAAGGTGCTGAGGAGCAGGGCAGTGTTTCAAAGCCCAGCTTTCCCAGCAGGAACTCACCGGCTGCACCAGGACGTTGTTCTTGCCATACAGGAGTGTGGCTCGGGAATTCTGGTGCAGGGACTCCACATAGTCCCTGGCAGACAGGGATGGCCTGTCATCCATGCTGCCACTGGAATGTCTTTTCTGGATCTGCAAGAGACATGCCCACAAACGTCAGGTGAGCACAGACACCCTCTGGCTTCCCAAAAGTTTATCTTGAACCTCATTCCCTCATCACTTATACGCTTATGAGAGTCGCTACTAGAAATCTTTCCCTCAGGGTCCTCTAAGGGGATTCCTGACTCTGTCCAAGCTCAGAGAAGCGCCAGGAGTGAGCTTTGTTTGCAATGCACAGAGCACATTCAGCTTTCTGCTCATCCATGATGGTCCCAAGGGACACAGACCCCGGGACGCATTGCCAGGAGGAGCTGGCATGCCAATGCCCTCCATGAGCCAAGTCCCCAGCACCTCTGCCTCAAAGACTTCCCTCATCAGAGGGCTCCACAGGCCTTTCCAAGCAAAAGGGAGCCCAGACCCTGTGGATGTGGGAGGAGCAGAGAGAGGCTTATCCCCCACTCACGCAGAGCGCCGGGCGCTTGGTGGGCGAGTCCTGGCGGCAGTGGGAGCTGTGGATCCTGTGCCTCTGCACCAGCTCATCTGCTGAGGGGTCTGTCCAGAAGTGGTCAGCAGTCTTCATCTTGGTGTATTCCAGCGCACAGGGCCCCACTGTGGAGAGAACATCCCAAATGTAAGGCAGCCAACCTTGATCCCACCGCCACAGTTCACCGCCTGGATCTGCAGATCGCAGCTTTGGGATCATGGGTTTGGAAAGCAAGGAGAGAAAGTGTTACCCAATAAAGATGCAAGAATTGGCCCATCCACAGGATCCATCAGGAGAGCTTCCTTCTCATAGTACTTACTAGAAGAAATAAAGGACAGCAGAATGCTGGAGCACTGCAAAGTTACAGACAGTGGTTTAAATCCCTGCCATGCCCTTCTCTTTCTGTATCTCCCCTTGATGGGAAGAGGGCAAGAAGCCCTCAACAGGCTGTTTCTGCCAGCTGAGAAATTCCTGGGGAACAACAACCCTCCTGCAGCACACTGCAAGCACCACCATCTCCTAACTAACCTGTCCCAGGACAGGACACCTCAGCCCGCAGATCCCAGAAGACAAGGACAGTGCAGCCCTAACAATCCAGCCATCACCAGGACCAGTGTGGCCTGTCAGTATCTTAGGGAGTGCACAGGGGTCACCAGCAGCAGGCCATCCATCCGAATCCCCAGGATGGGCACTCAGTGACACACCTGGCCTGTGCCATGCAGGGATTTTCCCTGGCCCGTGTGGACACTAGTGTGTTCTCAGCCAGCAACACCCCAGTGCCATGGACAGGGACATGGGTGGCCTGTGCCAGGGCTCACCTGCTGTTCTCCACCAGGTAGTGCACGATTTTATCCAGGACCTTTTCGAAGAGGGCTGTGCGGATCCAGAGGTGCCTGATGGCCTGAGGGGACAGGTTGGGCAGCTTCGGCACCTTGCGCACGTTCTCCGGGACCCCCTGGGCTTGGTTTCGCCTTCAGAGGTACAAGACAAGAGACAACAACAGCACAGGCTCATCCCTGAACTCTGAGGGAGCCCAGGGTGCTCCTGCCACCAGGAGTTTGGGGGTGTTGGCTGGGGGATCCCAGGGAATTGCATGGAACACAGCTCTGGAGGTGTTCCCTGTCCCCATCCCATCCCCTGCTGCAGAGGGGCCACACCTGCATTTGAAACCAGAGGTCACTAAATCAGTTCCCCACTGCAAAGACACCCCAGAACTCTCCTCTCCCTCAGCAGAATCCTCCAGCCCACACATCTTCCCACGGCTGAGCTCACAAGCAAAGCAGCTCATCTTAGGACAGCTTAAAATTCCTGCCCCCAGGTAACTGCTCCATCCATCTCCCTCCTAATTGTCCAAGGATGAGTAATCCTCTCCCAGACAGCAGCTGAATTACTGCAGGTTCAAGCCCTGCACACTGAGACACGCCAAACGTGGTTCCAGCTGGCTTGGTGAACTGGTCCATAAAGTGTGACAGCTCAGGAGCAACGTGCTCAGCTGTCCCTGAAGCACCCAGAGCAGGGGCAGAGAGAGCTAGAACTTGTCCACCCCTGCTTAAACCACAACCACAACTCAGTCTCCTAGAACCAAGTTTGGTCAAGAGATAAAAAACCCTGGAGAAGACCGAGCAATTCCTCCTGTCGAGGCTCAAGCTGGACCCAAACCCCACTTCCCACCCCAAAACCCGAGTGAGCAGAGAGGACTGGCAGCCAGGCCGGTGCCTTACGCGTTCTCAATGAGCTGCTCCAGGTCCTGCACCTTCCTGCAGAGCTCCTCTGCCAGGGGGAAGCTCTTGCCCACCTTCATGAAGAGCGCTGCGATCTTGTTGCTGCGCAGGAAGCCGGCCGCCCTCCGCTTCAGCCCGAACAGCACACAGCATTCCACGGCGGCTGCAGAGAGCACAGGCCTCAGGGTCAGGATATTCCCAGCTGGAAGGACCCACAGGGATCAATCCAACCCTTCCAGTGGCTCCATCACTGGAGCACACAGTTGTTAGCACCAGGCAATCTTGGCTTTATCAGCACCGTGCTCCATCCAGTCGAGCCGACCCCAGAGCTGCTGGAGCACCTTCCCCATGGAGTCAGGCTGAGAGAGCTGGGAATGTTCAGCCTGGGGAAGAGGAGGTTGTGTGAAGACCTCACAGCACCTCCCAGGATCTGAGGGGACTACAAGGAATCCAGAAAGGGACTGTTCATCAGGACCCCTCTTACTAGACCAGGTTGCTCTAAGCCCCATCCAACCTATCCGTGAACACTTCCATGGATGGAAGCTCCTAAAACTCCTCAGACAGTAAATCTGAAGGCAGAGACATCCCCACCTTGGCTTCAGGAAATTGTAATCCCATCCCACGTGGGAATTAACAACAAGCACCAGAGCTTCTCCAAGTAGGGCAATTAGGCTGACATTTTCCCTGTGGGTTTCTTGTGGATTGTAGAGAAACCAGCATCTCCCTGATGTTTTCCCTTCGGCCCAGTCTGAAGGGATAGGCACAGCTGGAACAGGAAGTTTCACTCCCTGTGCTGGGATGGTGTGAGTCAGGAGGAGAAAGCTCAGGAGCAAGGACAGGCACACTGAGGGTTTCTAAAGCAGCACAGGAAATGGGGCAATTTTCCTCCAAAAATCTCAGTGTTCATACAAACATTTTTCTGAAAAGCTGAAAGGAACAAAGAACCTGGGGATGAACCACAGGCAATGCCAGCAGCTCAGTGTGGCTTTGGGGACTCTGTTGGCACTCAGGGATACAAGCACTCATTAAGCCACTGTGGAAGGCTGTGCCTGACTCCATGTGCTGGACACTGCCCAGAGGCACTCACCAAACCCCAGTGAGTGCCCACACAGCCCCAGACACCTTCCCTGTCCCACCGTGGTGAGCAGGGATCTCGGGAGCCAGCGATGACTCCACAGAAAGACGTGCACAGGCACAGGCTCCGCCAGCAGCACGTTCCCAAAGTCCCCTGGGAGGGCTCAGGATGGATCTCTAGTGCCAATCCCAGACTGATTAAACAGCCTGATCAAAGCACTGGAAAATCACAAGGACCCACAGTCCTCAGGCCCTTGATCCAGGGGTGACAAGGAGTTCTGCTCCCTCCTCCCCGGGAAGCTGCTGAGCCGAACCCACTGGATGCTGCTTCACCTCGTGCCTGGAAAGGCACACTTCCCTCCAGCTGAACAACTCCATGGAGACAGGAAAAAGGCATTCCATGGAGCCCCATCAGCAGCTCCCAGGCTGGGAGAGGCTCATTATCCTGCCCTGCTCTGTGCTCTGCCTGAGCTCAGTGCTGAGCAGCAGCATCCGAGACACAGCCTGTGCTGGCAGAACAACAACAGGTTTGGGCCAGCCCAGCCCTGCTGACCCCCAGCAGCCAGGCAGAGGCACTGCATGGACGTGTGGCTTTGAAATCAGGCTCTGCACAAGCCCTCTCAAAGCCCAGAGGGCTTTGCCTGCCCCAGGATTATTTTTATAAATAAAATAAAACCCGTACTGCTCCACGGCTTTGCCAGAAAAGTCAACATCTCCCTCATTTGTCCTATGCTTCAAAGCTAAAATAGAAGTGACAAACAGCCCCACCTGCCTGGGACTGCACCCAGAGGTGCCCATTTGGAGTGCCCAGCCCAGGCCAGTGCTGAAAGCTCAGGTGCCCACAGTGGGTGAGCAGCCAGGGCTGCTCCTGCCCAGCTGCACTCCCAGGAGACTGAACTCCCAGTGCCACCAGTTGTGTTCCAAATTCCCAGCAGATAAATGGGACCAGTGGTGCTCCTGCTGTGCTCAGGTCATGGGCAGCACATCCCAGCTCCTGTGAGGAAGGGAGAAATCTCAGCTCCTGAAAGGCCTCTGGCACAGAGCATCAAGACAGAGCTGTCAGCAGCATCTGTTCCCAATGCCACATCTCAACCTGTGCACAGCACCACTCCTGCTGGCAAAACTACAGGGAAATGTGCAGCTTCCACAGGAAAAAACTCTCCTTGTGCTCTACTAAATCCAGGGGCCATGGCAGGATTTTTAAATCAGATGACTTTTGGAGCTCAGTTGTGTCACCACTGCAAAGAGATTCTCCTCATCCCTCAGGATATAACTTAGAGCAGAGCCAGGATATACAGGAAACGATCTACAGCAGACACACATGGTGCAGGGACCCTGCTCAGCTACACCCAGGTGAGGGGGGAGCCTAAAGACTGAAGCTATTGCTGAGCTGCCCAGAGCTCTGATCCAAACCCCTGGGGCTGAGCATCCTTGGCTGACGTGGCCACCAAAGCCTGGGCTCCCAGGGCCCCGCCGCCGGCTCCCCATCATCCTCCCAGGGCAGCCTGGACGTGACACATGCCAGCTCCTGTTTGTCTGCTCCAAATCCCCCCTCACAGCACCACGAGGGGGGCCAAGGGCTGCTGCCCTCCCCTGGCAGACCCCTGGCTCCATCCCGAGGGGTTTGTGCTACGCTGGCTGAGTGGAGGGCGTGAGCAGGGCTCTGCTGGGAAGGCAGCTCCTCTCTCTCTCTCTCTCTCTCTCTCTCTCCAGGGAAAAGGGCAGCTCTGGCAGCCAGATCCAGGCTTGCAGCACGCTCTGCTTGGCAGGGAAAGAGGTTATTTATGAGCTCGCCCAGCTCCTGGAGAGACACAACACCGGGGATGGTGAAGGAACCATTCCGGTGAGGGGAACAGCAGACGGAGCAGGAGGGGGACACCAGGAACCACGGAAAGGGCAGCAGCATCTTAAGAGGCCAGAAGGAGCCAAGGAGCCCTTCCAGCCTGGATGCTTCAGCTCCTTGTCTGAGGAGCCTATAAATAATCCCAGGCTGAGAAGCCTCGTGCTGCACAGAAAAGCAGGGAATGAGTCACACCTGGAAGTCTGCTCTGCTTTTTCGATGCCACTCAGGGGCCACGGGCTGGGAACAGGCTCCTGAGTGCCTCTGATGTGAGGGCCCAGCAGGTAAGGAGAAAGCCCAGCCCCCTTCCCTTCAACTCCTATTCTGCAACAGCAAAGGAAAGATTTGGACTCGACAGACTTGCAGCTGAATCGATTCTCAAGGGAATTTAAAAATAAAATATTATTTCTAGTCCTTCCTCAATGGCTGCACACACTGCCAGCACCCCTCCCTCTTTTGACACGTCCCTGTGTATTTTAAACACAAAGACCTCAGGGAACTCCAGCCTCTGCCAGAACAATCCATGCTCTGGCACTCTTCACTTCCCCATCCTGAGGTCCTGGAGCTGGAATTCCTGTTCCCAGGAATGGCACAGCCCAGGCAGGGAATGCACAGCACCAAAAGCCCCAGTCCAGGGCAGCATGGGAGACTCACCACAAAAGGAGATGATGTGGCTGCTGTCCTCATGCACAAATTTCCTTGTCACAGCCTCCTCCATGATCTGCTTCACCTGCAGGACAGAGGCAGTTAGGGAAAACATGGAATTTCAGCCATGGACCAGAGCCCTGCAGTGTGGTGGGTGCACAGGAATCTCCTCTGCTCCAAGGTTTTCCCAGTGGCACAGGAGATCTCACGGAGGATTGGTGCAGCTCTGCCTGCTGAGCATCACCAGCTACTTCCAAAAGTCAGGTATAAAAAGGGGATTGTTTCATTTCTGAGAAACTTCACAGGAGGAAAACAATGGGCCGAGAATTAACTGAGGGAACTGAGCATCACTTAGATAAAAGTCATCTAATAAAGGTACCCAAACCTCATATTTAAGGTTTTTACAGCATTGTTCTGCTCTCTCATTTTGCTTGACAAATTTCCTGTGACAGAGCTGTCCCAAATGACTGCAACTCTCCATCAGTGCCCAATTCAGTGATCACCTGGCACCAGCTGTGCCCAGGAATTCCATTTGCACAGCAGCGCCAGCAGCTCTGCCCTCTCTGACTCACAACTGGCACTCAGCTGATGCAGAGGAAGCTGTCACTTAGTGCTCATCAGGGGCACCATTAGGGGACAAAAACAGATAGGACCCCACACAAATTATGAGGGTAATTTTTGCAGGGAGCAGACAGGAGGTCAGCCCCACCAGGTCAGGTCTGGCAGCAGAGTGGTGACTTCCATCCCCAGCTGTCACTCTCCCTAATCCTGCTGCAACCAGCCCGAGCTCAGCTGAATCTTTATTCAGTTCCCAACCCCTTTTCCTTTCAAACACAGCTGCCAGCATGCCTGGTTCTCATCTTCCAGTGCCTCCATAACATCTTGGGTTTGGAAAACACAGGAGAAAGTGTTCCCAGCACAGAGCTGAGGGTGTGAAGGAAGCTCTGCTTAGCAAGGTGTTCTCCCTTAGGGCACAGGGAGGAGGGAAATACAGCAGGGCAAGGCTTGGCCAAGCAACCCTTGCATGAATGAGAGACCTTAAATAGCATCATTTGGGGAATTAACCTCCTCTGAAAGGTGTAATCAAGGTCAGTTATTCACCGCTGACAGCTCCATAAAGGAAATTCTGAGTATGGATTAAGAGCAGAGCCCTCTCTGGGCCAAGAGCTGCTCCTGTCAGGTGAGATCCCTGATCCCTGCTCGGTGACTAACAGAGCCCTGAGACTTCCCTGGGTGCCAGCAGCTTGGATGAGCTGGTACTGAGTCAGGAAGTCACAGCAAGGAATGTCACCAAGATGTGGAGCTCGGGACTGGAGGTGGCTCAGGGCGCTGGGAAATTCCTCTTGGCACAGCAGGGTCCAGCTCCTGCGCCTCCCACATCTCCCACATCCCAGAGCAGAGCACTCAGAGCAGGGACCCCACCTGCAGGAACACCCCAGGGACCAGGATAAAGCTCCATCTTCCACCTCAGTGCTTTATTGTGTCCTAAAACTGCAGCTGCATTCCTGATCTCCCACCTACAGTTTTCCCCTTGTCCCAGTGCCCCAGGGAAGGGGCAGCTGCAATCCTCACTGAGGGCTCTTTGCTCCAGCAAGGTTTTGTTTGACACTTCAGCAACAGAAATGGGGACAGAGCAAGTCCCAGCAAGAGGAGAGGAGCCTCTGTCTCCCACACATCCCCTGGCCTTGGCTGCAGGAGGGGATCAGGGAGGGGAAGCAGGACACACCTCGTGTCCACCAGTGCCCAGGTGCCTGCCCTTTTCCTCCACCTGGAATTCCACGTGTCTTCTGGCAGCCTGTCCCAGCCCAGGAGCCATCCCTGAGCACCCCTGCTAGGGACCTTCACATCCTCAGGGATTCCCTGAAATCTGGCTCTCCCAGCTGGCTGAGCCACCCTTGTCCAGATGGCTCCTGACCCTCACCCAGGCAGGCTGAGCTTCCTCTGTCAGCAGGACACAGCTCTTCTCTCTCACACACCCAACTGATCTCCCAGAAAATGATGGCACACATACTAAATGTACACTCGTGGCAGCACTGGTGGTATCAGGATTTTAACCATCCCTCACCCCCCAAAAATACACCTGAAAATGAATGTGTAGAGGTCTGTGTAAGCAATATATTGAGATATTTGTCATAAATTTCAATACACTGACACGATGCCTGCAGTGCCTCAGGCCACGGGGCCTTCCCCAGGGCAGTGACCATCTGTCTGTCCATCCAGGACAGCAGGACACGGCTCTGACTGGGCATTTCAGTGCCAACACTGCACAAACCACCTGCACGCTCGAGGCACAAACAAAACACCTTCCAAGAGACACGGTTTAGTGGAAAATTACTCATTAAAAGTAAAAAAAAAAAATTTTTTTTGCATTGCGTCGGCTGAGGTTGTAAGGCTAAAAATAAGTCGAGGAAGTCTAAAGGACTGGAAGTGGGAAGGGCACTGCAACAAGGGAACTCATCCTGGGGTGTGAAAAACACAAACAGCCCCAGAAGGTTGAGGCCAGACAGACAGACAGACAGACATGGTAACACAAAACAAAAGATATCTTGGAATCCTGGAATGGTTTGGGTGGGAAAGGACCTTAAAGATCATCCAGTTCCACCCCCTGCCATGGGCAGGGACATTTTCCATTATCTCAGGTTTCTCCAAGCTCCATCCAACCTGGTATTGGACACTTCCAGGGAACAGAATCAACACTTCCAGGGAATAGAACCAAGAGATTCCCAACTCTCTCTATGTACCAAGAAAATTTTCCAACAAAACTGCCTCACATTTGCCCAAACAAACAGACACAGCTGGCATCTGTAGGACAGCTCAGAGCCAGAGAACCCCAAAACTCCTGACAAATCTCCCATGCTGTTGTCTGCAGACCCCAAAGGACTGTCCCTCTCTGAGCAGCTCCCCACAGCCAGCTGGGATCACCACCACCACAGCTGGGACCTGCCACGTGCTCCCGGATCCACCAGGAATTTGTGACATCCCAGGGAGGGGAGGGAACATCAGGAGGGAACATGGGCTCAGCCACACTTGGCTCCCTCCACAGGGAAGACTTGAACAGCCTCTGAATGTGCTGCACTCCAGCATTTTAATGCTAATTCTCAGATTGTGGCCAGAACAATCCCAACAGATGAAGCTGCCCACTCCGGATCTCATGCCAGCCTTGGAAAATGAGATGTTTGCTCTTCTTTTGTTAGAAAGGAAATTAAAACAGCAACTAATAATTTAGCTGTAGGTAAACTCCAGAGGAATATCATCCAGTGTTCCACAACAGCACAAACAAACCCCCTGGCTCCAGCTGAGAGCACAGGACAAGTCCCCCCAGAAAGTGAAATCAAACCCTCATGTGTCCAACATCCCCAGGCTGGGATAGAGGCTTAGACCTCTCTGCTACAAAATTCCCAGGGATATGCACCATTCAACGCCCAGCTTTGCTGTCACTCAGCCCTGTTGTCATTTGCACTGCTGGAACAAGACAAATGTTATCACAGCCACAGCCACCACCGAGGTGCAGGGACCAGGAGCAAGCCAAGAACTCCACATTTAGATAGTCCAAGGCAATATTGACTCACAACTGTTCTGCCTGGTCAGACTTTTCCCTATAGAACCTGTACTCTGGATCATTCAGGGATGCTTGCAGTCTATTTTCCTGCCTCTTCACTGGTTATTATGGCGTTTCTGTGGAAGCACAGCACCTCCTGTCCATTTGGCCATGCTCATAACTCTGTGAAATCGTTTACAGCAAGCCAGATGCAAACAGAGTCCCCAGGGAGATCCTTTTCCCAGTCCTGTTCCAGGGCCAAGCTTGCTCACATTGCCACAGCCTGAGAGCAGCTGTGGGGATACTCCTGGTCTCCAGATCCAGGAATGGGCCTGGCTGCCATATCCAGCACCAAAAAAAAAAATGCCTGGATGAGCAAAAAATGAGCCACACACTGGAGCCAAAGCAGTGGGAGAGCATCTTATCCCAAACCCAAAGGATTTCGAGCCAAAAATGGAGAGAGAGATGGGAGTGATGATAATGGGGATAGATGATGGAGATGTCTCCTGCTCCCAGTGAACACCCACCTCAACACAGGGTGTCTGATGAGGTGGATGAGATGCTGCAAGACCAGGGCCAGGAAGCTGCACTGCCTGTACCCCCTCAGAGTCACAGAATTCACCACAGAATCACGGAATTGTTTAGGTTGGATCAGACCTCCACTGAGCCCAACCATTTACCCAGCACTTCCAGGTTCATTGCTCCTGTTCTATCCACCTGGCCCAGGAGAACCATCAAGCCCTCAAAAGACATCAAAGAGCAAAATAATTAAAAAGAAAACGAACCCCAAACCCCCCAAACAAATTATGAAAGAGGCTTTAAACGTGATTTGCTTTTGTACATTTGCTTTTCAAATTCTTTTCTAAGCTGGAGCTTTCTCGTTCTCATCACTGCTTTGATTATGTGTTTGAAGTGAATTCTTACAATTCTTTTAAAAAAATTCCCATTTTCCATATCAGTTTTGGTGCAATGAGGCATTCATTTGCTGTAGTCTGAGCTCTCCTGTAGCTGCTTCTCCCAACCAAGGTCTCTTTCCACGAAAAAGCTCCCCAGGAAGCAGCTCCCCCTGCTCCAGAGCTGTGTCCCAGGCAGGGCTGTATCTGCAAGGACAGATCCCCTGCACTGCAGGGGAATATTTCTCAGCAGGAATGTAAACCTGGTTTTGCTGCATGTACCAAAGGTGTCCAGGGCAAAGCAGGTGCAGGATCTCTGCTCAGCTCCAGGACACAAGGACATTATTCCAAACCCCAAGTCCTTCTGGTGCCCACAGGAGTGTCTGTGTGCAGGGAATGCTGGAAGGAAATCCTGGGATGTTTCATCACACTGCCCATGCTGGAGCTAAAGCCACTTTTTTCAGCTAAAGCAGAACTTCTCAGACTGAAACCTCTCAATAACCAGATTTATCTTTTCATTTGGAAATGAAATGTCTGCCTGTTGCCTGCCTTGTTGCTACAACACCCTTTTTTAGCAGCCTTGTGGATGAAATTCCCATTTTCAAACTGGGTGCTGCAGGATTCCCTGTTTCTCCTGTACTACCACGTTCCTCATCTCTCCAGCACCAAACACCCTGATTATCCCAAAAACAGGTCCAAACAGACTGTCCAGCACCACCACGAGCTGCAGCCACACTCTGACACTTCCCTAAGAGACCACTAAAAAAAAAAAGAAAAATCCCAATGAATTGTGCTCAGATCAGTTAAAACACTCCCAGCTGCAGGGCACAGGCACCATTTATACCCAGAGACATTCTGGTGGCCCCTGGCACGAGGGGACAGCACAGGGACAGCTCTGATGGCACCAGGCACTTGCCTTGAGAGCCATTTGGCAGCTCCCCTGTTCTGGCTGCCTCAGAAACATCGATCACCCTCCAGCCCACGGAGACCTTTCGGCTTTTCTAAAAGTCTTATTTAATTATTGATGGCCTCTTGCTGAATAAAACATGGCACCTCCTGCAGCTGAGGGATCCTCCATGTGACACACAGGAGGGAATTCCAGGCCAGCCCTTTCCCAGGAACCAGGGGTGTTTCCCAGCTGAGGAATGGGATGTGGCTCCTTGGGGGATCAGGGAGGAGAAAAACTCCGAATATTTGTGTGCAGTTTGCTGGAAAATGAATTTAAGACCTGTTAATGGAAGGAGCCGTAATGCAACATTGCACCCTGGGGGACACAGGGGTGATCCCAGCCACGTGGACTTGCTGATGGTGTTTCCCACCAGGATTTCTTCAGAGAGCACCAACTCTTGGCCAAAAATCCGTGCTTACAACACTAATTTAGGCTGCCTGAGACCACGTTATAGCTGGTTCTATTCCCGTGGTGCTTGTCAAACGCACATTTCCACGCCATCTGTGGGCACCGCTCGCTGTAAATGCTCAATACAGACATTTAAGGAAACATTTAAGGCAAACTTTAGTCATTTCTGTGTTTCCAGCACACTCAGCCTCGAAGCTGGGTGCTGTTCTCACCACGTCCCAAAGCTCCTGTTTTTCCACCCTGACGAGGCGGATCCACTGAAACGTGGCAAAGGGTGATGCTGAAACCAAGGGCAACTTCCAAAGCTCCAAACTGCCCTGAGTATGTGCAAAGCCAGGTATTTCCATGGCAACAGCCAGGATGCTGGGAGGGAGGAGGGCAGGATATTTTGGCAGCAGAGGACAGAGGGTGGTCCCCTGGCCCAGGGGAGGTGTGAGGAAGGGGAAAAGCATCACAAAACCTGCTCTGGGGATGAAGGCTCAAGCCAGGGGTTTCTGGAGCTCGAGAGCCCTGGTGCAAAGCCCTGCTTTTATCTTGAAAAGGGGAGGAAATGGTCCCCAGTGATCAGTGCTGCTCTTCAGAGCAGATCGATGCAGGCAATCGAGAAATGCTGCATTAAGGGCCCTCTGTTCTCTCTTGGTACAGAAACATCTGAGAAAAGGATGCTCTGGGTGCTTGAGAGACATCAGAGGGTCCCCCTGCCAACAGCAGCTTTCATTACCAACCTGCAGCTCATCATCCTCATCCTTATCTTGCCTGAACACTTCTGACAGCTACACAAAGGCCTTTTGCCTTTTTTTTTTTTTTTAATAAACTGGCCTTGAGAACACTTAAAGCTCTCAACATTAATTTTTCAAATCCTAGTAACATTAAATTAATTTACAATTTTCCACCCATCCAGAATGAAATAGCTGGCACTGACGCCTGCAATCTGATATTTAGGGATGGCAGGCACACAGAAAAACAAACCCAAGCTGCAAAAACATTGCTCTTACCAGTCATTTGTGTTATTTAGCCACAAAGCAGGCAACATGGCTGGGGCTTCTCTGAAAGGGTGGGAGGAAGAGACTGACTGTTGTTCCCATGACACATGATGGAAGAATTAGTCAACATCTACCCAGTGACAACCACTCCAGCTACTGAAAAATAAACAATATTTCTGGTAGAAGACAAGCAGGCTGTGGTCAGCTCCCATTTTTTTGGAAAGAATTCTAAGAACAGGCAGCAAAATGTTCGATGCAGGTTCAACAGCTCCTGAGGAGTAAAGACTCAGAGCTGCTTCCCGAGTGGCAAGTTAAACATAAACTAAGTTTTTGCAGAAGAACAACCAAGATGACTGTTTGCTTTCATACAGCTTTTCACTCAGCTCACATTCCAGGGACACGTGTGCAGGTGGATTGCACCTGCTTCTCTTCCTCTCAAAAACACACCTCAGGACTCTCCTCTATTCAAAACACTTGTAAAAGAAGGGGAAGCAGAGGGTGCAAAGGGGAATACTTTTAGTTGAAAACTCACACCCCTCCAAACCTGGGTATTTCAGGCTCGTTCCACCTGAAAAACGCTCTAAAAAATAAATCAGAGAATGTTGGTCATGCTGCTTATCCTGCACAACAGGGCACGGGATGCCTCACAAAGTCAGATTTCACTCCTTCCCTTGCAGCCTGCTGACAAACAGTCAATTCTGCAGCTTCCAGGGCTGGTTTGATTTATTATGACCATATGGGGATGGGTGGGGGGGAGGGAGGAAGAAGATGGTGACAGATAACAGAGCTCATCTCAACATCCACTGCAGCACAGGACTTCTCCAGAATCCTTAACCATGGCAACAGCCAAATACTGAGGGCTGTTCAGTGCCCTGGGTGATTCCAGTTTATTGTTTCTGTCCCTGCTTGGATCAGACCTTCTTCCCAGTGTTTGCCTCACTCAGTCATGGCCCTGGGGTGACAGATGTGGCACAGCTCCCCAAGGACAGCCCTGCCTGCCCCTGTTCTCAGCTGGGCTCACCTGCACTGAGAGCCCTGGCCCGAGCAAAACCAGGCGTGGCCTCGTGAAATGAGAATAACACAGGTTTGAGAAAGGTTAAAATTCTGAAAGTGGGGGAAAAAAAAACACCCAAATTTCTGCAACTGGCCCTTCCTCCTGCTCCTTGGAGTCTGCACAAGCTCCTGACTTAACCTGAGGCCAGCCTAGAAGAGGGAGGAAAACCAAAAGCATGAGCAAGGAGCAACAGGCACAAGAATGCCCCACCTGCTCCCGGATTCAGAGATGGTGCTGAATAATTAACTCCATGAGCTACAGGATCGTGTTTCCCCAGGTTTGTAAATCCTAGCAGAGCAAAGCCCAGGTGGAGAGCACAGGTCTTCCATGGACTTCCCCCCCCTGTGTGGCTGTGCACCCACAGCCCCCACTGCTGGACCCAGCCCCTGGCCAAGCGCAGCACTTCCAGCAGCAGTGGAAGGCAAATCCCAAGGGAATGGCAACAACCTGCACAGGCAGGGAGGCCACATCCACATCAACACCCTGGACAACGGGATCACCAGGAAAAAGCCTCTGCTCCATGTCAGCACGAAGGGGCTGCTGGAGAGAGCCCAGAGCATGCCAAAACCCCAGGTCACGGCACCACGGTGGCACTTCACAGGGCAGGAGGGTTTTCCCTTTCCCTCCCTCAGGATTTACCGGCATTCACCAAACCCACGTTATCTCCTCAAAAGCCAGCAGGAGGGCACGGGCCAAGCCCAGCTCTGCTCCCTGAGGTACCAGCTCCACTTTCCCCCAGCACAGGGCGCTGGGAAGGGGCAAAGCTGGGCTCTGCAGGCCACCACTGGAGAGGCTCTGGGGGAAGGCAGGAGCAGCCACCCTGCAGCAGCTGTCTCTGCACTCAGGAGCTGCCACAGACAGTAAAGTAATGAGATGGCAGCTCTATCCACAACGCTAAATAAATGTCATACCCTTTTTCCTGGTTTAATAGCCGTTGCTGAGGCAACCGGTAGTATTCCTTTAGCACCACACCCGGCACAGGATTAAAGGTGGGAAGAGGTCTGGATGGGCAGCTGCCACCCTCCCCAGACCCACCACCCACGGGGCTGCTTCTCCCGACTCCAAGCAGCGCCTTCCACTCCCCGGGAGCCTGAAAACCGGAGAACGAGATGCTCGTAACACCAGAAACAAAACACCACACACATATTCCCTCCAACTCCGGCATCCCGGGAGGTGACCTGCAGGGACAGAACGTGGGCAGGACATGACAGCAGCTCCCGGTGACCCAGCACCGGGCAGGACTCGGCTCCGTGGCTCGATGGACCGTGGGCTCAGGTGTAACACACGGGATAAACACGGGGCTCGAGGCAGCTGAGCACGAAACAACGCGCAAACTAACAGAGTTAAAGATGCCTGAGAAGAGGGAGCACGGCGAGATGAGAAACGCCATCACCCTGCACTGGGCACACATTTTTGGGCAACCCCCTCCCTTTTCCTGGCCGGGGTCCCCAGCACCCGCTGCCCCCCGCCCTGCCAAGGAGCGCCGTGCCGCGGGAGGGCTCGTCCCATCCCCGCTCCCAAGGGAAGGATGCAGCAGCGGGAGTCGCCTTTTTTCCCTGCGGAAAAATCCCAAGTTGTGGCGTTCTCTGCCCCCGGCTAGAGGCGATTTCCCAAGGATGCGGGGCTCTGGGATGCGGGGCACTGACGCTGCAGGGATGCTCCTCAACCCCCCCGGGACCCGCAACCACTCCCGGGTGGGCTCTCGGCCGGGTGGGCTCTGGCCCTGGCTCCCGGCTGGTTTTTTGGGGGGCTCTCAAACCCGCGGTAGCAGCAGCCGGAGCCGGCGGATGCCGCGGGCGGGCACGGAGCTGCCCCCGGGCAGGAGCCGCCGCAGCCGCCGCTCCCCGCGGGCACCGGGCCGGGGCTGCTCCCGGGAGTCCCGCACCCACCTCCTTCTTGACGGTGCGCAGCAGCCGCTGCCGGGTCTCCGCCTCTGCGGGGAGAAATGAGGAGAAGACACCCATTAGTGCGGCCCTGCCCTGCCCTGCCCCGCCACCCCCGGTCCCGGTGCCGGTGCCCGGTGCGCGGTCCCCGCCCGCCGTACCCGCCGGGGCCGCCGCCATGGCCGCGCTCGCTCCGCAGCGCCCGCAGACTGCCGGGCACCGGGCCGGGCCCGCCGGGCCGCACCGCCCCCCGCCCCGCCGGGGAGGGGCCGCGGCCGCCGCCAATCCGCGACTGGCACCGGCACCCCGGTACCCCCGGCACCGGTACCCCCGGCACCGGCACCCCAGTACCCCCGGCACCGGCACCTCGGTACCCCCGGGCACCGGTATCCCGGTAGTCCCGGCACCCGCAGCCCCCCGGCACTCCCAGAACCCCCCGCACCCCCGGCACCCCCGGCAGCGGCAGCCCGAGGGGCGACCGGGTCCGGGCCGGTTCTGTCGCGGGTGTCTCAACCGGGAGCGGTCCCATGGTGCGATCACAGCCGTCCCCCGGCTCCCGGGGTCGCCACCAGCTGACCCCCGTCACCGCAGGCAGGTCCCCGCAGCCCCGAGGTGTCCGGGGATGGCGGAGCTGGGTGACACGGGACGGGGACAGCCCTGGGGGTGTCCCCACACATGGGGATTGCTGGGGCTGTGTCTGGGAACCTCGGGCAGTGGGGTTCGGGGCTCTGGGGGTCTCTGGCAGGGGCGAAACAACCACGTTCTTTTCAGTCATGAGCCATGCAGGTGAGCTCCAGCACAGAGGGAAGGTGACAATGACCAGAGACCTCCAATGCCTCCTCTCAAAATCACACCACCACAGCCCCTCGGAGAGTGTGCCCTGCCTGCAGCTCCATTAACATCTCTTCTTGTTTTCCACTTCCCTCGTTTACTGTTCCAGGACATTTCCATAGAAACGGCATCCTGGCTCCTCCGCAGTCCAGTTTCCAATAACTACAGACCGCGTTCGTGCGAGGGCAGCGGCGGCCGGCCCTGCTGCACGGCGGCCACCGGCACGGCCCGCTGCCACCGCCACTCAACCCCGGCACGGACGGCAGGGACACGGTGTCACCCCCGCCAGCCCCCCCAGAATGACCCCAGAGCTGCCTCGGAGCTTTTCCTCCCGTGTTCCTCCTGGTAATGACAGCAGGGACCACAATCCCGATGTTCCCTCCACTGCCCAGGCTGTCGGGAGAACAGGAGCGAGCTCTGACCTCGGGATTAATCCGAATTCGGTCCCTTCTGTACCTCCCAGGGGCCAGGAGGAAGCCCGCCCCGTATCCGTGTTTCCGTGAACTCTGTTTGCTTTTCGCTGTTTATTTGCTTGTTAAATACCCGTTAGCAGAGGTGGTGGCAGCACAAATGTTACCGAGCTGCAGCTCGAGGGAATGTGATCGCTGCACCAGACAGGTCCCAGAATCTTCGGGAGAAAATCGTTTGAAAAAAGGAAAGGGACAAACTCCCCCCAAACCTTGCTGGTTCCTTTTCCTTGAAAAATTCTTCTTTAATCCCCGTATTAAAGACAGGTGGGAGTCTATCGGCCCCTGTTTTCTGGAGCTTGGAGAGCTTAAATGTGAGCACGTTGATCTATACTTAATGTGATTAAGTTATATCTCTGAGTATCATGCTAATTAAATTAAACTTCCCACTGCTGCCTCTGAGGCTTAAGCAGGATAGTTGTTTTAAGATCACAATTCACTCCCCTGCATTTCCCTGCACGGATGAGCAGATGGGACAAAAGCATTCTGCTGATCAAGCCGTCGTGGTGTTTAGAAACAATTTCTAAAGCAATGGATAGTCATATTTAAATCTGATTGGAGTAGGATTTAAACTCTGCATTTTCAATCTGAAGCGATTTGTGCTCTGAATAAGGAAAATAACAGGGGAAAAGCAGAAAGTAAGCGGATGAGGCAGCGCACAGACTGCCTGACCGCGATGTCTCAGGTGTACAAACAGGGTATTGGGAAGGAATTCTTCCCTCTGAGGGTGCTGAGGCCTTGGCACAGGGTGCCCAGAGAAGCTGTGGCTGCCCCCGGATCCCTGGAAGAGTCCAAGGCCAGGCTGGACAGGGCTTGGAGCAGCCTGGGACAGTGGAAAATGTCCCTGCCCATGGCACGGGGTGGCCTTGGATGATCTTTAAAGTCCCTTCCAACCCAAACCATGACCTCCAAGGTTCCATGACCTCCCCAAGACACCTCTCCCCATGCCCTCCTCCCATCTCCAGCAGCTCTTTCCACCTTGCAGCTTCCAAAACCCCGCGGGGATTTCAAAGCTCTGCCCTGATCGATGTGACAGCGCGGCCCTGCCCCGCTGCCGGAGGAGCCGCAGCCGCATGAGCGGAGGGGCAGCGGCGAGAGGAGGCGGCGGGACCGGAGCACCGGCAGCGTTCACGGCTCATTCATTCTCCAGAGACCCCCCGGGGGGATCTGTCAGGGATGGAGGGACTGAACCGACGGCTCGGCTGGAGCAGTGCCCGGGAAACGGAGCCCCGTCCGTGCCGGAGCACAGGGAGCTCGCAGACAGCAACGTGAGCATCTCTGCGCCGCAAAAGCTGCACGGCTCCGGCTGGGAGCGGCTGTGGGGATTGCTCCGGCCATGGACGTTCCTGCAGACCCAGCTCTGCCCGCCCCGGCTGTGATTTCATCCCTCGGTGTGAGGGAAACGAGGGATTCTTCAGGAGAGAAAGGAGCTTAGGTTTAAACAGACGCCGGAGTTTGAACAGCCGCTACTTCACACTAGGAAAAGGGTCTCTGTCCAGTGCTCGAGGGATGCTGGGGGCTGTCCCTGCTTCCTGCAGACCCCTGAGACCCCTGGCAGTGCCTGGGCCCATCTGCTGAGCCCTCCATGGGTACAGGGGGGTCTCCCGATTGTCACACCGAGCCATTCCATGAAAACTACCCGGAGAAAAGCACTGTCAGCAGCAGAGAAAGAACCATTACTTATTATCTATTATTATCTATTCTTTTTCAAAGTTGCTACGGCACCAGCCGCCTCAGTTCTGTTATTTATGCCTCGCGATGGTCTTTGGTCGGGGGTTAAGGCACGCTCTGCAGGCAGGGGACATTTCTCCCCTTCACCCCAAAGCCCGGGACAAGGACGGCCCCTCTGGCAGCCCCCACAGCCTCGGCTTTCATCTCCACTCCCGCGGTGAAGGATTGGGACCCACGGCTCTGGAAAGTCCCAGGAGGGACACAAATCCCACATAAGCCGCAGCAGATGAGCTGTCCCTAACCTGTGTGCTGGCGCTGGGCTCGGGGGGAGCCACACCAGGCTCAGGAGCTGATGGAAGGGTTGTGCCGAGACCCCCCCAATCTCTGCTCCCTCTCCTCCAGCCCAGGGATCACCCTGAGCCCCCCAACCCAACCCCTTCACTCGGGGAAAATCCTCATTGCTCCACGTAACCCCACCAGTGGAAAACTGCTGCATTTCACAGGAGAGGTGTTCAAAGAACAATGACTTCGTCTTTAAACAACACTAATCTCAGGTTCCACAGTGGAGAGGGAGAAGCCCGTGGAGTGCAGCCCACCCTGTGTAGGGAATGACAGGACTGGACCCACTTTTAGGCTTTTCCAACCTACACAATTCCACGATTCTGTGATTCCGTCCTATGACAGCCCGAGCAGCCAGGGCCAGACACACACACACACATACACAAAAAAAAAATTATAAATGTGCTTTTAACTGGAGGTTTCTAACGGGTCTCCGTGCATGTGCCTGAGGGATTAACAGTGTCCAGAGGCTTCCCGTGCCGGGCAGCTGCGTCACGTCGTCACAGCAACCCACTCACCATGGCCCTGGAGCCGCAGCTCCCACTCCATCTCTCCTGTAGTTTCTTTTCATTACAGACGGGAAAGGCTGTGAAAGCCGGGGCTGGAGGCCCCCAGAGCCCCGGGAGAACCCAGTGACCCCGGGTCTGTGGAAGCCCTGCACAGACATGTTTCATTGCAATGAATGTTGCTGTGAAACTGTCACGGGGCAGAGCGGTGGCTTTGAGGACGCTGCCATGCCCTCCTGGTCACAGCTCAGCTGCCAAAGTTATCTGGCTTTTGTGTGGCTTTTTCCCAGCAACTCACACCCCAGAGAGGCCCGTCGAGCCCAGATGAATGACATGACCTTTAAAGGTCCCTTCCAACCCAAACCGCTCCACGATTCCCGAATTTCCCCTGCAAGAATCAGTGTCACCTCCTTAGCAAAACACACCACGGAGAGAGAAATGGGGATTTCTCAGGAGGGAGGAGGAAACACTGTCCCATTTTACCACCTCAGCCCCAAAACTGAGCTGGAATCCCCTCCCCTGGGTGGGACCCACGGGGTGATGTTTATTCACACAAAGTGAGGCTGGTCCCTGTGGGATGATGCCGGTCCCTGCAGGGTCAGGCTGGTCCCTGTGGGATGATGCTGGTCCCTGCAGGGTCAGGCTTGTCCCTGTGGGATGATGCTGGTCCCTGCAGGGTCAGGCTGCTCTCTCCGGGATAATGCCGGTCCCTGTAGGATCAGGCTGGTCCCTGTGGGATGATACCGGTCCCTGTAGGATCAGGCTGGTCCCTGTGGGATGATGCTGGTCCCTGTAGGATCAGGCTGGTCCCTGTGGGATGATGCCGGTCCCTGCAGGATCAGGCTGCTCTCTCCGGGATAATGCCGGTCCCTGCAGGGTCAGGCTGGTCCCTGTGGGATAATGCCGGTCCCTGCAGGGTCAGGCTGCTCTCTCCGGGATAATGCCGGTCCCTGCAGGGTCAGGCTGGTCCCTGCGGGATAATGCCGGTCCCTGTAGGATCAGGCTGGTCCCTGTGGGATGATGCCGGTCCCTGCAGGATCAGGCTGGTCCCTGTGGGATGATACCGGTCCCTGTAGGATCAGGCTGGTCCCTGCGGGATAATGCCGGTCCCTGTAGGATCAGGCTGGTCCCCACGCTCCGGGGCTGCTCTCCCCTGCTGCCTTTGATCAGAGCGTGGCTCTGGTTTCCCTGCCGGCTGCTCTCCGTGCCGTGGGTTTCCAGCGGGAGGTGGGGAAGCGCAGTCAGCCTGACCCTCCCCTCCTCGGATCTGTCATCAGCAACACAGAAATCCTTCCCGGCCCCAAGTTACTCAGCCTGAATCCTGCAGGATTTGCCGGGCTGGCAGGATGGCAGAGCAGCCCTGCCTGGGTCCCCCTGCCAGTCCCACACCCCCAAACCCCCACAGCCACCCCAGGGACAAGTGGAGCAAAAAGATGGATTTCCTCCTCTCCGTCGTCGGATTCGCCGTCGATCTGGGCAACGTCTGGAGGTTCCCTTACATCTGCTACCAGAACGGAGGGGGTAAGGACACCACCGGCTAATTTAAGTCTTCTTTTGGAGAAAAGGTGCCTTTTCCCTCATTTTACATCTTTCCCACCCTGAAAAATCCACTCTTTCCTTTCCTTCTTTGTTTCCAGCTGCTCCACTTCAGACAGGGTGGTTTAGAGACCGACCCAACTTCTCCTGACATCTGTCTCTTTTCTGTTTGTGTCTTTCTTCATTCAGAATCCTCCTCCACTCCCTCCATCCTCCTTCCCTGGGGTCCTTTCCTCCTTTCCTGGTCTTTCCCTCCTTTCCCAGTGGGATTAGAGGTGCGTTAGCAGCTCTAGGATCACAAAAGGGAAAATTAGCACGGTCCAAACGGCAAAAAAGGATTAAGATCCGTAAATTTGGGCTGGGAGGTTCACACACTTCGTGATCTCGGGACTCTGGGAAGCTGCCCTTTGGGATGGCTCCTGGTTTGAAATCATCCTCCTGAGCATCCCACCCTCCTGCTGTGGACCTCACGAGCAGCCCCAGCTTTGAGGGATCAACGGGAAGCGAAGACACAGAAACACCACAAAGGGGAAAACCTTCAGTAAATGACGACAAAATAAATTGCTTGGAATGGAGCAGGGTAGAAACCCCCCTCACATGGAAATGCAAAAAGAGGGATAAGAATTTCTGTGCTGTTTGGGAAAGCGCAGTGAATTTAATTGCCAAAGTCGGCTTTCGGGGAACATCCTCTACTGCTTGGGAAAATTAGAAAGAGGTAATTAGTTCCATACTCAAGGCAAAACTGTGGATCCCAGGTGCCCACGTTGAAACAGAGTTATTTGCAAGCTGCTCCTGCGGGATTGGGAGCAGAGCTGAGCCCCTCTGCGTGCCTGTGGTTCAGGTGGGTGGTTTCCACCTGCCCCACACACGGGAGGGTGAGGAGTTCAGGGAGCAGCTCTGGGGGAGCACAGCCCCATGGAGGGGGGACAATGGGATGGGCAGCACTGGACTCACCCAAAACCCGGGCTCTGCCTGGAAGGAAAACACTGAAAACACTTGGTCCTGCCCAGGCAGACAGCAAGGCTGCAGGAGGGTGCTGGGGATTTTTGGGATATTGGAGGTGATAGGGATATTTGGGATACTGGGACTGCTGGGCAGGATACCCCCTTGCTGGGATTTTTGGGGATACTGGGAATGTTGGGGTGATGGGGATGCCTCACCACACACACATCTGTCAGAGGGAGGAGCCGTGGGGGTTAAATTAACTAATCCCAGCAGAACTCAGAGAGCAGTTCCACTTCCAAAAGCTCCATGGGGTACAAGTGTAGCCCCAGTAAAAACGAGGATGTTATGAATAATGCAGATTACAGCGTTAATTATGTGTCTTGGGGTGGCTGTGCATATTCAAGTCAGATTTTCCTCCGAAACTTTTCCAGACCTGAGGGGTGCTGGGTGTCCCCTCCCCTGCACCTCCAGTGGTTTGTGTGGTTCTTTGTTCCATCCTGGCCAAATGGTTCCTCCTCAACAAAGGCTGGGACTCCAGCAGCGCTGTCCTGGGAGCCCAGGAAGCTGGAACACAAAGCAGGCTCTCACATCTCTGAGCTCCTCAGACCAGATCACTTCCAAATCTTCTCACAACACATCCAAACCTGCTGGGGCAGCGCTGGGAGGGAGGGAGGTGACAATGCTGTGGTCCCCCAGCAGCCTGGTGGTCATCCTACTGTGCTCCCCACCCTGCAGGAGCTTTCCTCATCCCCTACACGCTGATGGCTGTTTTCGGGGGGGTGCCCCTCTTCTACATGGAGCTGGCCCTGGGGCAGTTCCACAGGACAGGTGCCATCCCCATCTGGAAGCGCATCTGCCCCATCTTTAAAGGTGAGAGACGCCCAGGTGACTCTGTGACCCCCAGCTGGTCCCCAAAGCCGTGTCCCAGGGCTGAGCCCCATCCTGCTTTTCCCAGGCATCGGCTTTGCCATCTGCATCATCGGCCTCTACGTCTCCTTCTACTACAACACCATCATTGCCTGGACTCTCTACTACTTCTACTCGTCCTTCTCGGGCACCCTGCCCTGGGCCAGCTGTGACAACCCCTGGAACACCCCTGACTGCACCAACTACTTTGGGAAGAGCAACGTGACCTGGACCAACTTCTCCAGGTCCCCCGCCGAGGAGTTTTACACGTAAGGGCACAGGATGTGGATGCTGTGATCTGGGCACGCCCCTGAGAGGGCTCGGGGAGCAGGCTCTGAGGTGGGAATGCTCCTGAGGAGCTCACAGACTGCGTGCCTCGGGCTGAGCCTGCTCCCAGCCCTGGGGATGCCTGCCTGCAGGAGGAAGGTCCTGGAGATTCAGGAATCCGGGGGTCTGCATGACATCGGGGGGATCCGCTGGCAGCTGCTCCTCTGCCTCTTCCTCATCTTCACCATCGTCTACTTCAGCCTGTGGAAAGGGGTGAAAACCTCTGGGAAGGTGAGCAGAGCTCCAGCACTGCCCTGCCAGGGCAGGAGGGACCCATCATGGGTCTTGCCACCCACCTGACTGTGGAAGAGGGAATGTCACCTCCTCCTCAGCCCCCTGCCCCTAAAGCCACCTGGAGTGAGCCCAGCACAGGGGTTTGGGTGCTCTGTGGTGCCATGGGGTGACAGCTGCCTCCCCCCAGGTGGTGTGGGTGACAGCCACGCTGCCCTACGTTGTCCTGTTCATCCTGCTCATCCGAGGGGCCACCCTGCCTGGAGCCTGGAGAGGGGTTGTCTTCTACCTGCGCCCAGACTGGGGCAAGCTCCTGAGCACCGCGGTGAGTGCATGGTGGGACACCCTGCCCGGGGTATGGCAGCATCCAGAGCCCCCCAGAGAACATCCACCCACCCACCTGGACATGGCAGCACCCAGAACCCCTCCCCAGGACACCCACCCAGGGGTCTGGCCCCACCACAGGGCAATGGGGCCCTTGTTCCCACAGAAACGAGGTGCCCTGGACAGGCTCTTGGAAATGTAAATCCATAATTGAATCACCCATCTCATTCTGGCTGGTTTTGTTTGTGCTGTGCTCCCCCTTGGGCTGACAATGGGCTTCCTGTGGGTAATTACCAGGCAGCACTTGAGAATTCTCATTAAAGGTAATGAGGGCCGTGCTGCCAGCACTGAACGTGCCGGGCAGGAGTGGGCACGGCCGGCTCGGGGCTCCCCTGCATCCATCCCTGCTCCGAGCATGGCTGGGCACAGGTGACACTGCTGAGCTCTGCTGCTGCATGACCCCGGGGTGGAAACGAGCTCACTCCATGCCACAGCAGCTCCTCAGCTCCCAGCACATCTCCTGGGGGCACAGGGCAGGCAGGAGAGGAGCTCTGGGCACACATGCCAGCACAGCCCCACCCCTGTGCCATGGGGTGTCCATGCCATCGGTACTGTGGGGCACCTCCCAGCCCCAAGGAACCCCTGCCCTGCCCATCCTCCTGTTGTTTCTCCCTCCAGGTTTGGGTGGATGCTGCTGCACAGATCTTCTTCTCCTTGGGCCCTGGATTTGGAGTCCTCCTTGCTCTGGCCAGTTACAACCATTTCCACAACAACTGCTACCGGTGAGGGTCCATCCCAGTGGGCACAGCTGCAGTGGAGGCACGTTCTGGCAGCTCCAGGTCCCCACTGTCACATCCCAACAGCTCCTGGTCCCCGTGGCTGCAGGCTGGGCATCTTTCCCCATTTCACTGATGGTTTTGGTGTGAGGGGTCAGGAGAGGGAACTGCAGTGGGTGAGGGCCAGGGCAGCTGGAGCGAGCTGAGGGCTGACCTGGAGTGGGGTCTCTCCCTCTTTTCTGCCTTCCAGGGATGCACTTGTCACCAGTGCTGTGAACTGCCTCACCAGCTTCCTCTCAGGCTTTGTCATCTTCACCGTGCTGGGCTACATGGCTGAAATGAGGGACGTGGAGGTGGAGGACGTCGCCAGAGATAAAGGTTCTCTGCCCTCCAGCAGCCTCTTCCCCAAGAGAATCCCCACCTCCAAGGCTGTGCCAAGGAACAGCCAACCAAGCCAGTGTCCCCTCCTAGGGCCCAGCCTCCTCTTCATCACCTACCCTGAAGCAATTGCCAACATGGTGGGATCCACCTTCTTCGCCATCATTTTCTTCCTGATGATGATCACCCTGGGGCTGGACAGCACGGTAGGAGTGGGACAGCCCAGTGTCCCACGGCTGGGAGTGGGGTGGCAAGGGGAGTTATGGCCTTAGGAAGGGATGGGATGGGACATCCACGCTCTGCCATGCAGATTTTCTTGGAGAACAGGACCGTTCTGTCCCCACATCCCATCTCCCCACCCCATGCCAGCCTTTCCTTTGCAGTTTGGAGGCTTGGAGGCCGTGATCACGGCCGTGCTGGATGAGTACCCCCAGGTCCTGGCAGGGCGACGGGAGCTCTTCGTCCTCGGCCTCATCACAGTCTGTTTCCTGGGCTCCCTCAGCACCCTCACCTACGTGAGTTCCATTGGCACCACCCTGCCCTGGCCCCCCACATCCCCTCCTTCACCCCTGTGGGGTCTGCAGCCTCCCCCTCCTGATGCTGCTCCAGGGGGGTGCCTACGTGGTGAAGCTGCTGGAGGAGTTTGGTGCTGGCTGCTCCATCCTGGCAGTGGTGCTCCTGGAAACCATTGCTGTCTCCTGGTTTTACGGTAAGAAACTGCCTCTGTCATGGAAAACACCCCGTGGGCACCTACACGGGTGTGTGACCCCGCACAGGTGAGTAAATCCCAGGCACTGGATCCCGTGTGTGGCTCCTGGTGTTATGTCCACGTGGATATCCCTGACCCCACGTCCCCAGCAGGATCCTGGGGCTGTGAGGGCTCTTTCCTCTGGCAGGGATCCAGAGGTTCTCCCACGATGTCAAAGCCATGCTGGGCTTCACCCCGGGGCTTTTCTGGAAGCTGTGCTGGGTCGCCATCAGCCCGGCCTTGCTGGCAGTGAGTATCCATGGACAAGGAATTATGGACAAGGTCATTGCTGTCCCTCTGGACACCCTGCAAGACAGCCACTCCCCTCTGCTGCCCAGCTCCCCATGCCATGGATAACTCCCCTCTCACTCACACGAGGTGACCAAGCTGCCAGGAGAGTGGAGAGGGCTTTGGTTCATCATCTCACCCCTCCCTGTGCTGCTGCCACAGTGCCCACAGCCCCAGGACCTCACCGAGAAAGGGAGCTGAAAGTTCATTTTCCAGCCTTTTCCACAGCTCCAGGGCAAAGCTGGGTGCCCACATGGGTGCAAGCTCAGCTTTGTCTCATCCTCCCAGCACGCAGCATCCCTGGCAGGGCTGGCCACAGGTCCATCTCCCACGTGCTGGGCTGGATCCATCCCTTTGAAATGCCAGCTCCCACGGCACTTCAAAGGCTGCTGTCGGCAGAGGGGTCTAATCTCGCCGGATCTGCAGGAGAAGAGGCCTTGTGAGGATTAATTACGCCTCTAAGCGCTTTGCCCTGGTTATTAAGAGAGGAGTGTTACCATCAAAGCACACAGCAAAATGGTTTTGTTTCAGCACGGGGCTGAGCAGCCCTTGCAGGGCACTGCCTCACGGGGCTTGTTAGACAGAGGCACCAGCCCTCACCCAGCCAGGGGTGGCAGCCTGGGACATGTCCCTGTGGCACCCATGCTGGATTTGGGAACCACAGGGGGAGCAGCAGGATGTGGATGGTGTTCACAGAATCGTGGAATCACACAATGGTTTGGGTTGGAAGGGACCTTAAGGGTCATCTTGTTCCATGTACCCTGATAACCTATGGGGTGAGCTGGCACCAGTGCCAGGGCTGGGGAGATCAGGGGATTATTTAGTTTGGAAAAGTCCTCTAAGATCAAAGAGTTCAAGCATTACCCAGCACTGCCAAGGCCACCACCCATGTCCCAAGGCTCACATCTACACATCTGTTAAATCCCTCCAGGGATGGGGACTCCTCCACTGCCCTGGGCAGCTATGCCAGGGCCAGACAGCCTTTTTGGTGAGGAAATTTTCTCTGATGTCTAACGTAATCTGGCACAACTTGAGGCCATTTCCTCTGGTTCTGTCTCTTGTTCCCTGGGAGCAGAGTCCAACCCCGACCTGGCTGCACCCTCCTGTCAGGGAATTGTGGGGGGATAGAAGATCCCCCCTGAGCCTCCTCTGCTCCAGGCTGAGCCCCTCCAGCTCCCTCAGCTGCTCCTGGTGCTCCAGCCCCTTCCCCAGCTCTGTTCCCTTCCCGGGACACGCTCCAACCCCTCAATGCCTGATGTGAAGTGCCCAAACTGCTCACAGGCCCCTGTGGCTCTACTCATTACAGTTCATAGTCATCAGCTCCCTCCTGGACCAGCCACCCCTGACCCTCTTTGACTACCAGTACCCCGAGTGGAGCATCTCAGTGGGATTCCTCATCGGAGCATCCTCCTTCATCTGCATCCCCCTCTACATGGTGTACAAGCTGGTCTGGACACCGGGGTCCCTCAAGCAGGTCAGGAGCAGCTCGGACAATCTCACGGCTCCTGGGTGGGCTGGGGTGGGCAAGTGGGCAACCCACTCGGGGTTATCAACCAGGCGGGTGGTTGATGCCGTCCTCAACATCTCTGTAAATTAAATCCCACCGGGAGAGCTGCCTGGGAAGGGCCGGGAGGAGCGTGGCTCCAAGGCAGGGAGGAAACTCTCTCCCTGTGTTTTGGTGTCTCGTTCAGCGCCTCGCCGTCTGCGTTCGGCCCGAGAAGATCACGAGAGCCCCCCAGGCAGAGGGGGTGGGCATGGCCCCCATCCTGTAGCCGGGGGACACGGGGACTGCTCTGGCTCCTTCCTTGGCACAGCCACGGATGGGGCAGCTGCCATCGCCTTCCTCATCCTCACCACGGACCGGATCCGGCATCTCCGCGAGGTGGAAGCGGCACCGGCGGCACGTCCTGGCGGAGCAGAGCCCGTTCTCGCTGCTGGCAGGAAAACCTGCGATCCAGAGCAGGGAGAACGGGACCCATCGCTGCGGCCCGTGCGGCCGAACACCCCGGGGGAGGTGGAGAAGCCCAACTCCCGGCTCAGAGGGAGGAATCACCTCGCTCGGAGGTGCCCCTGTGCATGTCTGTAGTGTTTGGAAAATAAAGTCGATGCCGATGCTCGGAGATGAGGGAAAGGAGCTGGAGCTGGCCGTGCTGTGTTCCTGGAGCGCCGTGCGTGGCTCAGAGCTCGGGTCGGGCTGCGGGACACGGCGGGGCTGTCGCTGGCCAGACACGCCTTGTCCTGCTCCAAAGATCCAAAGTCCGGCGGAGGAACCCCGAGCCCGAGGCTGGGTCCCAGGTGCTGCTGAAGCCGGGCAGGTCTGTGCCTCCTGCCGCCCCATCCCGGGGGATCAAGGGAATACGCATTTGAAGAGGGAAAGACCGTAACAGATCTCATTTTAAACCCAAATCCTGGCTCGGGGTGATGCATCCCTGGCCCGGTGTGAATCTGCCGTGGCTTCCCAGTCCAGTGCAGCATCACCACTGAAAGTTCCTCGGTGATAAAACACCTGAAAGAACCCACGTTGATGACAGCCTGGGGGAACACACAGGGCTTGAGGGGACACCCCGGGGCTGGGGAGGGGAGGAGATGCCCACGGGGGCGCAGGGACGCGCGGGGTGGACGCGGGGCTGTCCCCGGCCGGGCTCGGGCTGGGGCCGCTCCCGGTGCCGCTCCGTGGCCCCGCTCCCGATGCCGCTCCCGGGGCCGCTCCCGGTGCCGCTCCCGGGGCCGCTCCCGGTGCCGCTCCGTGGCCCCGCTCCCCCGGAAGGCCGCTCCCGGGGCGGGGCGGAGGCAGGAAGGGGCAGGCCCGGGCCCGGCGCACAAAGCCCGGAGGCCGGCGGCGTTTGTGCCGTGTCGCCATGGGGCTGGCGGCGGCGCGGGGCTGGGCGCTGTCCCCGCTGTCCCCGGGCCCGGCGGAGCGCAGCCGGCCCTACGCTGTGCTGCAGCACCAGAATCTGGGTGAGGAGCTTGGGACGACCCCGCCACAAGCCGGCTGGGAGCTCGGGAGTTAAGTCAGGGAGTGTTTAATGAATGTTCTTTCTCTTCCCGCCGCAGTGCTGCTGGGCAGCATCCTCAGCGCTCTGCTGCTCACCATCATCCTCATGGCCATCTGTGTCTACCGGCCCGTCCGCCGGCGGTAGCGGAGCGGGACCCGCCGGGGCACCGAGAGAATGCTGCGTTCCGCCTGGTTCTTCCACCTGCAGTCCACCATCCCAGCACCGCTTCAGTGCTGCCGGTTCTCCCGTCCGGCACACGGCATCCCGGCACTGCTCCGGACCCGCCAGGTTCTCCCTCCGCTCCCTGCTGGTTGTCCCCTCCTGTCCCCGCCGTCCCGTCAGCTGCTGGGGATGCCCTGAGGATGCGAGTGTGGCTTTTCACCCCTCTCTGCCCGTGCTGTATCACATGGCTCCATCGTGATGTGGCTTCCAACAGCGGTGCTGGAAATCATCTCCTCCCTCAGCAAACAGACTGTGTGCAGCAGCAAACCCGTCTGCCTCGGAGCAGGGGCTGGAGCAACGTGCCTGCCTCCCAAATCCCAGCGTTTTGGCGAGGCTGATCCGACACCGAGTGCTCGGGAGCATCCCCGAGGCGTGCAGGTTGTCACAAGAACAGGGCGAGACTGGGGACATTGTCCGAGGAGCAGCCCCACGTGCTCAGTCACACCACGTCTACTTTTTGCCGTCTGATTAATTCAGGTCCTTGTTTGAACGCTGAGTGCTGGTGGTTGGACCGGGCTTGGAGCAACCTGGGGCAGTGGGAGGTGTCCCTGTCAGGGCAGGATGAGCTTTAAGGTCCTATTCGAAAATATTCCAAAGGCAAAAGCTCAGTGACCCACCCAGCAGTGGGTGAGGGGGGGGTCTGGTCCGTTCTGGTCCGTTCTTGCCTCTGAGCAGAAACACTGATGCATGACCCGATCCTGGTGTAGTTTTCCCGAGCCAGGCTTCTCATTCCCAATGTTATTTGCTTTAACTCCTGGCTAAAAAGCCCCTAATAGCCTCCCATCAAACCAGCCCTGCTGAACCTATTGGGAACTGGGGTGCAAGTGGGGGTTTCCAGCATGTGCTGGTCACTGTTCTCCTGGAAAAAGGAGCAGCCAAAGGTCTGCAAGCCAGGCAGATGCTCTGGGAGTGTTTGAGCTCCAGCCAGATCCATTTTATGCAGTTTCAGTAACAAGTGTTTACACTGAATCCCACTTCCATACGAATGCTGCTATTTTGTTTTGCACTGCTACAAGTAGTAACTGGATTTTACTAATTATTACTTTGATATTTAACATAGGGATGTTTTGCTTAGTAATTTATTTAGAGTTTTAAAATGTAACTCCCAGAACAATTGTTGTTGGCCTGTTCTTGAGCCCTTGTGCTGCGTCTGAGGTGTTTTCCTTTCTGTTTGAAGGACACCAAGTGCTGGCATTGAACAGAGATTTTCTTCCTGTTTTGTGAAATGACAGTGAGCCTGGCCTCGAACAGATGGAGCTGTTAATCCAAGAGTGAGGCAGCAAGGCAGCACTGTTCCATTGCTTTCTGCTCTTCCTTTTGCTTGCTGATTCTCCCGTGTTGCTGATTTTTCTCGGTCTTTCATCGCTGTGAAGCCTGGCCTGAAGCCTGTGCTGCTCGTGGGGGTGGATGGTGAAGCTCCCAGCCTCAGCTCTGCATTCCCAGGAGCAGAATTCCTGTTTGCTCTCATTCCTCACTCCCTGCTATGCCTCTTTGTACAAATAAAATGCTCAGTAAACAATCCAGGCTCTTATTTATTCACGGCTGTGCTGTTTGTAATGAACTGGGCTGGAGCTCCACAAAGGGGTGAGGCTGTCCTGATTCCCACCTCTGGTCCCCTCCTGGCTCCTACCTTGTTTTCAGTGGGATGGCAGTGCTGGGGGAACGTTTCCATGGATGTTTTGTCAGCAAGGAGCCATTTAACAGCACAGTGGAAGCACATCCTACAATGGCTGTGCAGTTTCCAGCAGTTCAGCTATGAATCAAAACTCAGCCAAAGCAGTGTAAGAAGGGCTTCCAAATAAAGAAAATCATGGGTTGCTGCTGTAAAAAGCCTTGAAATTGGGTAAAGAGGACTAAAAAAGCACATAGACTTGCTTTCAGGAACTTACAGCATCAACTTAAAGGACTTTTGAAGCTGGTTATAGTTTTAAAGAAGATACAGGTGTTTGGAATTCTGAGCTTCTTTCCTACATCAGCCTCAAGCTGCCTCAGAGAGAGGTTGGACTTTGTTGTTACACAACAGTCTTGGTCCTAATATTAAACATAATCACAACCCTCTGCTCCTCTCTTACAAGAAGGTGCAGAGAGAAATTAATAGGGTTTCCTTCCTTTCACTGTCTTAATGTCTGTGTTGTACTGATTCCCTCTTTTCAAGACAGGGAGACTCAAAACGTGACTGAAAATGTCCAAAAAGTGGTTTTGGGGATTATGTGTCTGATTCACGCTAAGCCAGAAGTACCTTGGAGAATTTAATAGATGATAATGTCACTTTAATGTACAAAAAGACAACAAAAAGATAATTAGTAAAAAACCCACTCCAAATACAATGTTAGGAAAAATACCTGTGTGTGGTGTAATGTGCAGTACCTTTGGTTTTTCCTCCAGCACACAGAGCATGTCCATCTTACACTGAAAGGGTTAAGTCAGGCTTTAAGAGAAGTAGCACCTGGCTGAGGGAAGCAGGGCCTTTAGTTTTAGCTGGAATTATACAAATGTCAAAGAAGGAAAAAAAAAAACCAAACCCAAAAGCAAATCCAATTTATTTTACAGTCCCAGACTAAGAAGCAGGAGCGTAACAAAACTTCAGCTGAAAGTGCTCAATGTTCTTTAGTTTAAATATAAAACCAGAACGAGTCAGCTTGAAAAATGCTATTTTTACCCCTCTTGTAACCTTTGAAATGCTTAGCAGAAGACAGGCAATGCCAGGCAGACGGGTTTGTAAAGGCAACAGCACTCTTTATTCCCTCTGGAGGAATGCCCACGGCTCCATCTCTTACCTCCCACCCTGTCAGGAGCTCACCACGAGTCCTGTTCCCTTCTCCCAACTGTGACAGTCACAGGAATCCCCTTTGCAAAGAAAGAAATTCCAACCCAGCCCACTGTCCCTGTGCAGGACAGTTTTCCCATTCCTGCAGCACTCAGGAAGGTGTTTTTAGAGATGGAAGTTGTCCCAGGGAACACCAGCAGCGTGGAGAGGACAGTCCTAGTGTACACTGAAGGGACTTGTAATAATTTCCTATGTAAAACAATGGATTATTTGTTTAAAACAGGGTTCCAAGTTGCCAACTGCCCCACTGGTTATGATCAAGTCCATTTTATAGTGATTTTACATTGGTTAATTAATAGTTGGTCACCCAGAATCACCCAGTTTAGCCTGAGGAACAGGAGCAGTGTTAGGAGCAAGCTCAGAGCAGCTGTACCAAAGGTTCCTCCAGCCCTGCCAGCCAGAGCAGAGGGATATTGCTCACATTTAACAACTGTAAGGCTTTCCTGTGGCTATTCATCGTGTACCTGTGGAGTGCACTTGAGAGTCACAGTGTGAGTACTGTAAACACCGAGAGAAGTGCAGATAAAAGAGCTACAAAGATCCTGTGTGGCCAAAAACCTGAGGAAAGCTGGTTAAAACAGACCTAGGAATCGTTACAAGACCAGTTCTGATGTGTGTAGGTCTAGTGGCTTGGTTTAAAATCAATAAAAATATTCAGGTAAAAAAATAGATGTATTCACATGAAGGACAAGCGCTGGGGTTTTAAAAAGCAACACACGTTTCCCTTGCAGAATTACAACTTCTCTTCCAATAAGGACACACAAAAATCTCACCTGAATTCTTTTCCTGGCTTCGTTTAGCACCCACACTCAGCCATGCACACTAAGAGTTCCCAAAGAAGCACCTGTATCTATCCCTTAATTTCTTGCTGCCCTCTGAGCAGGGGAACGAGCTGGTTTGGAATCACTGCAGAAACTGCTGCTGTATTGGACAGATGGTCCCATTTCAGCATCTAAAATTTCACTGGCTACTTGTTTTGTCCTTTTTCAGAAAGCACTGGTTTAATCTGGAGCTTGGATGAGCTGTTCAAGTATAAAATTATCCCTCTTGAGCCAAAAATCTCAGTAACTAGAGGAGAGATAACCACATCTAAACAAAACTAACAGAAAACATCTGTCAGCATGAAAAACTACCGTGTGTGTTGTACAGGCAGGGAGATGCTCTTCCATGAAACAGCTGGAAAAACAGGCAATGGCTTTGAATTATTGAGAAATAATGAAGCAGATGAGTATTTCTTTGGTAAGTAATGAAGTTTCCCTCCTGAACTCCCCATCAATCAGGCTTTCAAGCTTTACTGCAATCCTACATCCTGATGCAAAGCAAAATTTCCATCTGCTCTTCAATAAATAAGTTTAGATAAAAACGTTTCCTTCAAAGCTAAGACTGCATGGTTGGGGATCCAAATGTGGAGTTCTGGGATCTAGAACTCCCTTCAAACAAAAATAAATCAGGTTTTTGCAGCTGATGCCAACTTAGAAGGCAGGTGAAATGTTTCCTTAATCAATCCAGGAAATGGTCTTCAGACTGACAGCTCTGAAAACCTCCAGTTTTACACAGATTTGGTCATCCCTGCTTCAGGAGGTCACTTAGGAGCTATTTTTCCACAAGAGAGAGCTGTAGAACTTGCTGAAGCTCTGCATCTTCCTTTTCCTTACGTTGCTTCTCCTGTTCCTCCTGCTCCCTCACAGACAACTCCATGGCAAGCTGCAAGTCTCTCTCAAAGCTGGAAGTTTCACTGGAACTGCTGCTGTGGGAGTTCCCTGTTCTTGTCAGAAAGCTCTCCTGCAGTGCCCTGATGGAAAAGAACAACTCTGAGAAGTAAAAGAGACAGAGCCTGTCTCATATTCGTAGCAATAATCCTTCCTGGCAATTGTTTTAGACAAACATGAAAATCTCTCCCAGAGGGGAGAGAACAGTTTGAGGATATGAGGGCAAGCTGTTCCAACACCTGTAAAATTCCCAATGTCAAACCTGGATTCCTTTGAATCTTTCATAGATACCAACAGTTATATTTTCAACGGGCCTCTAAAAGCATCCTTGCCTGGTTTAAAGGACTTTCCATCTACAGAAGAACCCAGAAGATTCAGTTCTTGGTTTCTTTGCACTTAACAGCAGAAAGACTCCACAGACACCAGAGCCCATTTTTTAAGTGTTCATTAAACCTATGTTTTTAAGGATTACATAAGGATTTTTGAAAAGAAAGAGCTGCCTTGAAGTGTGCACCCTCTAATAACCAAACACACAATGCAGAGGGATCAAATTCAGAGTTTTAAGAGCAAAAGAGAAAGACTGGGTTTGTACATTGGGTAAAGAATCTGTTGTGTGCACAGATGAGCCCAACATCTGGAAAGAACTACACAACATAAACCAGGGAGGCCTAGTTTGGAGTTCTTGTTCCTTGGAAAAGTTGGAAGAAGCACAAGAAGAAATCTCAAGTTTTGTGCATTTGCTACTCGTATACACCAAAAAAAAAAAAAAAAAAAAAAAAGAGCCTAATTGCTTCATGCTACTGCTGGGGGTATTTTTGCTCCTGTGGGGGTATTTTGCTTTTTCACAGGGTTTGATGTTAAAAAAAGGTACTTACCTCTGATACTGCATATTGAAGTCTGAGGAATATGCAACTTCTCCATTGGAATGCACCCCCAATTCCTAGAGATGGGGAGAGAGAATTTATCAGATCTGCAGAGTAACTCACTTAAAGCAACCCACCTTTATTTCTTCTTTGAAATCCAATATTTTTATCTTCTAAAGGTCTTAGAAATACTGATCCTACATAGGTTTCCTTCAGCTCTTGCTGCACAGTCCTTGCCCAAGCTGCCACTGCACAGAGCCCAGCACTCACTTTATTTGCCCCAGTCTCCAACAAGCTCTGCTGGATGGCAAACTGCATGATCTCATTATCCTCATCCTGCACATGGATGTTCCTGCCATCATCCTGGATGTTGTAGGATTTGGGGATCTCAAACACCGACTGGTCAACCTCGAAATTAGCACCTACAGAAGCCAAGTAAAAGTTAAAAAAAAAAAAAAATACACTGTGGCCTGTTTGTAACAAGTTGTAACTGAAAAGATTCTGATGAATGTTTTTGCAATGACGCATGGCAGCTCCCACTGTTCCAATCCCTGCAGTTCAGCTTCTCTCTCCTCATTCCAGGGACAGAGATGTAAAAAGGTGGGATCCCTTCACCTTCCCACCCCTTACCTGCATCACTCTGTGCACCTCCAGGAGAGGCTCCCTCAGCTGTCCTGCAGCTGTTCACATTTTCAAAAGTAATTCGGGCATTCAGCACGTGAAACAGGGGAACTTCTGCAAGGGTACAAGATTTTTGTCAAAATGAAACCTCTGCTCACTTCCACACCCACATCAAACCCTTACATGTTTATGGGATATATTCCACAACAGCTTCCTATAATGAGACAGCACAGAGGAACTCACTTCACCAAGAAGGTGGCTTTAGTTATTCTCAATCTCTCTCAAAGTTTTGCCAAATTTAAGGCACTGAAGCTAAGAGGAAAGGGGCCCACAGAAATGACATTGTCTTTAAAATGGTATTTCTGGATTGACTCCAGATGTACAAAACAACGTTCAGGTAGCAGTGAGACAAGTAAAAAGCCAATGTGAGGGTTTTTTCGTAAATAATATATTGCAAAAACAAAGAAAAAAAATGGACAAGACGCTACAACAAAAAATGCTAAATATTACCGATTTTGACAGGAAATCCTGGTGGAAATTCCAGAGTGATGAAATCCCTAAGTCTGGCAAAATGAGCACTGGTTCTGGCCATCAGGTCAATGATTGGAGTGACTTGTTCCATAAGAGACAAGGGGAACTCTTCACTCATCCACAGGGTTGCTTTAAATCTTAAAGACAAAGTAGGATAAAACCATCCTAAATTCACAGTTTAGGAACAGATGCAAAGCAAAACAGGCAGTTGGGCAGTGACAGGAGGTTACTAACAAGTAACAGCACCAGCCCAAATATTTGCTTTGACTCAGTGGAATTAAAAATAGATTATAGCTGAACACTTCAAGATCTCTCTTCTGATTAATTGAGAAAACCAGGGAGGAAAACCACACTGGATATTTGCAAATATGGTTTCCAGAGATAGCTGGAAAGAGACAAACTAGAAACAGATGAAATGGTATTTCTCACTTCTGTGTCCTAACAGTGACTTCCTTTGGTCTTCCTATGTCTCTGCCATTCAAATCAAATTCTGGGTTGAAGTATTCCTCCAGAGTGATATCAGTGGGATTGTTGATTGCAGCATACTCTGTTGTCCTGGACGTACTCTAGAAAGAGAGAGAGGAAAAAAATAACCTGAAAAGTACTGAACAGACAGTGGCTACCACAAGGAACTCTTCATTTATCCTTTGAGAAGTAACTCCTTCCCTATTTCAGACACAGTGACAGAGCCATAAACACCAGCTGTTATTTGACTGGTTTTACTGAGGTTAGAAATCTCCAAGCTTGTTAGAGACAGGAAAAATCTACTCAAGATACTTAGAGCTGGAAACCAACCAAAAATACACACGAGCCACACCATGTCCAGGCTCCAAATTCTTTAGTAAAAGTCAAAGCTTTGATGGAGAATTTGAACCCAAAATCTCTAAATCCCTGTAAATGTGCAATGCCATCCTGACAGAGAACCAGCAAATCCATTATTCACTGTTCTTTTGCAGCTTAGAAGCAAGGGAGCTTCTAAAGCCATGTGGAATCATGGAATGGTTTGGGTTGGAAGGGATCTTAAAGTTCACCTCTTTCCAACCAAATAAAAACATCCTCAGGGGAAATAATAACTTCATAATCAAAACTGCTGCCAAACTAAGGGAACAAGAGGTGACTCCACACACCAGGAATTCCAACTGGCACAGTGACCTGTGCTGACATCAGGCACCCACCTGAGCACCACATTCATGCTCCACTGTCCCCAGGAATGATTCCAGAGGGTTCCTGTCAGCTTCAGGTAACAGGAAGGAAAACAAAAACAGCCATTAGTATTAATTAGCAGTAAAACTGGCACTCAGGCCAGACTTCCAACCCAAAGGGAAGTTGTTCAGATCTCCTGTTAGTGTTACCAGGCAGGTCCAGGACCTACAGCTGATGGTATAAAATAGGTACAACACACAGAATAGAGCAAAGCTTTTCAGTGATTTCTATGATTAGTAGACCACAACAAAAATTCCAAGCAAACAAAGCCTCTGTGAATCTTGTATCCATGGCCAAAGTGAAGTAAGGGCAGGAACAAATTCCAGAGCAGAAAGTGCAGCCTTTTGAAACTGTCAGTAAACTTTCAGTAGAAGAGAATTTCTTTGTTTGTCTGCCCAGTTCTTCAGACACAGAGGAGGTGTCAGAGAGCCAAAGGGTTCTGTTTATTCCAGATTTTCCTATGGGGAAGATACCTTTATATCTCCTCTTCTCCTCTTCTGTTAAATGTTCTGTTCTGATCCGTGTGATCACGTTCACGTTGTTTGCCATGTAGACCTTAAAAAAAATACAGGGACAAAAACCAAGCAGCATCACAGGTTAAAAAAAAGAGTTCCCCAGTAAAACATCATGTACACAACACTAACTGAATCAACCTCAACACCAGACAGATATTCCCAAGAGATTTTAAGAACAGGCTTTACCTTGGCTTCATAACCATTGACACCTTCTGATTTTTCTGTCCTCCATACCCAGAATCCAGACGTGGTTCTGACAAAAAGGGAACACCACAAGTGTCTACACAGCTGCATTTCTACACAATCCCCCAGTTGGTTCTTCTAAGCCTCATTTTATATCACATCTGACAGATTATTAATGTCAGATACCTGGATAAATAGGTGGAGTCATGAAGAATGTCAAATGTGTCTGTTAAGACATACTGTGCACATTTACTCTAAGTATTCATGTGAGAATTCACTTATTTGTTACCAAATCTGAGTTCTTGTCCATCAGTTCCAGCATGTGGATTTGGGTGAAATGCAAACTAGCAGTGAGCAATTGACTAAATCTTAGAGGCTTTTTCCAACCTTAATGATTCTAACCTGCTAATATGATAAACTCTAACTTCTCTGTCAATGATTTCTTTCAACTGGGAACTTTTTGCCAAGCAACAGTGGCAATTTGACCAACCCATATGTCCTTATCTAGCAATTTGTGAAGCTCAAAAGTATTTTCAGACCTAGCCCTGAAAGTTTTAATTACCAAACCTTTCGCGAGTTTGTCGTTAAAACAAACATAACATCAAAATGTTTACTTGCTAAGAGAAACTCTCAGTCTCACCTTTCAAAAGCAATGTTTTTGGTATCAAGGCACGTGCTGATGATTGGAGATGTGAGGCGCCTCTCCACATCTTTCCTCTTGGGCGTCATCGATCCCAGCGTCAAACGCTTCATGTGCTGGGAGATCTCAAACCTCTCTGTCGTGACAAACTTCTCATCGTGGTTGATCTCGATGAGCTCTGCCCAGCCACCAGTGTCTGGTGGAGAAAAAGGTAACATATCAGGTTAAAAAAAACTCAGCAAGTGTTTCAGGGTGAAAAGCTGGGGGTGTATTGTGTATCAAACCCAGGTCTTTCCGCACTCAGCTGGGATCAAATTTGGAGATGGAACTAAAATTATTTTTTATATGTAGGGCAGCAGGAATGGAGGAGGGAAACAGAAAAATACTGGAATTTTAGCCCTATCACCAAATTTTTACCTCAGATTTACTCAAAGCAAAGAAGTCAAGCCATCATAAAACACTATCTCTACGGGACACAACGATGTAAGCATAAAACCTTCATAAACACCAGAGGCCTTTTGTGTGTAAAATCAGGATTTCTCACTGTGCCCAGACAGTATCTGGGGATCCGTGGTGCAGACAGGTGAACTCTTTACCTTCCCCCTTGAAGATGACAGTCCTCCTGCCCCTCTCCCAGCTCATGTTCTCGAAGCCCAGCAGGGTGATGTCGACGCGCAGCTTTGCCCGGCTCTTCCAGATGCGGCACACGTCGCTCGGGCACACCCTGGAAACCAGGGGCACTGGGAGAAACGGGAGAAATGGAAAGGGAAAACGTGCAAAACAGAGCAAATGAACTCAAGCACAGGGATTGTTCACTCCTGGGAATGTCATTCCAGAGGAGGTGAAATACTGAGCCTCTTTGGCTTAAAGAACAACCAGCTTGGGGCAAAAGTGGCCTAATTTAAAGATGAATATGGAAAGGAAGAAGATATTTGTTCAGACTGAAAGGTGTGAAATGGCATAAATCCCATGCCTGATAATCTAATAGTTTGATATTTGAAATATTTAGTCAGCTGTGAGGCCTGACATTCCTTTCAGGCAAGAGCAGGTACTTCCCAAACAGCCAGTGCATCCACAGATGACACACGATCACTTCAGTTGTGGGTGGCCAGTGATGGGTAAAAAACCCCAAGAAAAGTCATCAGCAATTGCAACAACAGCTAAATTCTCCACTACCAAAACCCAACCAACCAAAAAAAAAAACAGGAAACAAAGAATAATTGTGCAACAAAAGCACAAGAGGTTGTTTTGAGATGGAGGAGAGGAGGATTCCGGGGAGTGGATATTTCCCTGCCTGTGTTGTGGGATATTTGTAACTCATTTTTACAGCTTGGAACTGGTAATAAGGAGCAGGATTCTTACCCCAGCTAGTGAACTCCCATTTCATTTCCACATAAAAGTCAGGAGTCTGCAGAAGGAAAACACCTGATGAATACCTCATGAAATAGTTTGACACTCAGTGCAGCACTTCCTGTGAGCATTTCAGATAAAGGAGAGAAAAAAAAAAAAAAAGGCAAGCAGAACTGGAGAAATGATAAGCAAATGCTAAAACTGAAATTGGAAGTAGCAAACAGAGGCACTGCCCTGCCCCTGATGCTTTCTGGGGAGCTGTTCTTCCTTGTTTCACTGGAGGGGCAGTAACGCCTTCAAGATTCAGCCTCCAATGTTGGAGTACATGACAAAGGATTTAAATAAAGTCAAGGAAAACATGCCTCTCAGCACCATGGAATATGCAGGTTGGAACAAAATACAATTACCCAGCTGACTGCAGTAGTTCACTTAACTGAACTACTTGAATGAGAATTCAAGCAGTGATTTCAGTCTGGAGTGAGAGCTGACACTTCAATAAGTCATTACCTCGTTAATCTTCTGCAGTAACTCAGGAACTCCTCCGAGGGTCATGGAGGTCTGCTGGTAGTCCCGGTGCTGCAGGATCAGCTGGACCATCTCTGGATCGCCTGTGCTGACAGCCTCGTGCAAAACTGAAAGAAACACAGCCACAGCCTCGTGTCACTTTGCTTGCTGACCAAAACTCCACAAACAAAGAAGATCTGCTACTGAAAGAATCACAGCCCACAGGCTGCTCTCCAGGCTGCCCTTACCTGTCCATCCCTGCGCATTCTCCTTGGTCACATCTGCCTTGTGCTGCAGCAGGACCTTGACAGATTCGATGTAACCCAAGGAAACAGCCAAGTGCAGCAAGGTCCGGCCCCGTGGATCCCGCTGGTCAACATCCTGTCAGTGTCCAAGAGGGACAAATAATGCAGCTCATCAGAGCTTGCATGAACAGAGGGCTAATCCAGGAGTCAAGATTTCCCTGCCATTCCCACGGATCCGCTCCCAAACTCTACTGCGCCGCCCTTCTGCGGGGCTCTCGCTTCTCCGTGTGAATAAAAGGAGAAGCAGAACGGGGCCTGTGAAATGACCCAAAAGACTGTAGGGCAGGAGTTCTCCTTGATGCCTCTGAATTCTTTTTCTGTCATTATTTCCCCTCTGTCTCCCCCCAGAAGGCTCAGGAAGAGATGGGAGTTCCCGTCCGTGTGCGTCACCCCACGGACAGCCGAGAGCCTGAGACCCCACAGAGGGTTTAAACTGTACAACAAAAAGGGGGGGAAAGGGGGAAAAAAAAGGAAACAGGGCACACAGCACGGATTTTGGACAGCACTTTTGGAAAGGACAGAAGCAGATGGTGTTTCACAAAGCACACACGGCACAATGAGGAGTGAGGGCATTCTCTACACGTCACTAAAATAAAAAAATAAAACTACACAGGTACAAATATCCAAAACATGCAGGCACAACATACTCATACCTTACACATTTTTCACTATTAGCTTAGAGATTTGAAACAGAAGAGCATCTATAACTAAAGGAAAAGGGGAAAGTCAATAGCAGAATGAGAAAGGAAGGTTATTATGCACGTTAACAGCGTTATCTGACAGCTTCAAGTCAGAATATCTCACACAGAGTGGGAAAGCTTCGCTTTAAAGCATCTTCACTTCTGAGGTGGAACATTAATTAATTTGCTTCCCCACCTCCTGCAGCTCCAACACTGCAGCACAGACAGGTAAAGGGCTCCAAGGGTCCCTCCCCAGTGTCTTTGTGGCTGTTCCCTGGTCCCCACATGCCCGACCCCCTTTGCCACTCCAGCTGCAGCTGGGAACTGGCTTCAGTCCCTTCACACATCCCTCTGGCAGCAGGAAGCTCATCCCAAAGCAGCAGAGGGAAAGATATCTTTGGAATACTCCAAGAAAACAAAAAAACCAAGTGTTTAAAAGCAGGTAAAGGAAGTAAGAGAGTCCATCTTTACACGATGCTGGTTTCCAAAGGGAATGGAGGTTGAAATCAGCATTCCACGGGTGGGTGCTCCTGAGTGATCCCTGTTTAACCACAAACTCTCACAGGTGTCAGAAATAAACACACAGGAGCGACGTGCCAGTGAGGTTAAAGATTTTGTTAATGCAATAAGGTGACACAAATTTGATAAAAAGTGACTGCATTCCAAAGATTTTCCCAAACCAGGGCAGGAACATGCTCTACGCAGGAATTAGTAAGTCAGGTGCACTGTTAGAGCTGCAGGTGACAGTCAGGAGGTGGCACAGCTGGTCTTGGGCTCATGAACTTGCGGTGTCAGACATAATTAATTAATCAGCTCTGCTTATTAACTGTACCTCACTCTAGCCCCTGTCAGAGTTTTTCCACAGCAGCTCAGCCAGAAGGATTTTCTGCTGCTCGAGCTCTGCTGCAGCTTTCAGGCTGTTTCCTTACGTCATCATGTCCCAGAGAGGGGACAGCTTTGTGTTTTCTACTCTCCAGCATGGAACAATGATCCATTTTTATTGTTATTACCAGAGATACTGAAGACATTCCAAGCAATATAAAAACTCTGCCCCCGATCTTGGGCAGTGACAATTCTTTGGGAACTGATAGTGCTCCGCAAGGTGGGGGCTGGTTTGATGTCCAGCAGCAACAACCACCTTTGCTGCACATTGACTTCCCATTAAGATAAACTCTATTTATTGCTTTAATAAATAAATTAATGTCCATCACAGCTGCTCTCCTTGAGCGACTCCTGGCTAAAGAACTACTCTGCAGCTGCACTGGACTGCTCAGAGCAAAGCTTTACAGATGGGAAGCCAGCGTTTAGCGTCTAACGTTAAAAGTATATTCCTACATCTCCTTACATCACTCCCACACCACAAATAAACAGGTAACGAAGCGCAGGGATCCCTCAAGCCCAGCGCAGTACCACCAGGGTGCTTCTCCCTGGTACAGCAGCGAGCGAGGACCACCAAGCCCCGCACTGTGGCACAAGCTCTTTTGGGGCCACCAGGCCCCCAGCAGCCCCCTGAGGGCCCGAGTCCCCCGTTACCTGGTCCTGCAGCTCCTCGTCCAGCCGCCTGTAGTCGTTATTCCAGACCAGGACGTGCAGGGGGAAGGCGCTGCTGGCCTCGCCTGGGGAGCTCATCCCGGCACACACCTGCGGAGGGGCAGCCAGAGCCCCTCACTCTTCCCTCTCTAGATGCTGGAGATCCCAAGTTACTCAAGCCCTGACCCCTTCAGCTTCTCGTCTCTCCTAGCACCCACCTGACCCAGGTGTGTGTATGCGAGCCCGGGCCACGACCCCCTATGAATCCTTCACCCCTCTCCAAGGGCAGCCCCATGCAAAACCTCACCGTGGGGGTCTCCCCTGCTCCTGGTGCCCCTCGTAGCCCCCCGGTGTCCCCTCAGCCCCGCTCCCGGGGGTCTCCCCTCTCTCACCCCCTCAGCCGTCCCCGGCCCTCTTCCCTGTTCCTCCAGGGACGGCTAGGACGAACCACAGCGCGGCCGGAGCAGGGGGATTCCTCGCGATCCCCTGCGCTCCGCCGTCACGGACAACCGCACGGAAAACGGAAGCTGCTCCCCCTCCCCCTCTGCGGGTGGACAGATGGAACGTCCCGGCCGCGGCCGTCCCATTGCGTTCCGCGCGGGGGGAGCGCTCGGCGCTCACCCCGCCTTCGCCCGGCCTTGGTTTGGCTTGCCCGCCCGCCATGGCGGGTGAGGGCAGGGCTTGCTGCACCGCGGCCTGTCCCACCAGGCTTCCGAAGCCCCGTCTGTCCCGTTACCGGGGCGCAGCGGGCGGCTGGGCGCGGCCCCAGGCGAGAGCGCTCGGTGCTGCGCCGCCGAAGCAGAGCTCAATATAAGGCAGGCCCCCCGTGCCCAGAGTAAAGATGGCATCACGGGCGACATGCGGAGCGGCACAGGGTGGCTCGGCGCGCATGCGCGGGGCCGGCCCGGGGCTGGCGGGGCCCGTTACCGGCCCCGCTGCTGCCGCCGCCGCCGGTCCCGCGATGGCGAAGCGCCTGAGGAGCAGCGAGGTCTGCGCCGACTGCAGCGCTCAGGGTAGGCACGGCACCGCCACCGGCACCGCGCGGCCTCGTCCTGCCGATCCCTCTCGGGCCGGGGGCCGCGGGGGCGCCGCTGGCCCCGGGGTGTCACCGCCCCAGAGCGGCCGCCGCTGCACCTGTGATGGGCCGGGATGGTTTGGGTGGGAAGGGACCTTAAAGCTTCTCCCGTTCACCGCCTTCCATGGGCAGGACACCTTCCAGGAGCGCGGGTTGCTCCAAGCCCCGTCCAGCCCGGCCTGGGACACTTCCAGGGCTGGGATTTAACTCCGTGTCCGAGTGTCCGGGTCCCGCTGGCACCGCCGCCCCTCCCGAGCCCCGGGGGAGGCCGAGTCTGCGAATATCCTGCACACCGCCAACGGCATGGAAGGAAGCGTGGAGCTCCTCAGTTTCGGAAGGAGGAAAGCTGACAGAAATCCACCTTCCAGTCACGGGGCGGAAAGATGGGAGGAGGGCGGAGGTTGGGAATGTGTCACTGGAAGGGACCGTGTTTGTCCTGGGGGAGTCGGGAAGGAGAGAGCGGGGCTGGTTCGGAGCCGTTCGTCCATTCCCCTATTCCCAGGGTCGGCGAGGAGTTCAGCTGGGAGGTGTCCCACGGCCGGGGTCGCGTGTAGGTGTCCCAGACTTCCAAAGAAAGTTGTGCTAAGGTGTCTGGAGATGCAGACACGCTCAGAGAGCAGCGTCTGCTCTGGGCTGACACATATCCTGCTGCAGATCGGTTTGGGAGCTTATGGAAATATCTTGCCTTTAAAAAGGCTGTTGCGTCTCCTGACCATCTGTAGTTCTGCTACTCTTGTAGCTAAAACTGTCCTGCTTTATTTTATCAGCTCTGTGTGTTTGTTCTGTCTGCGTCTTTTCTGTCTCTCTAGTTTTTGCTGTTTGTATTCTGGGCGGGTTCTTCCAGTATAATTAATGAATTACGCACGTACCGAAATGAATCAAAACACTGTAACACAGATAACACTTGAATTGGCAGAAGATGGGACGTGGGAGAGGGGAGAACAACTTTTATTAAATCTGAATTATGTTTAGAAAATTACAAAAATTCCAAATTAACTTCCAGGAAGTCGCTTTTTTTTACAGAAGGAATTCTTCCCTGTGAGGGTAGTGAGGCCCTGGCGCAGGTTGCCCAGAGAAGGTTGTCCCATCCCTGGAAGTGTCCAGGGCCAGGTTGGATAGGGTTTGGAGCAGCCTGGGACAGTTGATAGTGTCCCTGCCCATGGCGGGGATTGGAACTGGGTGAGCTCCAACCCAAACCACTCTGGGATTCTACTCAAATCCCTGTAGAAATTTGATTTTACAATAAATGGAGCTGACATCTCTCAGGCAGTCCCTATCACGCAAGGTGGCCTATCTATGCTTCCACACATCAGGGGCGTTCTGACTCAGAGATAAAGCTGTGTGAACTGTGTTCCTTAAGCTCCTGGTGGTATCAGAATCACTGTCGGGGTAATCCTGTAACCTGGCCTTTATCATGACATTAGAGCACTGCCAGATCTTTACTTATTTACTAGAAATCCGCTGGCTTATCCACATATATGAAGAAATCTTAATTTAATCTTTCTGTAAACAAAACGAATCCACCCCTTCCTTGAATTAAGAGGGTTTGCCAGCGGGTGCAGAGGGGCTGTGTCAGGAGACCTGAGCGCTGCAGTGTCTAATGCCTGACACCTGCATTAATTAGCGCTTCCCCTGGAACCTCATCAATGCCCCCTTTGTCTCTGCTGGGAGCGTGGAGGGTTCTCCTTGACACGGGCTGATCTTACAGGAGCTCTTGTGCTGCACTTCCTATCCTGAGGCAGGAGCTCACTTCTCAAACCCACAGCCGGGCTTGTCTCCATCTCACGCTTCCTGTTTTGAACCACCCTGCAGGTTCCTGAAAGCGCCCAGCCGGCCCTGCAGAATTGTCTCCCTGATTGTCTTTTGTATCCAAACCAGCGTGGGCAGCAGGGCCAGGCTGTGACCGCCCCTGTGCTGGACACTGAGGCCCCTCAATTGCTGTGTCCAGCTCTGGGCCCCTCTCTCCAGGACTGACATGGAGGGGCTGGAGCTCCAGGAGCAGCTGAAGGAGTTGGGAAAGGGGCTCAGCCTGGAGAAGAGGAGGCTCACGGGGGACCTTGAGATCTGCACAACTCTGGCAGGAGAGATGCAGTCTCCTCTCATCCTGTCCCTGCTCTGCTCCCAGGGAACAGGGACAGGATGAGAGGAAACGGCATCAAACTCTGCCAGGGGAGGGTCAGGTTGGACATCAGAAGGAATTTCCTCGTGGAAAGGGTGGTCAGGGCTTGAAAGGGGCTGTCCAGAGAGGTTTGGATTCCCCATCCCTGGAGGTGTCTAGGGAAGGACTGGACGTGGCACTCAGTGCTCTGGGCTGGGGACAAGGGGATGATCAATCACAGGTTGGACTCAATGGTCTCGGAGGTCTTTTCCAACCTCAGTGATTCTAGGATTCTGTGTATTTTGGTACTGGCTTAAACATATTCTAATCGAGTCCATAATTAGGTCTCTCTTAAAAACTATTCAAATTCCAGAACAGACACTTCATTGCATTAAATTTAAACGTGAAATATCCAGGCGCATTGGGTGTTGAGATGGAGGTAAAGAAAACCCCCAGTGCTGACTGTTGATAATGCAGAGCAATGCTCACAAGCAGCCTGGGAATGGGCAAGGGAAAGGATCCCTAAGGATCCCATCCGTGTGTGATGAGGTTTTCTCTAACGAGAAGGGACCAGGCTCATTAATCTGGAAGGCTGCCTCAGTTTGGGTCATTTGGTTGCCGTGAGTGCATCTCAGTCCATTGCTATTCTTTTTCTTCTTAGAAGCCAAAGTTGTTAAACAATGGAATGATTTAACAAAGAGTCCGATGTGCTTGTTGTAATTTGTTTTTCAACAAATCGATTATTTCTTTGTCTCACCTGATTTAATTTGGCTCTGGATTGGGCTGGTTCTGGTGGGTCAGGAGATGCTCCTGTCCCTCCTGGCTCTGACAGGTTTGCCTGCAGCACACCCAGATCATCAGCTCTGCTCAGAAACCACAGCTGTGATCACATCTCATTTGCAGGGATTCGGTCCATTTGTTGCGTGGGTCAGAGGAGACTTTTCCATATGATGCACCAGTGCTCAGATGTGTTCTGACAGGACTCAGAATTTCTCTCATCAGATACCAGGCTCGCCTTGCACTCGCTTATTTAGCCTCAGTCTGATCTCTGCATTTGAAATTAAGGTTTTTCCAAAATAAAAGAGAACTTGATTTCCTTTTTTGTTCTCCTGGGATGTGCTAGGTCTGAAGCTCTGGCTGCTCAGTTGCCTGTCTCTGCAGGGTTCTGGCACATTGAATTTCACGTGTCACTGACAGAAATTGGAATTTCTTCTGGAGACTGAGCTCTGAGCAGCCGAGGGACCTGTTTGGTGTCCTGTGGGGATTTATTGTTTCAGCCTAATGTACCATTCCTACTTGATTTTATGGCTTTTGATGTTTGAAACTACATAATAGCTCATATATATTATTTACTACTTCACTTCCCATCAGTTTTCTTTCTGGGCTGCTTATAAGGTGGCTCAGTTTGGATCTGGTGAGAGATGAAGTTATTTTGCTCAAGAATTTTGGATTTTATTGAGCCTTTGACTTGGCACATATGTATCCTTCTTTATTATGACACTCCAGTGTGTTTTTATTATTTAAAGGGAAATTTAAAAGACATTGTTGTACTATAGAACTGAAAACTGAGTAGTAGGGGGAAAAGCCTGAGTGCTGTGGCAACTTTGTGTGTAGATTTGGTGTTTTGAAAAAAGATTTTTTGACAAAAAAAACCCAGAGTTTTTTCAACGAGCAGGTAGGCACTGTTATTAGGAATACTTTTGTGGGAGTCCTCAAAATAACAAGTAAAACACTTCAAGATGGGGATAAATTCAATGTCCTGTTATGTTTAGAAAGGAAAGTATTTTCCCAAGAAGAACTGCAAGCAATCGGGCTTTTTCCCAAATTTCTACTGCAGATCTTCTCACTGTCCTTGGAATCCCACATCCCCCATGAGTGCCAGGAGTGGTGTTCCCCATTTTCCCAGCATCCAGAGCCCCTGTAACATTCCCAGGCTCACCCAGTGGCTGAGCAGAGAAGGTTAACAGGCAGAGCTGCTCGTTTTAGACTCTGCTTTTGCAATCCAAGGTCGTGTTGTTTCCTGTGTTATAATGGATGGCTTCTTTTGCAGATCCTTGCTGGGCATCCATAAACAGGGGGATCCTGATCTGTGACGAGTGCTGCAGTGTGCACAGGAGCCTGGGCCGTCACATCTCCCAAGTGAGGCATCTCAAACACACCCCGTGGCCCCCAACACTGCTGCAGGTACAGAGGAAGACTCTTTGCCTCCATTAAAACCAGAAATGGTGATCTTTTAATATAAATTAAATCACTACACTTTTTTTTTTTTTTTAGAGGGCTGGCCCTTTTAAGTTTTTAAGCTTTGTTTTGCTAAGTTATTCTCATTTTGTTTCTCTTGTTGTGGTAGGCCACTCAAGTCAGAATTATCTTTGCCTTTTGAATTTGATCCCTTTGCTTCGGAAGGTCACTTCAACTTTTCTTTCACAATTCTGCAGTACATCTGCTTCAACCTGAATTTTCTTTTCACTGCTGTTGGGAGGAGCAGAGAATTTTAAGGGGGTTCTCACTACATTCCACATCATAACATCCTAAGCACGTGCCCAGTTATGATATCCCAGCAGGTTACAGATGCTGGCACACGGAATGGGGATCTGTTGGCTTGATACCTGCTTGAAAATAATTACAGATAGTTGCTTAGTGCAGCCAGCAGCCAAATGTCTGTGTGTTCTGGCTTTCAGATGGTGGAAACTCTGTACAACAATGGTGCTAATTCCATCTGGGAACACTCCCTGCTGGACCCTGCCTCTGTGATGAGCGGGCGGCGCAAGGCCAGCCCTCAGGATAAAGTGCAGTAAGTGGGAAATGCAGGATTGTTACCTTAAACAAGTGGGATTATTTTATTCAGCAGTGACAGGGTAGCAGGGAATCTATAGGAACCTGTGTGTAGTTATTTTTTTCTTTTATTTCTAAGTATTAATTTTTTTAAAAAAAATATTGCAGAAATAGAAATACAGTGTTTGAGTTCTCTGAATTATTGATTCCTTTTGAATAGTGAGTACCTTTGCTTGCGCTTCAGTCAAAGGACTTTTCTTTGTCACATGCTTTGGTTAACTGAATGCTGCCAACAAAATGGAGTTTGGTTGAGGAATTAAATAAAACTTCAGAGATTTTTGTCCCTGACTTTGGTGCCTCATTTAAAAATGTAAATAACTGTGTAGAGTTAGTATAGCTCTTAAGTTGGCATGATTTTAAAGCCTGTATTTCTTTTAAGAAACAGACACCACATGCTACAGTCTGCGGATATTTGATGGTTGTAACAGGCATTTTCTCTGTATGGTCAGACAATCTGCACTGGCTTGTTTTTTAATGAAAATATTTTTCCATGCCTAACTTTGTCTCCAGCAACACGCAAAGCTCTTGATTCAGTCTTCACTTGTGAAATTTTTCTTCTTCTGGAGCATTACTTATGAAAGCACTGATATTTCTCTCCTTTCCCTTCTTGTTGCCTGGATTTCTCTTTGCAGTCCCAACAAAGCAGAGTTCATCAGAGCTAAATATCAAATGTTAGCGTTTGTGCATCGCCTGCCGTGCCGAGAGGACGACAGTGTCACTGCCAAGGATCTCAGCAAGGTCAGTGGCTCCTGGGACAGCACAGGCAAATCTCACTCACTTCCCTTGGTTGCTTTTGGCTTAAATAAATAAAGCTTGACTTCAACTTGAAGCCCCTTTTTCGTGGTTGTCGCCGAAGGTGATGATTAAGAGGCATTAATTGAGGTGAACTTGGAGAAAACCCTTTACACACAAAAGAGCTGTAGGCAGAACTCTGCATGCTCTTGTTTCTCAAAGCGTGGCTGAAAAACAACTGCTGAATCACAGTTGTTGCTGCTGTGTTAAATATAATTCTGCTTCTTTTTCAGCAACTCCACTCCAGTGTGAGGACAGGGAATCTGGAGACCTGTTTGCGACTGCTCTCCTTAGGAGCTCAAGCCAACTTCTTTCATCCTGTAGGAGCACTTCTTTTTCATTATTTTGATATAAAATCAATTCCAGTTCGTATTATTTATACTCATTTCAGCTGATTCACGTTATATTTCAGTCTTCTGCTCAGACTTATTGGTTAAGTAGATATTTTTCCTTCATCTCTTGCAGGAGAAAGGAAACACCCCACTGCATGTTGCTGCTAAGGCAGGACAGACTTTGCAAGCAGAACTATTGGCAGTTTATGGTGCTGATCCTGGCACACAAGATTCCAATGGGAAAACTCCAGTTGATTATGCAAGGTAGGAGTCTTTGATGTCCATAAATCACACAGTGGACCTGCTAAGATACATTTCTGTCCTGAAATAATTTGTCTGTTAAATGCTAATAACACTTCTTCTAGAAAGTGAATGAATAAATATTTTCATCAGATCCCAGCCTGTGTTCTGGGTGCCTGAGACATCAGCTATGATGCCAGTGACACAGGCTGTGCCAATCTAGAGGCTCACAGGAAATAAATTAGAGAAGATTTTGTGCAAGTTCAGGCTGCAGGGGTGAGGGTCAGCTCGGGAGCTGCTGTAGGAATGTCCCAGACTGCACAGATGGGTCGGGGCACACGGGGTGGAACCAGGCTGTGGGTCTGTGATGGGTTAATGCATCAAACACGTGCAGTGTTGGCTTGTACCAAATCTGTTTCTCTGACCATTTCTGTGTGTCACTGACTGTCCCCTGTCCCTGTGTGTGAGCAGGCAAGGGGGACACCACGAGCTGGCAGAGAGGCTGGTGGAGATCCAGTATGAGCTCACAGACAGGTTGGCTTTCTACCTCTGTGGCAGGAAACCAGGTGAGCGCAACATCTGCACCCTCAGACCTGTCACTGTCAGGAACAGGACATTCAGACTGTTTTTTGTATCCCTTCCAATTATTCTGATGTTATATAAACGTTATATAACATTAGAATATTATATAACATAAACATTCTGTTATATTACAGAACAAAAAAAATAGTGTAAGATGGAAGATTAGGGATGAGGCATGTAAAATTGGGATAAAACTGCATGGTTTTAAACAGACATAAATAAAAAACAAAATTCCTTCCTTATTTTCCACAAATACACGTTCTTTATATACTGTAAGAAACTCTTCCAAGTAGTTCTTATTGAAATGCAACAACAGGGGAGTGTTGTGTTAAGTGGGTACCTTTTGAACACAAGGACACTTACGGATTTGTAACTATAAAGGTACCTGTATTAGAACTTAATTTTTTTTTAATGGAATTTCAATACAACTGATATGCCTTAATTGGAATCTTTGATAACACCTGGAAATCATGGCATCAACCTTCTTTTATAACTTGCCTAGTTGCTTGTAATTGGAAATTGAGTAATTAATTACATGCAAAATAAGTTATTTAGTGTTGCCTGATGCTTATTATTGAAATCTGTAGGCCAGTACCAACCTAGTAAAGTGCAATTTGTTTTCAACTCTAGAGCACAAAAATGGGCAGCACTTTGTTATACCTCAGATGGCAGACAGGTAAGTGGCTGATTCCATCACATGTCTGAAAACACCAGAGTGAAAAAAAACCCCTAATAATTAAGTTTTCTTTCCTTTCTGAAACATCTTTTAAGCTTGTTGCCATTTGAACTTTTTTAGGTGTGCCTTTATTAGTCTTGAAGGCTTTTTTCATAGAAAGAATATTGGGCTATCAACAAAATCAGAAAATTATAGGAGCTGATTGTATTTATCAAAATGCAGGGAGAAGGTGAGACATTTCTGGGAACACAGATGGGGAAGTCCTAGGAAACAGATTGTGGAAATAATTTAAGTACCAATTAAGTATTTTTTTTAAATTTCATAATGATTTTAACTTTTGGTTGTGATCAATGAACTCATATTTGTATAAGAAGTATCAAGTACTAATTTTAAGTTCCTGTTCCTCTTTTATTGCTGTGCAATTGGAAATAAGACGGCTGTAAGTAAACCACTGTCCAACCTCCTGCTTGCAAAATTTCTGTGAAAAACTTCAGTAGCTTAAAAACTGTGTGGGTAAAAACCTGGGGGGGTTCATATTCCAAGGGATTTTTGGTATTATTTAATTTTAAATTAAAAAATTGTTGTGAAAGAAAGCTTAATGATATGCTAATTGTAATATTATTGTAGCAATATCAGTAACATCAGTGTGTTAGAAACAATGCTAAAAGTACTGAAATATTTGGGGGGTTAAGGCAAAAGTGACATTTTAATCACTGAGTTACCAAATTGTAGGGTTTTGATATGTAGAACCCACGAAATATTGTGGATGTAATGATCACATCTTGTTTTCATAGCAGTCTGGATGTATCAGAACTGGCAAAAGCAGCCAAGAAGAAGCTTCAGTCTGTAAGTAAAACTCTTTTCCTAGATGTTGCAAGCTCTGCACTTCCTCTCTCAGGCTCCCTAGTACAAGTATCTCTTGACCTATCTGCTGTAGGAGCAGCTTGAAACACACAAATGTTTTGTGAGCCTTCACTGTTCATTGAAGTCCACGGTCTCCAGTGGCATTTGGAACCCCATTTGCACAGTGCCTCTGCCTCACCCCAAACACAAAAGGTCTTTTTGTGGTCAGGTGGGGGATGAAAAAAAATCCATTGACCAGGAAAGGAGGTGTGTAGACCAGGGTGGTTGTGTGTAGAACAGGGTGGTTGTCTCTGCACCTAGAAATGAGGTGGCCATATATGTCTGCTTCTCGTGCAGACTGAGAAAGGAGCACTTCTGTGGATTATGGAGGCTGGAGGAAAGAGCAGAGTTGTGCTCTTATTTTTTCTCTGTTATTTTCTGTTACCAGAGACCTTACTGGGTTTCATTTCTTCTCAAACTAATTACTCTCCTCTACCCTCAGCTAAGCAACCACTTATTTGAAGAACTTGCCATGGATGTGTATGATGAAGTTGACAGAAGGGAAACAGATGCAGGTGAATGAGACTTTCTGGAATGAAATAAAACAAATCTGGATTGTCACTTTACATACAAGATGCCAGTCCAAGCACATGTTCTGTTCAAGTGCTTCTGTATTCAGCAATTACTGCTGAGGGGAGTTTCTTTGTCTTGCTTTGCCTGAAGGGGATGTTAATTGAAAAAAACCTTGTGTTTTTCACACAGTAGAGAACTCTCTGGGGAAAAGCTTTCCTCTGAATTGATTGTGTTTGTGTTTGAAATTGCAGTCTTTTATTTGACAAAGAAATACTGTACAGGAAGGTTATTCCTTTTTTTTTTTTTTTTTTCTCCTCTGGAGCAGTTTGGCTTGCTACTCAGAACCACAGCACACTCGTGACAGAGACCACTGTGGTCCCTTTTCTTCCTGTAAATCCTGAATATTCCTCAACCAGGAATCAGGTATGAAATCTTAATACTGTAAAAATAATTTAATAGCCCAGGGAATTAAGTAGGCTGAAATAATATTGTTTAACTGCATTTTCTTATTGTACAAGAGTTGCATCTACTTGGAAAGAGGTTAAAATAATTTTACATTTCCCCTTTAAACCACACTTCTTGCAATAAATGTAACTGAATCACACTTCTTGTAATAAATGTAACTGAACAGCCAACTCCAAGTGTACAGTCTTAGTTTTTCCTGGAAACTCTGCTCTTCTTCTGATACAGGATGTACTTCTCTTTCTGCATTATTCTGTATTTAGGGAAGGCAGAAACTGGCTCGATTTAATGCCCACGAGTTTGCTACACTGGTTATAGACATTTTAAGTGATGCCAAACGAAGACAGCAGGGAAATTCTCTCACTGGTTCCAAAGGTGAGTGAGCTTTTCTTGTAAGCTCCTTTGCAGGCAATTTTTCAGTAGTCTAATCACTCCCAGAGCTCCTCAGCAGAGCTGAATTATAAGAGAGATCTGTGTATTATTTTCATTTTTTTCCCCTCCGGAGAGAAAATACCAAAACAATCTTTTCTAGCTCTTAGTATTTCCCTGTATTTTTTGCATGCTGACATCCATTTGTCCAGGTAGTCTGTTGAGTTTTTTAAATTTGTATGAATTTTATTAAGCTGCTAAACAAGTCTCACCACTTATTTTAACTTGCCTAAACACTTAGAAGAAATAAAAAGACAAAACCATAAAACTTTGAAGTTTTGGACACTAATCATTCATTCCTCCTAGGTGGATCTAAATGAATTTTTTTTTTCAAAGTATAAACTTCCATTTCTTCTCCAGACTTATACTAGTATGTATTTCATGTGTTGTTGTGCAGAAAATGTGGAGCTGATACTCAAATCCATCAGCAATCAGCACAGCAGTGAAAGTCAGGACAATGACCAGCCTGATTATGACAGTGTTGCTTCAGATGAAGATACAGATCTGGAAACAAATGCAGCTAAATCAAACAGGCAGAAGGTAGGACTGAACTAGTGATGCACCCCCAAGTGTTATTCATGAAGGTAATTTGCATAATTTATCAGAAAATTAATATTTAATGAATTGATTTTGTGATCATGCCTCAGTCTATGAGCTTTCTAAAATGAAGTGTTGTTTCTTAAGGAATTTTTGTTTTTAAAAAAAGCTTCTCCAGAAAATGTGTATGGCTGGAGATAAGATATAGATTTAATTGCATAGATGAAATAATTGGATCTGCCAAAAAGCTCTAAATCAGTGATTCTATGGTATTTCACAAATATTTACTGCCTCCTACTGAAGAAATACTGACAGAAGACTAATAGTGTGCAAGTGAGTTAAACCTGGAGTAGTGCAGAATGGCATCAAAGGGCAGTAAAAACCTGGTGTTTTTATTTTAATCTTCCCTGGGATATGCACACTGGATATTAAGCAGTCTGTCTTTTATAATTTTGCAATTCTTTATTGCATTTTTTTAAAAAAATCCTTATAAAACAGTATTTTATCACTGAAATGCTGATGCAAATGTTTTTTAGAGGAGCTAAGAGCTAATTTACATCAGATTGCCTTTCTAGAAGATTTCAAATGATTTTGCTTAATGGATCTTACTAATTTAAACTTCATTTGAGCTGTGATGCCTTTAAAGTAAGTACATGAAAAGCTGTTGAAATCTCTTGGTCTTCTTTCTTTCTTCTTAATGGTGTAAGTATTTTTCTCTTCCTTTTCCTAGAGCTTGGATTCAGACTTGTCAGATGGACCAGTGACAGCCCAGGAGTATTTGCAGGTTAAAAATGCTTTGGTGGCTTCTGAGGTGAAGATTCAGCAGCTAATGAAAGTGAACATCAACCTGAGTGATGAGCTGAGGATTATGCAGAAAAAGGTAACAGAGGAACTCCTCCCTCCAGCTCTTGGTGTCTGAAGTTGTCAGAATAAAACTGTTGGAACTGAGGAGGAAATAATCCAGTATTAGGATAGTGAGAAAACTAATTTTAAAGTGGAGCTGCTTTGGGATCAGACATGAGACTATAAATATTTATGTGCAGCACATGCTTTGAATGTTGTTTTTTTTCATGGTGCTGGTGGTGATCCAATGATCTGCAAATCATGAGGATGATTTGACTTAATGTCACAACTTTTGACATCAGTTTTCCAAGTGACAGGACAGTTGTTGCAAGTCTTTGATTGTTTCTGCTGTCTTGCTTCAATATAAGCAGATTTAAACAATGAGGAATCAAGTGCCAGCACATCTTACGTGTGTGCATTTTATTTATACTTTTGTGGAGTAAAGGACAATTTATATCTGAGTTCACTGTCCTGGCTGGCTAGAAAGGGCTGGCTGCTTATCCTCAGATTAATCCCTTTAACTAGTGTTTAAAATCTTGTTTTCCAAATAATGACAATCCAGCAAGAGTCACTTGTAGAGAAAGTTGTTCAGGCTGTAGGGTGGACCTGCTGTTCTGGGGCAGAGCAGGGCTTTTGGAGAGTGATGGAACTGTTTGCACCTGAGGCTGAGCTAATTCAGCAGATTGGAGTATCCTTGTCTGTTAAGTGCCAACGTTCTCTTCTCTTCTGTTGGAATGGTGACCACTGGGAGGTCTCAGGATGTTTCCTTGGTCTTTCAATAGTTTGTACTGGTTTCAGCATTTCTCTTGCATCAGTTGAATTAACTTTTCACTTACACTGGGTTTCTTTAGACAGATATAATCATTTAGAGTAAAAAAAAAAAAAAAAAAAACCACCTTTGGGGCCTAAGAATTAATGAGGCTTTAGAATATTTTCATCATGTAACAGAAGGGATATTCTTGCTGTCCTGCAGTTTTTCTTCACTGCATCTTTTCTTTCTGATGTGTTAATATAGCAAACTTACTCCAAGTCCACAAAATAATCAGAATTGGTGCATTTTTACTATCAAATAAATACATAATAATAAAAAGCTTTAAAATGCTTTCTTGCTGGCTTCTTAGATAGCAGTAGCTGATGCCTAATTTTCAGAAGCTAAACTCTTTCCTTGCTTTGCAGAGCAAGCTCAAGTGCTGCCTCTGGTGTCTGTGCTGCAGTTCTGGCATTGTCAGATTTCACTGGCCTTATCTTAAAGTCTTCTAAGTCCTTGTATTGGCTGCTGCAATGGATCCCTTTGCTTGGAAAACTGTTGTGTTGGCAGTCCTTCCCCCACAGCCTCGTTCTGTCCCAGGATTGCTGTGCCAGTAGAGCAGGCTGGAGGGAATGGCTCGTGTGTTTTGAGCTACAGCAGCCAATTTTAACACCTAACTTAGATGATATCCCAGCAGCCGCTGGAAATCAGCACCTAAATATTTCCAGATTTGGAACAAAGGTGTTTCTGTGCTTATACCAAGCAAGTCAAGTAGATTTTGAAAAACAAATGAACCCCCAGCCAGCAGTACCTGGATTTTCCAGCACGGCTGACAAGCGAGTGTCGCGTGGTCACTTTGCTCTTGGCACTTGCTCTTAGGAAACCAAATCCCACTGCTAAACATTTCTTTCAGCTCCAAACGCTGCAGAGTGAAAATACCAACCTCAGAAGACAGGCCACAACCAATATCTATCAGGTGCAAAGTGGTTCTGAGTACCCAGACCCCAGCAGCAATTCCTCCCTAAAGCGGCGCCCGTCGGCCCGGGGCAGCAGGCCCATGTCCATGTACGAGACTGGCTCGGGGCAGAAGCCCTACCTGCCCATGGGGGAGGTCACCTACCCAGAAGAAAACATCACCAGGCTGCAGCCCTTCCCTCCACACGTGAGTAAAAGTGCTGCTGCTTCTGCATCGCCTCTCATGTTCGGCTTTGCTGTCTCTTCCAGCTCTGCTCGTTCACTCAGCTTCTGCCTCAGAGGGAAAATAAAACAGCTGGGGGAATAAGAGCTGTGAGAGTTGTTCATGTTTGCTGTATTAACATGTCTGCAGGAGCCTGATGGTTTGAAAAGCAGAAGCTGTAGCAGGTCTGGAATATGTAAACTGGAGCTTTTGGCTTCTGCTCAGCTGAAGCCAAATGATATATATTAACCACACTATATATATATATAAAATATCAATATATAAATGTCTGAAAATCAGGAAGAGAGGGAATATAGTCAAGAAGGTAGGTAAAGTTTATGTATTTCTGGAGATAAACACGCAGGTATCAATTTCTGGAACTTCATAACCACTTTACAAAATTCAATTAAATTGAAAATTTTTCCCCAGACAAGCAGTTTCTTATTCTGAGTTTGAAACTGGAGGTTGAAGATGGTTTAGATCTGCCTGTCAAGCAGATTCTTCTGGTTTAGTATTTTCCTGTGTGATGTGGAGAGGGAATTCTCTGTTGGCCAGAGGGATTTTGCACTGAGGTGTTCACACTTTACAAGAAGTGACCCAACACTCATTACTGCATTTAATTAACAAGTGCATTTAATTAATTAGCACTATTAATTTTTTGTTACACCTTAGATTGCCCCGTGGGCTGGAATACAGGACAGTATCTTTTAGACACACATTTAAAGTGTATGAATTTTGGCAGTATCTTTCCCTCTTGGAAGCAATGTCTTGTATTTCCTTCCAGTTAAATCATTAAAATGTATTTTGAAGTTACCTTTGGCATGAGGGAGGGCAAATATTCCATGCACATTCCACAGAAGACAGATGCACCAAGGGAATCGGTCCCCACCTTCAATTAAATTAATTCAAGCTATGAAATCTGGATCATTTTAAATTATATTGTCATGTTGATTTGATGGCAGTTCTGGCAGCAAGAAATGTCACAATTCATTTGTGTGTGACTGTTTGTAAAATGTGGCAGTGCTCTGTATAGGTCCTTTGGTTGTTTGGGTGGAGGGCAGTAGCAGTTCTGAAACATTGATTTGTTTTGTGGAGGTAGTTAATTTGCTATGTGGTGAATTTTTTTTTATTCTCCACGGAATTTGGCACTTCCAGAATCTCAGTGTTAGAATGAGTGTGAATTCAATTGTATTTTGAAAGAAATACAATTTAGGCTGACGTCCCCTCAGCCTAAACCAGATTCTCAACATCATTCTTGCTTTATGTCATCTCCATGGTTTTAAGAATGTTCCTTTAATTTCGGTTAAGAGTTTGTGTTTTGGTTTTGGTTTTTGTCTTTCCCATTTTTAGATCGGGAGGAGTGCGTTTGTGACCTCCTCTTCATCTCTACCTTCCTTCCCCTCCACGCTTTCCTGGTCGAGGGATGAGAGCACACGAAGGGTTAAGTACCTTCCCAATCGGTCTTTTCCCTGGAGGAGGTGCCAATCTCCCCCAGAACCACATCCTCTCTCTTCCCCCACTCACTGCCTGGCCTTCCAGCCTGCATGGAGCAGAACTTCCTCCCTTCCATTCCTGCTGCCACGAGCTCTGGGCTCCTGCCTCTTTCTAACTTCACATCTTCAGCATTTAACACCACCCACAGTTCTCCAGGTCACTTGTTCAGCTGCACAACAGCCCCAAGACAAGCTGGCTGCTGTTTGGACAGTGATTTTTCCAGGCTCTCACTGATATTTCTAAGCCAATGTACAACTCTCCTGCTGACTAAAAGCACTGCATGAGGCCCAGCTTCAAAGCTGCTTTCCTTGGGGGCCGGTGGCTTGCACCAATCGAGGTGGTCCTGATTGACTGTTTGCCTTACAGATAACAAATTTGGGGGGTTAAATGTTTATCTGGTCTCTCCCTGCCAGGACACAGAACCTTCTTTTTAAATCCTTCCATCACCATTTTATTTTGACTATTCAGTGTTTGGACATATTAGTCCAGAAAGTAGTAGATTTGCAAGTAGGGATAGAAGAAAAAACTTTCAAGGGAATATCCTGCTTGGCCAAATGGAAATCTGGGTTTGGCTGTTGTCTGGTACTGGAAACTTGTAGAGGGTTTGGTTGATTGTTTTTATTCTACACTGATTCTATATCAGTGATTCCATAGTATCCTCTTGTAATTAATCACTGTTGTTTGTATTTCTGACCAGATGGTAGAGCTTTGTCACTATTAGAGTTGTTGTTTCTGTACACCTGGGAGATGGGAAAGGTCAGACTCTAGATAAAGTATCTTCAAAATAAATGTCCCTTTTACAACTGATCTTTACCAGCTGTCCTGAGAGAGGAGTGTACAAAAAAATGCTGGTTTTTCTTTCAGTGCAGAGTAACTTTAAAATTGAAAAGGGTTCCAGGTGCTTCACTTAAGAATTGTTAGGTTTAACATCAGATGAGTGCTTAACAAATGCAGTGCTTAACAAATCTCAGCCAGTGAAAACTAGTTCCTAGTCACATTTTTGGTCTGTCCTTCAGGCAGAAATATTATTTGGTAAGCAGATTTCTAAATGTTTGGGTTAGGGATTGAGATTGGAGGTGTCCCTTAGAGTTTAACCCTGGAGACTCCCTCATGGTGACTTCAGGGTTTCTGTAAGAGCCCCAGGGCTGGTTGTTGGGGCTGGAAAGGACCCTGAGCTGCTGCTCTGTGATCACAGTGACACCAGCGTGGTGTGTTTGATCCAGACACTCTGCTGGGCTCCTGGGTGAAACTTTGCAGTTTTTAGAAGACTTGAGGAAGCAGATGTGTGATGATCCTGGGGCCTGCCTGAGGATTTGACCTCCAAACTCACTTTGGTATCCCTGTCTTCATTCAGCCCTTGCTCTGGGATCAGCCTCCCACTTTGCAGTGGGGCTACAGACCTCAATCCAGCCTCTGCTTCCCTGCATTCCTCCTGCTCTCATTTCAGCTTCCACTTTGAAATTAGCCCCTATTCTCCTTTTGACACTATTCTTCTGTGGCCCTCTACTCTGATGGCTGGGCCTCCTGCCCTTGTTGCATCCTGTGCTCTGAGGCACAACTCTCACTTCTTTGATCTCCCAACTCTGTACCAGTATTAAGCATTCAGTGGGCCTCAGTTCCTCACATTTTGGCCTCTCACCGTGTTGGACTTCACTTTGCAGTGGACTTTAGCCACTCTTGTGTTGGCCCCTAAATTGTGGTGAGCTCCAGGTCTCATCGGTTCCATACGTGTCCTTGGTCTTCCAACAACAGTTTGGGTTCCCCCATCTCTGTCTGCCCTCTTTATTTTGGCTTTCCCATTGCCACAGTCTTCAGCCCTTCTTTTGGGCTCCCATTCTGCAGTGACCTTCCCAGGGCCAGCTTCCCACCAGCTGGTTTCCATTCTGCATTCAACCTCCCCACCGTGGTCTCTGGCTTCTGCTCTGCTCTCTTGGTCTGGCCTCTTTTTCTCTGGGGTTCTCTCCCTCTCCAGTGGTTCTTACTCACTGTTCAGGCCCCTGTTTTATAGTGCTGCTTCTCCATCTGGCCTCTGCCCCTCATGGCCTCTCAGAGTGTGTCCTTGGGGCAGTTTCAGTGGCAGGGGAGGACACTGTGCTCTGTCTGTCTGTCTGTCCTGCCATGCTGGGTGTTCAGGGGCTGGTGGGGCTGTGCTGGCAGTGCCCAGGGTACAAGCTGAGCAGCAGCCTGGCACAGGGAGAGGGGCACAGCAGCTCCAGGGTAGCAGCTGCTGCAGGAGCTGTTGTGCAAGGAGCAAATCCACGTGCACAGGACGTGGCTCTGGCACAGCCCAGGGCTGCCCTTCCCTGCACAGGCTGAAGTCAACCTGTTCCTTGCAGGGCTCAAAGCTGGAGAAGCAGAGCAGCGTGTCTGAGAGCGACTACGACAACCCCACCACCCCCGTGGAGCTGGAGGAGCCCGGGTAGGTGCTGTGACAGAGCTGACACAGCTTGGGGGTGACAGGAGAGGGCTCTGTCCCCGGGCCAAGCCCTGCTTTGCTCCCCTGCAGGTCGGGCAGGAAGGGCCGGCAGCGCAGCGTCATTTGGCAGGGGGAGGGCTCCATCCCTGAGGACACAGACTCAGCCCCCAGCTCCAGTTTGCCCAGCACAGAGGATGTGATTCGGAAAACTGAGCAGATCACCAAGAACATCCAGGAGCTGCTGCGAGCGGCACAGGAGAACAAACATGACAGGTGAGCAGGGAGTGCTGGAAAAGCTGGAAAATTGGTGAGAAAGGAAGTTCTTCTGGTGTAGCAGGGGTGAAAGTGAGAGACAGCTCTGCTATTTCACACTGTAAAAGGTGTAGGTCGTGTTCCCTGGTGTCCTTAGTGCCATAGGGCAAGCTGGGGACGAGTGACCAGCCCCTTGTGAGTGGGTTGTGACTGCCCTGCCCTTAACTCATGAGTCCTGCTGCACAATATTGTATTGGGCACAAATCAAATGTGTTGTAGAGAATCACTGCAAGTTTTTCTTGGGTCTTCACCTCTCTATGTCCATAGGTAATTACACCCTGCAGAATGTGATATGCTTGCCTTGCTTTAGGAGCAAATTGTGAAAGAGGGAGAAATTTGCTTTCCTGCTGAGGTGTTAGTACAAATTATATACCGGCAAAAGTATTTTGACCTGTTGGTTTTAGATACACACCCAGCTGAGTAAGCAGAACACTGAGTGAGCACATCAGGCTGCAACAGCTTCAGCTCTCTCAGGGAAATTCTGGCCCACCTGAACAATTTCCAGAATAGCTGTGGGTGACTAAAAGTGATACTGCCCTTGCTCATCATCAGGTGGTGCTCCCCACACAGCTCTTCTAGAAGGCTGTAAATCAAAGTTACATATTCCCATGTGTGACATTTTGGGGCTGGAACACTCTGGGCTCCAGCAGACCTGGCCCTGCAGGCTGGCAGGTCTGGCTCTGCTGTAGCCCAGCCTGGTGCCCTCCGTGCCTGGGAGAAGCAGCAGCGATTTTGTGTTGAGCCCTCGCTTCCTGTCTTACTCAGAGAAGTGCACAACAATGGGGCCACTTCTGTTCTGTGTGTTTTCCTTCTTGTACTTTGCTATTTTTAGCAGGGCCGGCGTGGCCTCTCCTTCTCACACCGAGTGACAACTTCTGCCGTGTTTGTGCTGAGCTCATTGCCCTTGGAGTAACCTTTTCCAGTGCAATCCCTTGTTGCTTGTTTCACACAGAGAAGCTTTAAATGAGTGTAGTTTTTATGTGTATCACACTATGCAGTACGTTACTTTTTTTCTATATCGTTGAAGGAAACAATGCAGCATACCTGGCATCTGCTGCTGAATTGATCAGGTTTTTAAAAAGCCTGTTATGCTGCATTTTTTTTTTCTGTACCACACGTGGAGTGGGGTGTTTGCCTGTGCTTAGATGAGTGTTATCTTGCAAAACACTGAACTAGGAAGCTGCTGTTCTTTGTTTTCCTCTTCCCTGGCTTCCTTAACACAGAGGAATGCTTCCTTACCAAAAATGAGACACTTGAGGATGTAATAACACATCCTCCAAGCTCGTGCTGGGAACGCTGTAGAGAAAAATCACGTGCTGCATAGATAACTGGAGAGCAAAAAAAAAAAAAAAATATGATGCAAGAGTACCATCTATTAATGAAACCCCTTCTTCCTTTTGTTTCTCACTCTCTCCCATCCCTTTCCCCGTGCTCCATGGGCTGAGCAGGCCCTTGGAGCGTGGGGGCACATCCCAGCTCAGACACAGCCTCGGCACGCGGGTCCCTGGGGCTGAGCGAGCGCCCCTGCAGCCTCTGAGCAGCCAGCAGCCCGGCCCTGCCTCCTGGTACTCTGGCCTCTGTCCCTGCCTCCCAGGCACAGTGTCCTTTCTCCTTCTCTCTGCTGCCTCTTTCCCTCCCACTCCAGCCACACGGGGTCATGGAAGGCGATGCATGAAATGTTCCAGGGGATGAGGGAGCTGCAGGCAGCCCCTTGAGGCCAGGGATGTGGCACAGCCCCTTCAGCTCCCAGTAGTTATCAGTGGGGTACAGAATCACAGCCTAGAGCTGGCTCTGGTATATTCTCCTCTGTTTCGGTTTTTATTGCCTGTTAGGATAAGTTAAATTACAAATTGGTTGGTTCATGGAATCACAGAATAGTTGGGGTTAGAAGGGATCTTAGAGCCCACCTGGTTCCACCCCCTGCCATGGGCTGGGACACCTTCAACCAGCTCAGGTTGCTTCAAGCCCCATCTGGCCTGGCCTTGGACACTTCCAGAGATCCAGGGGCAGAC